>NC_134644.1:555814-1155814 GCF_030463565.1 Pelecanus crispus
ACACTCGGTACCGGCACACACACACTCGGTACCGGGCACACACACACTCGGTACCGGCACACACACACTCGGTACCGGGGCACACACACACTCGGTACCGGCACACACACACTCGGTACCGGGGCACACACACACTCGGTACCGGCACACACACACTCGGTACCGGGGCACACACACACTCGGTACCGGCACACACACACTCGGGTACCGGCACACACACACTCGGTACCGGGGCACACACACACTCGGTACCGGCACACACACACTCGGTACCGGGGCACACGCACACTCGGTACCGGGGCACACACACTCGGTACCCGGGGCACACACACACTCGGTACCGGGGCACACACACACTCGGTTCGGGCGGCGGGCGGCGGTGCGGGCCGCCGGGAGATGTATCCGTGTTCCCGGTTCCCTTTTCCCGGTTCCCGGTTCCCTGTTGCCATTCCCGGGTCCCGCTGCGGGTCCCGGTGCGGGTCCCGGGTTCCCGGTTCCCTTTTCTTCCCGGTTCCCTGTTCCCGGTTCCCTTTTCCCGGTTCCCTGCCGCCATTCCCGGTTCCCTGTTCCCGGTTCCCGGTTCCCTTTTCCCGGTTCCCGGTTCCCTGTTCCCGGTTCCCGGTTCCCGGTTGCCATTCCCGGGTCCCGCTGCGGTCCCGGTGCGGGTCCCGGTTCCCGGTTCCCTTTTCCCGCTTCCCGTTCCCTGCCGCCATTCCCGGTTCCCGGTGCCCGGTCCCGGTGCGGGTCCCGGTTCCCGGTGCGGGTCCCGGTTGGGGGGGGGGGGGCGGTCCCGGGGGGGCGGGGGGACCGGCGGCCACCGCGGGCGGGGCGGGGCCCGGTGGCGGCGGCCGCAGGTGGGGGCGGGGGGGGACGGGGCCGGCCCGGGGCTCGGCGGGCACCGGCACCGGAACGGGACCGGGAACGGGACCGGGAACGGGATCGGGATTGGCACCGGGATCGGGATTGGCACCGGGATCGGGATCGAACGGGAACGGGATCGGCACCGGCACCGGGAACGGGAACGGGATCAGGGTCGGGATCGGGATCGGGATCGGGAACGGGATCGGGATCGGCACCGGCACCGGGATCGGGATCGGGATCGGTGGTCGGGAACGGAACGGGATCGGGACCGGGAACGGGAACGGGATCGGCACTGGGAACGGAAACGGGGATCGGCACCGGGAACGGGAACGGGAACGGGATCGGCACCGGGATCGGCACCGGGATCGGGAACGGGGATCGGGATCAGCACCCGGCACCGGGAACGGGAACGGGAACGGGATCAGGGTCGGGATCGGGATCGGCACCGGCACCGGGAACGGGATTGGCACCGGGAATGGGACCGGGATCGGGATCGGGACCGGGATCGTCACGGGGATCAGCGGGGGAGGCAGGGGAGACCCCCGGGGCGGGGGGGGGGCGGGGGGGGGGGGCGGTGGATTTGGGGGGCGGGGGGGGGGCTGTGCCGGGGGGGGACCGGGGGGGGACCCGGGAAGGGCGGGGGTGGGGGACGGGGGGACACGGGGGGACACGAAGGGCTTGGGTGGGGACATGGGGGGCCTGGGGGGGACATGGGGGGACATGGGGGGACATGAAGGGTTTGGGTGGGGACATGGGGGGGCCTGGGGGGGGGACATGGGGGGACATGAAGGGTTTGGGTGGGGGGGTCACGAAGGGCTTAGGTGGGGACATGGGGGGGCAGAGGGGGGGACACGAAGGGCTTGGGTGGGGACATGGGGGGCCTGGGGGGGACACGGGGGGACATGGGGGGACATGAAGGGTTTGGGTGGGGACATGGGGGGCCTGGGGGGAACAGGGGGGGACACGAAGGGCTTAGGTGGGGACATGGGGGGCCTGAGGGGGACATGGGGGGGGCAGAGGGGGGACACGAAGGGGCTTGGTGGGGACATGGGGGGCCTGGGGGGGACATGGGGGGACATGGGGGGACATGAAGGGTTTGGGTGGGGGGTCACGAAGGGCTTAGGTGGGGACATGGGGGGGGGGCCAGAGGGGGGACACGAAGGGTTTGGGTGGGGACATGGGGGGCCTGGGGGGGACATAGGGGGGGGGCAGAGGGGGGGACACGAAGGGCTTGGGTGGGGACTTGGGGGGCTTGGGTGGGGACATGGGGGGCCTGGGGGGAACAGGGGGGGACACGAAGGGCTTGGGTGGGGACATGGGGGGGCCTGGGGGGAACAGGGGGGGGACCACGAAGGGCTTGGGTGGGGGGCCGGGGGACACGGGAGGGGGCTGTGAGCTGCTCGGGGGGGCCCGGGCCGGGGACCCCCCCCTGGTGCCGGCAGTGGGTGACCCCCCGGGACGTGTGCCCGGGGCGGGGGGCGAAGCTCCGGCCCCCAAAGGCTCGGGGCTGGCCAGGGACCCCCTGCCCCCCCCCCATCCACCCACCCCACTCCCCGCTGACCCCCCCCCGAGCTCCCGGCCGGGCCCGTGGGGCTCTGTGGGGCGAGGGGCTGGGTGGGGGCTCCCCGCTTGAGCCCCCTGGGGACCCTCGCCCTTTCTTTCCCCCCCCAGCCCCGCCGAGCGCCCGACCCGCGCCATGAGGGAGAGCTTCGACGCCCTGCGCGCCCTGGGTACGCGCCCGGGGGTCCCGGCTCCGTTTTCGGGTGCTGGGAGAAATGGGTGGGGGAGCCCCGGGGGCTGTCGGGGCTCAGCCGGGGTCCCGTCCCACCCCACGCAGGTTCCCCCATGGCCAAGCCGGAGCCGATCCTGCAGGCGGAGGAGATGGCGGTGCCGGGCTGCGACGGCTCAGGTGGGTGCCGAGGCGGTCGTGCCCGTCCCCCCGCTCCCGGGGGGCTCCCGGGGTCGCCGCAGGGCGAGGGGCCATCCCGGAGCCGGGGGGGGGACCCTGGCTTTGCCCCCTTTGTCGTCCCAGCGCGGCCGGTGGTCCCCAAGGCGGAGGCGATCCCCGAGGGCGACGGAGAGGAGCCGGGGGCTGCCGGGGAGCCGGGGGGCCTGGAGTGCGGCTGCTCAGGTGAGGCCACGCGCCGGCGTCGCCGGCACGCGGCAAAACCCACCGGGGCGGCACGGGACGGCCGGAGCGCCGGCCGCAGCCCCACCCCGGCTTGCCGGGCGCGCTGGGGCCACGCGGTGCCGGTCGCCACGTCCCCGGTGCCGGAGCCGCCCGTCTTTAGGGTGCGGTGCGCCGAAAGGTGCCGGGGGGAGCGCCGGCGTCCCCACCGCCCCGCTGTGTGTGTGCCCCGCAGAGGAGTGGCTGGTGAGGAAGGTGAAGGTGGAGGAGGAGTACGAGGAATGGCCGGCCAGCCCCGGCACCGAAGCCCTGCTGGCAGGGCGGCCCCCGGCCGGTGCTTTCCCGCACGCCGCCGGCGCGCCGGAGTGCAAGCCGGAGCAGCCGTGCCCGGAGGAGCTGGGCTACGGCGAGGTGCCCGCCTTCGCCCTGCCGCCCTGGCCGCTGCTTGGCCAGAGCCCCGCCGGCGCCGGCGGCTGCCAGCGCTGCATCCAGGCGCGGCTCAGCCTGCGGCTGCCGGCGGGCGAGGGCGGACCCCAGCCCTGCCAGGGCTGCGGGAGCCCCGGCTCCCCCGCGCCCCTTCGCCTGCGCCCAGTGCGGGAAGGGTTTCGGGAAGAAGGCGCACCTGACCCGGCACCTGCGGGTGCACACGGGCGAGCGGCCCTTCCCCTGCGGCCAGTGCGGCCGCCGCTTCCGCCAAAAGATCCACCTGCGCTCCCACCAGAAGACGCACACGGGCGAGCGGCCCTTCCCCTGCCCCGAGTGCGGCCGCCGCTTCCGCAAGAAAACCCACCTGGTGCGGCACCAGCGCACCCACACCGGCGAGCGGCCCTTCGGCTGCGCCCGCTGCGGCCGCCGCTTCGCCCACAAGCAGCACCTCCTCCGGCACCAGCGGCTGCACGCCGAGCCGGCGCCGGGGGACGGGGACGGGGCGCCGCTCGCCGAGCAGAAGCCTTTCCCCTGCCCCGAGTGCGGCAAGAGCTTCAGCTGGAAGAAGAACCTGGCGTCTCACCGCCGGCTGCACCGGGAAGGCCGGCCCTTCGCCTGCGCCGAATGCGGCCGCGGCTTCAGCGACAAGCGGCACCTGACGGCGCACCTGCGGGGGCACATGGGGCTGAAGCCCTACGCTTGCCCCCACTGCGAGAAGACCTTCAGCCACAAGCCCAACCTGGCCACCCACCAGCGCACCCACACCGGCGAGCGGCCCTTCGCCTGCCCGCACTGCGCCCGCGGCTTCGCCCACAACCAGCACTTGCTGCGGCACCTGCGGGTGCACACCGGCGAGCGCCCCTTCGCCTGCCCGCAGTGCGGCCGCTGCTTCGGCTCCCGCCCCAACCTCATCGCCCACGCCAAGGCGCACGCCGGCGCCCGGCCCCTTCGCCTGCGAGCAGTGCGGCCGCGGCTTCAGCCGAAAGTCCCACCTGGCCCGGCACCAGGCGGTGCACACCGGCACCCGGCCCCACGCCTGCGCCCAGTGCGGCAAGCGCTTCAGCTCCAAGACCAACCTGGCGCGGCACCAGGCGGTGCACACCGGCCACCGGCCCTACATCTGCACCCAGTGCGGCAAGAGCTTCAGCCGCAAAACCCATCTGCTGCGCCACGAGCGCACCCACGCCGCCGCCGCCGCCGCCGCCGCCGCGCCCCGGCAGAGCTGGCCGGCCCCCGCCGCCCCCCGGCCCCCGCCGCCCTCTGCCCCTGAGCACCGGGACGTGGCCGCGGCAGCTCCCGGCGATGCTGGCGTCTTCGGCAGCGTCCCCCGGGCTGGGGACCCTCGGGGCTCGCTGCCGGCTCCCGCCTGCGCATCCCAGCCCTGCCTGCGGCCCCTCGGCCAGGCCGGGGTCCCTCCGGCTGCCCTTGTGCCAAAGCGCCGGCTCCCGCACCGTTCTCCCGCTGCCCGCCGCGGAGGCGGCAGCCGGCGCGGGAGAGCGGCGTCCGTAGGTGCCGGAGGCGACGCGGCCGGTGGCCGATGGAAAAAAAAAAAACCAACTGGGCTCTGAAACGGTCGTAAAAACCTGGGAGCGAGGGCTGGCGCGCGCCGAGCTCCGCGCCGGGGCGAATCGGGGGCGCGGGGGGAGCCCCGTCCCGTGCCTCGCGGCGGTGCCGGTCGGCGGGGCTGCGTGCGGGGCCGGCGGGCACCGCCGCGGTAGGAACGAACCAAAACTGCCAATAAACCGACTTTTGCCAAACTTTCCCAGGGTGGTGTCTCGGGGCCGAGCTGCACCGTGGGGGGCGAGAAGGGCGGCGTGGGGCGGCAGAGCCACGGTGCCGCCGGCCCACGGCCGTGCCGGGAGGCTGCGCGGGGAGCGAAGCGGCCGGTGCCCGCGCTGCCGGGCGGTGGGAGCAGGCAGCGGGGGTCCCCGCCGGGGTCCGCGGTCGTCCGGGCCTTGCCGTGGTCACGGCGCGATGGCGATGCCCCGGCGGAGGCCGAGCCGCGCTGCCCGCGGGTGGACGTCGGAGCCGCCTCGGCACCGCGCCGGCTCTGCCCCCACCGCGCTCGCACGGCGCCCGCCTGCCGCCCGGCCGCACGGCCGCCTGTCCTGCTGTCCGTCTGTCTGCCCATCAGGGTATCCCTCCCTCCCTCTGTCCCAGCCAGCCAGCCGTCCATCTGTCTGTCCATCCATCTGTCCCTCTGTCCGTCCATCCCTCTGTCCATCTGTCTGTCCATCCATCCATCCCTCTGTCCATCTGTCTGTCCATCCATCCATCCCTCTGTCCATCCATCTGTCCCTCTGTCCATCCATCCCTCTGTCCATCTGTCCATCCATCCATCCCTCTGTCCATCCATCTGTCCCTCTGTCCATCCATCCCTCTGTCCATCTGTCTGTCCATCCATCCATCCCTCTGTCCATCCATCCATCCCTCTGTCCATCCATCCATCCCTCTGTCCGTCCCTCTGTCCATCTGTCCCTCTGTCCATCCATCTGTCTGTCTGTCCATCCCTCTGTCCATCCATCCATCCATCCATCCCTCCCTCTGTCCATCCATCCATCCATCCATCCGTCTGTCTGTCCATCCGTCCATCCATCCGTCCATCCATCCATCCATCCGTCTGTCTGTCCATCCATCCATCTGTCTGTCCATCCATCCCTCTGTCCATCCATCCCTCTGTCCATCCATCCATCCATCCATCCATCCATCCATCCGTCTGTCTGTCCATCCATCCCTCTGTCCATCCATCCGTCCATCTGTCCATCTGTCCATCCATCCATCCGTCTGTCTGTCCATCCATCCATCCCTGCATCCATCCATCCCTCCCTCTGTCCATCCATCCGTCCATCCATCCATCCGTCTGTCTGTCCATCCCTCCCTCTGTCCATCCATCCATCCATCCATCCATCCATCCGTCTGTCTGTCCATCCATCCCTCTGTCCATCCATCCGTCCATCCATCCATCCATCCATCCATCCATCCCTCTGTCCATCCATCCCTCTGTCCATCCATCCATCCATCCATCCATCCATCCATCTGTCCATCCCTCTGTCCATCCCTCCCTCCCTCCCTCCATTTAGCTCTACCCATCCACCCCTCCGTCCGTCCGTCCGTCCGTCTGTCCCTCCCCACCCGGAGCACCCGGGGCCTGCAGGAATGGCGGGGCTGGGGGTGTGCACACGCGTGGGGGGGGGGGGGGGGGTGCATGTGCATGCATGTGCGTGCGTGTGCATGCGTGTGCGCACGTGCGTGGGGCGGGCTGAGCCCTCTTCCCACACATACACACGTGTGCGTGCACACAGCGATCCCACACGCGGGCACGTGTGCCCGGTCCCGGTGTGCCGGGGGTGCCGGTGCCGGGTGTGCCCAGTCCCAGCGTGCTGGTGCCGGAGCCAGTCCCGGTGTGCCGGTGCTGGTGTGCCCAGTGCCAGTGTGCCTGATGCGCCAGTCCCGGTGTGCCGGTGCCGGTGTGCCCGGTGTGCCCATGTGCCTGTGCCCAGTGTGCTGGTGCCAGTCCCGGTGTGTCCGGTGTGCCCAGTCCTGGTGTGCCTGGTGTGCTGGTGCCAGTCCCGGTGTGTCCGGTGTGCCCAGTCCTGGTGTGCCTGGTGTGCTGGTGCCAGTCCCGGTGTGTCCGGTGTGCCCAGTCCTGGTGCGCCTGGTGTGCTGGTGCCAGTCCCGGTGTGTCCGGTGTGCCCAGTCCTGGTGCGCCTGGTGTGCTGGTGCCAGTCCCGGTGTGTCCGGTGTGCCCAGTCCTGGTGCGCCTGGTGTGCTGGTGCCAGTCCCGGTGTGCCCAGTCCCAGCGTGCTGGTGCCGGAGCCAGTCCCGGTGTGCCGGTGCCGGTGTGCCCGGTGTGCCCATGTGCCTGTGCCCAGTGTGCTGGTGCCAGTCCCTGGTGTGTCCGGTGTGCCCAGTCCTGGTGTGCCTGGTGTGCTGGCACCAGTCCTGGTGTGTCCAGTGTGCCCAGTCCTGGTGTGCCTGGTGTGCTGGTGCCAGTCCCGGTGTGTCCGGTGTGCCCATGTGCCTGTGCCCAGTGTGCTGGTGCCAGTCCCGGTGTGCCCGGTGTGCCCAGTCCTGGTGTGCCTGGTGTGCTGGTGCCAGTCCCGGTGTGCCCGGTGTGCCCAGTCCTGGTGTGCCTGGTGTGCTGGTGCCAGTCCCGGTGTGCCCAGTCCCAGCGTGCTGGTGCCGGAGCCAGTCCCGGTGTGCCGGTGCCGGTGTGCCCGGTGTGCCCATGTGCCTGTGCCCAGTGTGCTGGTGCCAGTCCCGGTGTGTCCGGTGTGCCCGGTCCTGGTGCGCCTGGTGTGCCGGTGCCAGTCCCGGTGTGCCCCGTCCCAGCGTGCCAGTGCTGGTGCCGGTCCCGGTGTGCCAGTGCCCAGTGTGCTGGTGCTAGTCCCGGTGTGCCCAGTGCGCCCATGTGCCTGTGCCCAGTGTGCCAGTGCCAGTCTTGGTGTGCCGGTGCTGGTGTGCCCAGTGTGCCTGGTCCCGGTGTGCCCAGTGTGCGCATGTGCCTGTGCCCAGTGTGCCGGTCCCGGTGTGCCCAGTCCCAGTGTGTGCGGAGCCGGTGTGCTCGGTGTGCTCATGTGCGTGTACCCGGTGTGCCGGTGCCAGTGTGCCGGTGCCAGTCCCGGTGTGCCCATGTGCCCGGTGTGCCCGGTGCCTGGTTCCAGCCCCGGTGTGCCTGGTGCCGGTGTGCCCATGTGCCTGTGCCCAGCGTGCCCGTCCCAGAGTGTTGGTGCTGGTGCCGGTGCGCCAGTGCTGGTGCCTGGTCTCGGTGTGCCCGGTGTGCCCATGTGCTGGTGCCAGTGCCAGTGTGCTGGTCCCGGTGTGCCCATGTGCCGGTGCTGGTGCCAGTCCCGGTGGGTCTGGTGCCCATGTGCCTGTGCCCAGTGTGCCGGTCCCGGTGTGCCTATGTGCCGGTGCCGGTCCCGGTGTGCCTGGTGCCCATGTGCCTGTGTCCAATGTGCCAGTGCCAGTGTGCCCGGTGCCCATGTGCCAGTGCTGGTCCTGGAGTTGGTCCCGGTGTGCCAGTGTCCGTCCTGGTGTGCCCGGTGCCTGGTGCCGGTGCCGGTGTGCCCAGTGCCAGTCCCAGTGTGCCCATGTGCCCATCCTGGTGTGCCTGGTGCCTGGTGCCGGTGCTGGTGTGCCCAGTGCCAGTCCCAGTGTGCCCATGTGCCCATCCTGGTGTGCCTGGTGCCCATGTGCCGGTGCTGGTCCTGGTGTCGGTCCTGGTGTGCCAGTGCCAGTCCCAGTGTGCCCATGTGCCGGTGCCGGTGTGCCTGGTGCCCGGTGCTGGTGCTGGTCCCGGTGTGCCCAGTGCCAGTCCCGTTGTGCCCATGTGCCTGTCCCAGTGTGCCCAGTGCCCGGTGCCAGTGCTGGTGTGCCCAGTGCCCGTGTGCCTGGTGCCCAGTGCTGGTGCTGGTCCCGGTGTGCCCCGTGCCAGTCCCGGTGTACCCATGTGCCCATCCTGGTGTGCCTGTCCCGGTGTGCCGGTGCCGGTGTGCCCAGTGCCCGTCCTGGTGTGCTGGTGCCGGTGCCGGTGTGCCCATCGTGCCTGGTGCCGGTGCTGGTGTGCCAGTGCCCATGTGCCTGTCCCGGTGTGCCGGTGCTGGTGTGCCGGTGCCAGTGCCGGTGTGCCCATCCCGGTGTGCCCATGTGCCCGTCCCAGTGTGCCCGGTGCCTGGTGCCAGTGCTGGTGTGCCCAGTGCCCGTGTGCCTGGTGCCCGGTGTGCCCGTCCTGGTGTGCCGGTGTGCCCATCCCAGTGTGCCCAGTGCCCATGTGCCCGTCCTGGTGTGCCGGTGCTGGTGCCGGTGTGCCGGTGCCCATGTGCCTGTCCCGGTGTGCCCGGTCCTGGTGTGCCTGTCCCGGTGTGCCGGTGCCAGTGCTGGTGTGCCCATCCCGGTGTGCCCATGTGCCCATCCCAGTGTGCCCAGTGCCCATGTGCCCGTCCTGGTGTGCCGGTGCTGGTGCCGGTGTGCTGGTGCCCATGTGCCTGTCCCGGTGTGCCCGGTCCCGGTGTGCCTGTCCCGGTGTGCCGGTGCCAGTGCTGGTGTGCCCATCCCGGTGTGCCCATGTGCCCATCCCAGTGTGCCCAGTGCCCATGTGCCCGTCCTGGTGTGCCGGTGCTGGTGCCGGAGTGCCGGTGCCCATGTGCCTGTCCCAGTGTGCCCGGTCCCGGTGTGCCTGTCCCGGTGTGCCGGTGCCGGTGCCGGTGTGCCCATCCCGGTGTGCCGGTGTGCCCATGTGCCCGTCCCAGTGTGCCCAGTGCCCATGTGCCCGTCCCGGTGTGCCGGTGCCGGTGCCAGTGTGCCCATCCCGGTGTGCCAGTGTGCCCATGTGCCTGTCCCGGTGTGCTGGTGCCGGTGCCAGTGTGCCCATCCCGGTGTGCCGGTGCCGGTGTGCCCAGTGCCAGTCCCGGTGTACCCATGTGCCCATCCTGGTGTGCCTGTCCCGGTGTGCCAGTGCCGGTGTGCCCAGTGCCAGTCCCGGTGTGCTGGTGCCCGGTGCCGGTGTGCCCATCGTGCCTGGTGCCGGTGCTGGTGTGCCAGTGCCCATGTGCCTGTCCCGGTGTGCCGGTGCTGGTGTGCCGGTGCCAGTGCCGGTGTGCCCATCCCGGTGTGCCCATGTGCCCGTCCCAGTGTGCCCGGTGCCTGGTGCCAGTGCTGGTGTGCCCAGTGCCCGTGTGCCTGGTGCCCGGTGTGCCCGTCCTGGTGTGCCGGTGTGCCCATCCCAGTGTGCCCAGTGCCCATGTGCCCGTCCTGGTGTGCCGGTGCTGGTGCCGGTGTGCCGGTGCCCATGTGCCTGTCCCGGTGTGCCCGGTCCTGGTGTGCCTGTCCCGGTGTGCCGGTGCCAGTGCTGGTGTGCCCATCCCGGTGTGCCCATGTGCCCATCCCAGTGTGCCCAGTGCCCATGTGCCCGTCCTGGTGTGCCGGTGCTGGTGCCGGTGTGCTGGTGCCCATGTGCCTGTCCCGGTGTGCCCGGTCCCGGTGTGCCTGTCCCGGTGTGCCGGTGCCAGTGCTGGTGTGCCCATCCCGGTGTGCCCATGTGCCCATCCCAGTGTGCCCAGTGCCCATGTGCCCGTCCTGGTGTGCCGGTGCTGGTGCCGGAGTGCCGGTGCCCATGTGCCTGTCCCAGTGTGCCCGGTCCCGGTGTGCCTGTCCCGGTGTGCCGGTGCCGGTGCCGGTGTGCCCATCCCGGTGTGCCGGTGTGCCCATGTGCCCGTCCCAGTGTGCCCAGTGCCCATGTGCCCGTCCCGGTGTGCCGGTGCCGGTGCCAGTGTGCCCATCCCGGTGTGCCAGTGTGCCCATGTGCCTGTCCCGGTGTGCTGGTGCCGGTGCCAGTGTGCCCATCCCGGTGTGCCGGTGCCGGTGTGCCCAGTGCCAGTCCCGGTGTACCCATGTGCCCATCCTGGTGTGCCTGTCCCGGTGTGCCAGTGCCGGTGTGCCCAGTGCCAGTCCCGGTGTGCTGGTGCCGGTGCCGGTGTGCCCATCGTGCCTGGTGCCGGTGCTGGTGTGCCAGTGCCCATGTGCCTGTCCCGGTGTGCCGGTGCTGGTGTGCCGGTGCCAAGTGCCGGTGTGCCCATCCCGGTGTGCCCATGTGCCCGTCCCAGTGTGCCCGGTGCCTGGTGCCAGTGCTGGTGTGCCCAGTGCCCGTGTGCCTGGTGCCCGGTGTGCCCGGTGTGCCCGTCCTGGTGTGCCGGTGTGCCCATCCCAGTGTGCCCAGTGCCCATGTGCCCGTCCTGGTGTGCCGGTGCTGGTGCCGGTGTGCTGGTGCCCATGTGCCTGTCCCGGTGTGCCCGGTCCCGGTGTGCCTGTCCCGGTGTGCCGGTGCCAGTGCTGGTGTGCCCATCCCGGTGTGCCCATGTGCCCATCCCAGTGTGCCCAGTGCCCATGTGCCCGTCCTGGTGTGCCGGTGCTGGTGCCGGTGTGCCGGTGCCCATGTGCCTGTCCCAGTGTGCCCGGTCCCGGTGTGCCCGTCCCGGTGTGCCGGTGCCGGTGCCGGTGTGCCCATCCCGGTGTGCCGGTGTGCCCATGTGCCCGTCCCAGTGTGCCCAGTGCCCATGTGCCCGTCCCGGTGTGCCGGTGCCGGTGCCAGTGTGCCCATCCCGGTGTGCCGGTGTGCCCATGTGCCTGTCCCGGTGTGCTGGTGCCGGTGCCAGTGTGCCCATCCCCGGGGTGCCGGTGCCGGTGTGCCCAGTGCCAGTCCCGGTGTGCCGGTGCCGGTGCTGGTGTGCCCATCCCGGTGTGCCGGTGTGCCCATGTGCCGGTGCCCGTCCCGGTGTGCCCATGTGCTGGTGTGCCCATCCCGGTGTGCCCATCCCGGTGTGCCGGTGTGCCCATGTGCCGGTGCCGGTGTGCCCATCCCGGTGCGCCCATGTGCCGGTGCCGGTGCCGGTGCCGGTGTGCCCATCCCGGTGTGCCGGTGTGCCCATGTGCCGGTGCCCGTCCCGGTGTGCCCATGTGCCGGTGCCCGTCCCGGTGTGCCCATCCCGGTGTGCCGGTGTGCCCATGTGCCGGTGCCGGTGTGCCCATCCCGGTGCGCCCATGTGCCGGTGCCGGTGCTGGTGCCGGTGTGCCCATCCCGGTGTGCCGGTGTGCCCATGTGCCGGTGCCCGTCCCGGTGTGCCCATGTGCCGGTGCCCGTCCCGGTGTGCCCATCCCGGTGTGCCGGTGTGCCCATGTGCCGGTGCCGGTGTGCCCATCCCGGTGCGCCCATGTGCCGGTGCCGGTGCCGGTGCCGGTGTGCCCATCCCGGTGTGCCGGTGTGCCCATGTGCCGGTGCCGGTGCCGGTGCCGGTGTGCCCATCCCGGTGTGCCGGTGTGCCCATGTGCCGGTGCCGGTGCCGGTGCCGGTGTGCCCATCCCGGTGTGCCGGTGTGCCCATGTGCCGGTGCCGGTGCCGGTGCCGGTGTGCCCATCCCGGTGTGCCGGTGCCGGTGAGCCAATGCCCGGTGCCGGTGCCGGTGTATCCGGTTCCCGGTGTATCCGGTTCCCGGTTCCCGGTGCCGGTTGGGCGGGCGGGGGGGGGGGGGGGGGGGGGCGGGCGGAGGGGGGCGGGGCGCTCGCTCGTTTCCATGGCAACGGGGGGGGCGGGGCCGCCGGGGCCGCCGGGAGCCGCCGTGCGGTGACGGTGAGGGGGGGGCAACCGGGGGACGGGGGGGGGACACGGGGGGGGACCGGGGGAATGGGGGGGACAGGGGAGACCGGGGGGGGACGGGGGGATGCAGGAGGAACGGGGGGGACATGGGGGGGGAGCAGGGGGGGGGGACACGGGGGGCAGTGGGGGGAGCGGGGGGGGGGCACGGGGGGGGCCGGGGGGACTCGGGGGACCGGGGGGACTCGGGGGGCAGCGGGGGACCGGGGGGGACCGGGGGAATGGGGGGGACACGGGGGGAACCGGGGGATGCAGGAGGAACGGGGGGGACATGGGGGGGGAGCAGGGGGGACACGGGGGGGGCCGGGGTGCCCGGGGGGACACGGGGGAGCGTGGGGGACTCGGGGACACGGGGGGAACTGGGGGGGACAAGGGGGGGCCCGGGGGAGTGTGGGGGACTCGGGGGACACGGGGGGGCAGCGGGGGGACCGGGGGGGACACGGGGGGAATGGGAGGGACAGGGGGGCCCGGGGGATGCAGGAGGAACGGGGGGGACATGGGGGGGGAGCAGGGGGGACACGGGGGGGGCCGGGGTGCCCGGGGGGACACAGGGGAGCGTGGGGGACTCGGGGGACCAGGGGGGACACGGGGGAATGGGGGGGACACGGGGGGAACCGGGGGGAGCGGGGGGATCTGGGGGGGACCAGGGGACGCAGGAGGAACGGGGGGGACATGGGGGGGGAGCAGGGGGGGGGACACGGGGGGGCCGGGGTGCCCGGGGGGACTCGGGGGACCGGGGGGGACACGGGGTGGCAGCGGGGGACCGGGGGGGACCGGGGGAATGGGGGGGACACGGGGGGGCCCGGGGGATGCAGGAGGAACGGGGGGGACATGGGGGGGAGCAGGGGGGGGGACACGGGGGGGGCCGGGGTGCCCAGGGGGACACGGGGGACCGGGGGGGACACGGGGGGCAGCGGTGGGGACACGGGGGGGGGGACACGGGGGGGGCCGGGGTGCCCGGGGGGACACAGGGGAGCGTGGGGGACTCGGGGGGACCAGGGGGGACACGGGGGAATGGGGGGGGACACGGGGGGAACCGGGGGGAGCGGGGGGATCTGGGGGGACCAGGGGACGCAGGAGGAACGGGGGGGACATGGGGGGGGAGCAGGGGGGGGGACACGGGGGGGGCCGGGGTGCCCGGGGGGACTCGGGGGACCGGGGGGGACACGGGGGGCAGCGGGGGACGGGGGGGACCGGGGGAATGGGGGGGACACGGGGGGGCCCGGGGGATGCAGGAGGAACGGGGGGGACATGGTGGGGGAGCAGGGGGGACACGGGGGGCAGTGGGGGGAGCGGGGGGGGCACGGGGGGGGACGGGGGATGCAGGAGGAACGGGGGGGGACATGGGGGGAGCAGGGGGGGGACACGGGGGGGGCCGGGGTGCCCGGGGGACTCGGGGGACCGGGGGGCAGCGGGGGGCAGCGGGGGACCGGGGGGGACCGGGGGAATGGGGGGGACAGGGGAGACCGGGGGGGGACGGGGGGGATGCAGGAGGAACGGGGGGGACATGGGGGGAGCGGGGGGATCTGGGGGGGACCAGGGGACGCAGGAGGAACGGGGGGGAGCGGGGGGGGGGACACGGGGGGGGCCGGGGTGCCCGGGGGACACGGGGGAGCGTGGGGGACTCGGGGGACTGGGGGGACACGGGGGGCAGCGGGGGGGGCACGGGGGGGGGACACGGGGGGGGCCGAGGTGCCCGGGGGACACGGGGAGCGTGGGGGACTCGGGGGACACGGGGGGGGACACGGGGGGCAGCGGGGACGAGTGGGGGGTCCCGGGGGGGGGCCCCAGGGAGGTCCCGGGGACCACGGAGCTGCCCCCCCGCAGGGCCCGGACCCCCCGCCCGTGCCCCCCGCCGCGGGATCCGGGGTGCCCATCCGGGATGGAGGGGCGCGGGGAGGAGGAGGAGGAGGAGGCGGAGGAGGAGGAGGAGGAGGAGGAGGAGGAGGAGGGGGGGGGGGTGCGCATCACCCCCCAGCTGCTGAAGGCCAGCACCGGGGAGTTCGCCCTGGAGTCCATCCTGCTGCTGCGGCTGCGGGGCCGCGGCATCGCCCACCTGGGCTGCTTGGGCGACTGCGCCAACCTGGAGTGGTTGGACCTTTCCGGCAACGCCATCGCCCAGCTGGGACCGCTGGCCGCCCTCAAGTCCCTGGCCGTCCTCAACCTCTCCCGCAACCGCGTCGCCAGCCTGGAGCCGCTCGCCTCCTGCCAAAACCTCCAGAGCCTCAACGTCGCCGGGAACCGGGTGAGCAGCCTGCGGCAGCTGCGCTGCCTGCGGGGGCTGCGGCGCCTGGAGAGCCTGCGGCTGCGCGACCCCCTCGCCCGCCTCGCCAACCCGCTCTGCGCCGCCCCGGCGTACCGCGCCGCGCTGGCGGACATGTTCCCCGGCCTCAAAGCCATCGACGGCGAGCGGGTCTCCGGCCGCGGCAGCGAGCTCTACCAGCTTTGCCGGGATCTCGACAGCTCGCTGGGGCGCGGCGGCGGCGGCACCGGTACCGGCGCCGGCACCGAACCGCCCCGCGCGGCTCAGCCCTGGGTAGAAGCGGGTTTTTGGGAGCCGCGGCCGCCCCGGCGCAGCTCCATCATGGAAGAGGCCTACAAGCAATTCGGGGAGGTGCTGCGGGAGTGCCGGGAGCTGAGCCGGCGCGCCGACGACACCATCGCCCAGGCGGAGCGGGCGCTGAGCGGCCGCCCCGACCCCAACTCCTACGTCTTCTGAGCCGCGAGACCCCCCGACCCCCGCCGCCGCGCCGCCGCCGTCCTGGCCCGGCTTTGCCGGAGCGATGCCGGAGGAGCCGCGGGGAACCCGGCTGGGGGGGGGCTGCCCGAGCCCCGCGCTGCGCCGCAGCCGCGCCCCCCGTGCTTGGGGGTGCCGGGGCTGCCCCCCCCCGGCCGCTCCGTCCCCGGGGGGGCTCCGGGATGGGAAAGGGGGGCTCCCTGTGCCCCGCGGAGCCGCGGCAGGAGCGGAGCCGCCCTGGCGGATTTTGGAGCCGTCCCTGAGCTCTCCGGCCCGCAGGAGAGATTGTGGGGTTTGGGGGGGCTGCACACGGGGAGCGGGGGACGTGGCGGGGGTGTGGGGGACATCGCGGGGACCTGGGGGACATCGGGGGGACCTGGGGGACATGGCAGGAATCCGGGGGACATCGGGGGGACCTGGGGGACATCGTGGGGATCTGGGGGACATAGCGGGGACTCGGGACATGACAGGGACCCAGGGGACATCGGGGGGACCTGGGGGACATCGTGGGGATCTGGGGGACATCGCGGGGACTCGGGACATGACAGGGACCCAGGGGACATCGTGGGGACCCAGGGGACACGGCGGGGATGTGCGGAACATCACAGGGATGCAGGGGACATCACGGGGACCTGGGGGACATCATGGGGACCGGGGGACATCGTAGGGGCTCAGGGGACATGACGGGGACCCAGGGGACATCGGGGGGACCTGGGGGACATTGCAGGGACCCGGGGGACATCGTGGGGACCCAAGGGATATGACAGGGACCGGGGGGACATCATGGGGACCCGGGGGACATGGCGAGGACCATGGGGACATTGCAGGGACCTGGGGGAGGGACATCACGGGGACCCAGGGGACATCACGGGGACCGGGGGACATCATGGGGACCCAGGGAACATCGTGGGGACCTGGTGGACATCGTAAGGGGCTCAGGGGACATGACAGGGACCCAGGGGACATCGTGGGGACCTGGGGGGCATCACGGGGACCCGGGGGACATCGTGGAGAGCTGGCGGACATCATGGGGACCCAAGGGATATGACAGGGACCCGGGGGACATGGCGAGGACCATGGGGACATTGCAGGGACCTGGGGGAGGGACATCACGGGGACCCAGCGGACATCACGGGGACCTGGGGGACATCATGGGGATCCAGGGGAGATCACGGGGACCCAGGGAACATCGTGGGGACCTGGTGGACATTGTAGGGACTCGGGACATGACAGCGACCCAGGGGACATCATGGGGACCTGGGGGACATTGCAGGGACCTGGGGATCATCATGGGGAACATCATGGGACCCAGGGGACATCATGGGGACCCAAGGGATATGACAGGGACCCAGGGGACGTCATGGGGACCCAGGGGACATCATGGGGACCCAGGGGACATCGCGGGGATGTGGGGAACATCACAGGGACCCAGGGGACATCGTGGGGACCCGGGGGACATTGCAGGGACCTGGGGATCATCGTGGGGATGTGGGGAACATCATGGGACCCAGGGGACATCATGGGGACTCAGGGGACATCATGGGGACCTGGGGGACATCATGGGGACCCAAGGGATATGACAGGGACCCGGGGGACATCGTGGGGACCCGGGGGCGAGGACCATGGGGACATTGCAGGGACCTGGGGGAGGGACATCACGGTGACCCGGGGGACATGGCGGGGATGTGGGGGACATCATGGGGATCCAGGGGAGATCACGGGGACCCAGGGAACATCGTGGGGACCTGGTGGACATCATAGGGACTCGGGACATGACAGCGACCCAGGGGACATCATGGGGACCTGGGGGACATCATGGGGACCTGGGGGACATGACGGGGACCTGGGGATCATCGTGGGGATGTGGGGAACATCATGGGACCCAGGGGACATCATGGGGACCTGGGGGACATCATGAGGACCCAAGGGATATGACAGGGACCCGGGGGACATCGTGGGGACCTGGTGGACATCGTAGGGACTCGGGACATGACAGGGACCAGGGGACATCATGGGGACCTGGGGGACATCGTGGGGACTTGAGGACATTGTGGGGACCCGGGGGACATGGCGAGGACCATGGGGACATTGCAGGGACCTGGGGGAGGGACATCACGGTGACCCAGCAGACATCACGGGGACCGGGGGACATGGCGGGGATGTGGGGGACATCACAGGGACCCAGGGGACATCGTGGGGACCCGGGGGACACGGCGAGGACCATGGGGACATTGCAGGGACCTGGGGGGGGGACATCACGGGGACCGGGGGACACCACGGGGCTGTGCAGTAAAGACACGCTGTGCCCCACGACCCCTCTCTGCTGCGTCGTCCTGGGCCCCGAGCAGCCGTGGCGGGGGGGACACTCGCCTGTACCCCTGCTCTGCCGGGCCCCGCCGTGTCCCCGTCCCTCCCGCCGGGCACGGGGTGCCGCAGGGGGATGGCGGGAGGGGGGGTGCCGAACCCACGCCGGGCCCCCCCAGCCACGGCGATTCCCGGTGGGAATAACGGCGGTGAGAGCGGGAGCCAGAGCCGGGGTTTACTGGTGAGCTGGGGGGCAGCGGGGAGGGGGGGCGCGTCCGGCAGCGTCCTTCGGTGACGCGGTGCTGGCGGGGTGGCAAGCGGCGGGGGGGTGGCAAGCGGTGCCGGGCCGATCCGGTCCCCGTGGCAGCGTCCGTCTCCTCCGTGGCCTGGAGAGGGGACACGGGGAAGGGCTGGCTGCGGGAGGAACCCCGCCGCGCGCGCCCCGGCGCGCACACGCGTGTGCAACGCACGCGTCGCCCCCGTGACCTTGTCCGTGTCACCGTGTCCCCGGGGCCGGCTCGCTCCGGCGGCGGCGGAGCCGGCTGCAGGTGTCCCGCGGGATTTCTCCCGGCTGCCGACGGTCGCCGGCAACCCCAAATCTGGCTCTACCGGTAGCGGAGGAGCACCCGCACCCCACCAGCGCCGGGGAACGCCGCCGGCGGGAGAGGGCCGCGTCTCCGGCACCCATCCCCGGCACCTACCGTGGCGGGGACGCGGGGACAGCCCCTAGGCCGGCAGCCCCTTGGAGAAGGCGAACATGCCGGGGAGGTACGGCGCGTCCACCGCCTTGCCGGCCTCCTCCACCGCCCTGCACTCCGCTTCGTCCCGGTGTTTGATCTCCTGCGGGGCAGAGCGCGCGGGTCGGCGCCCACCGCGGCACCCCGAGGGGTCCGGCAGCCGTGCCGGGACCCGTGCCGGTGCGGCGGGGGACGGCTCACCTTCACCGCCAGCTGATGGCTGGGGCCGCAGTGCTCGTACTTGTCCAGCACCCTGGGGACATCGCCGGCGTCAAACTTATAGCAAGCCAGGCAGGTTGGCTTCCTCTAGGGAGAGAGCGCGGCCCGTCACCCCCCGGCACCCCCGGAGGGTCCCGGCCAGCCCCCTGCCCTGCCGGAGCTGGGGATGTCCCCGCCGCTCGCCGCGGCACAGCCGCGGTGCCGCTGCCAGGAGCCGTCGTCACCGCCAGCCCTCCCCGGCACGCGTGGCACCGTGGCGGGGGGCAGAGGCGCCGCGGCCCCCCCGGGGAGGGGGATGCCGGCCGGCAGCCCCGGCTCACCCGGTTCTCCACCGTCTTGCAGTTCCGCCGCCGCGGTTCCGTTTTCCTGCAGGCCGTCTGCACCAGGCTGAGCCGCAGCTGGACGAACGTCCCCGAGGGGTCTTCCTGGCGAGGGGGGGGGGGGGACACAAGGGGACGGCTGCGGGGTTGGGGGGGGGGACACGGGGCAGCCGCCGCGGGGCTGGGGCGCTGGGCGCCGCCGAAAGCTCGCGCCGTGCCGCGGTGGGTGCGACGCCGACCCCGCGCCGGGCAGGGGGACGCCGGCGGGGGACGGAGGGACCCCAACCCCGCACGGCCCCAGGGGTAACCCGGCCCCAGGGACCCTACGAGGAGGCTCCCAACACGGGCGAGCGGCCCAAACCGGGGGGTCCCCGGCACCCCCAGCCCCTCCCGAGGAACGGGCGCATCCGAGCCGCCGCTGTCGGTGCTGCCGGCTCCACCGGCATGGCCGGACACCGGCAGCCGCTCGCCCCGCGGCACAGTTAATGAGTAGCTGAGCCTTGCCAGCTCCTGCCTGCGTGCCCCCATGGCCGGCCTGCCCGCACCGTGCCGCGACGGTGGGGCCGCCCCCACGCCCGTCCCCCCGTGACACCCCAGCACCCATCCCCTCCCTCCACGACACCCTGGCACCCATCCCCTCCCTCCACGACACCCCGGCACCCACCGTCCCCTCCCTCCGCGACACCCCGACCCCCTCCCTGCCCGTCCCCGCCGACGCCGGGCCAGGGGCTCGGCCGCCATCTCCCCCCTCCCCGCCGCAGCAGCCTCCCCGGCGGGGCCGAGGGCACGGCAGCCCCCGGCGCTCACCCGCTCCACCGCCCCTTCCACCGCCTGCTCCTTGAAGACGTAGTGCACGTAGTTGCGGCTGTGGAAATACTCCAGCACCTCCTTCACCACCCGCCGCTGCAGCGGGGACTGGTTGGCGGCGGCCAGGGCTACCAAGCCCAGGCAGAGGGCTAGCGGGAACCTCATCCCTGCGGCGGGGGGCTGCCGGGGCTGCCTGACCCCAGAGAGCCTCGCCGATCGACCCGCTGCTGGCTTTGGTCTTTCATTAACCAATTTCCTGGGAACTGCCCTCTTTCCGCCCCCGGGCCGGCCCCGCGGGCTGCTTGCGCGGGCGTCCCCCCCGGCACGGCCCCTCCGGCACGGCCATGGGGAGGAGGGGCTGGGCACGGCTACCGCCGGCGGCACGCGTGCAGGCCGGGGGACACGCCGGCGTCGCCCCGGGGAAACACCGGGCCCACCGTCAGCCTCGTGCCCCCCGGGAAGGGGTGCTGAGGGGCCGGGAGGGGAGCGGGTCTCTTGCCTTGGGCAAAAGAACGGCTCTGGCTTGGTGCCGGCAGGCCTTGCCAGGCAGCCAAACATCACCGCCGCTGGCAGGGACCGCGGAGAGGCCTCTCCCTGGCTCTCCCACGGGGCGAGACGGCGTGCCGGGGAGGGAGGTGCCGCTGCCGGGCGGTGATGGCTCTCCCCGAGCCGGGGCACGGCCGTGGAGCCCATGCGGTATGGCCACGGAGCTTGCGTGGCACGGCCATGGAACCCGCGCGGTGTGGCCATGGAGCTTGCGCGGCACGGCCGTGGAACCCGCGCGGTGTGGCCATGGAGCTTGTGTGGCACAGCCGTGGAACCCGCGTGGTGTGGCCATGGAATTTGCACGGCACAGCCGTGGAACCCGCGTGGTGTGGCCATGGAGCTTGTGTGGCACAGCCGTGGAACCCACATGGTGTGGCCATGCAGCCCACATGGTGCAGCCATGGAGCTTGCATGGCACAGCCGTGGAACCCGCGTGGTGTGGCCATGGAGTTTGCCTGGCACGGCCGTGGAACCTGCGTGGTGTGGCCATGGAGCCTGTGCGGTGTGGACGTGGAACACGCGTGGTGTGGCCATGCAGCCCACACGGTGCAGCCATGGAGCTTGCGTGGCACGGCCGTGGAACCCACGTGGTGTGGCCATGGAGTTTGCCTGGCACGGCTGTGGAACCTGTGTGCTGTGGCCATGGAGCTTGTGCTGGCACAGCCGTGGAACCCGCGTGGTGCAGCCATGGAGCTTGTGTGGCACAGCCGTGGAACCCGCGTGGTGCAGCCATGGAGCTTGTGTGGCACAGCCGTGGAACCCGCGTGGTGTGGCCATGGAGCTTGTGTGGCACAGCCGTGGAACCCACATGGTGTGGCCATGCAGCCCACGTGGTGCAGCCATGGAGCTTGCGTGGCACAGCCGTGGAACCCGCGTGGTGTGGCCATGGAGTTTGCCTGGCACGGCCGTGGAACCCGCGTGGTGTGGCCATGGAGCTTGCGCGGCACGGCCGTGGAACCCGCGCGGTGTGGCCATGGAGCTTGTGTGGCACAGCCGTGGAACCCGCGTGGTGTGGCCATGGAGCTTGTGTGGCACAGCCGTGGAACCCACATGGTGTGGCCATGCAGCCCACATGGTGCAGCCATGGAGCTTGCATGGCACAGCCGTGGAACCCACGCGGTGTGGCCATGGAATTTGCACGGCACAGCCGTGGAACCCGCGTGGTGTGGCCATGGAGTTTGCCTGGCACGGCCGTGGAACCTGCGTGGTGTGGCCATGGAGCCTGTGCGGTGTGGACGTGGAACATGCGTGGTGTGGCCATGCAGCCCACATGGTGCAGCCATGGAGCTTGCGCGGCACGGCCGTGGAACCCGCGCGGTGTGGCCATGGAGCTTGTGTGGCACAGCCGTGGAACCTGCACGGTGTGGCCATGCAGCCCACGTGGTGCAGCCATGGAGCTTGCGTGGCACAGCCGTGGAACCCACGTGGTGTGGCCATGGAGCTTGCGCGGCACAGCCGTGGAACCCACGTGGTGTGGCCATGGAGTTTGCCTGGCACGGCTGTGGAACCTGTGTGGTGTGGCCATGGAGCTTGTGCTGGCACAGCCGTGGAACCCGCGTGGTGTGGCCATGGAGCTTGCGTGGCACAGCCGTGGAACCCGCGTGGTGTGGCCATGGAGCTTGTGTGGCACAGCCGTGGAACCCGCGTGGTGTGGCCATGCAGCCCACGCGGTGCAGCCATGGAGCTGGCGTGGCATGGCCATGGAGCTTGCACGGCACGGCCATGGAGCCTGTGCGGTGTGGCCATGGAGCCTGTGCGGTGTGGCCAGGCCACCCTCAACCAGGGGATGTCTCCTGGGCCACCCAACAGGCCACACCAGATGGAAGGAAGAACGACAGCCCCGGTCCTGGGGGTCCCGGCAGCCGGCACCGTCGGGCACACGGGGCTCGCACCCTCCTGGTCACGCCGCACGGCTCCGCTCTGACCGAGGAGGAGGAGGAGGAGAAAGGCTGGGTGTATTGGGTTTGTGTGGCAAGGTTTTGGTAGTGGGGGCCACAGGGGTGGCTTCTGTGAGAACCTGCTGGAAGCTTCCCCCGTGTCCGATAGAGCCGACGCCAGCCGGCTCCAAGACGGCCCCGCCGCCAAGCCCATCAGCGACGGTGGTAGCACCTCTATGATAACATATTTAAGAAGGGGGGAAAAAAAACCCCAAAAAACCAATGGGGACAAACTGCAGCTGGAGTGGGGAGTGAGAATGTGTGAGAGGAAGGGCTCTGCAGACCCCAAGGGCGGTGAGGACGGAGGGGAGAGGGGGTCCAGGCGCGGAGCAGAGACCCCCCCTCGTCGTGGCTCAGCACCACGCAGCCGCTCGCTGCCCCTGCCCCATGGGATGGGGAGAGAATCGGAGGAGCGAGAGTGAGAAACACTCCCGGGCTGAGATAAGAACAGTTTAATAGTTGAAATAAAGTAAAATAGTAATGATAATAACAATATAATAATAATAGTAATTAGACAAATACCCAAAGCAAGTGCTGCCCAATGCAGTTGCTCACCACCCGCCGACCGATGCCCAGCCCGTCCCCGAGCAGCGATCGCTGCTCCCCGGCCAACCCCCCCAGTTTCTATACTGCCCATGACGCCGTATGGTATGGAATGGCCCTTGGGGCAGTTGGGATCAACTATTCTGGCTGTGCCCCCTCCCAGCTCCTTGTGCCCCCGGCAGAGCAGGGGAAGCTGAAAAGTCCTTGCTTAGTGTCAGCACTGCTCAGCAACAACTACACCATCAGGGTGTTATCAGCGTTATTCTCATCCTAAATCCAAACCACAGCGCTGTGCCGGCTACTAGGAAGAAAATTAACTCTATCCCAGCCGAAACCAGGGCACCCTGCACCCCTGGTGCAGCCCATGGTGAGGCAGCTGTGCCCTGCACCCGTGGGGGCCCACGGGGGAGCAGAGATCCCCCTGCACCCGGGGAGGAGCCCACGCCGGAGCAGGGGATGTGCCCAAAGGGGGCTGTGACCCCCTGGGAAGCCCGTGCTGGAGCAGGCTCCTGGCAGGAGCTGTGGGGAGAGGAGCCCAGGCTGGAGCAGGTTTGCAGGCAGGGCTGGGGACCCCACAGGCTGGGGAAGGGACCCACATTGGAGAAGTTGGGGGAGGGCTGTCTGCCCATGGGAGGGACCCCACGCTGGAGCAGGGGAGGAGTGTGAGGAGTCCTGCCCTGAGGAGGAAGGAGCGGCAGAGACGTGATGAACTGACCCCAGCCCCCATTCCTGTCCCTGTGTGCTGCTTGGGGGGCGGAGGGCGAGAACACCGGGCATGGTGGGGGGCGGGGGGACACTGGTCTGTCCCGGGGCTCTCTCTGGATAAGGAATTGGCTGGGTGGTCGCATCCAGAGGGTCGTGCCAATGGCTCGATGGCCACATGGAGACCGGTGACAAGTGGGGTCCCTCAGGGGTCCGTACGGGGACCGGTGCTGTTTAACATCTTCATCCATGACACAGACAGTGGGATGGAGTGCACCCTCGGCAAGTTTGCAGATGACACCGAGCTGAGGGGTGCGGTTGACACGCCAGAAGGACGGGATGTCACCCAGAGGGACCTGGACAGGCTGGGAGGTGGGGCTGTGTGAGCCTCATGAGTTACAACTACCTGACAGGAGGTTGTAGTGAGGGGGGTGTTGGGCTCTTCTCCCAAGGAACCAGCGATAGGACGAGAGGAAATGGGCTCAAGCTGCGCCAGGGGAGGCTTAGGTTGGAAATTAGGAAAAATTTCTTTACGGAAAGGGTGGTCAAGCATTGGAACAGGCTGCCCAGAGAGGTGGGGGAGTCCCCATCCCTGGAAGTGTTCAAAAAATGGGCAGAGGTGGCACTTGGGGACATGTTCAGTCTGGTCTGCCCTTGATTGGCTTGGAGTAGACTTGGTAGTGTAGGTTAATGGTTGGGCTGGATGATCTTAAAGGGCTTTGCCAACCTAAACCATTCTATGACTCTATGATTCTATGATCAACAAGGCCAAGGGCAAGGTCCTGCACCTGGGACGGGGCAGCCCCCGGTATCAGCACAGGCTGGGGGATGGAGGGATGGAGAGCAGCCCTGCGGAGAAGGACTTGGGGGTGCTGGGGATGAAAAGCCGGACACGAGCCGGCAATGTGCGCTGGCAGCCCAGAAAGCCAACCCCATCCTGGGCTGCATCCCCAGCAGCGTGGGCAGCGGGGCGAGGGAGGGGATTCTGCCCCTCTGCCCCGCTCTGGGCAGACCCCCCCTGCAGCCCTGCGCCCAGCTCTGGGCCTCAGCACAGGACACGGAGCTGCTGGAGCGGGGCCAGGGGAGGCCACAGAAATGCCCCGAGGGCGGAGCCCCTCTGCTGCGGGGCCAGGCTGGGGGGGCTGGGGGTGCTCAGCCTGGAGAGGAGGGGGCTGCGGGAGGCCTGAGTGCGGCCTGAGGAAGGATGGGGGCAATAATAGAATCATAGAAAACATAGAATCATGGAATCATGGAATGGTTGAGGTTGGCAAAGCCCTTCAAGATCCCCCAGCCCAACCATTGACCCAACGCTGCCAAGGCCACCACTGAACCAGTTAAGGGAAGAGTCGTAATTCCATGTTTCCTGGCTTGGGGATGGATTATTTTTTAATGAAAGTAAAAACTGGGAATCACTAAGGTTGGAAAGGATCTCTAAGATCATCAGCCCAACCATCACCCCAACACCCCCATGCCCACTAAACCATGGCCCCCAGTGCCACCTCTGCCCGGTTTTTGAACCCCTCCAGGGATGGGGACTCCCCACCTCTCTGGGCAGCCTGGTCCAGTGCTTGGCCACTCTTTCCGTGAAGGAATTTCTCCCAATATCCAACCTAAACCTCCCCTGGTGCAGCTTGAGCCCATCTCCTCTCGTCCCATCGCTGTTCCTTGGGAGCAGAGCCCGACCCCCCTCCCTGCCCCCTCCTGCCAGGAGCTGCAGAGCGATCAGGTCTCCCCAGTCTTTTAGCAAGGCCTGCTGTGACAGGACAAGGAATAATGGATTTAACCTAAAGAAGAATAGATTTAGACTGGATATAGGGAAGAAATGTTTTACACTGAGGGTGGTGAGGCACTGGCCCAGGTTGCCCAGCGAGGCGGTGGAGGCCCCATCCCCCAGAACCATCCCAGGCCAGGCTGGCCGGGGCTCTGAGCCCCCATGGGCTGGTTAAAGCTGTCCCTGGCACTGCAGGGGCTGGGCTGGGTGGGCTCTGAAGGTCCCTGCCCACCCAAAGCGTTCGGGCTGATGAGCTTAGGGGTCCTCCCCCCCCCCATCCCGCCCCCCCCAGTGCAGGCAGCGCTGAGGCGCTCGGTGGTTGCCGCGCCCCGCGGCGCCGGCAGGGGGCGCCCCGCCAGCCCCCCCCCGGGTGCCGCCCTCTGACCCGGAAGTGCTCTGACCCGGAAGTGCTCTGGCGAGGCGGCGGGCGGGGCCGCCTCCTGCCGCTGGCCCGCCGCCGCGACGTCACCGCCGTGACGACGTCATCGCGTGGCGGGACAGCGTCCGCCCGTGAGTTTCCTCGGGGAGGCGGCTCCGGGGCCTGGCGGGGGGGGGGGGGCGAGGGGGGTGAGTGTCGCCATGGCAACGCGCGGCCCGGCCCGGGGGCGGGGGTCACGGTGAGGGGCCGGGGGGGGCCCGGGGCCGTGAGGGGGGGGGCCCGGGGCTGTCGGGGGGGCCGGGGCCATTAAGGAGGGTCTGGGGCCGTGAGGCGGGGCCGGGGGCTGTCGGGGGGGCCCGGGGCCGTGAGGGGGGGCCCGGGCTCGTTAAGGGGGGCCTGGGCCTGTCGGGGGGGCCCGGGGCCGTGAGGGGGGGCCCGGGGCCGTTAAGGGGGGCCCGGGGCTTGTCAGGGGGGCCCGGGCTCGTTAAGGGGGGCCCGGGGCCGTGAGGGGGGCCCGGGGCTGTCGGGGGGGCCCGGGCCTCTTAAAGAGGTTCCGGGGCTGTCAGGGGGGGCCCGGGGCCGTTAAGGGGGGCCCGGGGCTGTCGGGGGGGCCCGGCGCAATGAGAGGGGGGCCGGGGCTGTCGGGGGGGCCCGTTAAGGCGGGCCTGGAGCCGTGAGGGGGGCCCCGGGGCTGGGGGGGGGCCGGCCTGGGGTCGTTAAGGCGCGGCTGGGGCTGTCGGGGGGGGCCAGGGCCATTAAAAAGGGGTCCGGGGCTGTCAGAGGGGCCTGGAGCCATGGGGGGGGGGCCGGGCCGGGGGTCAGGCTGAGGGGCCCGGGGCTGTCGGGGGGCCCAGGGCCGTTAAGGGGGGCCCGGGGCCGTTAAGAGGGGTCTTGGGGCCGGGGCCGGGGGTCAGGCTGAGGGGCCTGGGGCTGTCGGGGGGCCCGGGGCCATCGGGGGGGCCCGGGGCCGTTAAGAGGGGGTCAGGGGGGCGGGGGGTCAGGTCTGAGGGGCCCGGGGCCGGGGGTCAGGCTGAGGGGCCGGGGGTCAGGATGGGGGGCCCGGGCTGTTAAGAGGGGTGAGGGGGCCGGGGGTCAGGCTGAGGGGCCGGGGGTCAGGATGGGGGGCCCGGGGCTGTTAAGAGGGGTCAGGGGGGCCGGGGGTCAGGATGGGGGGGCCTGGGCTGTTAAGAGGGGTCAGGGGGCCAGGGGTCAGGATGGGGGGCCCGGGGCTGTTAAGAGGGGTGAGGGGGCCAGGGGTCAGGCTGAGGGGCCGGGGGTCAGGATGGGGGGCCCGGGGCTGTTAAGAGGGGTCAGGGGGGCCGGGGGTCAGGATGGGGGGGCCTGGGGCTGTTAAGAGGGGTCAGGGGGGCCGGGGGTCAGGATGGGGGGGCCTGGGGGCTGTTAAGAGGGTGTGAGGGGGCCGGGGGTCAGGATGGGGGGCCCGGGGCTGTTAAGAGGGTCAGGGGGCCAGGGGTCAGGATGGGGGGCCCGGGGCTGTTAAGAGGGGTGAGGGGGCCGGGGGTCAGGCTGAGGGGCCGGGGGTCAGGATGGGGGGCCCGGGGCTGTTAAGAGGGGGGGAGGGGGGCCAGGGGTCAGGATGGGGGGGGCCCGGGGCTGTTTAAGAGGGGTGAGGGGGGCCGGGGGTCAGGATGGGGGGCCCGGGGCTGTTAAGAGGGGTGAGGGGGCCAGGGGTCAGGCTGAGGGGCCGGGGGTCAGGATGGGGGGCCCGGGGCTGTTAAGAGGGGTCAGGGGGCCAGGGGTCAGGATGGGGGGCCCGGGGCTGTTAAGAGGGGTGAGGGGGCCGGGGGTCAGGATGGGGGGCCCGGGCTGTTAGAGGGGTGAGGGGGCCGGGGGTCAGGATGGGGGGCCGGGGGGTCAGGATGGGGGGCCTGGGGCTGTTAAGAGGGGTCAGGGGGGCCGGGGGTCAGGATGGGGGGCCCGGGGCTGTTAAGAGGGGTGAGGGGGCCGGGGGTCAGGATGGGGGGGCCCGGGGCTGTTAAGAGGGGTGAGGGGGCCAGGGGGTCAGGCTGAGGGGCCCGGGGCGAGGCGGGGGCCCGTGGCCAGGAGCAGTGTCAGGGGGGCCCGGGGCAGTGGGGGTGGCCGGGCTCCCCCGGGAGATCCGGGTGGGGTGGGGGGGTCGGGTCCCCCCGTCCTGTGCCACCCCGGGGCCGATTCGGGGGCTTTTTGGTGCGGGCAGAGCCCGGGTGCTGGTCCTGGCTTCTCCCTCTCACTCCCTGCGCCGGTGCCCGCTGTCCCCAGTGCCGAGCCGCTGGCTGCGGCCCAGTTGCGCTGGGAGCAGCGGGGCTTCGTTATGACCCAAATCCCGGTGAACCGGCTCGTCCACCCCCCAGCCCGGGAAGCCCCCGCTCGGTGTTTCAGCGGGGAGAGGAACCGTTCCCGGTGCGACGGGCAACACCAAATTGGCGGCAGCTGGTGCGTGCGGGCGGGGCGGCCGGCGCGGCTCGGCTCGGGGGGGGGGGGGGATTTCCCCGTGAAATCTTCGCGGCGCCGAGGGCCGCTTTCCCACAGAAAGGACGTGGGGGCCCCCGGGGGGCTTTTCCTCGGTAAAACCGTTTCTGGGGACAGCCCCGCCGCGGTGACGCCCTCGGGAAGCACCGGCAGCGCCCGGCTGCCGTGACCCCGCGGGCGCAGGGCTCCACGGCGTGGGCGACGCTCCCGGCACTGCCGGGCGATCCCCGGCCGTCGCCGTGGCCGTGTCCTCGCTGTCTTTGCCGCCGAGGGAGAGGCGGGAAAAGCTTCGTGATTTCCCAGGGCGTTTAGAAACGGGATCGGGACGGGAAAACCGACGGAGACGGGGGAGAGGCTGGGTTTATCCCGCCATGGGCAGCCCCCCGCCCCGGGCTGCCGGGAAGCGCTGCGCTGGCCGTCGCCGCCTTCCACAAAACCGACGTCGTGCCCGAAATCTGCTGAGCTGAGCGCCGGCTCCAGCCACCGTGGCCGCCTCCGTGCCTGGTTTTTTGTCACCGCTGCCGCGGGTCTTCTGTCCCCCGCCGACCGGCAGACGTAACCGGCTGCTCTGACCGCCTCTCCGGATTTTATCCGGCGTGCCGCCTGCCTCCTCGGCCTCACGCTCGCCGCAGCCCCGGCCCCTCTCCCCCCCCTGCCCGCGCCCCTTGAGCCGGCCCGCAGGCAGCTGCCCGCCAGCCGGGGCCTCCCAGGCCGTAAACAGATTCAGGGCCGGGGGAATTTTGGTGGTTTTGGATGGGGGTTCTCCCGCGGTCGCTTGTTTTCCCCGCTCCGGGCTGCCCCAGAGCTGGTTCTTCCCCTCGGGGCAGGGTTTGCGGGCAGCTCGCTGCCGAGGGGCCGGGTTTGTGCCGTGGGTTCGAGGCCCTGCCTGCGCTCCTGCCTGCTTCTGCCCGCTGCTCCGGCGAGCCTCGGAGAATTCTCCCCCAGCACGCCGTTCCTGCCTCTCCTTGGCCGTGCCGTAACCGGCCCCGGCGAGCCACGCCGCTCGGTTAAACGCGTACGCAAAGCGCCGGCGGTGCCGCTCGCCGGGGCTGAGCTGGCCACGGGATCCTCGCCGCTCGGTGGGACTTAACGATCGGGGGGGCTAACGATGCCTGGCGCGGCGGAGAGCTGCATCCCCGCATCCCGATGGGCGTCTGCACCGGAGGATCCCAAACCCATGAACGCGGCACGCTGCCGGGACGCCTTGGGATCCCAGCCGGCTCCCACGCGGCACGGCTCCGCAGCCGGTGCTCCTCTTGCCAGCTGGCTCCCAAAAATAGTCCTGATTAAGCCCAGGTGTTGGTCAAAGCGTTGCGTTTGCTGCCGGGGCTTTTGAAGGGCGGCGTGGGGCCTCGCGCGTGGACGGGGGGGCTGATCTCCGAAGCGCCGTCGCCGCGTTAGCCCCTCCTCGAGGCACCGCGTCCTGCGCGGGATGCTTGGCGAGGAGGGGAACAGACCCGGCGCCTCCAGAGAGGGCGGGCGAGGCGTTCCTTTCCGACCCAAATCGGGCAGAAGGCGTTTTTGCTGGTCCATCTCCGACCGGGGTTTTGGGGAGGGAAGCCGCTCGGGCTGGGCGACCCTTGCTTCCCCGCGGCACGGGAGCCGGCAGGCCGGGAGCGGGGCAGGGCTGCGCCTTTGCCGCGGCCCGCTCTCCGCGGCGGGGCGAGGCCGTGCCGGGAGCCGTAGTTCCCCGTCCCCGCGGCCGCAAGCAGCTCTCGGCGTGCGGTGACAGGCCTCTCGGCGCGGACTACAAATCCCAGTAGCGCTGGCTGCGCCGGCTGCGGGGAAGCTTTACTGTAAACAGAATGAATCCGGGCCAGACCCCGAGGTCAGCGCCTTTCTCTCCCTTAAATAACTCGGAGGAGGAGGAGGAGGGAGACGGACGCCAGCGGAGCTTCTCCGGAGGCGGCCGAGCTCCTCCGGCTTCGCCTCTCGGCGTGCCGCGCCGCTTCCCCCGCTCACCGGCTCCTCTCTCTTGCTCTCCCAGGGACCCGCAGCAGCCATTTGGAGGAAGTCGGGGAAGATCGGAGCCCGCGACCGTGGCGGAAGGCGGAGGGGAAGGACAGCCGCCGCCCCGCGTCCTCCCCGCGCTGATGTCCTCTCCCCTCGCCGGACGGCCCCGAGGGGAGCGATGTCTGCGGGGGGAGCGCCCCAGGTACGCGGTTTGGGGGGGGGGGGGGTGGGGGGGATGCAGCGGATCCCGCTCCGTTCCTGGGGGGAAAAGGCCGGAGCGGGGCCAGCCCTGACCGCGTCCCTCTCGGGCAGAGCGGAGCGCGGCGCCGGGGCGCTCGGGAGGAACCCCTGCTCCTCTTCCATGCCGCCGCATTTTGGGAGGGGCGGTGGCGGGGGGGGGAGCCCTGTTGGGGTTTTCCCAGGGGCTGGGAGCTCTCCTGGTGCTTTTCTCCTCGTCATTTAGAAATACCGACGCCCCAGGAGCCGCGCTAGCCCCCCCCCCCCCCCCCCCCCACGCGAGACTTTTTTCTTTTAAATTGGCGCTTCTTAAAGTTACGGCAGCCGTCAGAGCGCGGGCTGGGCTCCGTGTCTTCTGCCATCTGCTCTCCTTGCGCTCCTGCCAGGCTACGGAGGAGTTTTGAGGGAAGAAGAGAGGAGTCCTGGGGAGGGAAGACGGGTGGATTGGGTGTCGAGCTTCCTGGGAAAAGCTGCTCTGGCTCCTTGCAGCGGTTTCCTCCTTCGGTCCGGATCCTGGCTGGTTTGGGAGCGGGGCTGGGTTGATCGAGGGATGCGCTTGGGAAAGATGCGATCTCGTTAGAGGGGGTGCTGAGCGCGCGCTGCGTCAGCCCGTAGCGAGCGCCGCTCGAGGGTTTCTGTCAAGCGATGCTCTTGCTGATTGGGGAAACTGAGGCACGCAGGAGAAGCAGCTTGCCTGCACTTCCACGCTCCTGCTCCTTTCCCGAAGGATTAGAGCTGCCTTTCGACCCGCCGCATGCGGGGGCTCGGGGGCAGCAGTGCCCGGCCTTGCGCCTGGTTTGCCGGCCAAAACCAGCCCTTACGGTGCCGGAACAGCTTTTCCCAGCTTTCCACGGGGAAAAGGGCCTGGGATTTCTCCCGGCTGCGCCGCTGTGGATCCGGAGTCCAAGGAGAACACCTTGGTGGTGATCCCGCCGAGCCAGCACCTCTCGAGTTCAGGTTCAAGGGGGGTGCGAGGGTTTTCCGAGGGCCCGGGTGTTTGAAGCGGAGCGGCACGCCTCGCCGTGGGGCTGGGGTGGCCTGTGGGTGTCGGGCGCCGATTCGAAAGCCCGCCGCCCGTCCTTCACAGAATCACGGAATCGTTTGGGTTGGAAAAGACCTTTCAGATGGCCGAGTCCAAGCGTTAACCTCGCACTGCCAAGACCACCGCTAAGCCATGGCCCTGAGCGCCACATCTACGCGTCTTTAAATCCCTCCAGGGCTGGGGACTCTCCCACCTCTCTGGGCAGCCTGGTCCAGTGCTTGGCCACTCTTTCCGTGAAGGAATTTCTCCCAATATCCAATCTAAACCTCCCCTGGCGCAGCTTGAGCCCATTTCCTCTCGTCCCATCGCTGTTCCTTGGGAGCAGAGCCCGACCCCCCTCCCTGCCCCCTCCTGCCAGGAGCTGCAGAGCGATCAGGTCTCCCCTCAGCCTCCTCTTCTCCAGGCTGAACACCCCCAGCTCCCTCAGCCGCTCCCCACCAGCCCTGTGCTCCAGACCCTGCCCCAGCTCCGCTGCCCTTCTCTGGACACGCTCCAGCACCCCAATGTCCTCCTTGTGCCGAGGGGCCCAAAACTGGACACAGCATTCCAGGTGCGGCCTCCCCAGCGCCGAGCACGGGTGGACGATCCCTGCCCTGCTCCCGCTGGCCAAAAAACCAAAGAACCAAACCCCGCCAAAGCGATGGCCATCTGCTGAAACGCTTCTCCTCTCTCCTGGACCAGCCTGCCCACGCCCTGAACCTGCTCCCTTACCCCAGGCTGAGCGAGGTGCCGAGAGCCGGACACGAGCTGGATGCTGTCGGCGCGGAGATCCCGTCCGACCCCTGCACAGGTGAGTGCCGAGGACGGCGGGCGGGCGGCACCCGCGCCGGGCAGGCTGCGCCGGCGGGGGAGCGGAGCGGGTTGGGGATGCGCTTGCGTGTTCTCCGGAGTACGGTCGGTCCTGCCGTAACACCCGAGTCCGACTGAGCGCCGGCAAGAGTCTCCTCTTGACCGGGGTTCGTGGGGGACGCGGGGGGTGACGCAAAGATCGTATGTAAATGTATGCAAATGTGGCACCGCTGGGAGGAATCCCCAACCCGGAGCTGGAGGCAGGTCCTTCAGCCGCTCTGCCAGCCGAGCTCCTCTGCTAAAGATGGAGGCTTCTCTTCTGCTTGGGAGGCTCAGGTTGGAACTAATTGCATTTTTGCGGTAGCCTTTGAAATCCGATCGTAAAAGCGTTAGGCGGGATCTTAAGGGCAGCTGGGCGAGCGCGCGAAAGACTGCGGAAAGAGTCGTTTTCCGAGGAACGGCGCTCCTTCCCACCTTTCACCTTGCCGGGAGGAGGGAGCCTGGTGCTGCTGGTATTTCCTTTTATCTTTAATTACACTTCAGGCAGCAGAAGCTTAAAATAGATGAAAGCGATGCCCCCAGGCTTCGTTAATTTTAGCTTATTTGTGAATTCACGCAGGCATCTCCAGCATAACGATGTCTATGCCGAACGCGTGTTTTGCAGCGTGACACAGTTCATGGTGACCAGCTCTTATCCCTTCAACCAGGCTACAGATTTTTCAAGCCCGGTGGTTTGTTCGGTATTAAACAGTCGGAGGAGCCGTACGCCGAAGGCCAGCAGATGCAGGAGGAGAGCAAGATCCTCGTGAGCCCCTGCGCGGGTAGGTGCTCCTGGCATCCCGGCAGAGGTGGGAATCCGGCCTTGGCAGGGGATGTTCCCCTTGGCAGGCAAAGGCCGTTTTGGGCCAGTTTGCGGCCGTTTTAGGCCAGTTTGCCGCCATTTGGGGCCAGTTTGCGGCCGTTTTAGGCCAGTTTGCCGCCATTTGGGGCCAGTTTGCGGCCGTTTTAGGCCAGTTTGCCGCCATTTGGGGCCAGTTTGCCACCATTTGGGGCCAGTTTGACACCATTTTAGGCCAGTTAATGGCAAGTTTTTGCTATCGCTGCTGCCGCCAGCACCGCTTTCGGCGAGTCAGGGGTGGAGCGGGCTCCGGGCAGGGTTCCGATCCCGCTGATTCTTTAGGGTGTTATAAACTGCAATGATTTAGCGTTAGGCAGTCCTGCGAGGAGCAGGGGGTTGGACTCGGTGATCCTTCTGGGTCCCTTCCGCCTTGAGATATTGGAATCATGGAATGGTTGAGGTTGGCAAAGCCCTTTAAGATCCCCCAGCCCAACCATTGACCCAACGCTGCCAAGGCCACCACTGAACCCATTAAGGGAAGAGTCGTAATTCCATGTTTCCTGGCTTGGGGGCTGGATTATTTTTTAATGAAAGTAAAAACTGGGAATCATTAAGGTTGGAAAGGCTCTCTAAGATCATCAGCCCAACCATCACCCCAACACCCCCATGCCCACTAAACCATGGCCCCCAGTGCCACCTCTGCCCGTTTGTTGAACCCCTCCAGGGCTGGGGACTCCCCCACCTCTCTGGGCAGCCTGGTCCAGTGCTTGGCCACTCTTTCCGTGAAGGAATTTTTCCCAATATCCAACCTAAACCTCCCCTGGCGCAGCTTGAGCCCATTTCCTCTCATCCTATCACTATCACATTCTATGATTCTATGAAAGACTCTGAAATTAATGTCTCGAATCTTTTTGAAATCTAGTTGAGCCCGGGCAAGTGAGTAAAGTCGAACAGCCTGAGGAGAAACCCGGGGGAGCTGCCGGCTCCCTGGAGCTGTATCCCGCAGCCGCCAGCAGTTCCAGCCGCTGGTTTCACGGCGGGCAGCGCGCGCCCGAGCGGACGGGCATGGAGAGAGACGGCGCCGCCGGCCTCAGCCCGCTCTCCAGCCGGGTGACCTGCTGGGTGCCGCAGCTCGGCGCAGGCCCTTTCCGCTGCGCCCAGTGCGGGAAAGGTTTCCGCCAGAAGCAAAGCCTCATCACGCACGAGAGGATCCACACCGGAGAGAAACCCTACAGGTGCGGGGACTGCGGGAAGAGCTTCAGCCAGCGGCCCAACCTCCTGACCCACCGCCGCGTGCACACGGGGGAGCGCCCCTTCCCCTGCGCCCAGTGCGGTAAGAGCTTCAGCCAAAAGGCCAACCTCCTGGCCCACCAGCGCATCCACGCCGCCGGCGAGAAGGCGCTGGCGGGTGGCGAGCAGGAGGACGGCGCTTCCAGCAAGCCCAAACTGCGATCCCAGCAGAGGAATTACCAGGAGGACACCCCCTTCGTCTGCCCCGAGTGCGGGAAGAGCTTCAGGCAGAAACCCAACCTCATCACCCACCGGAGGATCCACACTGGCGAGCGGCCCTTCACCTGCTTCCTCTGCGGCAGGAGCTTCAACCAGAAGACCAACCTGGTGACCCACTACCGGGTGCACACCGGGGAGCGCCCCTTCGCCTGCACCCAGTGCGGCAAGCGCTTCACCCAAAAAACCAACCTGGTGACGCACCAGAGCACCCACACGGACCTGCGTCCCTACCCCTGCGGGCAGTGCCAGAAGTGCTTCAAGGACAAAGTCTCCCTCAAAGCCCACCAGAAGACTCACGCCCCGCGTCAGCGGCGCTGCCCGGGCCGCAGCCCGGCCGCCGGCCTCTCCTACGGGGCTGCGCCCACCCTGCTCCAGCCCGGGGGTCCCGAGCAAGAGGCCTCCTTCAGCCCCATGCCACCGCTGCCCGTTCAGAAGATCCCCGAGGGCCAAGAGCTGTACTCGTGCACGGAGAAAAGCTTTCCCCCGAAGGAGCCGCTCCTGCCGCACCAGCAAGCCCCGCTGGGCGAGCAGACCTTCCCCTGCGTCCAGTGCGGCGAGGGGTTTTGCCAGAAGGTGACGCTCCTCCGGCCGCAGCACGGCCCCGCCGCCGAGGCTCCCGGGGGCTGCGCGGCGGCCTTCAGCCACGGCCCGCACCTCCTGGGGCACCTCGGGGTGCAGCCCGTCCTCGGGGATGCGACCCCGCCGGCTCCCCCGGCCCCCGGGGCGGAGAAGCCCTTCATCTGTAACCAGTGCGGCAACAGCTTCGGCCTCTGGCTCTCCCTCGTGGCGCACCAGAAGACGCACGTCGGGCAGAAGTCCTACCCGTGCCCCGAGCACGAAAAAAGCTCCGGCGATGAGCTGTCCCCCAAAGCTCCCCAGGAGAAGCAGGTGGAGGGGAGAGCTTGGGTGTGCCCCGAGTGCGGGAGAAGCTTCGCCCAGTACGAGCGTTTGGTAAAGCACCGGCAAAACCACCGGGGCAGAGGGCCCTACCGCTGCGACGTCTGCGGGAAGAGGTTCAGCCTGAAAACCAACCTGGTCACCCACCAACGCATCCACACCGGCGAGCGGCCCTTCACCTGCGGCGTCTGCGGCCGGCGTTTTAACCAGAAGGGCAACCTGGTGCCCAGTGCGGCAAGCGCTTCGCCCAAAAACCCAACCTCATCGCTCACCAGAAGACCCACACCGGCAGGCAGCCCTTCACCTGCCTGGAATGTCCCAAGCGCTTCAAGAGCAAGCTCTCCCTGCGGGTCCACCAGCGAGTGCACGCGGCGGAGAGACCCCAAAGCGAGCCGGGCCAGGCCCCCGGCCTCCAGACCCACCCGGGGAGCCCCTACCCCTGCTCGCTCTGCGGCGAAACCTTCGAGGAGCACGGGGAGCTGCAGCTGCACCGGCAAGGCCACGCCGGAGAGCGGCCGCACGCCTGCGCCGAGTGCGGGAAGCGATTCCGGCAGAAGGTGAATCTGGCCGTTCACCAGAGGACCCACACCGGCGAGCGGCCCTTCCGCTGCGCCGAGTGCGGGAAGGGCTTCAGCCAAAAAGCTCACCTCCTCCGGCACCGCAGGACGCACGCCGGCGGCATCCCGCCCTCCTGCTGCGAGGGGACCTGCCCGGCGCACCAGGAGGAACCGGACGCCCGCGGCGCTCCCTTGGGAAAGGGATCCGAGCCCCCCAGCTTGCTTCTGCCCCCCTGCTCCCGCGGAGCTGCTCACGTGTCGCTGGCTCGGGAGGAGCTTCGGCCGGGAGCGCAGCCCCCCAACAGACCCGAGAGCCCCTCCGGGGCGGCAGACATCCTCCTGCAGCTGATGCAGGAAGACCACCACCTCGTGTCCGGCGCCCACCACCCGCAGGAGGGACCCGCGGGGCAGTGCCCCTGTAAATGCACCGACGGCGGGGAAGCTTTGAGCCCGAAACCGCCGAGCCTGCCGCCGCAGTGCTGCTGCGCCGACTGCGTGAGCCAGCGGCAGCTGCTCCTGAAGCCCCAGCCCGACTGCCGAGCCGAGCTCTGGTGCAAGTACGGCGGCTGCGGCAGAAGCTTTGAGGAGAAACGAGTCCTGAGAGTGCCTGAGAGAGCGCACGGCGAAGAGAAACCCTCGCCGTGCCCCAGCTGCTTGTAACGCCTGCGGCAGGCTGCCGAAAACCTGCCTCCGGGCGAGGGACCGGACCTCATCGCTCTTGCACTAAAAGACACCAAACCTAAGGAGGCGGCGGCAGCTCGCGCCGGGGGGGCCGATCGCTGACCAAACGAGGACAGCGCCGAGGGAAAGCCAGGACTCGTGGTGCCTGCCGGGACGCGCTGGTGGCGGGGACTTGGGAGAACCGTGGAGGATTTGGGAACAGGAGGCTCAGAGGGCCGCTATCGGACGGGGTGAAGCAGGAGGTGGGCTCGGGTGAGCTCTGTCTCATCAACAACCCAAATCTGGAGAGGGGACGGAGCTGAGGAGCAGCGCCGGGACCCTGGCTCCGCAGCGTTTGCTCTTGCTGCGGCTGCGCGGACCGTAGGGAGCGGGAAGAGCTCGGGACGCGGGATCTGTTGGCTTTAAAAAAAAAAAAAAAACAAAAAAAAAACGCTTCCGTCGTGCAGCAGGCCCGGCGGCGGCACATCTGCCCGCTCCTGCCTCCAGGTTCGGCTGGGTGACGCGCAGACCCGGAGACGGCCGTGGGGCAGAGCGGGGCCTCCGTGGGCCAAGGGCTTCTCCCAGAACCCTCCATCCTTCTCTTCCGGACTGGACATCGTTCCGCAAGGATGCGTTTGGGATGGAGAGCTGAGACGCGCCGTCAGCTGAGGGGGAACAGCTTCGCCGGGCCTGTGGCTTCCCTGCGGGTGGAGCGGAGGAGCTGGGCGAGCACCGAGAAAATGGGAAACAGCTGGGAATAACGGCCTGGAAGCGTCTCGGCTCACCTCTGCTTCCAAAAGGGACCCGGGAGGTGTCCGGGTCCGGAGCTCCGAGCCCGGAGGGGCCGTGCAGGGTGACAGGGGGGTGGGGGGGGGGGTTAGCTTGTGCTTCTCTGCTTGCTCTGTGGATAATCGTTCTGCCTAGCACCGCTTTCTGGTACTCAATTAACTTCTGAATAGGTAACCCGGACACGCCGGGGGGAGCAGGAGCGGCTGTCGTCTGCCGGAGCCGTCGCAGTAGCTCGTGGCGGTGCCCGTTTCCCTGCCGCAGAGGCGCCGGTTGCTCGCCGGGGCTTGCCCGCCGTCTCCGCTTCCCCGTCGGTGCGGCAGAGCCTGCGGCACCGGGAGGCGAAGCCGGGGAGCCGCTTCGTCGGGCGCCTGGGGAAGGGATGTCGGGGCAGAGCTTCGGAAACGGGAACTGGGCGCCGGAAAGCCGCTTCGAAGGGCGCTTGATCTGAAAGGGGAAGCGAATCTTGCCTGCTGCGACCGAGGGGAACCGCCGTCCCGCCGCCCGCACGCCGTCACCCGCCTGCTCCTCGGCTGCGGCGCAGGAGCCGTGTCTGGCTGTGCTGGGCCGCCGAGCCTCGCGGCTGCGACCGCTGGGCAAAAACCTGCCTTGAAAACACCGGGGATGGTGTTACCGGAGCCCAGCTTGGTGCCGCGCCGCTCGCCGCCAGCCCCCGCCTACTCATGTACATTTTTTGGGGTGCATCCCAAGGGGTGCAGCGGAAGGAGAGGCTTTGGCACCTGCCCGGGGCCGGGGCGACAGCCGAGGGGACGCCAGGACGGTCATGACCGGAGCTGCAGCCGGGGTGATGCGCCCCGAGCCGACGAAGCAGCCGGGTGGGAGCTGCCTGGCAGAGGGGTCCCGGCACCTGAAATCTGGCAGGCTGGGGTGAGCGTCCGCCCCCGTCCCCCCTCGCCCGCTCCCCACCGGGGCAGACACGCCGCCCTCCTCCCCTCCGCTCCAGCAGCATTTCAGGTCCTTGCAATTCTATTTTTTTGAGGTTATTTAAAATAAAAGCTTTCTCACAGCAGGCTCCTGGCTCCTCTGTCCTGGGAAGTGTCGGGGCCGTGCCGTGGAACGCGGCACGGGGGCCGGGCTGGGACGGTGGGGACTCCCTTAAGCTTAAATCCAGGCCGGAGCTTCGGCTCGGGTGAAGGCAGGCGAATTTTTGGCTCAGCCTTGAGCCCTTCGTGACCGTCGGGGCTGGAGCCGCATCCCCGGGCCCTGCGTCTCCTTTCCTGGCCACGGCACCGGGGCTGCGTGGCACCGGGGCTGCCTCGGAGGGTGACGGCAGGGACGGCGTTGCCGGGCGCCGGGGACGTCGTCCCGGAGGAGCCGCCGTGCCGGTTGTTCGTCCCCGCGCCCGCTTTGCTCCTCTCGTTCCATTGCAGTTTACGGCCGTGCCGCTGGCAACGCTGCTTGCCGGAGCGCTCCTGATTTTTCCATCTCGTAGCAAAAACCTCTAATAGGAACAGGAGAAAACGTGCAGGATTGTCGGCAAAAATGGTGACTCGTAGCACTTTTTAGGGCCAGGAGGGCCCCCGGCACGGCTCGCAGGGCCCACCAGCGCGGCCGAGGGAGCAGGACCGGCGCTGGGCCCGGTTTTCCCTCTCCCGACAGGCAGAGCGCCGGCCCGGCTCCGGTGGGAAGGCATCGGAGGGAGTCGGGCCTCTTGTGCAACCGCGGCCGAGGCGCCGGGGTTTTGCCGGGGGCGGGAGAGCTCCCGCTCGGGGTTGCGCCAGGCTTCGTTAGCAGCGACGTCCACGGACGAACCCCTCCGGGGAGGAATCCTTTGCCAAAGAGTCACCGGCCCCGGGCTCCCCTTGCCCCCCGTTACAAAAAACCAACCCCTCAAACCTCCCCCTGGCCCAAACCTCTCGAGGAACAAGAGTTTTGGGGGGAGCCAGGACGCTTTTGCCAGGAGCTGCGCCCGCCCGTGCCGCTCACCGCGCCCCGGTGGGGACGTGGAGCCGTGGCGGCCTCCTGCCGTCCCCCCGGCACCGCTCTGGGACAGACGTCCCCGGTCCTGTCCCGCGGCGGCTGCCGGCTCCACCACCGCCAGAAAGCTCGGTGGCTTCCCAGCCACGTCCCGGCTGTCCCCCCCGGCCAGCTCCAGCACTCACGGTCCCCTTGGGAAGGGGACACGTCTCCACTGCCCCCCCCCCAACAGCCAGCTCCTGGCTTCAGCAGAGGCTCTTGGATGGAGCCGGTGTCTTGGCATCGCCCGACCCCGGCGCAGCAGGTCCGGGCAGCAGAGCGATAGCAATCTCCGCCGACGGGCATCCCAACCGAGCGCGCTGCCCGGCTGCCGAGCGCCGGCAAGCTGCAGCCTGCAGAGAGCTGCTGCGGCGAGCACGGCTGGCGGGCGCCCAGGGCCGTCCCTGGCTGTGCCACGCTGCCTGTGCCGGGTCCGGCGCCCTCCAACGCGCTCTGCGGCCACCTAACCTCTCCGGGACACTGGCATCTGCGCAGCGCCAGGCTTGGGCACGGCCTGGATGTGCTCGTGGCACACACGAGCTCCCGGCGGCGCCGGCTGCCCCGCTGCGGCGGCTGGGGATGCCGTGGGACCGCAACGGGCGCAAACACCTGGTCCCCAGCCGCGGCGGGAGCTCGGGACCGGCGCAGCCCCCGAGCCGAGCACCGCACGGCCCACGGTGCCCGAGCACGGTACCCGGCAAAGGCAGCCGCGGTGCTGCAGGCGTGGTGCCGGGCTCTGCGCGGTGCGCTCCGCGCCGCAGCACCCGCCATGGTCACAACCAGCCCGTGGCTCAGCAGGGACGGCTCGGGGACCGGTGGCATGGGCGACTTCGTGCCGGGCTCGCCGTCACATCTGCCGTGCTGCCACCAAAACGCACCCCGCTGCTCCCGAGGACGGCCGGCAGCTCTCACTCCGGCGCTGCCTGCTCGTGGCTCCTGGGCGGGGTGCGTTGGGCCACCTGGCCCCACCGGTGGCCAGTTGCCCGCTGGCACGGGCTCGCGGTCGGGCCCGGCGCACGCGAGCCCATCCCGGTCTGGAAGAAGCCGCTGCTCCCACGTGTGCCGGGGTGACTCAGCACCGCCGGGACACCCCGGCCCCGGAGCCAGCCGCGACGGCCGCGCCGCATGTGGGACGAGGGTCCCCTGGCCTTGACGGCGACGCCGTGCGCACCCGGGGAGCCCGGCTGGCGCGAGGGGGGCTCCCCCCCGGCGCAAACGGCCCCGAACCGCAGTGCGGGCACTCGGCGGCCTTGCCGCCTGCCGGAGTCACCCGTGGGCTCGCAGCCCGCGTGCTCGGCACGCCGTGGGCGCCGTGGGCCACCGGCTGGGCGCGTGGCTGAGCACCCAAGGACCCGGCCGGGGACACCCAGGTCCCACCCCGGGGTGAGTTCGGGGGGTTTCAGGCACAGGGGGGCTCCGGGGCGCCGGTGCTGGGGGTGTCGGGCACAGGGGGGTTCCGGGACACCGGTGCCGGGGGTGTCGGGCACAGGGGGGTTCCGGGACACCGGTGCCGGGGGTGTCGGGCACAGGGGGGCTGCTGGGCGCCGGTGCCGGGGGTTTTGGGCACAGGGGGGTTCCGGGGTGCCGGTGCTGGGGGTTTCGGGCACAGGGGGGCTGCGGGGCACCGGTGCCGGGGGTGTCAGGCACAGGGGGGCTGCTGGGCGCCGGTGCTGGGGGTTTCGGGCACAGGGGGGCTCCGGGGCGCCGGTGCCGGGGGTGTCAGGCACAGGGGGGCTGCTGGGCGCCGGTGCTGGGGGTTTCGGGCACAGGGGGGCTCCGGAGCGCCGGTGCCGGGGGTTTCGGGCACAGGGGGGCTGCTGGGCGCCGGTGCTGGGGGTTTCGGGACACTGGTGCCAGGGGTGTCGGGCACAGGGGGGCTCCGGGGCGCCGGTGCCGGGGGTTTCGGGCACAGGGGGGTTCCGGGGTGCCGGTGCTGGGGGTTTCGGGCACAGGGGGGTTCCGGGACACTGGTGCCAGGGGTGTCGGGCACAGGGGGGCTCCGGGGCGCCGGTGCCGGGGGTGTCGGGCACAGGGGGGCTGCGGGGCGCCGGTGCCGGGGGTTTCGGTTGTTCTCGTCCTGGGGCGAACGCGGCTGCACCGGGGCCCTGCAGCCGCTCGGGCGCCGTCGGCGGTGCCGGGGCCGCGGTCCGCGACCCCTCCGCTTCGAGCAGCCCCCCGCCGCCCCCCATCCCGGCCGGCAACGGCCGCTCCCGCACCCCGGCTCAGGGCAGCCGGGATCCGGTTCCTCCGGTTTTGGGGGCAATTTGGGGCCCGATCCTGGGGGAGGGGGGGTTGGGGGGGTGGCGTGAGCACGGGGTCGTCCCCCGGGGGGGGTGGGCGCCCCGCGGGCCCCGGGCTGGGGGTGCTGCCGGGCCCGGCGCCGCCGGCCCCCTCGGGCGGAGCCGCCGCAAGGCCGGGGTGACGGGCGGCGCCGGTGCGTCAGCCGGGCGGGGCCGGCGGGCCGGGAGGCGGCGGCGGCGGCTCGGGCAGGTCAGCGGCGGGGGGGGGACGGGGGGCACCGGGGAGGGGGCGGCGGGCGGGGGAGCGGGGCAGCGGGGACCCCCCCCCATCCCCATCCCCATCCCGGCCCCGCGGCGGCTGCGGCCCGGCCCGGCCCCGCGCTGGAAGCGCCGCGGGGACGAGCGGGACCCGGCGGGCCGGGATGCGCCGGGGGAGCCCCGGGACGGGGCGGGGCGGGGCCGCCGTGGCCGCTGCAGGTAAGGGCGGCCCGGTTCGGCCCCGCTCGGCCCGGATCGGCCGGGTTCGGCCGGGTTCGGCCCCGCTCGGCCCGGATCGGCCGGGTTCGGCTGGGTTCGGCCCCGCTCGGCCGCGCTCGGATGGGTTCGGCCCCACTCGGCCGCGCTCGGATGGGTTCGGCCCCACTCGGCCGGGTTCGGCCGGGTTCGGCCCCGCTCGGCCCGGTTCGGCCCCACTCGGCCGGGTTCGGATGGGTTCGGCCCCGCTCGGCCCCACTCGGCCGGGTTCAGCCCCACTCGGCCGGGTTTGGCCCCGCTCGGCTGGGTTCGGCCCCACTCGGCCCCGCTCGGCTGGGTTTGGCCGGGTTTGGCCCCACTCGGCCCAGTTCGGCCCCACTCAGCCCCACTCAGCCGGGTTCAGCCCCACTCGGCCCCACTCGGCCGGGTTCGGCCCCACTCGGCCGGGTTTGGCCCCGCTCTGCTGGGTTCGGCCCCACTCGGCCCCACTCGGCCGGGTTCGGATGGGTTCGGCCCCACTCGGCTGGGTTCGGCCCCACTCGGCCGCGCTCGGCCGGGTTCGGCCGGGTTCGGCCCCGCTCGGCTGGGTTCGGCCGGGTTCGGCTGGGGTCGGCCCCACTCAGCCCGGTTCGGCCCCACTCGGCTGGGTTCGGATGGGTTCGGCCCCGCTCGGCCCCGCTCGGCTGGGTTCGGCTGGGTTTGGCCCCACTCGGCCGGGTTCGGCCCCACTCAGCCGGGTTCAGCCCCACTCGGCCGGGTTCGGCCCCACTCAGCCCCACTCGGCCGGGTTCAGCCCCACTCGGCCGGGATTGGCCCCACTCGGCCGGGTTCAGCCCCACTCGGCCGGGTTCGGCCCCACTCAGCCCCACTCAGCCAGGTTCAGCCCCACTCGGTCCAGTTCGGCCCCACTCGGCCCCACTCGGCTGGGTTCGGCCTGGCTCAGCTGGCTTCGGCCCCGCTCAGCCGGGTTCGGCCCCACTTGGCCGGGTTCAGCCCCACTCGGCCCAGTTCGGCCCCACTCGGCCGGGTTCAGCCCCACTCGGCCGGGTTCGGCCCCACTCGGCCCCACTCGGCTGGGTTTGGCCCCACTCAGCCGGGTTCAGCCCCACTCGGCCCAGTTCGGCCCCGCTCAGCCCCACTCGGCTGCACTCGGCTGGGTTCGGCCTGGCTCAGCTGGGTTCGGCCCCGCTCGGCCCCCCTCGGCCCGGCTCAGTCCCCCTCAGCCCCCCTCGGCCCGTTTCGGCCCGGCCCGGCCCAGCGCACTGCTGCGCAGCCCGGGACCCCCGCCCCGAGCCCCGTCGCTGCCTGCGGGGCCGCTGCCCGCACCCAGCCCGCACGCGGCAGGCGGGCAGCGCACGAGGCACCGGCCCGGCAGCGCTCCCGCTGCGCTTGACGCCCGGCCCCGGCACCTTCCGCCGCGGGGCTCCTCCCGCCGCGCTGCCGCAGCCCCCTTCGGGGAGACCCCGCTGCGGGGCGGCGGGGCCGGGGGGCCGGGCGCGGGGCGGGTGGGAGCACCCCGGTGGGGGGTCGGTGGGCACCGGCCTTCCCGGCGCGCCCCAGTCCCACCAGTTCCCGGAGGCGCCGGGGCTGGTGCCGGGAGCTGCAGCTTTCCCTGTCTGCGCTCCCCAGGGATGCGGGCGCCGTGAGCCTGGCAGCGGGCGCCCATGACGGACCTGGCGTCGCCCACGGGCGAGAACCCCTTCGCCTTCCCGGGCGGCGAGGAGGGGCTGGGGGATGAGAAGGCGCTGGTGATCCACAGCCAGGCGGAGGAGGAGGCGGAGAAGGAGTTCAAGTGCATCCTCTGCGGGGAATGCTTCGGCCACCAGCCCAGCCTCACCCGGCACCAGAAGCACCACGCCGGGGAACGCGCCTTCATCTGCGCCGAGTGCGGCAAAGCCTTCAGCCTCAAGCACAACCTCATCATCCACCAGCGCATCCACACCGGCGAGCGTCCCTACCAGTGCGGCGTCTGCCAGAAGAGCTTCAGCCTCAAGCAGAACCTGCTCACCCACCAGCGCATCCACAGCGGCGAGAAGCCCTTCTCCTGCCAGCGCTGCGGGAAGCGCTTCCGCGAGCAACGCTTCCTCCTCAACCACCAGCGCACCCACGCCGAGGAGCGGCCCGGCACCGCCGCCGAGGTCCAGCCCGGCGGCAGCCGCTCGCCGGAGCCGCATGAGGCAGCCGGCGGCCCCTTCGCCTGCGCCCGCTGCGGGAAGGGCTTCAGCTGCCGGAGCAGCCTGGCCACGCACCAGCGCAGCCACGGCGGCGAGCGGCCCTTCGCCTGCCCCGACTGCGGCAAGACCTTCGGCCAAAAGGGCTCCCTGAAGATCCACCGGCGCACCCACGCCGGCGGGACCCCCTTCGCCTGCGCCCAGTGCGGCGAGAGCTTTGCCCAGGAGGTCAACCTCACCGCGCACCAGCGCGTCCACGGGGCCGAGGCCGCCCTCACGTGAGCCCCCCCCCCGCCGCCCCCCGCGCCTCGGCACCCCCTGACCGCGCCGGCCGCCCTCCAGCCACAGGTCCCGGCGGTGCCCCCCAAAGCCGGTTCCCCCCCAGGGTGCTGCGGGAGCACCCAGCACCCCGCTCGCGCTCCCTCCTGCGACGGGGAATCCCGTCCCGGGGGAGCTGGGGGTCACTAGACGCTTCCCCAGGGTTTTGGGGCATGGGACAGCCCTGGGGGCACGGCATGGGGAGCCGCCGGCACGCCTGCTCGGGGCACGCGGCCCGGCCCCGCCATACGCGCAGCCGTGCCCGGCACGACGGGGTGCCAGCAGCTCTGGCTTGGCCTGGCAACCCCCCGGCCGTGCTCCGCGCCTGCTTCCCGCCCCTCGTCCTTCTGCTGGGTTTTTTCTCCTGACAGTCACGAGGCCAGCGCTGCCGGTGCCAGGAGCCTCAGGCCCTGCCGTCCCCCGTGCCAGGAGCAGCCTCGTGCAGCCCGCGTGGTTCCCTGGGAGCCCTTCCTCCCCTTCGCACGGCACCGCCGCGGCGCAGCCTCGTGCCGCAGCTTAAACTCCCTGGGCCGGGGCAAGAGACCATGGAGGAGGAGGAGGAGGAGGAGGAGGAGGAGCAGGGAGGTTTCCCCAGGGCATCCCCGCGCATCCCCCTGCCCTGTCCTGGCCGGCAGGGCTGCGGTCCGGCGCAGTGAACCCGCTCGCCTTCCCCGCATGGCTGGCGTGCCGGGTGCTGGCGCAGGGTAACCTCTGCTGTGCTTGCTCGCCCAGGGAATGACGGCTGCAGATGCCAGAGCGGAGCCGGATCTCAGCGGCCGCCAGCCACACGCCACGTTTCGCGGGGAAGGAGTTGCACCGTCGCGCTGCCGGGGAGAAGGGTGTGAAGAGGAGGAGGAGGAGGCAGCGGAGAGCCCCGGCTGTGCGGAGAGCCCCCGCCGGCACGGCAATCACACGAAATAAAAATAAAATAAAACACAAAGCTCGAGGGTGGAGACTGCTTCCCCCTCCCTGGCAGCAGCTCCGGCAACAGGAGGGACTGCGGCAAGGCCGGGGGTGGGCTGCACCCCGCTGCGGCGAGGCGAAGACCCCCGACCCCGGCAGCGCGGAGGTGCCGGCACGGTGCCAGCGGTGAGGAGCCAAAGAACGACCCAGAGGCGTCGGGGAGCCCCCGGCCAGGAAGGAGCAGGGTTGGGGCGGCGGGGAGGACTTGCGAGCACCCGGCAGGCGGGAAGGCTCTGCTCCAGAGATGACGTGCCGGCGCCGAACCGCGGCCAAAAGCCAGAGCCTGGCTGGGAGAGGTGAGCTGCAGCCGGGACGGGAAAATTGCCCGTCTCTGCCGCGCCGGGCACAAGCGGCTGCGGGCGGGGACGGGCGCGTGGCACGGTCCCAGCTCCTGGTGACGGCAACGTCGCAACCGCTGCCGGATCCTGAGGGAGCTTGGCCAGGGCTCCCTCCCGCAGCCCCCCACGCGCCCTGGCGTCGCCCCTCGCGCCACGCCGGGTGCCAGCCGCCGGCTCCGGGACAAGCGCCCGGGGTGAGCGTCCCGGCGGCGGGGACGTGTGGCACTTCACGACACCCCAGCCTTCACCGCGCACCGGCAGCAGCGCCGGCAGCGCTGCCCGTCCCCGGGCAGGATGCTTCACGTGGCTAACAACGAGCCAGAGCAGCAGAAACGCATTTTCCAAACCCGGGGATGTTTTTCCCCGAACGCGTCGCTCCGCACGGGGCCATCTCGGCGTCAGCCGCCGGCTGGGCTCGGCCCCGGCGGCTGCAGGTTGCCGGCCGGCGCCGTGCTGCCCGCGAGCTTCCCCTCAGCTCCGGTACCCTCGGAGGAGAAGCGAAGCCCCCCGTGGCTGCCTGCACCGGCACCCCCCGCCGCGCCGCCCCGTCCCTCTGCCGCTTCCTTTGCCGCTGCTGTGTGGAAACGCAGGTACTTTGATGTGTATCATTAAATGAATTAAGCTTGGAAAATCCCGCCTCGCCGTCTCGCTGGCAGCTCGTGGAGCCGTGGGGAGCCCCTCCGGGTCCCTGCACCCCCAGGGTCAGCCCGTGCCGGGCCCGCCGCCGGTGCTCTGACCCAGCCAGGGTCTCCTGGAGAGCAAATGCAAACGCACGAACACATCTTTAGCAAAAAAAAACCCCAAAAAAACCCAAGTTCTATTCCGCGTTCGTGGTTCGCAACGTGCAGATGAGCCAGGAACCACGTTTGAGTGAAGGCTCCGGGCGTTGCACAGCGGCGGGGGCTGCTCTGCGGGGCTTGGGGAGCAGCCGCAGCCGCTGCTCGGGTGCCTCGAGGCCGCCCCTTGCTGCGGACGGAGCTGCTCGGACGCCGGCGTGACCGGCTCCGCGCCGCTGGCTGCCGGTGAGCGACGGGCCGCCTGGCCTCGCTCTGCGAGGCACCGGCTCCACGCGGCTCCTTCCTCCCCGGCACGACTTGCGGGGGGTTCCTCTCTCATGATGGGTGTTTGGGCCTTGTGCCGGCCGCAGCGGGGTTTGCTCCTGGCTCCCGCTGGCTCTTCCGCGCTCTCCGGGCTGCCGAAGGCCCCACGTGGCTGGTGGGATGGTGGCAGAGTGAGACCCCCTGCTCACCCTCCCCAGCGAGCCCCTTGCAGGCGCCCATCCCAGCCCCTCCTGCCCGGCTCACCCAGCCGTCGCTGGATCCTGCCCCGGGGCTCGGCGGAGCATGTGCCGCCCCTCCACCGGCCCGAGGGAGGGATGCAACCGGGACGAGCGGTGGCCAGGAGCAGGGAGATCCCCAACGCAAGCCGTCAGCGAGCCTGGGGACCACTCCACGGGCTCAGGCCGGGCCTGCCGGCCGGTGCAGCAAGCATGGCCTGTGCCGCAAGCTCGGCCGTTGCCGCTGGCCCCGCCGCAGGTGCTGCCAGCCCTGACCACCCAGAAAACGTTTCTCGTGCTTGGCGCTGCCTGGAGCACTGCTCGTCACGGGCGTTTCGAGGATAACGTGCCAGAGGGGGATCCGGGCGCAGCTTACACGGGGCGTTTGCCGCTGATGTGAGGAGCACGGCCGAATCTCTGCTGCCGGCGCATGGGCTGTGGCGGGCACGGGGCTTCCTTTGCGGCACGTCCCGGTGCCCTACGGTTGGCTCTGCCCTCCAAACCCAAGCAGCATGGTCGCCGGCACGGCGCGGCCCCAGCCCAGCGCCTTCCGTCCCTGCCCCGTCCCTCGTCGCTGCCAGGCTCTGCCCCTGCCGCCCTCGCCGGTTTTACGACATCCCCACATCCCTGGTCCCGATGTCCTCATGTCCCAGGTGCCGATGTCCCTGACACCTCGTGTCCTGACATCCCGGCTCCCGATGTCCCCGTGTCCCAGCTCTGCTGTTCCCCACGCCAACACTGAGTGTTTTGGCTCCGCGCCGGGCGCTCCGCAGCCGGTGCCACCCGCCCTGGGCCCGCGGTGCCGCGGCAGGTGGGTACCGGGACTGTCGGGTCCCGGAGTCAAGCAGGTAACGGGGGGTGGCTGGAGCGGGGGCCCGGGCAGGCACTGGGGACCAGGGAAGGGTGCCAGCGTGTCCCGGTACCTCCGAGGATCCGGACGCGGCCACGTCCCCGCGGCAGGTCCCAGCGAGCCGCAGCGGTGGCGGCGGGGCACGGAGGGGCAGGACGGGTGGGTCACGCCTGCGTGGATGGGAACGGGGGAACATCCCCCGGCTGCAGAAGTCACAAACATCCGAGACCCCACCCCACCCCGGGGAGGTTTCAGGGGAAAACCCCGGCGTCACAGGATGGGGCACCTGCCCCGCCGGCGGGACATCACCGGCCTGGCTCGGCCGCGCTGGGATCCTGCGCGTGGGCAAGGTCTCGCTCGCTCTTTCCCACCCGCTTCGTTTCCAGTAACGGGCTGAAACTCGGCCTCTTCCCCATTTCTGTGCGGTTCGGTGCTTTTGCTGCACCTGGCCGGGGCACCCACATCCTGCCAGGCCAGCGGAGCCGCAGGCGGCTGGAAGCCCCCGGAGAGCGTTTGGGGGGGGGGCGGGGGGCAGGACACGCAGGACCCCAGGAACAGAGAGCGGCACCCCGGAGCCCCAGCGGTGCCCGGGGCTGAGCGCGTCCCCTCCATGTTGGGAAATGGCTTCCCTGGGGAGATGTCGGCCCGCGAGCCGGCTGCCGCGCCGCAGCTGCCTGGCAGAGCCGTGCCGGAGCGGCACAGCCCTGCGCGGCTGCAGAGATGCCCCAGCCCCGCGGCAGCACCCCGGGACATGCAGGACCCCCCTTATAGAACAGAATCATAGAATCGTTTAGGTTGGAAAAGATCTTCAAGATCATCCAGTCCAACCATTAACCCACACTGCCAAGTCCACACTAAACCAGTCAAGGGTAGACCAGACTGAACCATGGCCCCCAGTGCCACCTCTGCCCGTTTTTTGAACCCCTCCAGGGATGGGGACTCCCCCACCTCTCTGGGCAGCCTGGTCCAATGCTTGACCACTCTTTCCATAAAGAATTTTTTCCTAATTTCCAACCTAAACCTCCCCTGGCGCAGCTTGAGCCCATCTCCTCTCGTCCTATCGCTGGTTCCTTGGGAGCAGAGCCCGACCCCCCTCCCTGCCCCCTCCTGCCAGGAGCTGCAGAGCGATCAGGTCTCCCCTCAGCCTCCTCTTCTCCAGGCTGAACACCCCCAGCTCCCTCAGCCGCTCCCCACCAGCCCTGTGCTCCAGACCCTTCCCCAGCTCCGTTGCCCTTCCCTGGACACGCTCCAGCACCCCAATGTCCTTCTTGTGCTGAGGGGCCCAAAACTGGACACAGCATTCCAGGTGCGGCCTCACCAGTGCCGAGCACAGGGGGCCGATCCCTGCCCTGCTCCTGCTGGCCACGCTATCCCTGACACAAGCCAGGATGCTGTTGGCCTTCTTGGCCACCTGGGCACACTGCTGGCTCATGTTCAGCCGCTGTCAACCAACACCCCCAGCTCCTTTTCGGCCAGGCAGCTTCCAGCCACTCTTCCCCAAGCCTTCCCTTCCCGCAGGGAACTCCGTCCGGAGCAGCTCTCATGGGGCAACCCTGTGGGAGCACCGTCACAGGCTGTTGTTTCCACCCGTCCTGCTTTCCACTGACCCTTCGCTCCCAAAGCGAAGGCGGACACTGGGGAGCAGCGTGTCCCCCATCCCTGCCCACCCCAGGGCCCAGCACCGAGCATCCCTCCCCGCAGGGCGTCATCCCGGAGCAGCCCATCCCTTGGGGTACGGCTCCGGGGACAGCGGGGCTGCAGTGGCCTCAGCCAGCCCAGGCTGTGCCCAGGAGCTGCTGCGGCCTGTGCCAGTGCCTGTGGAGGCACCGGGAGCACGGCACGGGCACCAACAGCGGCGTGCAGAGGTACCAGGAGCACGGCACGGGCACTGACGGTGGCATGCAGAGGTACCAGGAGCACGGCATGGGCACTGACGGCAGCGTGCAGAGATACCGGGAGCACTGCACGGGCACTGACAGCGGTGTGCAGAGGTACCAGGAGCATGGCACGGGCACCCACGGCGGCGTGCAGAGGTACCGGGAGCGCTGCACGGGCACTGACAGCGGCATGCAGAGGTACCAGGAGCACTGCACAGGCACTGACGGCGGTGTGCAGAGGCACCGAGAGCACGGCACGGGCACTGACGGCGGCATGCAGATGTACCAGGAGCATGGCACGGGCACCGACAGCGGTGTGCATAGGTACCAGGAGCACTGCACGAGCACTGACGGTGGCATGCAGAGATACCGGGAACACTGCACGGGCACTGACAGCAGTGTGCAGAGGTACTGGGAGCACGGCACGGGCACCCACAGCAGCGTGCAGAGGTACCAGGAGCACAGCATGGGCACTGACGGTGGCATGCAGAGGTACCGGGAGCACTGCACGGGCACTGATGGTGGTGTGCAGAGGTACCGGGAGCACTGCACGGGCACCGACGGCAGCGTACAGAGGTACTGGGAGCACTGGACGGGCACCGAGAGCAGCGTGCAGAGGTACCGGGAGTGAGCTGGGACTCCAGCACACACCAGCCCTGGCCACCCCACAGCTTTTGCTACTAATCACGTCAGACGTGTGGCCGTGGGATGGAGGTTTGTGGTCGGCACAGGGTCATGATACGGCAGAAAGCGAAGGGCAGGCAGGAAGCCTGGGGCTTCCCCCGTCTCTGCCGCGTGCTCCAGCTCTGCCCTTTTAGGGCCTGTCTACCCGCAGCCCCGGCAGCATTTCAGCACCCTGCAGCCCCGTGCCGTGGAGAGGAGCCGGTGCCGCAAAGGGTCTGCGTGGATTTTGCTGCAGGCTGCCACTGCCATCGCCGCACACCGGCACTTCCCGGTGGCTCCGAGAGTCTGCAAGGGGACATGGTCTCTGCCACCCTCCAGCTCTCTGCCTGCTCAGCCAGGAAGGAGCTGGAGCCCCCGGCCAAGCCTTGCTCCCATGGGCACAGCAAGACCCCGTCCGGCCTCGCTCCGTGCGCTGGCAAAGAGGCACCAGGAGAAGGGATGAGCTCTGCGGCTGCAGCAGGGAAATCCTGCCTCGGCGCTGGCTCCAGCCAGGCAGCACAAAGGTACCGGGCTGGAGGGGCAGGAGAGGGAGACGTGCAAGAAAAAGGACCTGGGGGTGTTGGTTGACAGCGGCTGAACATGAGCCAGCAGTGTGCCCAGGTGGCCAAGGCGGCCAACAGCATCCTGGCTTGTGTCAGGAATAGCGTGGCCAGCGGGAGCAGGGCAGGGATCGTCCCCCTGTGCTCGGCACTGGGGAGGCCGCACCTGGAATGCTGTGTCCAGTTTTGGGCCCCTCGGCACAAGAAGGACATTGGGGTGCTGGAGCGTGTCCAGAGAAGGGCAGCGGAGCTGGGGCAGGGTCTGGAGCACAGGGCTGGTGGGGAGCGGCTGAGGGAGCTGGGGGTGTTCAGCCTGGAGAAGAGGAGGCTGAGGGGAGACCTGATCGCTCTGCAGCTCCTGGCAGGAGGGGGCAGGGAGGGGGGTCGGGCTCTTCTCCCAAGGAACAGCGATGGGACGAGAGGAGATGGGCTCAAGCTGCGCCAGGGGAGGTTTAGATTGGATACTGGGAGAAATTTCTTCACAGAAAGGGTGGTCAAGCATTGGACCAGGCTGCCCAGAGAGGTGGTGGAGTCCCCATCCCTGGAGGGGTTCAAAAAACGGGCAGAGGTGGCACTGGGGGACGTGGTTTAGTCTGGTCTACCCTTGATTGGTTTAGTGTGGACTTGGTAGTGTAGGTTAATGGTTGGACTGGATGATCTTAAAGGTCTTTGCCAACCTAAACGATTCTAAGGCTCTATGCTGGACGGAAGGTTTTTTTGGGGGGGAAGAAGGGAGTCCAGGCGTGCCGGGGCAGCCAGAAGAGCCGTGCAGAGAGGGAGCTGGTTTCTCCCCTCTGAACTCCTGCCTGCACAAAGCTGGTACTTTGCCTGTTTTGCAGGCAGAAAGACCTGGGTGGGGGGGCAGGCTGCATGAGAGAGCGCTTCAGGCATCTCTTCTCCCAAGTAGCAAACGATAGGACGAGAGGAAATGGCCTCAAGTTGCACCAGGGGAGGTTCAGATTGGATACTGGGAGAAATTTCTTCATGGAAAGAGTGGCCAAGCACTGGACCAGGCTGCCCAGAGAGGTGGGGGAGTCCCCAGCCCTGGAGGGGTTCAAAAACGGGCAGAGGTGGCACTGGGGGCCATGGTTTAGTGGGCATGGGGGTGTTGGGGTGATGGTTGGGCTGATGATCTTAGAGATCCTTTCCAACCTCAGTGATTCCTAGTTTTACTTTCATTAAAAAATAATCCAGCCCCCAAGCCAGGAAACATGGAATTATGACTCTCTCCTTAATGGGTTTTGTGGTGGCCTTGGCAGTGTTGGGTCAATGGTTGGGCTGGGGGATCTTAAAGGACTTTGCCAACCTAAACGATTCGATGTTTCCATAAGGGTGCCTGGAGGATGTCACCGGTGTCCCCAGACCCGCCAGGCAGCCCCGGGGAGGGTCTCCAGGGGGGCAGCCCATGCGGACACCCCAGGCACCTGGTGCGGGCAGCACCACGGTGCTAACGGGAGTCTCGTATGTCTCCTTTTGTCCGTGCAGCGTGGCCATGGCGATCCAGTGCGCTCCCATTCCCATGCTGCCCGGGGACAGCGGGGGCTCGGCAATGAGGTTCCTCCTGGTCGGGAAAAGCGGGGCAGGGAAAAGTGCCACCGGGAACACCCTCCTCGGAGAACGCGTGTTCAAGTCCAAGCTTGCGACCAAGCCGGTGACCGTGAGCTGTGTGCAAGCACAAGGGCGCTGCCACGGTGAGGACATCACGGTCATTGACACGGCCGATATTTTGGATCCAAGAGCTGCCATCAGTGAGGTGTACAAAGAAATCACTCATTGCGTCAGGCTGTCCTCCCCTGGCCCCCACGTGCTACTGCTGGTAACCAAGCTGGGCCAATTCATCGAGGAGGACAAGGAGGCCGTGCAGAGACTGCAGGACATTTTTGGAGTTGATGTTTTGAGGCACACAATCGTCTTACTCACCCACGCAGAAGACCTGGCGGGAAGGTCGCTGCACGATTACCTGCAGCATTGCGACAACGCAGCGCTCCAGGACCTGATCCTGCAGTGTGGGAGCAGGTACTGCGGCTTCAACAACAGAGCAGTCGGCGCCGAGCGGGACCAGCAGGTCGCCAAGCTGATGGGGATGGTCTACCACGTGGTGCAGGAGAACGGGGGCAAGTGGTACAGCAACACCATGTACCTGGAGCCCAGTTTAACGGAAGAGAAAGTGGAGCATCACGTGGGGCGGTACAAAGCAGAGAGGAAAATGAGGGAGCGGTCCCGAGCTATGCCATGCAGGATAATTGTGGGTTGTGGTATAATTCTCTTTGTCTTTGCTCTGCTTTCCGTGTATTTCCTTGTTTTCCGGGATTTTCCTTATTTATCCTGACTTCCTTATTTTGTGGTAGTGATGAATCACAGAGTCACAGGAACATCGAGGCTGGCAGGGACAGCTGGAGACCGTCTAGTCCAACCCCTGCTCAAGCAGAGCTGGTTGCCCAGGACCACGTCCAGATGGGTTTTGGACACCTCCAGGGATGGAGACTCCACCACCTCTCTGGGCAGCCTGTGCCAGCGCTCAGTCACCCTCGTGGCGAAAAAGTTTCCTGATGTTTAAATGGAATCTCCCGTGTTTCCGTTTACGCCCATCCTCTCTCATCCTGGCACCACTTGGTCTCCATCCGGTGAGGACAGGATCCCCCTCAGCTTCCTCTTCTCCAGGCTGAACAGTCCCAGCTCTCCCAGTCTGTCAGATTAGGTTAATGGTTGGACTGGATGAGCTTAAAGGTCTTTTCCAACCTAAAACAATCCTACGATTCTATGCTTCGGTGCCCCAGTCGTTGTTGCAGCTCTTCACTGGACCCACTCCAGCGTCTCCACCTCCGTCTGGCACACGGAGCGCTCCGCTCCACAGACTCATGCCACTCTCCAGCCCAAGGAGTCCTCGTGTAATTACCACGTATTTCCAAGGGGCATTATAAACTAAAATACTTCAAACCCACCATTCCTGGCCTGGCACCGTCCTACCGCAGTGCCACGCACAGCACCGGGCGCCTTGATTTACTGCTGTGCATGCAGCCGCTGCTGCCACCGCTCTTGGAAAAGCCACTGAACGCTTGCTTGTCATGTGCAATAGAGACGTGAGGGCTGGTTGGGAAGGGAGAGAAGAGACGGTGAAAGCCCTTCTCCGCCAGACCAGGCATGTGAGGGCGGCTGTGGGAGCTGCGCTGTTCCTCAGGCCGAAGCGGTGCCTGCCCCAAGGCACGGTGTTGGGATCCGTCACCCTTCCCCAGCAGCCGGAGTCCATCAGGGAGCTGCAGATGGGGTCAGCCGGGCAGGGGACATTTTGTTTTCCTCCCCAGGTCAGTGAGATGAGGGAAGACCCACGCAGACAGCCTGGGCAATGGCAGGGCCTTTGCATCAACGCCCGTGGCACTGGGGTCTCTCCCTGCTGTCTCGGGGCTTTCAGCTCCGCCCTGCGGCGCTGGTCCCAGGGATACGGGCACGGGAGACGACAGCGATCTCCTCCCAGCTCATCCGGGGTTTCCCGTGCAATGCATTTCCATTGCAGCGACCTCGCCACAGCCACAGATGCCTTGAGGGTCAGCAAAAGGCTCCGCAGAGCCAAGAGCATCAGCAAAGCACCAGGGTAAAAGATGGGGGGGGTCCTTCCGGAGGGATCCGATGCAGAGTGGGCAAGCGCTGGGTCTGTGCGGGGCCGTGGCTGAGACCAGCGCCCGCGGCAGCTCCGGGAACAGCACTGGGGGTGCTTAATGCCTGCGCTGGAGATGTCTCCGGAGCCGGGGAAAGTCCAGCCCAGTGTCTCAGCGGGAAGCCAGCCCAGGGCGTGAGCCCTCTACCAAAGGCCCTGTGAACGGGCTTTTCCCGTGTCGGCGGCGAGCTCCGGGCATTGCAGGTAAGGGAGCTCAGGGCAGGCGAAGGGAAGCACAAATAACCCCGGCTTTTGCCCAAAGGGCAGCTCCCCTTCCTCACCCCCGGCCCATCCTCCCGAAACAGCCCGCACGTCCAGGTCCTCCGAGAGGGAGGACGCCGTTCCCTGGCACTGCTGAGTTCACAGGGCTGAAACTCCTCTGCTCCCTGCGGAGCGGGGACCGATCGCCCTCCGCCCCAGCCTCAGCATCGCAGTGAGGAACAGTCGGATAAGGAACCAGCTACAGCCCTCGTCACAGCTGGGAAACGCCATCGTAAAACTAACAGGCAGAACAAACCACCATTAAAACAAAAAACTGGGACAGGGATTGCATTTCTAAATCCTGCAAGATGCGGTCAGCCCTGAAGTGGTCAGGTAGTTGGACCAGATGATCGTTGTAGGTCCCTTCTAATGGAACTGTCCTACTCTATTTCTATTCTCATTTCCTTTCTGCAAAATAAGCAAAGAAATAAAAATGGCTTAAATAATCAGAAAGTATGTGAAAGATTCATGTGACAAGTTTAGAGGAAAACAGCTTTAAAAACTTCATTGGAGTTAAAATAAAGGAATTTCCTTCTAAAAACATTCAGGTGGGACAAAGAGCTGCTTTTTCATTCTTTTGACCCAGGTATTCGTAGGGTGCAGATAACCATGAGAAGTTAATGTCCCTGTAACGACCTGGTTGTGTACTACCAGTACGGACAAACTTGAAAAGAGGAGTTTGTTAAACTACCATTATGGAAATGCAATCAAAATGTCCATCTCTGTTGACTTTTAGTTCTCATTTGGAAAGAAATATTGGCCAAGCCAATATTCCTTATTCATGAAAACCATAACCCACACCCTAAAAGCAGGTATAACAATCTTTCCCCGCCCCACCCCAGAAGAACACTAGCAGAATTTGAAACAATTTACCAATGGCACCTGAGCGCTTTGTCCCGGAGTTTGAATTTTGCAGCTTCTATGGTTATGGTTATGGTTTTTCTTCTCCAGATACAGTGGCTGGAGTTTAACCGCTGCCTGTGAAGTACGGCAGGGCACGTGTTGTGGTTTAACCCTAGTTGGCAACTAGGCACCATGCAGCCGCTCGCTCACCCTCCCCCCTCAGTGGGATGGGGGAAAGAATTGGGGAAAAAAAAAAGGAACCCCCCCTGGGTTGAGACAAAGGCAGTTTAATAGGACGGCAGAGGAAAAGAAAGTAGTAATAATAATAATGATATACACAAAGCAAGTGATGCCCAATGCACTTGCTCACCACCCGCCGACCGATGCCCAGCCTGTCCCCGAGCAGCGATCGCTGCTTCCCGGCCAACCCCCCCAGTTTCTATACTTCCCATGACGCCGGATGGTATGGAATGGCCCTTGGGGCAGTTGGGATCAACTCTCCTGGCTGTGCCCCCTCCCAGCTCCTTGTGCCCCTGGCAGAGCATGGGGAGCTGAAAACGTCCTTGCTTAGTGTCAGCACTGCTCAGCAACAACTACACCATCAGTGTGTTATCAGTGTTATTCTCACCCTAAATCCAAAACACAGCACTACACCAGCTACCAGGATGAAGACTAACTCTATCCCAGCGGAAACCAGGAGAGCGTGTTAGGGAGAACGTGTGTGGGAAGAGAGTTCTCTGAATTGCAAATCAGTTGTGCTGAACAAACAGCCTTGTATCAGCCGTCACTGAGGAGCCAGTTCTACTCTCTAACAGCAGAAACTGCACAATAATCACAGAAATGGGCAAGTGTGGAAAAATATCACCTCCTCCCCACAGGATGCGTTTTAGCTGGGTACTTCTCCTCCCCACTGCACCGTGCCCACAGCCAACACATCACCTCTCTCTTCCTCCTCCACAAAAGAGGAGGGCTGCCAATTTTCCTGGCTCATCATACTGAAGAGGCTTTTGCCAGAACAAGTTCTGGCTTCCAAGTTGCCAGCTTGGGTATACACACACCGAAATATAAAGGATCTTCATGAAGCAGCTGCACCTCCGGTAACACAGTTGGCCTCGGCCCATCAGTCCGGTCTGTGGAGCCTCCCCACCCTCCAGCAGATCAACGCTCCCACCCAACACAGCATTGTCTGCGAACTTAACATAGAATCACAGAATCTTTGAGGTTGGAAAAGACCTTTAAGATCATCCAGTCCAACCATTAACCCAACACTGTCAACTCCACCACTAAACCAATTAAGGGGAGAGTCATAATCTCATGTTTCCTGGCTTGGGGGATGGATTATTTTTTAATGAAAGTAAAAACTGGGGATCACTAAGGTTGGAAAGGCTCTCTAAGATCATCAGCCCAAACATCAACCCAACACCCCCATGCCCACTAAACCATGGCCCCAAGTGCCACCTCTGCCCGTTTTTTTGAACCCCTCCAGGGATGGGGACTCCACCACCTCTCTGGGCAGCCTGGTCCAGTGCTTGACCACCCTTTCCGTGAAGGAATTTCTCCCAATATCCAACCTAAACCTTCCCTGGCACAGCTTGAGCCCATCTCCTCTCATCCTATCGCTGGTTCCTTGGGAGAAGAGCCCGACCCCCCTCCCTGCCCCCTCCTGCCAGGAGCTGCAGAGCGATCAGGTCTCCCCTCAGCCTCCTCTTCTCCTCCTTCTACCGAGGGTATTCCCCATAAAGAAATAATTACCAATCGTTACCGTAGAATAGGGTTGCTAACAACGGCTATGGGTGCTAAATTATTAGCAATGAGGTAACACCGGGGCGGGGGGGGGGCACCGCGGCCGAGTAGGCCGCACCGGAAGCCCCTCCCCCCACACCACCCTCCGGCCGTCGGGACGGACCAATGGGCGACGCCGCTGCTGATCACGTGAGGGGGAGGAGGCGGAGGCGGTGCTCAAAATGGCGGCGCCGACATCACCGCGCTCATCACGTGGTGCGCGCCCCGGCCCCGCCCCTTTGGCCAGCAGTGGCGGGGGTCACGTGCGCGCCGGCCGCACTTCCGGTCGGAGCCGGACACTTCCGGGAGAGGGCGGGGCTTCTGCCGGAAGCAGATGCTTGCCCCCGCCTCGGGGGGGGGGGGGCCGTCATGCGGCCTACTTCCGGCGCGGAGCCTGCGGGGGCACCGGAAGCGCCGCTCGGAGCGGGGGGCCCCTCCTGGAGGGGAGCGGGGCCCCGGCAGGGCCTGCCCCGGGCGCCATGGCAGGGCGGACGCAGGTAGGAGCCGGGCCTTGGTGGAGGGTGGCCCGGGCCGCCCTCCCCGCCACTGGGCCCCTCGATGCCCGGCTCTGCACAGGCCCCCCCCGGCCTCCCCCCACCTCCCTGGGGCGGTTCCAGCTGCCCCCCCCCCCCGCAGCAGCCGCCATCATGGCTCTCTCTCTGAAATTCCCCCCCCATCTCCCCCCCAGTCCCTCCACAGCGTTGCCCCTCGTGCTGTCGCTCCCTCCAGCCCCCTGCAGCGCTCCCCGCCCCGCCGTGACACTGCCCCGCTCCAGCTGCCCCTTTTTTTGGACACCCACAGCGTGGCTGAGCGAAGCCAGAGCCCCTTCCTGCCTGCCCGGCGGCAGCTCTCCGTAGGGCGTTGGTGGGTTGAGGTGTGCGGCGTCACCACGGGCTGCCTGGAAAATAGACCCGAGCGCTGGGCAATGTCCGGCTGAGATGTCCTTCTCCAAAAATCCATAATTCAAAGAGTAATTACTCAAGGAGTAGTGGTTTTAAACTAAATGAGAGTTGATTTAACTTGGATATAAGGAAGAAATTTTTTACAATGATGGTGGTGAGGCACTGGCACAGGTTGCCCAGAGAGGCGGTGGAGGCCCCATCCCTGGCACCATCCCAGGCCAGGTTGGACGGGGCTCTGAGCACCCTGGGCTGGTTAAAGCTGTCCCTGGCACTGCAGGGGCTGGGCTGGGTGGGCTCTGAAGGGCCCTTCCAACCCAAACCATTCCATGATTCATTCTATAATTCCCCCCCGCACAGGGCGCACAGCTTCCTGGGGAAGCGCTGTCCCTTGGCGCTCTAATGGTTGGACTGGATGATCTTAAAGGTCTTTTCCACCCTGAACGATTCGATGATTCTGTGATTCTAAATCTCACCTTTTGGTAGCTCTCCCCGGGGGCGGAAATAGCGCCTGGAAAATGAAACTTACACAAAACCCTTCTCCCCGGTGGCTGCGGGCCTGCCTGTGCGAAGGGGGGTGCAATCAATCCTTGTGTGGCAGGAACCGGTGACCTTTGAGGACGTCGCTGTCTACCTGAGCCGCGCAGAGTGGGACGCCATTGCGGAGGGGCAGAGGGAGCTGTACCGCAGCGTCACGCTGGACAACTACGAGCTCTTGACGTCCCTGGGTAAACCTGCGGTTTTAACTCGGGGGCAAGGGGCACAGCAGGGGCAGGGGGGGCTTAGGTCATAGTTGAATCCATCAGAACTGTGCTGCTTCCAGCACTTTGAGGGGCTGATCAGCGTGTTTTGAACTATGGCTACGGGGTTGGGATAACTCCTCCCAGCAGTCCTGGGGGAGTTTAGTGCTGGAAAAACGCAGGATTTGGGTCTCTTGGAGCTGATGGCCACCTCTGAAAATGTAACCGCAGGTGAGCTGCCTCCCCTGAGGTCAGGCAGGGAGATGCTCGGGGGGTCCTGGCCATGGGCCGATGAGTCCGTCCCCTCCCCTGCATGCTCAAGCTGCAGCGGGGCAGGGGTAGCATGTACCAGGCAAGGCGCGGGGGGAGCGGACGTGTCGGAGGACAGCAGAGTTCCCTAAACCAGCACGATCCCTTCGGAGAACTTGCCTGCTGCCACCAGGACAGGATGGAGATCTCTGATTACCCGCATAAAGGGTCTGAGCCGGGCACCTGGGAGGATGTCCCACGCCCAGGAGCTGCTCCTAGGATGAGCAGCAGATAATCCCTCGCTGGGAAAACCTGTCAGCAGAGTTGGGAGTCAGTTCCCGTACTCCCATCAGGGCTCTGTCCTTGTCCTTGTGAATAAATTAATCTCTGGCAGCATCTCTGATATCTCTCTTGCTTTTTTCCACATTTCAGTGGTGTTTCTGCTTGGGCTCTTCCGGTCACGGTGAAGCGCAGCTTGGGGTGTCACAGAGAAGACCTTTATTTTCTCATGTTAACAATTTATTCTTACAGTTTGTATTAGAACAGCACGTTCTGCTCCACCCCCCAGGTTACCCAGGCCCCAAACCTGACATTTTATACCGGATGGAGCGTGGGGAAGAGCCATGGGTCTGCACAACGCAGAGCCCGGTGAGGTGGGCTGGACCCGACAGCCCCTCTCCAGGTGAGCAGGAACAATCCAACCCCCGCAGGACCACTTACCTCGACGGGGAGCGGTGGCGCGTTCCAAAGGCCACCCCAAGCTCCTCCGTAGCTGTGACCAGTGTGTCTCTGGGGTCCCCACTTGCCCTCCTGTCCAAATCCCTCCCCTCCTTGCTGCCTGTTTTGAGGCGTCTCCTCTGTTTCCCTCCAGCCCTGCAGCCTTCCCCGCACGAAGGCATAGCTCTGCAGAGACGTTGCCGATCTGCTGCCGCTCGTTCCATGGAGAATCATAGAATCATGGAATGCTTTGGGTGGGAAGGGACCTTTAGAGCTCCCCCAGCCCAACCCCTGCAGTGCCAGGGACAGCTTTAACCAGCCCAGGGTGCTCAGAGCCCCGTCCAACCTGGCCTGGGATGTTTCCAGGGATGGGGCCTCCACCGCCTCTCTGGGCAACCTGTGCCAGTGCCTCACCGCCCTCACTGTAAAGAATCTCTTCCTTATGTCCAGTCTAAATCCATCCTTCTTTAGATTAAATCCATTACTCCTTGTCCTGTCACAACAGGCCTTGCTAAAAAGCTTGTCCCCACCCTTCCCCTAGGCCCCTCTCAGCAATGCCAGGCCGCACTCAGGCCTCCCCGCAGCCCCCTCCTCTCCAGGCTGAGCACCCCCAGCCCCCCCAGCCTGGCCCCGCAGCAGAGGGGCTCCGGCCCTCGGGGCATTTCTGTGGCCTCCCCCGGCCCCGCTCCAGCAGCTCCGTGTCCTTGTGCCGAGGGCCCAGAGCTGGGCGCAGGGCTGCAGGGGGGGTCTGCCCAGAGCGGAGCAGAGGGGCAGAATCCCCTCCCTCGCCCCGCTGGCCCCGCTGCTGGGGATGCAGCCCAGGGTGGGGTTGGCTGTCTGGGCTGCCAGCGCACATTGCCAGCTCGTTTCCAGCTTTTCATCTACATCCTCTCCCCATTCAGTTACCCATGAGCAGGGTTGTGGTTTTCTGGCTGCTGGCGGCAGACAGGGCTTCCTCTGGCCCCGTGGCTCTGCAGCAGAAGGGCTTCCCCCATGTTGTAGTTTGACCCCAGGCAGAGGCTCAGCACCATGCAGCCGCTCGCTCACTCCCCCGCCCCGGTGGGATGGGGGAGAGAATCGGAAGAGTAAGAGTGAGAAACAGTCCTGGGGTGAGATAAGAACAGTTTAATAATTGAAATAAAGTAAAATAGTAATTATAATAACAAAATAATAATATCCAAAGCAAGCGATGCCCAATGCAATTGCTCACCACCCGCCGACCAATGCCCAGCCAGTTCCCGAGCAGCGATCGCTACTCCCCGGCCAACCCCCCCAGTTTCCATACTGCCCATGATGCCGTATGGTATGGAATGGCCCTTGGGGCAGTTGGGATCAACTCTCCTGGCTGTGCCCCCTCCCAGCTTCTTGTGCCCCTGGCAGAGCATGGGGAGCTGAAAAGTCCTTGCTTAGTGTCAGCACTGCTCAGCAACAACTAAACCATCAACGTGTTATCAGCATTATTCTCATCCCAAATCCAAAACACAGCACTATGCCCGCTACTAGGAAGAAAATTAACTCTATCCCAGCCGAAACCAGGACACCCACCAGGAAGGTGACGTCCGTCTGGTTTCCCTGCAGGACACGACGGGGATGTGACCTGGCTGGAGGAGCCTCCCTCAAGCTGGTGGCCTGGTGCTGGTGGGCGCCATGTGCCGGAGGAGAGGACGCAGACCCCCTGCCAAGGTGAGTCCTGGGCCCCCACCACCACCACACCTTCCTCACCACCAGCCTCTGGAGCAAAGAGCCCGGGGCAGGCTCCAGCCCCATCCCTGTCCCCAGCCACTTGTGCTGCACCCGGTCATCACTTCCAGGCCTTCTCCCAGCCCTACGCCAGCGGATCCCCAGGCAGGTCTTGGCTCTCCTGCCCATACAGGCGGAGGTCGGGGGTGTGGGGCCCAGGCGGCCCCTGAATTGTGAGGAATGGCTCTTTCTCACTGGAGAGAGTGCAGGGTTTCACCACCTCCCCCGTTTCTTCAGCACAGTCCCCCTCTCCCTGTCCCATCACAACGCCCCAGCCAGGAAGAAGATAAACTCTTTCCAACCCTCTCTCGGCAGGAGGACGGTGCATGCAGTGGCGTCTCCGGTCTAGAAGACTGCTGAACAAGTTCAAGTGTCTCGGGGGGAGGAGCGAGTTGCCGGCAGAGGCGGTCGGCACAGGAGTGGGGCTGGTGGAAAGCCGAGACCGGGCACGGACGGTCTCCTGCCCTGGGAAGGAAGGAGCAGTAGAAGATAAACAAGGGGTCATGGCAAACGTAACCCAGAGCAGAGGATTCCCACTTCATCCAGTGATGGAACAGCAGAACAAAAAGGCGGATCCTTGGGAGCGTCTGCGTGGTGACCCTAGGGAGAGGTTTCAAAGGAGTGCCCAAAAAAGTCGACGCATCTTGGGAGAAGTGACGTTTCTCCAGGGAAATAGCGAACTGTCCGTTGAGGATCTGAATGAGACTATTTTGAAAGACCACTGTTACTGTGTGATGAGCGAGACGCAGCTCTCGCGTTGCACCCCACGTCCATGTCCTCTGAGAGAGCACGACTACTGCAGAAACCATAAGGTCGGTGTCTCGGCACTTAAGGACCACGAATACTGTCACGTGCAAAGGACTCATTATCAGGGCAGAGTTAATAAAATTGTTCGTCTTACTGGTAAGGCTCGAGCCGTGCTTCACAGGCTGGCAAAGCGCAAATCCCAAATAGGGCGAATCATCAGGAAAGCCAAGCGAATTATGTGGCACTACAAGCCTTACGCCAACAAGAGGTTTGAGTTTCCTCAGGGTTCCTTTAGCACCGGCTGTCTTTCTGAACCTGCTGTCCATCCTGCTAAGGCAGAAGACGACCCCACGAAGGGAACGTGTGGGGGATTTTGTCCTGCAAAGCAGGAGACTGGTACCCCCCAGCCTCAGAGCGAGGGAGGGTCCCAAGGGGGGACAGCAGAAGCACTTCATGACCCTGTGGTGTCCTTTGAACCAGTGGCTGCACCCCCACCCTCAAATGCAGCTGCGGAGGTGAAGAGGGAAGCGACGCACCCCAAGGCATCCGTACACCGCAAGGCGCAGAGGGCACAGCTGATCTGGAGCCCAGACGCTAAGAAAAATGTCGAAGGACATGAACTCGTTAACTCAAATTCTGTATCGATGCACGATGCGTATAAAATGGTGATGCAGACTGTCGATCACATGTTGGACTCCATATGTCAGAACTTCGAGCTCGGTGGCTTCTCTCAGTGTAAGGATATCTGGCCCATCGTCATTCAGATAGACAGCTGACTGCCAGCAGAACGTCAGCAGCGACTCTTCCGTCTGTCGAGGGGAAGAGTTGGGACCTTCTTCCCTGCAGCAAAACACACCGAAGTGGTTTGAGAGACGAAATGCTGTGAAAGCTGTACAGAGGTGGATTAGTGGGTATAAAACGCAGTATGTGGCACCTGCTGGGGAAACTGGGATTGTCTGAGAGGCCTCAGGGAAAAGGCCAAGGGAAAGGGAAGTGTGGATAAAAGGAGGAAGCACAGGAAAACAGAGCGAAGGGAGAAGGACGGGCAGCCACGTGTGAGCAGACAGCTTGGTCAGTACGTTTTTCTGGCCAGGCTCTGCCTGACTACTGTGGTCTTTCCTGTCTTCTCATTAAACTATTTTAAATTATTGTCAGTGCTGTCACACTCTCTGGTCTGCCCATCTGCGTGTGGGCTGCGCTCTCAAACAAAGGAGCAGCCGCTCACCGGCCCCAGGTGGGGAGGAATCCCCTGGGGTCTTCGGGGCACTGAACTCAGCTGTCATTAGTGCTTCGCTCTGCCTGATGCAGGCAGTGTGCCTGGCTTTCTGGGGTTTCTGACTACTAATATAAGCGGAGTGAACGGAGAGAAATTTTTAGGGTACGGCATTAAAGGGGGACTTTTTTTGATGAGACTCTGCAGCTATCACTTGTAAAAGCAGGCAGGGGCATACCATGCGGAACCCTGCAGCGTTGTCTTCCTAAAACTGCTGAAAAGCAGCACCGTTCAGCAGATCTCTGTAAGGGGGACGCTGCCGGGGCTGCCAGCAGCAGACCGGTCCGTGACCAGGAGGTGAAGCTCCCTGAATTCAGCTACGGGAGGTGCCAGGAGGATTTGGTGGATGTGTGGGATGCCGGTGAGGCAAGTGGCAGCAGCTGCCCGCAGTGCCGTGTGGGCGGCTGGGCTTTGCCGGTGGTCACGGGGGAGCTGAACCCCCAGGTGAGGAAAGGGGGGACTGGGACCTTCTGGAGAGAAGAATCTTGCGAGACCAACAGTGCCTGGGGAACCACAACACTCATTCTGGACAATGCTGAGATTACTCTGGTAGTATCAGAAAAGCCAAATTTGGGTATAAGCGTAGCAAAACTGGAATGAATTTGTAATATTTTGTGTCAGGAATAGTGTGGCCAGCAGGAGCAGGGATTGGCCCCCTGTACTCGGCGCTGGTGAGGCCGCACCTGGAATGCTGTGTCCAGTTTTGGGCCCCTCAGCACAAGGAGGACATTGGGGTGCTGGAGCGTGTCCAGAGAAGGGCAGCAGAGCTGGGGCAGGGTCTGGAGCACAGGGCTGGTGGGGAGCGGCTGAGGGAGCTGGGGGTGTTCAGCCTGGAGAAGAGGAGGCTGAGGGGAGACCTGATCGCTCTGCAGCTCCTGGCAGGAGGGGGCAGGGAGGGGGTCGGGCTCTTCTCCCAAGGAACCAGCGACGGGATGAGAGGGAATGGGCTCAAGCTGTGCCAGGGAAGGTTTAGGTTGGATATTGGGAGAAATTTCTTCACGGAAAGGGTAGTCAAGCATTGGACCAGGCTGCCCAGAGAGGTGGTGGAGTCCCCATCCCTGGAGGGATTTAAGAGACGCGTAGACGTGGTGCTCAGGGACGTGGTTTAGCGGTGGTCTTGGCAGTGCGAGGTTAACGCTTGGACTCGATCTTAAAGGCCTTTTAAGAAGGGAATTGTCCGAGATCCTGAGGGCTGCAGAGCCCCCATGGAAGAGGCTCACAAACACAATGGCCGGAAATACGGGTTGTGTCGCAGATGTTGACCCTGAACAAGCACCATCTCACACCCCTGCTCACCAACACCGAGATGGGCCAGGGCTCTGTCATTTACGTTCTGGAACGTGCACAGGAACGCGGGGGGACGCACGCCCAGTGCCACCATTGCTGAGCGGGGTGGGACGGCAGAGACGGGCTGGCGAGGAAAGCCGGCGTGGGAGCTTAGCGGAGACCAACGCCTCGCGGGCGTTAACGTGGGAGCGCGTTAGCGGCCGGTCCCGGGCTGCGCCTCCCGCCGCGGTGCAGGCCGCTCTGCCGAGGACAGGACGGGGGCTGGGCCGCGCGGGCGGGGACCCCCGTGGGCCAAGCTCTGAGCTCCCGGCCTCGACGCCCCCTCTGCTGCCCCCCAGGCCCGGCCCGGCCGCCATCGCGACGCCTTCCCCGCCACGACCGAGCCCGGAGCCAATGGCAGAGCGTCCCCGCGGTCACGTGGGGCGCTGGGCCAATGGCGGGGGCCACCGCGGGCAGGCCGGGCCGAGGGCGGCCGCCACAAAATGGCGCCGCCAGTGAGAGCAGCCAATGGCGCGGCCGGTGGGTATCACGTGGGGCGGGGCGGGGCTCAGGCAGGGCGCTGGCGCGGGGGGTGCTGGGACAGCGCAGGACTTCCGGGTCACGGAAACGAGAGGCGTGTGGTGCGAGGGAGGCGGGGCTCTCACCGGAAGTGCGCGAGCGGATGTTTACAAGGGGAGCACGCGCGCCTTCCGCCGCGGTCGCCATGGTAACGCGGGACGCGGCCTGCTGCTCCCCGTTCCCCCCCGGGCCCGCCGTGCCGGTGCCGCTACCGGTGCCAGCCCCGGGCCTCCCCCGCGCAGCACCGGGGCGGGAGAGAGGCCGGGCCGGGGGGGGGCGGCGGCGCGGCGGGAGCTGGCGGCAGAGCGGGGCTGGGGCTGCGGGGACCGGTTGCCCTCCGGGGAGGGGCCCCACCGCCGGGCCGCCGCCGCAGCCCGTCCCCTGCTCGCCCGGGGTCGGCCCCGAGCGAGCTCCTCCGCGGGCTGCCCGGGCGTCTGTCGTGCCGGGAGCCCCCGCTGCCCCGCCGCCGGGGCACACGGGGCCGGTTTGGTGGGAGCCTGCGACCGTCGGGGTCTCCGTGAGCCGCAGAGGGGGATGCCGTTGCGGAGGGAGCTGGAGCAGAGCGTCATGGGGACAGTGACAAGCTCTTGATGTCCGTGGGTAACGGGCAGATTCAACTGGGACGAGAGGAAATGGGCTCAAATTGCATCAGGGGAGGTTTAGGTTGGATACTGGGAGAAATTTCTTCACGGAAAGAGTGGCCAAGCACTGGACCAGGCTGCCCAGAGAGGTGGGGGAGTCCCCATCCCTGGAGGGGTTCAAAAACGGGCAGAGGTGGCACTGGGGGCCATGGTTTAGTGGGCATGGGGGTGTTGGGGTGATGGTTGGGCTGATGATCTTAGAGAGCCTTTCCAACCTTAATGATTCCCAGTTTTACTTTCATTAAAAATAATCCAGCCCCCAAGCCAGGAAACATGGAATTATGGCTCTGCCCTCAATGGGTTCAGTGGTGGCCTTGGCAGCGTTGGGTCAATGGTTGGGCTGGGGGATCTTAAAGGGCTTTGCCAACCTCAACCATTCCATGGTTTTATGAACTCCCAGGCACAGGGCACAGTGGCGGGAGCTTCCCTCGTGTTTGAATCTGTCAGGACCACACCGCCTTCAGCCCGCAAGGTATAGAGTCATGGAATGGTTGAGGTTGGCAAAGCCCTTTAAGATCATCCAGCCCAACCATTAACCCAACACTGCCAACTCCACCACTAAACCCATTAAGGGGAGAGGAATAATTCCATGTTTCCTGGCTTGGGGGATGGATTATTTATAATGAAAGTAAAAACTAGGAATCATTAGGATTGCCAAGTATCTCTGAGATCATCAGTCCTTGTTTAGGTTGGCAAAGTCCTTTAAGATCGTCCAGTCCAACCATTAACCTGACACCTCCAAGCCCACCACTAAACCGATTAAGGGGAGAGCCATAATTTCATGTTTCCTGGCTCGGTGTTAGGAACAGCTCACGGCTACAGGGTTGGGATATTTGCTGCCAGCGCCCCGGGGGAGTTTTGTGCTGGGAAAACGCAGGGTTTGGGTCTCTCTGAGCTGATGGCCGCCTCTGAAAATGTCACCGCAGGTGAGGTGCCTGCCCTCAGGCCAGGCAGGGAGCTGGCGGGGGGTCCTGGCCTGGCCTTCCCTGGGCACTCAGGCAGCGATGCCGGCTCTGCTGGCAGGCTTTGGGGTGTTTTCCTCCACCTTAATTAGAAACGGAAGAAGTAAACATATAATGGGGCAGGATGTCACCAGGTGGGTACAGGGAAAGCTGTTAATGCTGAAACGCGGGACAAACGGCAGCAGCGCTGGCATAAATCCTGCTGTGGCCCCTGTACATAACAGACAGATGGGCGCAGACTTGACCGCGCAGGTCGGCGCAGGCAAACACGCAGAGGTGTCGGCCTGGCCTGTTCCCGCTTCACCAACCCATTTTTGTCGTCTTTATTTCCTCTCCCCTCTGTTTTCCCATCCTTCTTCCCCTTGGTCCATCGGGACGCCTTCCTGTCCCTGCCTCTGGGCCTTCCCCTCAACATCCCCCCAGTAAATCTGACGCCATCTCCGAATGCCCTCGTAGCCGGTAACCCCATCGGTGCCACCGCGGCGTCCCTGGGAGTCCCTGCGTCGGGCTGCTCCCTTCACACTGATGAGGGGACTGGGTTCCTCCACCTCGTTGTGTTTGTGGAGACTGGCTTTTAATCACACATCCTAACAGTAAATATTTCTGGAAATGAGGAAATCTGGGTGATTAGGAGTACCGGGCCAGGAAAGCCTGGGTACAATCACCCAGCTGCAGCTGCAAACCTCTGTGTGATAAATAAATTCGTAATAAATAGTAAGAAATTCCAGTGAGGACAGGAGAGACGTGTCCAAGGTCCCAGCCCTCCTGGGGGCTGTGTCGTGCGGAGGAAATATCCCTCAGCACGGACAAGGGCTGGATCGGGTAGGCACAAGTGACGTGGGCCGACGTGCCAGCGATGCTCTCCTAGAGTTTGGGAAGCGGAGAGATGATTTACGGAGTCAGTGCCCTGTGTGTTTATCGGAATAAACAATTATATCCACGTACTTCTGCCAGCGGAAGATACGGGTGCCGGGAGGCTGCTTGGGGCAGCAGGAGCAGGGCGGGAAGCCTGAGTGGGACGTGAAGCTTCGGTGGGTTTGCAGTGGAAGGAGGAACTGGCTGCGGAGGAAGTTTTCCGGTGCGATGATGATTTCTCCGTATCTCGAAGCCCCCAGACGCAGGCTGGAGACCCGCCTTCATCCCGGCCCCAGCCGTTACACTCGCTTCTCCCGCGCCGGGATGAAATACGGGGGCTGATGTTAGACTGGAAGTCGGATTCAGCGGTTTGACTAATTGTTCTGGCGTTCGTCTGCAAATCCGAGCGCTAGACCTCGACTACAAAGAACCAAGGGTAATTCTGGAAATGACTTCTTTTGCTTGAGTGCCTGTAAGTGCTCTAACGTCTCCGAGCTTTGTGTTAAAGCGGCACGTGAGCAATAAAATCTCCTTTTCTGAGGCAGCCGAACACGCTGCAGACCTCCAGGCTCAGGGTTTTTTCTAACTTATTCCCCCAGTTCCACAGTGTCGTGCGCCGAGGCCCGTGCTGGGGTTTTCCAGCTGGTCTCTCGGCAGCCCTCTACGCAGGCTTCTGTGTAACCACTTCCCTGGATTTCTTTGTTTTCTTTAGTAAAGACAAACTTCCTAAAGACCCCGTGTCTCCCGTGGGTGCTTCCTCCTGAACTGAATCCTCTTTTCTACGATGTTGTGTGACTTGTTCTCTCAATTTATTCTCTAATTCCCCTTGCTGGTACTCCTCTTTATTCTGCCTGTAGCACTCGCATCCCAGCACCGGCAAGCGCAGAGCAGTTTTTCGGGGAGCTCGGGGCTCCCCTGGCACCCGGAGCTGCTCCACGCCCAAGACCCTGGAGGTCTGATGCCTGGGATTGCAGATGGGATGAAGAGGCGGGTAGAGGAAGAGGAGGAGCCCCAAGACACCGGTTCTGGGGAGATGTTTCCTCCACCCCAACCTTCAGGATAGCAGAGGGGTCTCTGCCCCGTCCCTTGTCCAAAAGCGACGGCGCTGCCCGCGCCTGCCCCACCGAGGTCCCTTGCTCTCCCCGGCGTCCTGCGGCAACGGCTCGCTCCCATTGACCGCGGCGGGCAGCCGGACACCGGGCTGGGTGCCCCGGAGCGGCCTCCACCGCTGACATCAGGGGCCAAGGTCCAGGTGGGAGAGCGCGCGGCAGCACCGGGGCAGCCTGAGCCGGGCGGCCGTGCCCCCCACGCAGCGCCATGAGGCTGTGGCTGCTCTGCGGCTTCGCTGCCGCCGTGGCCCTCCTGGCCGTGGCCAGAGCCGACCACGGTGACTCGAAGAAGGTCGCACGGGGGAGAGAGGTTGGTCGTGTGCGAAGCGGGGTTAAAGCTGGGGAATAACGGGGTAGGGAGCGGGGAGACTGTGGGGAGAGCGCCGTGGGGAGGGGGAAACCTTCCCCGGCATGACATGGCACGGCTCTGGCACTGCGGGAAGCAAACCTTATCCCCAGGGGACACCGGGTGCTCCATCACCAGCATCCAGCGCTGAGCTCCCGTACAGGGACAGGCCAAATCCCGGGAGAGCAGCTTTTCCACCCTCCCTATTCCCTGTGCCGCTCTGGGCGCCGGTGGGGCTGAGGTCGGGCTCGGGGGGCACCGAGGTTCGGCCAAACCCTTCACCCCCAAGGGCTGACGTCCCCGCGGCCGCGTGCTGTGCCAGGGCCCCTCTTGCAGCCGCAGCGCTTGCACAACCGGCAAACATTTCATCGGGGGGTGGCGAGGGGCTGAGCCGGGGAGGAGGGAGGCGGCGGCGGCAGCGGCAGATACGGGTGGTTCAGGTGCTGCGCGGTGGGACGGGGGCTTCGCCGTGCCGACCGAAAGCAGGGGACAGGACCAGGATAGGGAAGGAGGGTGGGAGCAGGTCGTTTCCAAAACACAGCCCAAAACATGGTCAGGGATCGAGCGCCTGAGCGGGGATGGACCGGGGGAAGCTGGGGAGGGCCTGGGCACCGCTGGGCACAGCCGCAGCCGGGTCCCCATGCCGGGGCGGCAGCAAAGGCGGCTAGCTGCCGTTCCCCCCGCGGCTCCTGCTCCCCGAGGAGCTCCCTGCCTGCACCTTCCTGCCCACACCTCCCTGCCCGCACCCCTACCCCCCAGCCCAGATTTGGGGGTGCTTAGACGGACCCTGGGCGGCAGCGGGCTCTGGCAGAGCCGGTAACTCCCCTTCCCTCCGCAGGGGACGAGCGGCGGGGTCCGGCGCCGGCCACACAGACCCTGCTCGGGGTGCTTCTCTGTCCTGAGTGAGGTGAGCCAGCAGCGCTGGGCCGCGGCCATGCCGCACCGCGGAGGCAGCCGCCGCAGGCGCCGGGGGAAGCGGTGCGTGGGGAGAGGAGGAAATTCGGTGCCACCGACTCCTCGGCGTCACCCCGATGGTGTCCGATGGCCCCACGGCACCGGCCGCTCCTGCACCCACGTCTCTCCCTGCAGGAGTCACGCTCGACGTCCCGGCACATCGGCGAGGACGATGAGGTTGAGCCAGGCAGGCGGGTGCGTACGGAGCCGGCGGCGGAGGGTGAAAGGTCCGGAGGTGCCGCATTGCACCAGGCGGTGCCGGCGCCGGCCCCGGGGCTGCCGGGGGGGTCACCGCACCCAGCCCTGCCTGCAGGCAGCCCCCGGCCGCGTGTGCCCCCCAGGAGAGGCTGCCCCCAGGGCCTCCCCATCGCCCGGGGCTTGGCGTGACGCTGGGCTCGCTCCCGCAGGAGAGAACCAGGAGGGAGGACAAGGAACCGGCGCGGCCCGCGGGACACCCCGGCAGCAGCGTCCCGCTGCCACGACAGGTAATGGCAGAACCCCGGCAAAATCCCCGGCTCCGTCTGCTGGCAGCAGCGAGACCCGGGGACAGGGACCCCAGCCATCGCAGGGACCCCCCGGCAGACCCCGCCGTGTCTTGCAGGAGGTGCTGAGCGCCCGGATGGCACGGCAAGGAGCAGAGCCGGTGGCTGTGCCAGGAGACAGCCGGCGGCACGGCCACCCCCAGGCTGTGCCGTGGGGCCTGCCCGCCCCCTCCCGGCCCTGAGGAAGCCGGGGGGGGCCTGGGACCCCCCGCCCAGGGCACAAGGAAGCCTTTGCCCATGCCAGCTCAGCCCCGCTGCCGCACCACGCACCCCCAACGTGCTTCTCGGGGCAGCTCTCCCCCTGCTTTGCCAAGCCACCAAATAAAGCCGACGAGCCGGAGGGAGCGGGTGCATTTGGGGTGAGGGGGTGGCATATGGTGGGTGACCCTCTGATGGGGCAACCTTGGTGCTGGGGATGCTGGTGCTGGTGCCCACCTCGGTGCAGCTGAACTTGTGCCCCACCGGCGCTGGCACAGGCGGGACCCCCGCGGTACAGGGACAGGGTGGCACCGGGATGATGACCTCCCGCTCGGCCCCTGCTCGCATCCCTCCTTCCCCCCCATCCGGTGCCGCCAGACCCTGCCCGCAGCCGGACCTGCCTCCCCGGCGAGCACGGCCGCTCGCCCCCAGCCCCTGCCATCCGAAATGGCGTCGAGGTGGGGGCGGAACGGGAGGGTGCGGGGACAGCCTGGCACCCGGCCGGCGGCACGCTGGCCTCTGCGGGTTTCTTGCTTCAGCTGGGCAGGCAAGGACAGGGAACCCCACGCCCTGCCTCGTTAGCGTTAATGAAGCAATAACCAGAAGCAAACGGGTGCGGCTGCACCGGTCGGTGGGCTACCAGGCAATGGCGGCAACCGGGACTTGGCAGCCCATCAGGCTGTAACGGGGGGGACATGCAGGGGTGGGGGAGAGCTGTGTGTCCTGTCCGTGTGTCCTGTCTGTGTGTCTCCGGGACACGAACTGAGCTTTGCTGTTGGTTGAACCTGCGACGGGGAAGGCGGCAGCCGCGTCCCACAGCTGGGGTTGAGACCCCGGGTTCCCCAGGCACCAGGCTGGGGTGCAGTGGCCAGGATGGAGGGTCCTGGCTGGGACAACTGGGGACAGTGGGTTCTGACATCCCTTACAGACCATACTGGGCGCTACTGGTCTGTACTGGGCTCCAACAGCCGGGCGGGAGGGTCCTGGCTGGGGCTGCTGGGGACGGCGGCTCCTGAAATCCCTTAACAGCAGCCGTGGGGCTGTTGGCTCCGAGCCGTCCCGTCCCCCACCGTGGGGCACAGCACGGTGATGGCGGTGGTGGGGGGACAGGCACCGTCAGCCCGTGGGGACGTGCGGGAAAGGTCACCACGTCACTTGGCAGTGAGGGCTCGGCGCTGACGTGCCAGGCAGCGCCGCGGGCCCCGCAGTGGGCTCGGTGCCGGCACAGGGGCGGCGGCGGCGGCTCGGCAATGCTTGTGGCCCCTCTCCTGCCTCGGCCCCACGAGCACCGCATCACGGCGCGGCGGCGATGGGCTGCCCGAGCCAAGAAGCTGCCTGGCAGCGGAGGCGGGACACGTCGGGGTCCGTCCGCTCCGATGAGCACCGCGTGCCCCGGGGCGGGAGGGAATGCGGCACGGGCAGGTTTGGTGCCAGGCGGGAGGGGCCGAGCTGTGGGACCCCCACGGCTGCAGGCAGCAGCTTGCTCAGCCCATCCCCTGCCCTGCACCCCAGGGACCAAGCTGGCTGAGCCGCGTGGCGCTTCCTGGCTTGTGTCAGGAATAGCGTGGCCAGCGGGAGCAGGGCAGGGATCGGCCCCCTGTGCTCGGCGCTGGTGAGGCCGCACCTGGAATGCTGTGTCCAGTTTTGGGCCCCTCGGCACAAGAAGGACATTGGGGTGCTGGAGCGTGTCCAGAGAAGGGCAGCGGAGCTGGGGCAGGGTCTGGAGCACAGGGCTGGTGGGGAGCGGCTGAGGGAGCTGGGGGTGTTCAGCCTGGAGAAGAGGAGGCTGAGGGGAGACCTGATCGCTCTGCAGCTCCTGGCAGGAGGGGGCAGGGAGGGGGGTCGGGCTCTTCTCCCAAGGAACAGCGATAGGACGAGAGGAAACGGGCTCAAGCTGCGTTAGGGGAGGTTTAGATTGGATATTGGGAGAAATTCCTTCACGGAAAGAGTGGCCAAGCATTGGACCAGGCTGCCCAGAGAGGTGGGGGAGTCCCCATCCCTGGAGGGGTTCAAAAACGGGCAGAGGTGGCACTTTGGGACATGGTTTAGTGGGCATGGGGGTGTTGGGTTGATGGTTGGGCTGATGATCTTAGAGAGCCTTTCCAACCTTAGTGATTCCCAGTTTTTACTTTCATTAAAAAATAATCCATCCCCCAAGCCAGGAAACATGGAATTATGGCTCTGCCCTCAATGGGTTCAGTGGTGGCCTTGGCAGCGTTGGGTCAATGGTTGGGCTGGGGGATCTTAAAGGGCTTTGCCAACCTCAACCATTCCATGATTCCATTCTATGATTCTATGCCCTGCCATGCTGTGCCCTGCCCTGCTGCAAGGTGCCATGCCATGCTGTGCCGTGGTGTGTGCACAGTGCCACGCCGTGCTCTGCCGTGGCACGTGCTCAATGCCTTGCCGCCGCCTTGCCACGCCGCACGGTACAATGCCATGCCGTGCCAAGGCACGGGCATGACGCCGTGCCGTGCCATACCTCTGAGAGAGCGTCTCCCGGGCAGAGACTGGTGACGGCCGGGCTCTCCCCACTGCCTCTCCCCGGGGGCACGGGAGCCGCTCGCTGCGGGGCCGGAGGGCCCAGACCCCCTCAGCACCAGCCCCTCCAGGCACTTCTCCAGGCTGCGGAGCGGGCAGCTCTCCACCGGCGCCTCCGTTATAACTGCGAAAGCAAATTCCAGTCCCCGGCCCCCGCAGCAGCTGGGCATCCCCGGACGCGGCCAGGAGCAGGGGGCCGGGGGCCGGCCAGATCCCCGGTACCGGATGCCTGCATTCCCTCACCCCGGTGCCAGCGTCCCCAGCCCCATGGCTCACCCGCTGCACGCGCCGTCCCCGGCTCCACCGTGAGGCTCCTGGCACGGAGCTCGGGGCGCCAGGGTCTGCCGGGGGGCTCATCCTGCGGGCAGGCGGGCTGGCTCTGGGGATACCCCCGCTCTGCAGCGGCACCTGTGCCGGCGTTAGGAGAAATTTCGGGGCTGGGTGCTTCCGGGGCGCCGACGCCAGACCTTCCCGAGCGTAGCTGGGGGGTGCAGCCCCCACTTTGCCATCGCTTAGCGCTTGGCTGCCCCGGACCCCGCACACCGCTGGGACGCACCCAGGTCCCCAACGGCACCCGATGGCTTCGCCGCCGGCACCCTCACACCCCCACCGGCACACACTGCCCAGCACCAAGGCAGAGCCCCAGCGTCCCCGGTGCCCAGCAGGGCAGGACCGGGCTCTCGCCCACCCGGCACAGCCCCGGTGCTGCCGGCAGCACCCGGATCCGCGCCGGCCTTGGGGCCACCAAAGAGAAATTCGGGGATCTCCTTCACCAGATGCACCAGGGCGCCGAGGGCCGGGCTGCCGGGGGGTCCTGGGGGACAGGGGAGGTGGGGGTGCCGGGAAGGGCAGCCCCCCCCAGCCGCCGGACACCGGGCTCTCCGTGGCTGGAAGAGCGGGACCCCCGCGCTGTCCCCGCTCCGGCTGGGACGAGCACCGTGGCAGGGCCCTACCAAGGGAGGCCAGCAGCCGGGATGTCCCCTCCGTCACCTCCCGGCGCAGCTCCCGCTGCCATTCCTCCAGCAGCTCCCACTCCTCCGCCGAGAACCGGACTGCCACATCCTCGAATGTCACCAGTGCCTGCGGGGACACGACCGGGGGGTCCCTGCCCAGCCCCTGCCGGGGCGGCAGAGCCGGGAATTAACCACATGTGCCTGCGGGGAACGGGGCCGCGCTCCCTAATGCTGCTGCGCCCGTCCCGCGCGGGCATGGAGGCGAAGGCATCCCGGCGCGCTTGCCGGCACGCTTCCCGACAGGCCCCTGCGTGCATCGCGCTCCGTCAGGGAGGACGTGAGATAACCTGCCCTGACACCCTGGTATTTGCAGCGGGAGTCGCTGCGTCCAACCTTTCCCTCCCCGCGCCGGCTGGGCGGGGGCCTGACGCCACGTGCGATGGTCGCTCCCGGCGCCGTGGTGCCGTGCCTGTCCCGCTGACACCAGCCGTGCAGGGATTTGGCAAGACAGCGTTGCATTGAGCAGTGCCGGAGGGAGACAGTTCGCAGCCCCCTCCCCGCCCGGGGCGTTCGCCCCCCCCGTCCCCCTCCCAGCCCCTGTCCCAAGGAATGGGGACGCCCCTCACCGTGTCCTCCGAGCCGGAGGCGTGCGTGGGCGAAGACGGGCTTTGCCGCTGGCAACCCCCCGGCAGCTCGCCCCTCCAGCACGGCAAAACCAGGCTCAGCACACGCAGGGACTATTGACGTGGGGGTGCTTAAACCCCTCCGGCCCGGGGAGGGGACCCCTCGGGGGGGCCGGGGCTCCCCTGGAGCTCTCGGGTCCGTGGGGGACACCGACACCGGCTCCGGACGCATGTCCCGGCCGGCTCTCGCCCTGCGCTGAGCTCGGGGGGTGAGGACCGGCCCCCAGATCACAGCGGCCCCCCCCAAATCCAGGGTTGTTCCCCCCGGCTTTGCTCACCCGAGGTCGCGGCCACCCTGGCAGTGGCCAGTGTCCCATGGGAGCGTTTGGGCCCCACTCCTCGGGGTGGCCCCGCTCCCGCCGTGCCCAGGGCCACCTCGGTGAGACAGTGACCCCCCGGGGACAGGCAGCCACGGGCAGAGCCGGCAGCAGCCCAGCCCCACGCCACCAGCCAGAGCCTCTCCCAAAATTGCTCCAGAGGTGCTCCCCATCCCTGTGCTCCCCCATCCCAGTTCTCCCCCATAATCCCGGTGCTTTCCCATCCCAGTGCTCTCCTATCCCGGTGCTCCCCCATCCCAGTGCTCTCCCATCCCGGTGCGCTCTCCCCATCCCAGTGCATCCTCCATCCCAGTGCTCCACATCCCAGTGCTCCACATCCCAATCCTCTGCCCATCCCGGTACTCCCCATCCCAGTGCTCCCCCCCATCCTGCTGCTTCCCCCATCCCGGTCCTCTCTCCCATCCTGGTGCTCCCCCATCCCAGTGCTCCCCATCCTGATGCTTTCCCATCCCAGTGCTCCCCCATCCCAGTGCTCTCCCCCATCCTGGTGCTCTCCCCATCCCAGTGCTCCTCATCCCGGTGCTCCCCATCTCGGTGCTCCCCATCCCAGTGCTCCTCCATCCTGGTGCTCCCCATCCCGGTGCTCTTCCCATCCCAGTGCTCTTCCATCCCGGTGCTCTTCCCATCCCAGTGCTCTCCCATCCCAGTGCTCCCCTATCCCGGTGCCCCCCCATCCCAGTGCTCCCCCATCCTGGTGCTCCCGCATTCCGGTGCTCTGTCCCCATCCCAGTGCTCCTCCATCCTGGTGCTCCCCATCCCGGTGCTCTTCCCATCCCAGTGCTCTCCCATCCCAGTCCTCTCCCATCCCGGTGCTCTCCCATCCCAGTGCTCCCCATCCCGCTGCTCCCCCCACCCCGGTGCCCCCCGCCCAGTGCTCTCCCGGTCCTACCCGCCAAGGCGCGGCCATGGCTCGGTGCCGCGGGTCCGGTGCCCACCCCGGGGCAGCAGCAGCAGCGGCGGAGCAGCCCTGCTCCCGGTTCCCCACTCCCGGTTCCCCGCTCCCGGTTCCTGGCAGAGCACAGCTGGAGCTGCCGCCCGTCCCCTGGCATGGCTCGGAGTGGGACCCCGTGCCCAGCGGCCCTGGCCCGGGACCCCCGTTCTGCCCCCGGTGGGGCACAGCCGCTGCCGGTGCCGGTGCCGGTGGGGGGCTCACACCGACCCCGGGGCAAAGCCCCCGGCCCGGGGGGTCCCTGCAGAGGGGTGGGGGCTCGGGCAGGTCCCACGGGGGTGCGGGGACACCATGGCACCGTGGGGGTGGCATGGGGGGTCAGTGGGGGCTGTGGGGCTGGGCTTGGGGGCACCGGGGGTCCGGGACAGTCAAAGGGGCCAGGGGTCGGTGGCACCGGGGGTTTGGGGGCACTGGAGGGTCCAGGACAGTCAATGGGGTCTGGGGTCAGTGGCACCGGGGGTCCAGGACGGTCAACAGGGCCCAGGGGTCGGTGGCACCGGGGGGTCAGGGGCACTGGGGGTCTGGGACAGTCAATGGGGCCGGTGGTCGGTGGCACCGGGTGGTCCGGGACAGTCAATGGGGCCGGGGGGTCGGTAGCACCGGGGGGTCCAGGACGGTCAATGGGGCCTGGGGGTCGGTAGCACCGGGGGTCAGGGGCACCAGGGGGTCCGGGACGGTCAATGGGGCCCGGGGATCGGTAGCACGGGGGGTTTGGGAGCACCGGGGGGTCCGGGACAGTCAATGGGGTCTGGGGGACGGTGGCACCAGGGGTCCAGGACGGTCAACGGGGCCCAGGGGTCGGTGGCACCGGGGGGTCAGGGGCACTGGGGGTCTGGGACAGTCAATGGAGTCTGGGGTCAGTGGCACCGGGGGTCCAGGACGGTCAACGGGGCCCAGGGGTCGGTGGCACCAGGGGGTCAGGGGCACTGGGGGTCCGGGACAGTCAATGGGGCCGGGGGTCAGGGGCACTGGGGGTCCGGGACAGTCAATGGGGCCGGGGGTTGGTGGCACTGGGGGTCCGGGACGGTCAATGGGGCCGGGGGTTGGTGGCACTGGGGGTCCGGGACGGTCAATGGGGCCGGGGGTCAGGGGCACTGGGGGTCCGGGACGGTCAATGGGGCCGGGGGTCAGGGGCGCTGGGGGTCCGGGACGGTCAATGGGGCCGGGGGTTGGTGGCACTGGGGGTCCGGGACGGTCAATGGGGCCGGGGGTTGGTGGCACTGGGGGTCCGGGACGGTCAATGGGGCCGGGGGTCAGGGGCACTGGGGGTCCGGGACAGTCAATGGGGTCTGGGGTCAGTGGCACCGGGGGTCCAGGATGGTCAACCGGGCCCAGGGGTCGGTGGCACCGGGGGGTCAGGGGCACTGGGGGTCTGGGACAGTCAATGGGGCCGGGGGTCAGGGGCACTGGGGGTCTGGGACAGTCAATGGGGCTGGGGGTCAGGGGCATCGGGGTCCAGGACGGTCAATGGGGCCGGGGGTTGGTGGCACTGGGGGTCCGGGACAGTCAATGGGGCCGGGGGTTGGTGGCACTGGGGGTCCGGGACGGTCAATGGGTCTGGGGGTCAGGGGCACTGGGGGTCCGGGACGGTCAATGGGGCCGGGGGTCAGGGGCGCTGGGGGTCCGGGACGGTCAATGGGGCCGGGGGTCAGGGGCGCTGGGGGTCCGGGACGGTCAATGGGGCCGGGGGTCAGGGGCACTGGGGGTCCGGGACGGTCAATGGGGCCGGGGGTCAGGGGCGCTGGGGGTCCGGGACGGTCAATGGGGCCGGGGGTCAGGGGCACTGGGGGTCCGGGACGGTCAATAGGGCCGGGGGTCAGGGGCACTGGGGGTCCGGGACGGTCAATAGGGCCGGGGGTTGGTGGCACTGGGGGTCCGGGACGGTCAATGGGGCCGGGGGTCAGGGGCACTGGGGGTCCGGGACGGTCAATGGGGCCGGGGGTCAGGGGCATCGGGGGTCCGGGACAGTCAATGGGGCCGGGGGTCGGTGGCACCGGTGGCACCGGGGGGGGGCGGTTCGTGACCCTGCCCCGCCTCCTCCTCCCGCCCACCAGGGGGCGCCCCCAGCCCCTGCAGGCCCCGCCCCGCCTCCTCCTCCCGCCCGCCAGGGGGCGCCCCCAGCCCCGCCAGGCCCCGCCCCCTTTGCGTCACGTCCGGGCGGCCCGGCGGGCGGCGCTGCCGCAGGGCGCGCGGGGCCGGTGGCGGCCATGTCCCGCCGGGGCCCCGCTCAGGTGAGGGCGGTGAGGGCCGGTGAGGGCCCGGCCGCGACTGGGACCGGGAGAGCGCGGGGGCCCGCCGGCCCCGCAGCCCGGGGGGTCCCGGGGGGTCCCGGGGGGCGGGTTCAGGGGGTGAGGGGTCCCCAAGGGGTCGTCCCCAGAGACAGGGGGGTCCCCGGGGGGGCGGGTTCAGGGGGTGAGGGGTCCCCAAGGGGTCGTAGTCCCCAGAGACAGGGGGGTCCCCGGGGGGGCGGGTTCAGGGGGTGAGGGGTCCCCAAGGGGTCGCCCCCAGAGACAGGGGGGTCCCCAGGGGGGCGGGTTCAGGGGGTGAGGGGTCCCCAAGGGGTCGCCCCCAGAGACAGGGGGGTCCCCGGGGGGGTCTGTTCAGGGGGTGAGGGGTCCCCAAGGGGTCGTCCCCAGAGACAGGGGGGTCGCCGGGGGGGTCTGTTCAGGGGGTGAGGGGTCCCCAAGGGGTCGTCCCCAGAGACAGGGGGTCCCCAGGGGGGCTCGTTCAGGGGATGGGGGGGTCCCCCAGGGGGACGGGGGGGTCCCCAGAGGTGCCGGTTCAGGGGGTGAGGGGTCCCCAAGGGGTCGTAGTCCCCAGAGATGGGGGGATCCCCAGGGGGGCCGGTTCAGGGGGTGAGGGGTCCCCAAGGGGTTGTCCCCAGAGACAGGGGGGTCCCCAGGGGTGCCGGTTCAGGGGATGGGGGGTCCCCCAGGGGGACAGGGGGGTCCCCAGGGGGTCCGGTTCAGGGGGTGAGGGGTCCCCAAGGGGTCGTAGTCCCCAGAGATGGGGGGATCCCCAGGGGGGCCGGTTCAGGGGGTGAGGGGTCCCCAAGGGGTCGTAGTCCCCAGAGACAGGGGGGTCCCCAGGGGGTCCGGTTCAGGGGGTGAGGGGTCCCCAAGGGGTCGTAGTCCCCAGAGACAGGGGGGTCCCCAAGGGGTCATAGTCCCCAGAGACAGGGGGGTCCCCAAGGGGTGCGGGTCCTGGGGGATGGGGGGGTCTCCCAGCAGTCTTGGGGTATGGAGGGGGGTGTGCAGCCAGGGTCTGGCAGACCCCCTGGGGGATGTGGGGGCTGGGGGGGGGCCCACAAGTGGGTCCCCAGGCACTGACCACCCTTGGGCCAGGGCTGGGGCCTCCCCCCACTGCCCTTCACCTCTCACCCCCCACTAGGATTCGGGCACCCCCAGGCGCAAGGCGGCGCAGGCCATGGGGCCACGGGCCGCGGCGGGGCAGGTGAAGGCCCAGCAGCTGCAGGAGCTGCAGAACCGGACGGAGAGGGCCGAGCGGAGGCTGCTGGCCTGCGAGAACCTGGTCGGGGAGCTGGGCAGCAACCTGGCCGCTCTGGGCAGCCTTCTGCAGGACTACGGGCACCTCCAGCAGCGGCTGGACAACGTGGAGAATCTCCTGAAGAACAGGAACTTCTGGATCCTGCGGCTGCCCCCCGGCTCCCGGGGTGAGATCCCCAAGGTAACAGCATCCGGCCTGGCCCCGGGAAGCACCGGTGCCACCGTCGTGGCTGCGGAGCAGGGTTAGGAAATGCCAGCGCGATCTTAGCAGTGGGTTTGGGTGGCTGAGCACCTGCGAGTCCCAGACTCGCCGCTCACAAGCCCCGATCTGGCCAGGCACGCTTTGCTCTGTGCCGGCCCTGAGCTCCGGCAACCAAAGGCAAACGCTCACTTGCACGTGCGTGGTTTCCAGTTATCTAACCGCATCAGAAGGCACCAGGCGTGTAATACTTGTGATTGCAGGTACCGGTCACGTTCGATGATATTTCAGTGTACTTCAACGAGCAGGAGTGGGAGAGACTGGACCGCTGGCAGAAGGATCTGTACAGGGCTGTGATGAGGGGGAACTACGAGATGCTGATCTCCCTGGGTAAGGCACGGGGTTCGCGCCGCCGGATGAGCTTCTCTTGCGGGTTGGCTGGACTGCTTCCCACCGCAGCCCGAGCGATGGTCTGGTTCGGTGGGGCTGGACGCCTGTGGCTAGCAGAACCTCTCCTGGGCAGTCAGACCCACGCATTTTCGCTCCTTTCTGCTTGTAAAGCAATAAACAATGTGAGAGAGATCTGTAGTAAATAATAGTAGCGATAGTAATACAAGCAATATCGATTATAAAAAATATCCATGCGAGGTGCTGTTCCTAATGACCATGTAAGTGGATTCCAGGGTCAGGGAACCCTCGTGATCTTCCAGCACAGTTCAGGAATTATCGGGGTGAAGTTTGATAACTGCATCTTGAACTAGTTCTTGTTTTCTGTTTAACTCCTACGTACGATGACAGGGACGTTTCCACGTGCCTTGGTAAAGAACTAACCTAATCATGCTTGGCCTTTCTAAGGGCACCCGACATGCTCTTGGAGGATTTGGGCTGTAGGATATTCCCCACCAAAAGCTGTTTCTTGGGCATGACTAGTAACATGCTGGTCTGTGCAGCTACTGAAGTTGAGGCTTTGCTTTTTTCAATAATATTTTGTAGAAACAGAACAAACCTGTTCCTCTCGTGGTCCATCTGACACAGGCATCTCTACAGAGCAGGAAGTTTTCTGTCCCTACTCCAGAAGGATAGCTCAGAAGAGTTGCTCTTCAAGTCACTGCTAAAGTTGAAATGGGAGGAAAATGTTAAAGACAAAGCCCTTCCCTCTCCTTTAAGATTTTAGTTCACGTTCTGCTATTTAGATTGTGTCTGTACTTGAGCTACAGCTGCGCTCACGGGTGGATCCTGCCGTAGGGCCAAGAAAGCAGCATCACCTTTGTCGTTAGAGCACGGATAATATATTTGTGTCTGTCTGTACCGCCTGCTAGATCTGGGGTTAGGGAGAGAAGGGTCACTTTGAAACATCTGAGGGTTTGACAGAGTGAAGCTGTAGCCAGTTCCTAACAAATCACACTGTCCTCTGCCCCGTGAGCAGACTATGCTGTGTCCAAGCCTGACATCCTGTCCCGGATCGAGAGGGATGAGGAGCTCTGCATGAAAGACAGTCAGGAGCCCCCGCAGATGGACATCGAAGAGGGTCAGGAGCCCCCACAGACGGACATCAAAGAGGGTCAGGAGTCCCCGCAGACGGACATCGAAGAGAGTCAGGAGTCCCCGCAGACGGACATCGAAGAGAGTCAGGAGTCCCCGCAGACGGACATCGAAGAGAGTCAGGAGTCCCCGCAGACGGACATCGAAGAGAGTCAGGAGGACCTGCAGACGGACATCGAAGACAGACAGGAATCCCCGCAGACTCGCATCCGAGAGTGTCAGGAGTCCCTGCAGGGATGTACCAGAGGAGGTCTGGAGCCCCCGCAGACAGCAGAAGAGACGGAGCAGATGGAAGAGGTGTTGGGAGAAGGTGAAGTCCCCATGGAAGCTGACGCAGGTAAGTTAGGCAGGTGCCAGGAGGAGGTGGCAGTTCCTGTCTCAGCTTTGTCAGGAGATCTCCCAGCAGTGTCTTTGTTACTGCTCTGAGCGTCCGTTGACTGCATTGACTAAACTTCCACGGAGTACCTTGAATCTTTCTTCCAAGAGGAACATTTATGCTTGGTCAGATGAATAACGTGGAGAAAAACAGACAAAGCCTGTCAGGAGGGGCTGGGATGGAGTCTGGAGTGGTGGGACAGGCCTCTTGTGATCCCTTCCAGTCCTGTTTCCATGCAGTTCGGCAATCCTTCTTCACCTGACTGCATGCATGAGCCCTGGGGCTTCCAGAGACACTCCTGCTTGCCTTGGTGAGAGAGGAGACATGGTGGGACGTGAGGAATCCGGGAACCTGCAGCAGGTGGAGGAGGCTGGAGGAGCTCTGCTAGTGCTGCGGGGAGCAGAAGCTGTCAGGATTGCCTTGGGGCATGGCATGGGAGAGCTGGAAAAATCAATTGTTAGGAGGGCAAAGGCTGGGCAAGAAAGGTAGGAGACGCTGGAAAGGGAGAGGCAGACACTGACCGAGCCAAGAGAAGCAGCAGCGTGCGGGCAGAGCTGTGATTGAGAGCTCTTTCCTGCGGGACTGAGGGGTTGGAGGTTAAAGAAGCCCCAGGAGAGGCCGGGTGAGTGCTGGAGAGGGCAGAGAGCAGGGCAGGCTCTGTCCTTTGGGGAACGTTACCCAGAAGCGGTACGAGCGCCCAGTGTGTGTTTGGGTGTTGGTTTGTCAAGCGCTCGCGGGAAAAGAGGAAAAGTGGTGTGTGGACAGAGGCTCTCCCTCTTCTCTGAGATTTTTAGTTCATGTTCTGTTACTTAGATTTTCTCTGTACTTGAGCTACAGCTGCGCTCACGGGTGGATCCTGCCGTAGGGCCAAGAAAGCAGCACCACCTTTCTGGTTAGAGCACAGATAATATATTTGTGTCTGTCTGTACCGCCTGCTAGATCTGGGGTTAGGGAGAGAAGGGTCACTTTGAGAGTTCGGCAGGATAAAGGTACAGCCAGTTCCAAATAAAACACGCTGTCCTCTGCCCTGTGAGCAGACTATGCTGTGTCCAAGCCTGACGTCCTGTCCCGGATCGAGAGGGATGAGGACCTCTGCGTCAGAGACGGTCAGGAGCCCCCGCTGACACATACTGGAGACAGTCAGGAGTCGTTGCAGACAGGTGTCCGAGACGGTCAGGAGTCATCGCTGACACACAGTGGAGATGGGCAGGAGTCATCGCCGACACACAGTGGAGATGGGCAGGAGTCGTTGCTGAGAGGTGTCCGAGATAGTCGGGAGTTGTCGCCGACACACGTTGAAGATGGTCAGGAGTCGTCGCAGATACACACTGGAGACAGTCAGGAGTCCCCGCAGACGGGCGTCCTGGATGGTCAGGAGTCCCCGCAGACACCAGAAGAGATGGACCAGAAGGAAGAGGCTTTGGGAGAAGGTGAAGTCCCCATGGAAGCTGATGCAGGTAAGTTACATGGGGGCCATTCCTGTCCCGGCTCTCTCAGGCAGTCTCCCAGCAGCGTCTGTGGGACAGGGCATGGCAGGTCACTGTGCTTAAGAGCAGCATTGCCAGGGAAAAGCAGAAGCCTTGGGGTGTGTTGTCAAGGTGCTGCCAGGGAAAATGGAAGGGGTTTGAGAGCCTGAACACAAGGCAGTGTGGGAATACTACCTGTAGAGTTGGCGGGGAGGGCTTAGGAGGGATGAGGTTGCTCTGCAGAGGTGACAGCGTGCGGCACCTTGGTGTCTTTCCTCCCAGCTCTCCCTCTGCTTTTGGTCCTTGGGTGTGGCTTCGCTCCAGTTCCTTCTAACACCTCACGTGCCTTCCATAGAATCGTCTAGGTTGGAAAAGACCTTTAAGATCATGAAGTCCAACTGTTAACCTAACACTGCCAAGTCTACCGCTAACCCATGTCCCTAAGCACCACATCTACGCATCTTTTAAATACCTCCAGGGATGGGAACCCAACCCATTCCCTGGGCAGCCTGTTCCAATGCTTGACAGCCCTTTCGGTGAAGGAATTTTTCCTAATATCCAATCTGAACCTCCCCTGGCACAACGTGTCATGGCTTCTTGAGCCGCAGCTTTCTCTGGCTCTTCTGCATGCTCCAAACACATCTCCGGTTAGCATCACACCAAAGCAGGAAGATGTGAACTCTCCCTGGGTGTTTAAAATTGCTCTTCTCTGGAAACAGAACTCCCCATCCTGGTGATGAATGTCATGTCCCTGAGTGCGCAAAAAGAGGAGCTGCGCAGGGAAGGTCAGCCTGAGACAGAGATGGAAGAGGACCTGGCTGAGCCCAGTGCCGGTGAGTGACCCAGTGCAGGGGAGATGTGGGGCCCTGCAGGCAGAGGCAGCTCCCAGCTCGCTAACATGCTTGAAACGGGGAGGGAGAATCATAGAATCTTTGAATCGTTCAGGTTGGAAAAGCCCTTTAAGATCATCCAGTCCAACCATTAACCTAACATTACCAAGTCCACCACTAAACCAATTAAGGGGAGAGTAGCAACTCCACGCCTCCTGGCTTGGGGACTGGATCATTTATAATAGACCAGCCGGGTTAGCTCAGTCGGTTAGAGCATGGTGCTAATAACACCAAGTTCACAGGTTCAATCCCTGCTTACTGCAGGGGGGTTGGGCTCGATGATCTCTCAAGGTCCCTTCCAACCTAAAGCATTCTATGATTCTATAATGAGAGTAAAAACTAGGAATCATTAAGATTGGAAAGGATCTCTTAAGATCATCATTCCAACCATCAACCCAACACCACCATGCGAAGAAAGTTTCAGAGCTCTTTTTTTATCACCAAGCAAAGGAGGGGGCTGGTGTTGGGCATTCCAGCCCTATCACCTCTGCGGAAAGAACAACAGTCCAGTTGGGGTTCCTTCTGTCAGAAATCGGGGGAGAGCTGGAGGCAGTAGCACGCTCCCTTCCTCCAGCTCTGCTGCGTTACGGTAGAGCTGGCCTTGAGCTCAGGTTGCTTAATGCTTCCCGTGACGGCCCGCTTCTCCATGCCAGAAGCAGAGGGAGCAGGGGGTGTAGGAAGGGGGGGTGGCTGTCTGCAGGCACCCTCTGTTCTGGTCCTGAAGCTCTGCCAAGCTAACACGCAGAGCACTTTCCTCTTCCAGGGACTTGGAGCCTGTTTCTGGTGCTGGTGTGCAGAGTTAAACGGCACGGGTTCTGGGCACGGCTTACACCGGCTGGGTGGCCTGGCTGCGGGGGGTGTTGTGGAGAGTTTGCCACAACCCTCGGCGTTGCACAGCCCTCACGGGAGCCAGTTCGCCTGCGTTTGGTGTTTGCTGGCAGCCCCAGGCTTGACAGAAGCGAAGAGCCTGAAGTACTGCAGGCTGTTGCTCTTCAATGACCTTTTTTCCTGCTACGTCTTGTGGCCGTCGTTGGTGTCGGGGTTTTTAGAGGTGGATCCCTTTGTGCCACCGGCCCTGATGGCACTGCAGCAAACCACAGCCTGGTTCTTCCTGGGAGCAAGAGATCTGCCCCCTGAGACCACAGTGGGTTGCTCGGGGCGTGTGAGCAGGACGCTGTGGTGGCACCTGCACCTCCCCAAACTGCGTTCTCAGATTTTTTGGTAGCTCCTTTATTGCTAAAAGCCTGCTCGGTGCTTTGGGACTTAACCACAACCTGGGTTTGTCCTGGGACCATGAATGACAGACGCCTGTGTTCCGTTTCAGAGGAAGGCTTTTTACTGGGAAACAAAACGGTGTGTGAAGGGGCTTCTCCTCCTGAGAACGTCAAGGTAAAGGAAGAAGAACGTGAGGTGTTGCAAGAGGTTTCTGCACCCTCTCCCGGCCCAGAGATCCAGAAGTGCCCCAAAAGCGAGCAGGCCAAGGCCAAGAGCAAGAAGAAGCCGAGCAGGTGCGCGAGCAGCAGCCTGCTGATGGGCAACTGTCGGCGTGGCTACGTGCGTGAGTGGTCGCACCCCTGCACTGAGTGCGGGAAGCGTTTCCGTCTGAAAATCAACCTCATCATCCACCAGCGGAGCCACGCCAAAGAAGGGCCCTACGAATGCACGATGTGCGAGATCAGCTTCGCGGACAAACGCCACCTGGACCTTCACCAGAGCATCCACATAAAAGACAGGGCCTTCGGGGCGAAGGTCTGGGGGAACGTCCACCCAGAGCTGAGGATCCGGCCGAGGAGGAAGTTCTGCGGGGTTTTCTGCGGAGGTGCCTATAGTTTGGGCAACGGGGCGTATGCTGGGGGGCCCTGGCTGGGCCAGGCCAAGGAGGAGCTGGAGAGAAGGAGTCTGTCCAGCACGTGTTTCTCCCGACAGCAGAGTCCTAAGTCTCGTAGGAAATCCATGCTGAAATGCAGTCTTTGCAAAAAGATTCTTTCTTGCACCTTTTCCCTTCAGCGGCACCTGCAGACCCACACTACGGACAGGCCGTATTGCTGCACCGACTGCAAGAAATGCTTCACCCGCAAAACTCACCTCTTGCGCCACGAGAAGATACACAACCGGCAGAAAGCCCTGGCTGCGCTCCAACAGCCCGCGACGGCCCAGCCCGCGACCGTCGTGCCAGCGCCCCGGCAGCCCCAAGGAGCCCCGGAGGCGTTCGCGGGCGGGAGCGGTCCTCCGTCTCCAGCCCAGGCATCTGAGAGAAACGTTAGCCCTGCGGCTGCCACAGCCAAAGCAGCTCCAGCAAACGTACTCCTGACCAGTTCTGCAGAAGTCGGACCGCCAGACAAGAACTGCCACATCTACAGCTGCGGTGGGAGAGCCGTCCGGCCGGTGGTTAGACTAGGAAATAGGGCAGCGGTTTCGGGGACGACGGAGAAATGACACCAGGAGAGATCCAAGCTGCTGGTGTCCCTGGAGAGAAAATGTGCGAGCGTTGATTTTGCACGTGGTGGGGCACTGGAGTTGCAAACCACTGGATTTTAGGAGCTTTCCTGAATTGTAGAAGGAATCAAAAGCTTGGATGCCACCATAGGGAGCAAATTACAGAAGCCTTCAGTGATCCGAAATGCTTTACCATTCTTCAGACTCTCATGACTGCTGGCTGATGGCACGAAACTTTCCCAAGCCGACATTCCTGGGAGATGACCAGGTACATCTGCAGCCCAGCGAGAGGAATTGCAAACAGCAGCTGAGGTCAGCCATTACGCGATGCAGGAGCTGACCCCCTCGCGTTTGGAAATAACAATTACACGGTGAAGAGGGCAGAGAGAAGGGAACCAAGCTGGCGAGCCAGGCGGGATTCCCAAGGAGCTCTTCACTTCACTGACAGTTTCTTGACCAAGACGCCGGATGAAGAGAGCGTGGCATCTCCGAGACCCCATCGCGTCCTGGCCACGCTTGTCTAATAACCCACCCTGGTGAGGAAATCTGCTAACCCCTCAGTCAGGTTGGGAACACCTGAACGCGTTGCATTGGAAGATACGTAGAACAAATCAATCCACAATAATTTCTGCTTGTGAGGGCGCTGCAGGTGTTTCTGAGGTCCCGGCAGCACTCCTTCCTCCTTCCTTCAACGAGGCCAGCCCGCGAGAGCCAGAAACACCCACGAGAGTTAATTCCCTCAGGACCAGCCTGCACAGATGGAGAGTCACTTTAGAAATACTTCACGGGTAAGATGAGCCCTGCGCTGCAGCAGCAGTCCGCGCGAGGACCCCCCTCCTCGGGGCTCGGGCGTGTCGGCTGCTGCACGCCGACGCTGGCTCTTGCATGGGAGCGGCCCTGCTGTGGAAGGAAGCCCCCCACTCTCCAAATTGCAGGTCGCCTCCTTTAGTCATGTGCAGAATCCCACTGTAACTAATCCTATGGAAGACTAGTTCTGTTAGCTACCTCAAACATCTTGTGGAGTGAGACCTGCCCAAAGGCAGGCGGGTAACTGGAGCCCGGTAAGTTCAGGCCAGGTGTGGCTCCGGTGTCCCCAGGAATCACTTCAACCGCGCGCATCCGCGGCCAGAGCCCTGCGTGCGTCACGTGCGCTGCTGGGAAACACGAATTGCGTACAGAGAGAGGAAATCAGTCCTGGTGGCATCGCCGTGCAGACCAAATGGAGCAGTTAGGACTCTTCGAGTTTAGTTTTCTGGGGTTTTTTTGTTTTTTTCACTGAGTTGTTTGATGTAATTATTTGACGTCACTAAGTCTTTGTCCCTCTCCGGGCAGGGAGCATGGGGAACCAGTTTGCTTATCGGATTTTTTTTTTTTTTTCATTCCTGGCCACTCATGAGGTCTGATGGGCTGCAGGGGAGGCTGCTGCAGGCAGTGTGCTTTGGGCACTGAGGAAATGCCCGTGCCGTGTCCTGGTGTAATCCTCAGAGCCGAGCAGTGCCCTGCCCCGCGGGAGGGACAGCAGTGTCAGAGCTGCTCCTTGGGGACACACACAATGTCCCACTGCTCCTCAGAGCCAGTTTCTCACTCGATTCCTGTCCCCCCGGGATTGCAGAGTGTGCCTGGGCTGTAGCGTTGGCCATGAGGGGGTGACAGTGGCAGACAGGTCATCCCCATGTCCCCAACATGCCTGCTGCCAAGCCCTGTAGGACACAGGGATGACCGATGCCCTGCGGTCCTGCGGTGAGGGTGGCACTGACCGAGCTGGTTATCCCTGCCCGCGTAGACATCCCAGTGACCCCCAGTTGATCCCAGTGACACAGGGGATGAGTCAGCTGGTGTGACGGTATCGCCGGTGGGCAATACCCCCAAGGCCAGCGTGGGTGGTGTGGAGGGGCCGGCCTCTCCCTTAGGCCGACTGCCCCAGCCAGGGCATTTCTTCTAAAGTTGTGACTGGGACCAGCGTTTCCTGTGAAATCCCAGATCCCTTTCTCAGGCTATGGAATCTATAATAAAGTATTTGTCTGTACATCCGCCTGGTTTGGCAGGGGTGCTGAGCTGGCACTCTCGTGCCCTGCCGGTGAAGGAGTAACCTGGCTCGGCCGAGGCAGAGCCAAAGGGCAGCTCCAGCCCCATGGGGGTCATCGCCGGCAGTTCCCTCACCCCCCTTCTGCACGCGGTGGCCGGCCAAGACCCTGAGGAATGTCCCGAGGGCGAATGTGTGGGGAAGATATGGGACTGCCAGCTGCCATTGCAGCTGGGCTGGGAGGGCAGCGGGGCTGTGCCGGAGGCGGCTGGACCACAAGCCCCCGCAGCCTCTGGGAGAGCCTGGCCTCTGTGCTCCCTCCCATCGCTCCAAGGAGCCCCCGAGCTGCCTCTGCGGCCACACAGGGCGATGCTCTGGCCCTCTGCTGCCATCCCGGGCCTCAATGGACAACCCCCAGTACGTCCCAGTCCCTTGCACTGGGCCCAGCGCCCTGGTGTGTGCCCCAGCGCCGGGCAGAGGTCAGGATCCTCACTGCAGCGCTCTGCCGGGGATAGCCCAGGCCCCCCGGGGCCCTCCAGCTCCTGCCACCTGCCAGGCTGCACTGCCTGCACTTGACATGGCTGCCAAAACCGTGGCCGCCAAAGCCGCAGCCACGTCAAGTGCTGGCAGTGGATGTGGCCACCACGAGCTCGGCCCGTGGCCATGCTGTGTGAGGGCGGAGCTGCAGGTAGGGGTGTCCCCGGGGTGTTGTCACCCACCACTGTCCTCCCCCCCGGGATGTCACCATTGCCATGAGTGCCCACTGGGATTGTCACCCACGCACCCCAGGGACAGTATCGTCACCCCCAGCTGGCAACCCCTGGGCCAAAGCAAAGCCGAGAAGGCAGCCGCCCTGTCCTCCTTCCCGGGACCGGCGCGCAGTCCAGGGCCCCGTCTCCGGCTCCTGGTTTGCATTAATTGCAAGGACTCGTCCCCAGGGTGCCTGACGCCGGGGTGAGGGCCGCGCTCTTCCCCGGCCCCCAGAGCAAAGGGCCTCGCGCCGTGGCAGGCGATGGGAAGCAGCGGGGGACGCGGGGCGGCTGCCTGTGGCGTGCCGAGCGGGGGCCGCACACCCGCAGCTCCCTTTGACAGGCGGTGCCAGCCCTCCCCGAGCCTGCCCCTCGCCGACACCCCAGAGCGCAACAGGAGCCCACGTCAGCCCAGTCTTTTATCCGAGTCGCTTCCCGGCTCGGCCGGTGACCCCGGCTGCTGCCCAGCCCCAGCAGCCCCTCCTCGGGCCACCGAATGCCCCCACGCCACCTCCACGCTGGTAAGTGTTTAAATAACCCTGAGTTCAACCGCTCCACTCCCCGTTCCTGCCACAGCTGCTCCTCAGCCGAATCCCCCTTCCACGGGGCAGCGGCACAACCCGGCTCGGCCCCGGCTGCCGAACCTCCTCCGCTGCTCCTTGGGCCAGTCTCTTCACCCGCCGCGCCTTTCCCTGCCTGCGCAGCACATCAGCCTTGCCTCCGTCCTCCTCCTCCTCCTCTTCTTGGAGACCCAGGTGGTGCAGAGCCCCGCGGAGGTGCCACGAGCCCCGCGGCGTCGCAGAGAGCCCTGCGGCGGTGCAACACCAGCAGCCTGGTGCGTCCCATCGTCGCAGGCTGCTGCACCTCTGCGGAGCAGCCTGGAGAAACGCTGCCCCTTCCCTTCTCCGGCCCTCGCGCTATGGAGTACCCTGGGTCAAAACTTTGCAGGGGCTGGTCTCCCGGTCGCGGGTCGGCAAGCTGACGGCAGGAGAGCTGGCGATGGCATGGACCTTCTGGTGGTGGTTCAGAGACTGCCGGTGCCGGAAACTCTTGCTGCAGCCGTTGCACTGGAAGGGTCGCTGCTGGGTGTGCCGGCGCTGGTGCTCCTCCAGCGACGCTTTCTGGGGGAAGCTCTCGGCGCACTCGATGCAGCGGTAGAGCCGCTCCCCGGCGGCGCTGGCCCGCGCGGGCCGGCCTGCCCACCCCGCCCCGCAGCTGCACGCCGTGGATGCGCTGGTGTTTCTGGAGGTGGTGCTTCTGGATGAAGCCCTTGCCGCAGGCGGGGCAGCGGTAGGGACGCTCCCCGGTGTGGATGCGGTAGTGCTTGTTGAGGTTGGACTTCTCGTTGAAGCTCTTTCCGCAGGCAGGGCACTGGAAGGGACGCTCGCCCGTGTGCAGGCGCTGGTGCCGCAGCAGCGCGGCGTGGTGGGCCAGGCTCTTCCCGCAGGCCGTGCAGATGAAGGAGCCGTTGCTCTTCCTCACCTGGCTCTGCTGCCGCACCAGGAGGTTGCGCTTCAGCCGGACGCTCTTCCAGCCCAGCGGGAGCGCGGGGGGCTCTTCCCCCACGGCGCAGGGACGATGTTCCTCCGAGCTGGGCTGCGACGAGGCCGCCTCTGCCATGGTGTCTTCTCCCAGCGGCATTCCCTGGGGCAGGGCGAACGGCTGGTCGGTCCCCACGCCGAGCACGTGCTCTGTTGGGAAGGGCAAGCCCGGGGCAGGGTGAGCTTCCACCGGTACCACCACAGGTTTAAATTCAGGCTGGGCAGTCATGTGTTTGCAGAACTCCCCTAAGCCCTCTCCTGCTGCCTTCTGCTCGTCCAAGCCAGCGTGGCTCTCCCAGGGCACCGGCTGCTCCTGGCTCAGGGGAACCTCCTCCTCCAGTCTCATGGAGGGGGCCTGCGGCAGAGCCAGGATTTCAGATGCTCCCTCCTGGGGCTGCTGCTCTTCTGTCTTGATCACGATCTTCTCACCTGCTGAGAGACAGCGATTCATTCCCGGCAAGGAAAAGCTCTCCCGTGCCCGCAGCCCCAGTGCAGGAGCGGGAGCTGAGCTTCCCCCCGCAGCACGTTGGTGGGGCAAACCAGGAATTGCGCTGTCAGAAAGGGAGCAGGGACATTTTACCGAGAGCAAAGCGAGAGAAAGGCACAGGAGATGGAGGGCGTGTTGGCACCTGTTGGGGGTTATTTGGGTATCTTGTTGGACCTCGGGGACATTTGATAATGCGATACTTGTAAAGAAACCAAAACGGAGGAAACGTGAAGGCAAAGTTGAGGCTGCAGAGTCCTCTGTCCTGGAAAGGAACTTTGTCAGGAATGGCAGAGCTTAGGTGGGTGAATCTGGGGAAAAGGATCAAAGCAAAACCTTCCAGGAGCAGGAGGGAGCGTCCGTCTGCAGGCATACAGCCGCAGAGCCCCCCTCGCGCCAAGCCTTGCCCCAGGTCTCCCTATTTTCCGCTCTTTTTGGCAAGGGGGCTCTTCTGGGCTTAAAGATCCGGTCTTAAAAGTTTTAAGGAGGCCTCAATCACATTGCTTAAATTCCCCGACAGCTTCTGACCCCACGCAAGACTAGAAACGCTCCCTGCAGGGACGTGATCCGTTCCGCTGGCAGCGGCAGCGGCACGGCTGCGGGCAGGCTCCAACCCGCCTCGCTTTGTGGGCAGGCAGCAGCGTGCAGGCAGCAGCAGAGCATCCACCCTGCCCAGCCCAGGCGTGCCGTTAGCGCTCGTCCTCAGCCTTCGCTGCTGAGCGACCGCTGTGACTCACCGCCACCGAGGTGCCCCGACACCGCGCCCTTCTCCGGCAGCCCGTGGGTCCTCGTACCCGAATCCTCCCCGTCCTCGGCCGGCGGCAGCAGAGCGGGTTTGGAGCTGGCATCCCCGGGCCCTGGGAAGGAGGAAGCAGGGGTACAAACTGCTGACGCTGGGGATCAGCACCAGTTCCCCTCGATAAAGGGCTGCTCTCGCACAGCGGGAGCTGTGGGGTGCCCGGAGGGGTCCTGGGCTCCCAGAGCAGCGGCTCCGGTTTCCCAGGACCATCAGAGCAAGCAGGCTGGTGTCAGCCAAACCAGGCAAAAGCGACTGTCGGGCACTCATCACCCTTTAAAATTCCAGCCAAAAATAATTGGGGCTAAAATTTAGCACTGTCTACAGCAAATCCCTACAGGGTGGTATATGTGCGGCCTGTGTTCTGGCAAAAAATGGTGCAGGAACGCAGGTTGCAGGACATGGCACGGGCACGTCACCTGAAATCCCCACCGTGTATTGTCCTGACCGCGTTGGGAGGGCTCTCCTCTGCTCCCGCAGACGCTGTGCTGAGCCCCGGGACTCCAGCAGACGCCCGCTCCTCCTGCAGTGCTCCTGCTCGTGGGGGCAAAGCCTGGCAGGGCAAGTCAGGGCTGACGGAGAGCCAACTCCTGGCAGCGTCTGAGTGCCCCCACTGACAGCGCCACGGTGTCGGCAAGACGAGGTGTTCTTCGGATGCACAGGGTGAGCATGAAGCACAGTTGTCGCCCATAACCAAGGGGCACCAAACCTTACATGTGCAAAGGCGTCACCTCTCGCTACCTGTTCTCCCCCAAACGCCCAGACAACACAGCAAGCCATAAGCCGGATTCAGCCCAGGGGACGATAACGCGTCTGACGACGCGTCTGACACGTGAGTAGAGACTGATGCTCACCAAGAGAGACCACAGCCTCGTAACTCCCCTTCATCGCCATCCTGTAGAGCTCCTTCTGCCGGCTGTCCGAGCTCCCCCACTCCTGCTCCAGCAAACTGGCCGCATCATCCTCGCACGCCGCCGGCACCTGAAAGCGCAGGAGGCACCGCCTTGGCGCGTCCCCACCTCGCCCGTCCCCCAAGCCCCACCGCCTCCCCAGGAAAGCAGACTGCGGCGCAACGCAGCGCGGGTCCAGAGCTCCTACGGAAAGGAGCCGGGTCACGGCCTGAACCCGGGGAACAATCCCAAAATGGCAGAGCGAGGCTCGCTTGTTTCCCCCAACACGCACAGCCGGGACAGGTTCACAAGCACCTCTCGTTCCCTTGGCCCGCGCCGGCAGCGCAAAGCTGCCAGGCGAGCAGTAACCTCCTCCCGCGGGAGCAGGACAGGTGGGAAGGCACCGTCCCACCGCTGAGGTGACCGGTAGGACCCAAAAAAGCTGAAAATGCTCGGGGGGGGGGGTGTTTTCTGCTCCTCCTTTTCACTGGGGACAGGGAAGAGCGGGAAGTCTCTGACTGCTGCCTTGGTGTGCCGGCTCTCGAGGTAGAGCACCGGCGCCGTGTCCACGCTGCTCTGCGCAGCTCCCCGCGAGAGCCAATGCCGCAGCTCGCCGGCCGCAGGGTCCCCGCCTGGGGCACATCTCCATTACCTTGGGCACATCCCCATTAGCTGGGGCACATCGCTGTTAGCTGGGGTTCGTGCCCGTCACCTCGGGGACATCCCTGTCAGCTGGGGCTCATCCCTATTACCTTGGGCTCATCCCGTTACCTTGGGCACATTCCCATTAGCAGGGATTTGTCCCCGTTTGTCACCTTGGGCACTTCCCCATTACCTCGGGCACATCTCTGTCAGCTGGGGCTCATCTCTGTCACCTTGGGCACATCCCTGTTACCTTGGCACATCCTCGTTACCTTTGGCTCATTCCCGTCACCTTGGGCACATTCCCATTAGCAGGGATTTGTCCCCATTTGTCACCTTGGGCACTTCCCCATTACCTCGGGCACATCCCTGTCAGCTGGGGCTCACCCCATTACCTTGGGCACATCCCTGTTACCTTGGGCACATCCCCGTCACCTTGGGCTCATCCCCGTCACCCTGGGCACATTCCCGTTAGCAGGGATTTGTCCCCGTTTGTCACCTTGGGCACTTCCCCATTACCTCGGGCACATCCCTGTCAGCTGGGGCTCATCCCTGTCACCTTGGGCACATCCCTGTTACCTTGGGCACATCCTCGTCACCCTGGGCACATTCCCATTAGCTGGGGCTCATCCCCGTTTGTCACCTTGGGCACTTCCCCGTTACCTCAGGCACATCCCTGTCAGCTGGGGCTCATCCCTGTTAGCTTGGGCACATCCTCATCACCTTGGGCACATCCCTGTTAGCTTGGGCACATCCTCGTCACCTTGGGCACATTCCCGTTAGCTGGGGCTCGTCCCTGTTTGTCACCCTGGGCACTTCCCCGTTACCTGGGGCACATCCCTGTCAGCTGGGGCTCATCCCGTTACCTTGGGCTCATCCCCGTTACCTTGGGCACATCCTTGTTACCTTGGGCACATTCCCGTTAGCAGGGATTTGTCCCCGTTTGTCACCTTGGGCACTTTCCCGTTACCTTGGGCACATCCCTGTCAGCTGGGGCTCATCCCTGTTAGCTTGGGCACATCCCTGTTACCTTGGGCACATCCTCGTCACCTTGGGCTCATCCCTGTTAGCTTGGGCACATCCTCATCACCCTGGGCACATTCCCGTTAGCTGGGGCTCATCCCCGTTTGTCACCTTGGGCACTTCCCCGTTACCTCGGGCACATCCCTGTCAGCTGGGGCTCATCCCTGTCACCTTGGGCACATCCCTGTTACCTTGGGCACATTCCCATTAGCTGGGGCACATTCCCATTAGCTGGGGCACATCCCTGTCACCTTGGGCACATCCCTGTTACCTTGGGCACATCCTCGTCACCTTGGGCACATTCCCATTAGCTGGGGCACATCCCTGTCACCTTGGGCACATCCTCGTCACCTTGGGCACATTCCCATTAGCTGGGGCACATTCCCATTAGCTGGGGCACATCCCTGTCACCTTGGGCACATCCCTGTTACCTTGGGCACATCCTCGTCACCTTGGGCACGTTCCCATTAGCTGGGGCACATCGCTGTCACCTTGGGCACATCCCTGTTACCTTGGGCACATCCTCGTCACCTTGGGCACGTTCCCATTAGCTGGGGCACATCCCTGTTACCTTGGGCACATCCTCGTCACCTTGGGCACATTCCCATTAGCTGGGGCACATTCCCATTAGCTGGGGCACATCCCTGTCACCTTCTGCACATCCCTGTTACCTTGGGCACATCCTCGTCACCTTGGGCACGTTCCCATTAGCTGGGGCACATCGCTGTCACCTTGGGCACATCCCTGTCACCTTGGGCACATCCTCGTCACCTTGGGCACATTCCCATTAGCTGGGGCACATTCCCATTAGCTGGGGCACATCCCTGTCACCTTCTGCACATCCCTGTTACCTTGGGCACATCCTCGTCACCTTGGGCACGTTCCCATTAGCTGGGGCACATCGCTGTCACCTTGGGCACATCCCTGTTACCTTGGGCACATCCTCGTCACCTTGGGCACGTTCCCATTAGCTGGGGCACATCCCTGTCACCTTGGGCACATCCCTGTTACCTTGGGCACATTCCCATTAGCTGGGGCACATCCCTGTCACCTTGGGCACATCCTCGTCACCTTGGGCACATTCCCATTAGCTGGGGCACATCCCTGTCACCTTCTGCACATCCCTGTTACCTTGGGCACATCCTCGTCACCTTGGGCACATTCCCATTAGCTGGGGCACATCCCTGTCACCTTGGGCACATCCTCGTCACCTTGGGCACATCCTCGTCACCTTGGGCACATCCCTGTCACCTTGGGCACATTCCCATTAGCTGGGGCACATCCCTGTCACCTTGGGCACATCCCTGTCACCTTGGGCACATCCTCGTCACCTTGGGCACATTCCCATTAGCTGGGGCACATCGCTGTCACCTTGGGCACATCCCTGTTCCCCTGGGCACATTCCCGTTAGCAGGGGCTCGTCCCCGTTTGTCGCCTTGGGCACGTCCCCGTCACCCGGGGCTGGTCCCCGTTACCTTGGGCTCGTCCCCGCCGGGGCCCGTGCCGGGCCTGGGTGCCCAGCGGCTGCGGTGCTGGAGCTGGCGCTCGACGTGCTCCAGCCGCCGCGTGTTCTCCTGCACCAGGGCGGCCAGGGCGGCCCACTTGCGCTCCAGCCGGCTGCCGAAATCCAGCACCGCCTTCTCCAGCCCGGTCACCTTCTTCTCGGCCGTCTCGGCTCTCCCCTCCAGGCTCAGCAGCCTCAGGGCCTGCGACTCCACCTTCCTCTCCACCGCCTGCACCGCCGCCACCACGGTCCAGAGCGAGATCTCGGGCACCGCCGCCGGCTTCTCCGCCGCGGGGCCGTGGGGCTGCGGCGGCAGCGGCTGCCAGGCCTCGGGCCCCCACTCGGGCTCCTGCGGCGGGGAGGAGAGGGGCGATGAGGAAGCGGGGGGGGGGGGGGTCCCCCGGGGCCGCGGCCCCTCCCGCCCCCTCCCCAGCGGCGCCGGGCCCCGGGCGGGCCCGCAGCCCCCAGCGCGGCGGGCGCAGGCCCAGGCTCTACCGGCGGCCGGGGCCCTGCGCCCGGTGCCCGCGGAGGCGGCGGGGAGGGGTGCGGGGGGCGCGGGGGGCGCGGGGGGGGGGGGGGGGGGGGGTGGGAGCCGCCGCCCCCGGTACCTGCGCGGGGCCCCAGCGGGCCATGGCCGCCCTGCCGCCGCCCGTCACAGCGCCCCCTGCCGCCCGCCCGCAGCGCCGCCCCGCGCCCGCCCCCCCCCCCCCCCCCCCCCCCCCCGCCTCGGGACCCCCCCCCTCCCGCTCCGGTGCCCCCCGAACCCCCCAAACCAACCCCGTCCCGGTCCCCAAACCGTCCCCATCCCGTCCCCATCCCCAAATCATCCCCCTCCCCCTCCCATCCCATCCAAACTCATCCCATCCCATCCCCTCCCCTCCCATCCAAACTCATCCCATCCCCATCCCGTCCCCAACCCTGTCCCCATCCCCATCCCATCCCATCCCCAAACCATCCCCATCCCGTCCCCGTCCCCTCCCCTCCCATCCCATCCAAACTCATCCCATCCATCCCCATCCCCTCCCCAACCCTGTCTCCATCCCCATCCCCTCCCCTCCCATCCAAACACATCCCATCCCTATCCCATCCCCATCCCGTCCCCAAACCATCCCCACCCCGTCCCCGTCCCCTCCCCTCCCATCCAAACTCATCTCATCCCGATCCCATCCCATGCTGTCCCCAAACCATCCCCAACCCTGTCCCCATCCCATCCCCGTCCCATCCCTATCCCCTCCCCTCCCATCCAAAACTCATCTCATCCCGATCCCATCCCCATCCCGTCCCCAAACCATCCCCAACCCATCCCCATCCCCTCCCCTCCCATCCCAACTCATCCCATCCCCATCCCAATCCCATCCCCATCCCCGTCCCCAAACCATCCCCAACCCTGTCCCCATCCCCATCCCATCCCCAAACCATCCCCTCTCCTCCCCATCCCCTCCCCTCCCATCCAAACTCATCCCATCCCAATCCCATCCCCATCCCGTCCCCAAACCATCCCCAACCCTGTCCCGATCCCCATCCCATCCGTCCCCAAACCATCCCCATCCCATCCCCGTCCCCTCCCCTCCCATCCCATCCAAACTCATCCCATCCCATCCCATCCCCATCCCCTCCCCAACCCTGTCTCCATCCCCTCCCCTCCCCTCCCCATCCCATCCAAACTCATCTCATCCCAATCCCATCCCCATCCCCTCCCCAACCCTGTCTCCATCCCCTCCCCTCCCCTCCCATCCCATCCAAACTCATCTCATCCCAATCCCATCCCCATCCCGTCCCCAAACCATCCCCATCCCGTCCCCATCCCCTCCCCTCCCATCCAAACTCATCTCATCCCGATCCCATCCTGATCCCATCCCATGCCATCCCCAAACCATCCCCATCCCATCCCCGTTCCCAAACCATCCCCGTCCCATCCCCATCCCCTCCCCTCCCATCCAAACTCATCTCATCCCGATCCCTTCCTGATCCCATTCCCATCCCATCCCCAAACCATACCCAACCCTGTCCCCATCCCATCCCCCATCCCCATCCCATCCCCACCCCATCCCAAATCCCCATCCCCACCCCATCCCATCCCCCATCCCAAATCCCTATCCCATCCCCACCCCATCCCTAAACCATCCCCAACCCTGACCCCATCCCATCCCCATCCCCATCCCCATCCCAACCCCTTCCCCACACCAGGACCATGGCTCCTGCCCGTTATTCCAGCCCACACCCCCCACCATGCCCGGTGCTCCTCCGGCCTGACTCCCCCATCACATCCCACCAGGAAGACCCCGCCAGCGATCCCGGTGCACGCAACCGGCCGCAGCGCTCCCCAGGGACGTGCGCCGGGCACGGCAAGGCACCCCCTCCACCGAGAGCCGGAGGAAGCTGCGTTCAGCCACGGGAAGCATCCTGATTTCGACAGCATCTATTGGCACTCTCCAGAAAAAGACGAGTCCTCCCTCCACCGCGGCAGCACCCGCTCCCGGCGTCCCACCTGCTCCCGGCGTCCCACCCGCCCCGGCTCACAGCGCAGGGTGACCGCGCACCGAGGGTCTGCACGGGCAGGGCTGGGCACCCTCCGCCGCCGCGGCCGGGCAGGAGGAGCCGCGCGACGCTGCCCGTGCTCCAGCTTTCGTCCGCCCCGCTGGCGCCCGCGATCGCGGAGGGCGAGAGGAGAAGGCCCAACACCGTCCTCCCGTCGCCGGGCGGCCACCTCCCGGCTTCCCACCCGCTTTTCCGCTCCACTTCCCGCATCCCGTGTCCCTGTCCGCGCTTAAATGGGCGCCGCCGGCATGGGCAGCGGGTTCCGGCAGGGATACGGCCTCTCCGGCCGCACGTGGATCCGCTGGTGCACGTTCAGGTGGTAGTGCCGTTTGAAAGTCTTCTGGCACACGCCGCACTTGTAGGGCCGCTCGCCCGTGTGGGTCTGGTGGTGGCGGACAAAGTCAGAGGCCCACGTGAAGCTCCTGTTGCAGCAGGGACAGAGGATGAGGTCGTGGTTCGTGTGTTGGTGCTGGTGCAGGATCAGGAAGCTCTCGCTGGAGAAGTTCTCCATGCATTCGTTGCACGTATATGTCATTTTCCCCGGCGACAGCGGGTATCTGTTGGGGCTGGGCTTCCCCCACACCGTGCCGCAGTCCGTGCTCGGGGCTTGGGGCTGGGAGGCAGGGCACGGCGCCCGGCTGGAGCATTCCTCCGCCTCCGAGGGCTGGCAGAACCCTTTGGACGCCCGGACCCGCAGGTGACGCCGGATTTTCTTCTTGGACATGAAGCTGCGGTCGCAGTGCGCGCAGAGGTAGGGCTCCCAGTTGCTGTGGCTCCGCTGGTGGATGACGAGGTTGATTTTCAGCAGGAAGTTTTTCCTGCACACGGGGCAGGAGTAGAATTTCTCCCGGGTGGAATTTCGCTGGCAGGCCGCAGTCCGGCCCACGCAGGAGCCCTCCACGGGCTCTGCCGGAGAGGCGACCGCGCAGCTGGGACCTGCCTGTGCCGTTGCTCTGCAGACATCTGGTATCGCCTCCTTACTCGGCTCTTCGGGAACGTCTGCTGCCAGACCCTGGCCGCCATTCCCTGAATCTTTCCCGTCCTCCTCTTCCAGACCCTTCAAGGGCATTTCAGGCACCGCCGGCTTCTCCGCAGTGACCTCCTCCTGCGGTACCTCCGTTGGGATCCCCACCTCGGCATCTGCTGGAAATTTTTCACGCTTCCACGCGGTTTTGAGGACAAGGCAGAAACAGCAAGAGGCTTTCCTCCCGCCCGCCCCCCTCGCCTCCCGCAGCCTCCCCAGCCAGCAGCCAGCACAAATCTCAGCCCCGTGCTCCCCTTCTAGCTCAGTGTCTTCACACCTGGACTGCTACAGACACCCCAAGGGCGGTTTGCGAGGACAAACATCACTTCGGTGGGACGCGGGGAGTCTAACAGAAACACTGGGGCTCGTCCTTCGAAGCAAATCAACTGGGTGGGCCAGTTCGCACCATGCCGTGCCTCGTCCTTTACGGTTTCAAGGCTGGCAACGGGATTTACTGCCAGAACCCTTTCTTGGCCCGTCCAAATCGTGTAAAACCCTGTCCTGAAAGCCCCAGCCCCAACCCTGCGCAAACCTCCTGCTGCTCTCGGAGCATGCCGGCGCTCCTCGAGGCTGCCGGCCGCGGCAAGGAGGGAGGAAGGGCTCTGTCCCAGTACCTGCTGCGGGGGGAGGCGATGGAGACCGTTTCAGATTCACCGCTTCACAACACCACGCAGAGTGAGGGCAGGAAGGGGAGGGGGTTGGCTGGCTGAGATCCGCTGGGACGGCGGTGGCTTCATGAGGGACGTGCGCTGCGAAGGCAAGAGGAGCGGTGATGATACAGGGCGAGATACAGCCGGGCAGGCGGCCCGGGATCCCTCACATCGGCTGGGTTTGCCAGCCACTCACGTGCACTGCAGTTCGCCGTGACCGCCAAGCCCCTGATTTCCTCCGGGTCCCTACAGTTCCCCTCGCAAGACTCCTTTGTCTTCATCTCCAGCAGACCGTCGTCGCTCGCGCAGCTCGGGCGGTCTGGCTCTGTGGAGGAGAAGGGCGCTCGGCTTTTACCGGCAGCCAGCTGGGAGCTCGGAGGAGCAAGCGCAGGGGCGGGCGTCCCCCCCCTCCCCCCCCCTCCCAGGCACACAGGGCATCAGGATCTCTGCAGCACACAGCAGCTGCTGGCTCAGGGCAGGGTTTCCAGGCTACGGATGTGTCACAGAATCATGGAATAGTTTAGGTTGGAAAAGCCCTTTAAGATCATCCAGTCCAACCATTAACCTACCACTGCCACGTCCACCACTAAACCAATTAAGGGCAGAGTAGCAATTTCATGTTTCCTGGCTTGGTGGCTGGATTATTTTTTAATGAGAGTAAAAACTGGGAATCATTAAGGTTGGAGCACATGCCCCCTGCGTCCTCTCCCACCACAGACTGTCCACAACATCATGGGAGACACCTCAATCCCTGCGGCTGAGGGCAGGGACTGCAATCATCCCGGTAAGCGGCCAGGAGCCAGAATCCCGGCACAGAAGAAACCCACGCACCTACGGCTGGCTCCAGGGACACGTCTGCTCCCTCCAGGTCTGACTCCGCCGACGCGCACAGCTCTTCTTCTCTTTCGATCTGAGATAAGAGTTCAGGCTTGGATAGGGCACAGTCTGTTCAAGAGCAAGACAGACATCAGAGGCAAGATGCGACAGCGTCTCTGCGGATGCACCCACAGCCTGTCATCACAGAGTCAGTCCCAGCCCAGAAAAACTCCATCTCCAAGCGGGGCAGCGTTGGTGCCGGCACACAGGGAGTTACGGACACAGACAGGGACCAGCAGGCAGCACTTCTAGGGGGGAATCCGAAAAGCACCCTCTGGCATGTCTGACAACCCACGCCGCCAACAACGGCAAGAAAATTCATCCCTGCTCCATGGGGGGGAAATGCCTGCTGCAGAAACCCCGCCCTGTTCTCCCAGAAATTCAGCTTACGGATAGGAAAATACCCTGAAGCGCAGGAAGAGAAGCATTCAGGATGTGGATTGAACGGGTGCAGCTCCCCGCAGCCTGCCTCACGAGCTGCACCCGCTCCAAACCACCACGTATCGGTACTGCTGCTCCTCACCAGGCAGGAGCTTGGTGCCGGCTGAGGACGAACGGCTGACTCCCCCCACCGCGACAAGAGGCACGGCCACGAGTTCCCTGCCCTGCTCGGGGATTACGCTCGCCCCTCGCCTCCTTCCTCAGCAATTTCGCTCTGGCTCCTCGGGCTGCGCTTGCGGGGGAGTCCCGCTGCAAGAGGGGGTGGCCCTGGCTGGGAAGTCCAGACCCCCGCTCCATCATCTGAGCACGGGAAAGAATTAATTACGAGCAGGAGGCCCTGGCTGGGCTAAGCAGGGTGCCATAGAATCACAGAATCATTTAGGACGGAAAAGACCTTTAAGATCACCGAGCCCAACCAGACTTTTTGGAAAGCTCATGTGCAGCTGCAAGGGCCACACATTTGAAAATACAGCCAGAAGCACCCCAAACGCTGCCCCGTGAGACCCTCTCCCCTGCCCAGCTCTCCCCCTGCGGTGAGGGAACGCGACAGCTGGGGTCCCCACGCCAGGACAAACAGACGGCACATCCACCACGCTGACAGGAAACCACACGAGGATCTAGACAGACACGGAAGGGGGAATTTCTGTGATGAAAAGAGGGAATTTCTGCGATGACAGCCCAGGGAGCTCAGTGTACCTGTTCTCTACGAGGACAAGACACCGAGCACTTACTACACGCTCCTGCGTGTACCTGCCAACCTCCGAGCGCTGCCAGAGGGGACAGGGAACTGAGAGGATCATTTGAGGGCCGGAGATCCCAGTGAAACGCAAAGAGACAGAAAAGGAACCCCGAGAGAGCTCCCCGGGCAGCGAGGGCGGCTGCAAAACCAGCGCAAACGGAGCCTACACAGGGACACCAGCGTCTCGTAGTTGCTCTCCATCACGGTCCTGTAGAGTTCCTTCTGCCCATCGTCCAGGCTCGCCCACTCCTGCCTGCTGAAGTGCACCGCCACGTCCTCAAAAGTCACCGGCACCTGGGAGCACAGGGGCTGGGCTGTAGGAGGGGGCAGCTCCCCCCCCCCCCCACCTCCCCCTCCCCAAAACAGCTCCCGGCCCCTCAGACATCACCCCCCGGCCCTTCAACGCCCCAAAACGCAGCTCCCCAAAAGCCCCTGTGAGGAGACCCACATGCTCGCTCCCAGCCCCCCACAAAGCCCCCCCCCCCGCCGCTCCCAGCCCCCCAGCACCCACTGCATGCACCCCCAGCCTCCTAAAATCCACCTCAGCCCCCCCCCCCACGGCCCCCAGCCCCTCCACAAGCGACCCCCGCGCTCACTCTCAGCCCCCTCGGCCCCCCAACAGCCCCCGGCGCGGCCCCGCGGCTGGCTGCCAGCCCCCATCCCCAAAATGGCGACCCCCCCCCGGGGGCTCGGGCCCGGCCCCCCGGCCCCGCCGCGTACCGCGGGCAGCCGCGGGGCCCAGGGGAGCCCGCCCCGCACCGCCGCCTCCGCCCGCTCCAGCCGCCGCTCCAGCGCCTCAAGCCGAGCCTGCAGCTCCGCCATGGCCCCCGGGACCGGGGCCGGGGAGGGCTAGAGCAGCCCTTCCGCCGCCCTCCCGCACAGCGCCCCCTGCCGGCCCGGAGGCCGCCGCCCCCCCCACAAGCCCGGGGGCTCTCCCCGCTGGCCGCCGCGCCCCCGGCGTGACCCACGGGACAACGGAGACTTGTGAGGGCTTCCTCCCCCTTCAAACCGGCCACTGCTGGGCGATGGATAGCTGTCAATCATTCCCGCCGCGCTGCGGACCGCCGGCCGGCTAGGGGGCGCTGTGGCGGCGGGAGGGGCGCCCCCTGGCGGCAGGCGGGTTGCGCTTCTAAGGAGGCGGCTCCGGCCACGGCGCGCTGGGACGGGAGCGGCGACCGGTACGCGGCGGCGAGCGGGCCCGGGGCGGCGGGGAGCGGGGAGGGGGAGGGGGGCGAGGAGGAGGAGGAGGAGGAGGAGGAGGAGGAGGAGGAGGAGGGGGGGGGGGGGGCAGGGCTCGGCGGCCGCAGCGGGAGGGAAGGGCCGGGCCCGCTGCAGCCGCGGCCTGGCGTGCGGGGAAGGGCCGGGCCCGCCGCGCTTGTGGCCCCGGGGGGGAGGCCGGGCCCGGCGTCCCCGCCGCTCCTGACCCGGCTCCCCGCCGCCCCCCAGCAGCCCCGGAGGACGGCCCGGCCCGGTGGGAGCCGTGGTGCGGCGGGAGGAGGGAATGGAGTCGCCGCACCCCGCGAGTTTCTCCGTCGCCGCGGCTCCGCCGCCAGCAGCGGGCAAAGCCCCGAGGCCGAGCGGTTCCAGCATCTCGCTCTGGACGGTGGTGGCGGCCGTGCAGGCGGTGGAGCGCAGCGTGGACGCCCACGCCTCGCGGCTGCTCAACCTGGAGCGCCGGACGGTGACCACCGAGAAGAAGTACTTGGACTGCGAGAAAACGGTGGTGGATTTCGGCAACCAGCTGGAGAGCAAGCTGGCCGTGCTGGGCACGCTCATCCAGGAGTACGGGCAACTCCAGCGGCGCCTGGAGAACATGGAGAACCTGCTGAAGAACAGGAATTTCTGGATCCTCCGGCTGCCCCCCGGGGGCGAGGTCCCCGAGGTAACAAATGGCTCTGGGTGGGGAACACACGCACACAGCGACCGGGGCCGCTTTGCCCCGCCGAGCTCCCACACGCCTTCGCCCGGCAGCCATCTCCCGCGAGCCCTGAAAGGTTCAGAGAAAGCCCCGCTCCCCGTCTCTTGTCATGGCTTTCCTCGCCTGCCATGCGTAAGCGTCGAGCCGGGAGCGATCGCTCAGCTCTGTGTGTTAGGTGCAGCCGTATCTCGCTGCAAAAGGACGGGTCGCGGCATTTTGCGATAAACGGTGGGCTCTTCCTCACACCGAGGGCGTGACAGGATCAGGCTCTGCAGGGCGGACGGGTGCGTGCGAATATTGTGGAATGCGAATATTGTGGAATGCGCGGTTCGTTCTCTGAGAATGAGCTGAGCGCAAGCGAACAAAGTCCTTTAAACTGAAGAGCTGAGTCGTTTCTCTCTTTGTGCCACAAGAATGCCCCAGGGCAGGATTTTTTTTTTTTCCCCTCCTTTCAGTACTTGATACACAGCAGCAGCAATAAATAGAAAGGAGGGTGTTTCCTAAGGATGTTTCCTAAGGATGATTCATGGGCTCCAGGTTCCAGACCCGGTGCCGAGTCTGTCGCTTTTGTGATTTCAGGCCCCAGCGTTGGAAAGCAACGCCGCTTACTTTTCTGTGCAAGAGTGGGAGAATCTGGAGGAATGGCAGAGGGAGCTGTACAAAAACATGCTGAGAGGGAAGAACGAATCTCTGATCTCTCTGGGTAAGCATCACTTTTTCAGTCAGTCAGCGGCGCTTCTGAACTACCTCCATTTTGGGGGCTTTTTCCCACACCTGGCAAGCAGATTTGTAGACAGTCCCCGTTGCTGAGGGCAGCGTAGAGCGCAGCGCGCATCACCTCCAGTCCCTCCGTCTCCAGCTCGCCGGGTGTGGACACTGGCTGCAGTCACCCCCGTGTCACAGCCCGCTCCCTGCGGTGCCCGGCACCGGCACAGTCCGCACGCCCCTTCCCTCGTCCCGCTGTGGTTTTCCCCACTGGGGTGGGGTTGGCTGCCACAGGCAGAAGCCGCCGTCTCCCCGTGGGCCGTGCAGAGGGCTCTGCGCGCTGCCAAGCGGTGTGTTGTGGCCGATGGAGCCGGTTGGGGGAGCGCAGCTGAGTGTGTTCCTCCCCGTGGACACGGCGGGCATTTTGATGCAGCACGGCAACCTTGGTATCTCTCTGTTCCTCAACAGATTACGCAATCTCCAAACCTGACCTCCTGTCCCGGCTTCAGAGAGGAGAAGCGCCCTGCAATGGGGATGAGGCGGCCGCGAGAGAGATCCCAGCAGAACCAAGTGCAGGCAAGAGATTAATTAAACTTTATTCTCATGTGTAATGTTTGTGTGTTGTTGTCACCAGAGAGAGAATGTCACAAGGTGATAGTCCTGACTTGCTGTCCTGGTTTCGGCTGGGACAGAGTTAATTTTCTTCCTAGCAGCAGGCACAGTGCTGTGTTTTGGATTTAGGATGAGAAGAATGTTGATAACGCACTGATGGTTTAGTGTTGCTCAGCACTGCTTATGCCAGTCAAGGACTTTCCAGCTTCCCATGCTCTGCCAGGGGCACAAGAAGCTGGGAGGGGGCACAGCCAGGAGAGTTGATCCCAACTGCCCCAAGGGCCATTCCATACCATACGGCGTCATGGGCAGTATAGAAACTGGGGGGGTTGGCCGGGGAGCAGCAATCGCTGCTCGGGGACGGGCTGGGCATCGGTCAGTGGGTGGTGAGCGGTTGCATCACTTGTTTTTGCTAGGTTTTGTTCCTCTTTTTTGTTGTTTTCCTTTTCACTACAATTTATTACTATTATTATTGTTGTTGTTATTTTATTTCCTTTATTAAACTGTTTTTATCTCAACCCACAAGTTTTCTCACTTTTGCCCTTCCGATTCTCTCCCCCGTCCCACCGCTGGGGAGGGTGAGCGGCTGCGTGGTGCTCAGTTGCCGGCTGGGGTCAAACCATGACACTTGCTATGGAGGGAACTTCTCAGATCTCAGGAGGAGCAGGTTCAGAGGGAGTAACAGAGTGTTAGAAAAAAAACGTAACGGGTTTGGTCTTTCCCATTGGCAGAGTCTCTGCTGTTTAGACTTGATGCGAACAGCCAGGACAGCAGCGAAGGAGCACAGTGCCCAACGGGACAGGAGGGCCTGGAGGGAACAGCAATGCTGGCTGAACCTGGACCTGGTGAGTGTCGTTCCGAACGGGTGTGCTTGGACACACGGGCAGGGAGGACACACTCCTGAAATGGTGGGTAAAGGGGAAACCACTTCTCTGCAGGGTGGAGTAAAGCTCCCAGAAGTAGGAATGGGAGATGCTGGAGAGAGGCTGTATATGAAAGCAGGGTAGCTGGCAGCAAATCTCCTGGGCAAGGGGACAGCCAAGCAGTACTGTGATAACCAGTAAAGTTTCCTTTTTACATCAACAGACTACGGCATTCCAGAGCCGAGCTTTGTGGGTGTTGTGAAGCAAGAGGAAGAACTGTGTGCGGAGGAGCAGGGAGCCGCAGAGTTTACCGAGCTCAGTGTGGGTGAGTTCCGAGCAACCCCACAGTGTGCTGTGCAGCTGGAGATGCGGGGAGTCCCCGACGTTCCCGCTGTGGGACAGCATATGCCGAGACGCGGGGACTGAGGAGAGGCAGGCGGGGCAGTGGGGAAAGAGCAAGAGCCACGCTGAGGTTAGGAAAGCAGGCAGAAAGCGTACAGATCATTTTACTGGTGGAAGATTAAAGTGCCGGGTAGACAAGACACTGCAGGTGAGGAGACAGGCATCCCTAAAATAGATCAAACAGAATACAAGGCATCATTAGGAAAGAAGTCAAGAACAATTTTCAAGGTCATCTCCGAAGATGATGTTATGCCAAAGTATCTGGGGAGCTGAGTGAAGTTCTGCTCACTCAGTCTTGAAAGGAACGCAGTAGGCAGAGACGCGGTCCAGAGCAGAGCAGCGAGGTGGAGAGCGTCCGTATCAGGAGACTGAACGCAGTAGGACGACTGAGCTGAGGAAGGTGTGGCAGCGAGGGGGTGCAACACGGGTCTGTGGCTGGGTGAGCAGGGCACAGCAGGAGCTGAAGGAATGAACCTTCGCTCTTTCTCACCGTCCAAGATCCAGGGAGCACCCGGTGAAACGAGCAGGCGTTCGCTTTAAACCAAGCAGGGCAAAGTCTGTTCTTGTACATGTGCAAGCTGTAGAACCTGCTGCCACAGGGCACAGCAAAGGCTGAAAACAAAATGGGATTAGAAGGGGTTTGGGCAAATTCCCAGATGGAATGTCACCTCCGGCTCCCACCCTGCTGCAGGGAGGCCGTCCCCAGTGTTCAGCAAGGCCGTGGCTGATGCAGAGCTCGGCTCTTCCCTGCAGCCCCTGGGTTTCTCAGCACCCAGCCCAGAACACTCTGCTCCCTCTTGTGGGTCCTGTCTCGTGTCCTCCAGGGCAAATCTGCTCTTCTAGAATTTCTTCTGCTTGGTGGCTGCATCCTCAGAAGAGGGAGCTGTGCTCCCGGTGAGCTGGGATGGCTGTGTTATTCCCAAGAACAATGTAATATTTACTCAGTTAGTGAACCACCCCCAGCTCACCAGTCACTTCCTCACCCTCAGTCCTGGTCTCTGTTTATTCTCCTCGTGCCACCTCAGAGGCGTCAGTGGGGCTTGCTCAGTTTTTGATGGTGTTTGCCCTGCTGTGACTAAATCTTAGATGTTTTTTCTCACACCCCTTCTGTAGCCTCTGCATGTTGTCACCTCTCTGCTGTCAGTCACTGCACAGCGCTAGTGAACTGGGGAATGATGCTCTCCAGACAGGAGACCAATCCTTGTTTAGATTCTGCCCTCACACTGTTGACAGCATTCAAAATGGTCGCGTGCTGGCAGTTTCCTTCCTCGACCTTTGGTTGGTTTTCCACCAATGGGCCATATTCATATCCAGGTCAATTAAAATTAAGTGTTCAGGTAGGAATGAGAGAGAAGAGAAAGTTTGAGACAGGTTAAGCGTGAATAGAAAACCCCAGGCACCTAGTTTGGAGATGAAAAGCAATGAACCCTCAGAGAAAACATACTCGTACTGCCTCAGTGAGGACCACGGAGGAGGCTTCCTCATTACATACGTATCCTGAGCAGTAGCAGGCATGTCTCGAGTCAAAACCAGCCAGTGTTCATGTGTCCCCTTTAAAGAAGGGGGCTACACAGGTGGGTCACTACATCCTAGGAGTAGAGGGAAGGTGGATCTCGGGGAATGAGCTGGTGCTTTCTGAAGAGTGAGAAATAGCGAGTCATTGGTGTGGGGAGGGAGCCAGCCATGCTGACAGAGAAGTAAAGGGCTGCCCCAGGCCCATGAGATCTTAGCGCTTAGGAGAAGGAAGATGGCTGGAGATTACTTTGGAAACTGCTGAACTCTGCTGTCTTGGGAAGGCAGCACTTCCCTCTGCCGCCTCCCTCACGGCTTCTCACACTCACTGCTCAGCCAGCTGAAAGGGAAGCATTCCTGTGCTTTTCACTCGGATTCTGTCTTTTCGGTCTTTCAGCTCACTGTTGGTCTGTGAGCACAGCTGCCTTTCACGCTCCCTGTGTAAGACGGGCCTGTTTGATTCCGGGTGGCGGGGGAAGGAGCGGCGGCGGGGGGGGGGAGTTCAGAAGCATTTTGTGTCTCATCAGTGAATGCCCCCTTTGTTGTTCTTGTTAGTTCCAGCAGATGAGGTGATAACATTCAAAATAGAGCAGCTGGACTCTGAGGAGTGCCCCCAAAGCTCAGACCCTGCCGCGACTTTAACCAGGGAGTCAGAGGAGCTGGTTTTCCAGGGTCCCAGCGAGGCGCTGCCCTTTGATAGTCAGTACAGCTCTTCTGTGCAGCAGGGAAACCAGAGCGTGAGCAGGCTGGTGCCATCCACTCTGGGGGAAGAGAGTCTCAGCGAAAGCAACGCTGTCACATTCTATGGGCAGAACTGTCCCAACAAGAGACCTCACTCGTGTACTGCGTGCGGGAAGGGCTTCTGTCTGAAGAAGATGCTGATGACTCACCAGGAGGGCCACGGCACACAGTGCAGCAGCGAGCATGCTGGAGAAGAGGAGGGCTTCCTCCATCAGCAACACCAGCAGGCCCACGTGGAAGACGGGACCCGCGTGGCCACGGAGAGCTTCAAGCAGAACCAGAATGCGAAAGCCCACACCAGCATCCCAGCCACGGACAAGGCGTACGGCAATCCGAGGTGCGTGAAAAGCGTCAACACCAACGGCAGCTGCAAGCCAAGTCAGAGGAGCCACCCACGGGGGCGGCCTTACAGGTGCGACAAGTGTCAGGAGTGCTTCTCCCAAAAGAAAACCCTCATCATCCACCGGCGTATGCACTCAGGTCGGAGCGGAGGGGTCCTTTGGTGCTCATACTGTGGGAAGACCTTCAGCCACCCCTCCAATCTGATCCGTCATCAGAGGATCCACACAGGGGAGAGGCCATACCAATGCAACGAGTGCCCAAAGCGCTTCACGCAGAAGCAGCACCTCCTCCAGCACGAGAAGATCCACCTGCGTGAAAGGAACTGTGTGGTCACACAGAGTGCGAGGAAGGCACCGCTACACAGCTTCTAGGCTCTGCAGGCTCACAGAGCCCTACAGCCCCGGGAGCGGAGCGGAGCGGAGCGGAGCGGAGCGGAGAGGAGAGGAGAGGAGAGGAGAGGAGAGGAGAGGAGAGGAGAGGAGAGGAGAGGAGAGGAGAGGAAGAGGAGTCTCTGCTGCTCAGCGTTAAAGGCTCTCTGACAATTTATCCCAAAGAAAGTAGAATTAGGACCCACCTTGGCACCACTGCCCTTTTCTTCACGGTGGTGATGGTATGCCACAGTACCTCATAGTCTGCCCCAAAAACTCTCCAGAATAGAAGTGGTTTGGGCCTCTCCAAGTCTGAGTCAGTTGTCTGAACTGGTTCCAGCGAGGTTGAGGTTTTTGAAGCCCTTTGCCTGGAGTTTCCCTGGCTGCTCCCCTTGACAAAGTTCTGCTGGTCTCAGTTTCACGGGCGATTTTGAGTTGCGCATTCGCAAAAAGACTCCTGGCAACTAAACACGTGCACAGGGTGAGGCCTCGCTGACAGCTTGTGCGGATGCCCCCTTTGCCAAGGAGGGGCTGCCAGTCTGTTCCCAGCTCTCTCCGTGCCTCAGCACCGGCCAAATGATGTTTTCACTGCTGCTTCTGCTCAGGAAGCTAGCTGGAAAAGATAGGTTCAGTTCCTTCTTTAGAGCTTGAAATCAGGTTTAGTTTGCTGTAAATTATGAAGATAGGGCCATGGTCTCCTTGGAGTTCCTCTGGTGTGCGCTGGGACGTGCTCTGCTGGAGATTCGGTTTGCGCTGCAGTAACTGTGGGGAATTTGTTCCATTTTCTATCACCTCTGAGTGCACCCAAAGGAAGTGGCATCGCCCAAACCCCTTCTCATACCTCTAGAAGACCCCCAGAGGAACTGAACGGGAAAACCACTTGTAAGCCAGAGGTGGGGCACACCTGTACTCCCAGGCGGAAGCGAGTGTTGGGATAACTTTTTGCTGACTGCCTGTACATTAACACTTCTTTTCTTTGTATTTCATTATTGCCTTCATCTCCCTCTCCTGCTAGCTTGGGGTACGGATGGTTTTTGGGTTTGGGGATCAGCTTTCATCATATCCCAAACCATTAAGAAAAAATTTCCAGCATCTGAAATGTGTTTAGCAAATTGCCCAGATACGTAGTGCAACTTCAGGGCCGGCGTTGCTGCCTGAGCTGTTTTAAACCTGCTGCTTGTTTTCCTCATCACTAATTGGCCTTTAGAAACCCCTCTGTCGCTTCCTGGTCCCAAAGTGGCTGCCAAGGGGAGGGTGCAGGTGGCTGGCTCATCCCCTGAGAGACAGAGATGCTCCTCTGGCTCCAGCTGGCTGCTCTGGCAGATGTTTTAGTCTGGAAACTCCTTTGGCCAAGGCATGAAGTCTCTTTCCAGGTCCTTTCTGTTCATTCTCCTGCCGGCAGTGTGAGACAGAGGCGCTCCTGCGTTTGCTTCGGCCCAGCCAGCGAGGCCAGCTCAGAGCTCTGGGCTGTTGAAGCTCATTTGATTCTTGCCCAAGGGCGGATTGGGGCGAGCCTGTGTGAACCCGCTCTGAACCCGTGCTGTGGGAGCTGGCGCAGAGCCACGCGTGCCGAAGCACCTTCAACCACTGCAGGTGTTTGCCTGGTGACTAACTGCTGCCTTTTCTCGTCCCAGTGCTGCTGAGGTTTTTGATTTCACAGTTCCTGACGTGTCTGAGTAGGTCTGCGTGTGATGAGCCCCTCTCTGTGCACGTCTCCATTTACCTTCCAAATAAGAAATCTGTCAGGACAGAGGGTGTCGTGTTTTGTCACTTCTCGGGGTTCGGTGGCCACTTGCTACTATCAAGCAGTGCACACGGACCGGTTTTTCTCCGCTGTTTGACGTGCCGAAGGAGAGTCTCTTGGCAGTTAGCAGTACGGGGCATGTGACACCCAGACAAGCAGTTTGGGTCTTGTCCGATAAGCAGGTAAATTAATCAGTTCTCCAGTGGTTTCCTACTGAGTCCGGTTAAACTGCTTGTTTATGTTTTACACTTTTATCACTTAGACTGTGAGCCTTCGGGGCAGGGAACTTGTTTCTATCTGTAAAATGCCAGTTAAATTTGCAGCAGTAGATAATTGATTTTTAATAAAGATAACATTAAACTTGAGTGGATTAAAGCTGCAAAGTTCTAAATGCTTCATTTTTTTTTTCTTTTTTTTAAAATCATTTTACCTGCTGGTCAATGCCAGTTTGTAGTATCGTACCTTACTGATGGGGAGACAAAAGTCTACCTTGAATTGGAAAAAGAATGGAGTGGGTTTCATTGGGTTTTTAATATTGCAGTGGAACCTGAGCAGGAGCATTGTTTTCCATGTGTGTATCTGAGACCCGAACAGGCCGTGAATGGTAAGAGCATCTAAAAATAGGATGTAAATAAGCTCACTATACAATTCTCATCCTGCAGGGAGATCACATCGATCCTGCTGCCAGCAAAAAGTTTTCAGCAACCACAGCGTTGCAGTTGTTATCAGTTTAGCACAGTCGTTGAGTCTAGGAAGAGCAGGATGTGTTCTGGGATAAAGATGCTGCTGCATTCCCCTGTGACCAGAACATCTTGAACCTTAGGATCACTTCAGCAGTGCTCGTTGGTTATTCTACCAACAACCAACTTCAGGTGCCTTTTCTGGGCTCTTTCTGCATCTTACAAAAGGACAATAACAAGAAACATCAAAGTCCTGCCACGTTGCCATCTCTCCTCCCAGTTGCACTATTGTCGCGTATGTTCTAATGCTGACCTCCTACCGCTTCATTATTATTATTAGACTTTTTAGTTTCAAACATTAAAGAAAAAATGAAGAAGCTGTTGTGTTCACATCTGAGAGGTGTCTCTGTAGCTGCAACCGTAAAAGAATCAATGTTCAGGTAGTGAAAAGATGGGCGTTTTAGAAGTGTGAGCTGGGGAGGGCTATGCCATCTCAACAGTACTCCTATTTTTACTGGAAGACTTCATATGTTAACCGCTGTCTGAGCACTTGATGTGCTCCTATTTCATCACCTCTTGATGCTGCCTTTGATAATACAGACGAAGCAGTATTTTGCACAGTGAGTCACAGTTTCCATATTCTAGCCCAGCTCCCCTGTATTTCAGAGACAAATATGTATATTTATAACAAATCACAGAGCTATTCTGAGATTAGTGCTGCTTAAATTGCAAAAATTCAACCCTGAATCCAAGCAGAAATGTCAAGTGACATAGAAATGTGTTGCTCTTCCAAGACCAAGAGGAAGAAGAGAAATCCTCCCCTCGCACATAGAGTGATGCTTACAGGAAAGAGCAGAAGCTACAGGGGAAGGCAAGAGAAGATGTGGTGATGGGGAGGGAGGGAGTATTTTGGGAATGCAAGTTCTCCTACACCCACCCTGAGATGGATCGTGAAGTCTCCGCACCTTCCACGAACAAGCGCTGAGCTTTTATCATCCTTGGGTAACGCTTCTCAGCGTGCAACTTTTTTCTGACCTTCTGTTACTTGGGCTGCTATAGCTTAGGCTGGAGTAGGACAGCGGCCGCCACTGCAAAGCCAGATGTCTAGGCTGAGATATTCTTCATAAAAGAAAGCAAAGACATGCACAGAAAAAACGAGAAAAAAAAAAAAAAAAAACCCTGACCCAGGTGCACCCAGGACAGCAACGTCTTACTATATTCTCAAGTTCCAGCAAATGCAAACTTTTGCTTAAAAGCAGCTCAAGCTTTTGTTTGTTCATTTTGCAAGTGCTTGCTGTTGTTAGAGCAACTCCAATTTTTTTATTGCTTTACGACTTCAGGTTTTTGTTTATAAACGCCTCTCTGTGTCTTACCACGTAGAGGTTGGAATTCTTTGCATCCCATGGAACCCTGCATTTCGGAGAGGTACGCTGGCTCTCCCGCATCCAGCTCCTTACGTAGCAATTAAATGCAAGATGAGAAGAATGCATCTAAGTACAGAGGAGCCCTACCATCCTCCGGTGGCCTGGCTCTCCGTGCAGGTCTGTCCCTCACCAAGAGGACCAGAACCACGCGCATGTCACAATAGGTGTCACCTAGCGCTGTTGTCAGGTTCTTAAGCCTCTTTCTGTCCCTTCCCGGGATGGGCCTGGTCCTTTCCAAACACTGGAGGGGAAGTCTTCTGCTCCAGCCACCCTCAGCACAGCCCCGCAGTGCACACAACTTGTGCCGAGCTGAGGGGCCCAGCATAGCTCAGCTGAATGTCCCCGGGAGGAGTATGAGGCCACCAGCCTCCCCTGGCCCAGAAGCAGGTCCTCTTCGCCATGGGGTGGGACACCCAGGCAAGGTTTAAAGAAGGCAGGTAAGAGCAGTTCACTGTACTGGAGGTCAAACACCTGATTCCTGCTACCGGAGGAGGCTACAAAGAGCTGAGAGAACTCAGCACCATCCTGAGACCTACCTGTAGCAAAGCACATCAGCCATGTAGGTAATGTTAGCAAGTGAACTTTGCACTTTGCAGTTTTTATCGCCTCTTACGGTAACGGAGGTCCTGTTCGGCATGGTTGATGGCCAGACAGTTTAGCAAACTTACTAAATTAGGATGATAAGGTGAGGTGGTGATTCCAAGTAGACCGTCGGTCACGCAGTGACCTGAGGGTGTCACCCAGCTGAAGGTGCCTCTGTGGGGATGCCTGCAGTGGAGATCCCGGATGCTTCTGGAAGACCTGAATTTGCTGAATTCCCCTGTTGTGGGTGTACCCTGTGCACAAGATCCAATAAATGCTTCCAACCACTTCAGCTTTGTGCTCGTTTATGCAACGTACCTAAGACATGAGCTTCTCCTGATGCTTGTGCAGACCAGGAGAGCCGAGGGGCTGCTGCAACTGCAGATAGAATCATAGAATCATAGAATCGTTTAGGTTGGAAAAGCCCTTTAAGATCATCCAGTCCAACCATTAACCTACACTACCAAGTCTACTCTAAGCCAATCAAGGGTAGACCAGACTAAACCATGTCCCCAAGTGCCACCTCTGCCCGTTTTTTGAACACTTCCAGGGATGAGGACTCCCCCACCTCTCTGGGCAGCCCGTTCCAATTCTTGACCACCCTTTCCGTAAAGAAATTTTTCCTAATTTCCAACCTAAGCCTCCCCTGGCGCAGCTTAAGCCCATTTCCTCTCATCCTAATGGGACCATTAGGAGGGCTACCTCCCCAGGGAGGTCCCCCTCAGCAAGTTGGCAGAGCAGGAGCAAGGCCTCACAGGTGGCATCCTGTGAACCACAGCCGAGGGCCAGGCTGCACCGCACTGTCTCATCACCCCATCCCGGGGCCATGGTGGCACCTGGAACCATGCTGAGATGGACCACAGAGACCCTGCGCTGCGCCCTGGCATGGCGGGCCAGGGCAGGACTACCCGGGCACAGAGGGGATCCTGCACCCTCACAGCTCTGAGGGGATCCTGAGTCCCCATGGCTCTGAGAAGACCCCAAGCCCTCACGGCTCTGAGGAGATCCTGAGTCCCCATGGCTCTGAGAAGACCCCAAGCCCTCACGGCTCTGAGGGGTCCCCGGTCCCTAATGGCTCTGAGGAGACCCCGGTCCCTCATGGCTCAGATGGGTCCCCGATCTCTCCCAGCTCAGAGAGGACCCCAATCCCTCCTGGCTCTGAGAGGGTCCCTGGTCCCTCGCGGCTCTGAGGAGACCCTGATCTCTCATGGCTCTGAGGGGCACCTGATCTCTCATGGCTCTAAGAGGGCTCCTGGTCCCTCACGGCTCTGAGAGGATCCCCGGTCCCTCCTGGCTCTGAGGGGACCCCAATCCCTCCTGGCTCTGAGAGGATCCCCGGTCCCTCCTGGCTCAGAGGGGACCCCAATCCGTCCTGGCTCTGAGGGGATCCCGGTCCCTAATGGCTCTGAGGAGACGCCGGTCCCTCATGGCTCAGATGGGTCCCCAATCTCTCCCAGCTCAGAGGGGACCCCAATCTCTCCCGGCTCTGAGGGGTCCCCAGTCCCTCATGGCTCTGAGGGGACCCTCGTCCCTGCCGGCTCTGAGGGGACCCCAATCTCTCATGGCTCTGAGGGGACCCCGATCTCTCATGGCTCTGAGGGGATCCCGGTCCCTCATGGCTCTGAGGGGACCCCAATCTCTCATGGCTCTGAGGGGACCCCGGTCCCTGCCGGCTCTGAGGGGACCCCGATTTCTCCCGTCTCTGAGTGGACCCCGATCTCTCATGGCTCTGAGGGGCCCCTGATCTCTCATGGATCTGAGAGTGTCTCCGGTCCCTCCCACCTTTGAGCAGACCCTGGTCCCCACCGGCTCTGAGGGCCCCCCGATCGCTCATGGCTCTGAGGGGCCCCCAGTCTCTCATGGCTCTAAGAAGGCTCCCAGTCCCTCCCGCCTCTGAGGGGACCCCAATTTCTCCTGGCTCTGAGTGGACCCCGATCTCTCATGGCTCTGAGGGGCCCCTGATCTCTCACGGCTCTGAGGGGATCCCGGTCCCTCATGGCTCTGAGGGGACCCCAATCTCTCATGGCTCTGAGGGGATCCCAGTCCCTCATGGCTCCGAGGAGACCCCGGTCCCTGCCGGCTCTGAGGGGCCCCCGATCTTTCGTGGCTTTGAGGGGCCCCCGATCTCTCCCGGCTCTGAGAGGGTCCCCAGTCCCTCCCTCCTCTGAGTGGACCCCAATCTCTCATGGCTCTAAGAGGGCTCCCGGTCCCTCCTGGCTCCAAGGAGACCCCGGTCCCTGCTGGCTCTGAGGGGCCCCCGATTTCTCCTGGCTCTGAGCAGACCCCGATCTCTCATGGCTCTGAGTGGACCCCGATCTCTCACGGCTCTGTGGGGCTCCCGGTCCCTCATGGCTCTGAGGGGACCCCAATCTCTCATGGCTCTGAGGGGATCCTGGTCCCTCACGGCTCTGAGGGGACCCTGATCTCTCATGGCTCTAAGAGGGCTCCTGGTCCCTGCCGGCTCTGAGGGGCCCCCGATCTTTCGTGGCTTTGAGGGGCCCCCGATCTCTCCCGGCTCTGAGAGGGTCCCCCGTCCCTCCCGCCTCTGAGTGGACCCCAATCTCTCATGGCTCTAAGAGGGCTCCCGGTCCCTCCTGGCTCCAAGGAGACCCCGGTCCCTGCCGGCTCTGAGGGGACCCCGATCTCTCATGGCTCTGAGGGGCCCCCAGTCTTTCGTGGCTTTGAGGGACCCCCGATCTCTCACAGCTCTGAGAGGGCTCCCGGTCCCTTCCGGCTCTGCGGGGCCCCCGGTCCCTCCTGGCTCCAAGGAGACCCCGGTCCCTGCTGGCTCTGAGGGGCCCCCGATTTCTCCTGGCTCTGAGCAGACCCCGATCTCTCATGGCTCTGAGTGGACCCCGGTCCCTCATGGCTCTGAGAGGGCTCCCGGTCCCTCATGGCTCTGAGGGAACCCCAGTCTCTCCTGGCTCTGAGGGGATCCCGGTCCCTCACGGCTCTGAGGGGACCCCAATCTCTCCTGGCTCTGAGGGGATCCTGGTCCCTCACGGCTCTGAGGGGCCCCCGATCTCTCATGGCTCTAAGAGGGCTCCTGGTCCCTGCCGGCTCTGAGGGGCCCCCGATCTTTCGTGGCTTTGAGGGACCCCCGATCTCTCACAGCTCTGAGGGACCCCCGGTCCCTGCCGCCTCTGAGGGGCCCCTGATCTCTCCCGGCTCTGAGGGGCCCCCGGTCTCTCCCGGCTCTAAGAGGGCTCCCGGTCCCTCCCGGCTCCGAGGAGACCCCGGTCCCTGCCGCCTCCGAGGGTCCCCCGATCTCTCCCGGCTCCGAGGGGCTCCCGGTCCCTCCGGGCTCTGCGGTGCCGCCGGCCCCTCGCTCCTCCGCGCCCCCCCCCTCCCCCCGCCGCCCCGAGCCCTCCCGCCGGGGGGCGCCGCAGTGCGCGGCGCGGCGGCCGGCAGGGGGCGCTGCGGTGCCGGCGCGAAGCGCGGCGGGGCCGGGGCCGGGGCCGGGGCCGGTGTCGGTGGCGGTGGCGGTGTCGGTGGCGGGGCCGGTGGCGGTGGCGGGGCCGGTGGCGGTGGCGGTGCCGGCGGCGGCCATGGCCGGTCCGCGGGTCGGGCGAGCGGAGGCGGTGGCGGCGCGGCTGCTCCGCCTGGAGGCCCGCCTGGCGCGGGCGGAGCGGCAGCTGCGGGCCGCGCTGGCTCTGCGCGGCCGCCTCCGGGCGCTGGAGCGGCGGATGGAGAGCGGCGGCGGCGGCGGCGGCGGCGGCGGGGCCCCTCGGCTGGCGGCGAGGCGTGGGGCGGGCGGCGTTGGCCGGGAGGCAGCGCGGCCCCGGGCATGGCGGGTGCCGGTGAACCTGGAGGACGTGTGGGTGCACTTCAGCGAGCGGGAGTGGCGGGCGCTGCGCGGCTGGCAGCGGGCCCTGCACCGCGCCGTCATGAGGAGCAACTACCACATGCTGCTCTCCCTCGGTAAGGGCCTGGCGCCGTCCGCGACCCGGAGGCGGGAGCGTGGCGAGGGGTCGGAGCGGGAGGCGGGCGGGCGGCGGGTCCCCGCCGTCCCCTCGACGCTGCCGTGCCGGCGGGAGCCTGGGCTGCGCCTCACCTCGCGCCTCCCGCAGAGCCGGATGCTTCCAGACGCGACGGCCAGGCCCGGTCGGAAGATGGAAACCAGCCGTGTGCTCGGAGCTGCGAGGACGGGGACGGGAGAGGTGATCCCGCGGAGACCGGCAGCAGTGAGTGGCTTCGGGACGAGCGGGCTGTCAGGACGTAGACCGCCAAAACCCGGCAGCTGGGCTCTTTTGGGGACTTGCTGTGTTGAGCATGGCCTTCATACGTGGCTCTTGGGCACCTCATCCCTCCCGGTCTTACCAGAACGCTACATCAAACCTCCTTTTTTTTCCTCTCCCGGTTGCTGAGCTGCGACGGAGTTGCAGTTGCCGGTGCCAAACCTGCAGTCCCCTTGCCTTTAGGCCGTGTCTGCATGGCCAAAGTGGGATGACGTTCTGTTTTCCAGCCTGAAGGCCGGCTGTCGAGAGGACTTTCTATTCTGTGTGCACAAACCTACAGAATGTAGCTGGTTTTACACACGCACGAAGTATTCATTGATTGTGTTAGAGGTATAAAGGTAACGTGCAGAGCGGTAGCCCATCTGTATCTCCTTATGTATTTCCTTTTTGTTTTTCTTTTCTCAGTAAGTTTCATTCATAATTCTGACGAGTGCTTTTCTGATGGGTTAGAAGTGTGTTTTACCGAGACTGACTGAAAAGGGAATGGCATAGCGCTGGCAGAGCCAAAAGAGAAGCAAAACTCGAGAAGGAGAATTCAAGTGGCACTCTCCCGGGGCCACGGAGAACGTGTTTTCATTTGCTAATGGGCGCCGCAACAAAATGGAGTTTACACTTGCATGAAACTCTTGTGTTTCTGAAGCTCAAACATCTGCGGAGGGTTTTGTGACAAATACTTTAGGTCTGTTAAGGGACCTTGGTCAGTGAGAACTAGAACTGAAGTGAGGTTTTCTCTAGAATGTGAGCTAGAACAGAGCTGCTGTGCCTGGGATGGGATCAGAATTGGAATTAATTTTGTGTATGGAATTAAAATAACATTGGTTCCTATTAGCAGAAGACAGCATAATCCATATTAAGCAAGAGGAAGAGTTGTGTGCTGCAGATCAGCAGGAGGGGGAGGCTGGAGAAGCTCCTGAAGAGTCCTGCCCGGGTGAGTAACTGCATACCTCGGAGGGAAAATGAAACACAGGCATTACATTCCAAGGGCTTGGTTTTTTTTTTTTTTTCCACCTCTTCGCACGTATTCCAAATCTTTTATAAAAAGCTCACAAGTTTTGAACAGACTCGCCACCAGTCCTGACGGGTAGAGGCTGGTATTTCGTCTTTCCCTTCTCACGGCCATTTTGGAGCTTGCAGAGTATGTGGCTGGTTTTCATCCAAGCAGTGCAGTGTGGAATAGGAAATGTTTCATTCTCCCTTAAATTCCTTAACTTTGCTTCCCTCAAGTTGATAGCTCTAAGCTGGTTAAATATCTAGCGCAAAGCGGGTCATTAGTCACTTTTTGGGGCCGATGGGTTAACTGAGGAGGTGGAAATCAGTGCCAGAACGAGGTCTGTGGTTGGTGCCACCCGCTGCACGGCTGCTTTTGCACGGAGGCAGGGCCGCCTGCGCTGTCCTGGCTCCAGGGGACTCGGAGTGCCTGTGGCAGCTCCTCAGCTCCACGGCCCCTGCAGCCTTCTCTTGCAGGGGCCGCCGTGCCTCTCCTCCTGCGTATCCAGCGGCCTCAGGTTGCCTTTTCCCTCCTCCCTTCTCTTCTGTGGTTTTTCTGTGTACACGAGCAAGCACACCGACTCCTTGGTAGTGCTGCTGCGGTAACGGGCGGTACTCGGGGAGGCTGCGCAGCGCAGGGACCCGTTTTTTGCCTTCTCGCTCGGTGGTACCTCTTTGCGTCACAAATAAAGTATTCTGCTTTGGAGCTTGGCTGGCCTTACTCTTTGCAAAGGGTAGCAACTCTATCTGTTGGCTCCGCTGTAATTTTAGTTGGCTGCCAGTGTATGTAGCAAACTGGGATTTTTAGACCTTTCCATCGGGTTTCGTTAAACTGGGCTTATGGGATCTTGTGTAAAATCTAGGGTTGGCTTGGGGTGAAACAAGAGCCCTTGTGAAATCCTGAGCTTACGCTCTTATGATAGGCTTGTCTTGAATTTTCTCCTTTAGCAGAGCAAGCGTTTTATGAGCCTGAGGCTTCAAGTCAGGCCAGGAAAGGCAGGGAGGCGTATGCCAGGGAGCTGCCAGGCGCAGAGGGCGAGGACCTCCCAAGAGACCCTGACACAGGTGAGGATTCCCTGGCAAAAACTCCCACTGCAGGAATTACCCCTCAGGTGGCTTTTTATGTCCTGTCTTCCCTGAGGCTTTGTCAGCACTTTTCTTATCTTTGCGAATGCCCAAATCTTCTGTGCTTTGCATCTTTCTCCAGTGTTTCTCAATTGTGTAAATTCTCCCCGACGAACAGGATTTCAGACTTACGCAACTGATGTTTTATCATGGATTAAACAAGAGGAGGAGCCACGCTGCCCTGAACGACAAGACTTGGAGAAAGAAGAAATCTCTACAGATCCAAGTACAGGTCAGTAATGGATTTCAGCTGAGATTTCTGGGACAGCGAATCTAATTTAAAGCATTTTTCATACTATATTAAATGTCACGACCTTACAATGTAAGCTGTGAAAGAACTGGAACAAACCTCAGTCTGCTAGTTAATATCTGTTCACAAAAATTTCAAATTCTGTCAGCTGAAGAGGCTCCTTCCCCCTTCAGCTGGCCTAAAACTGTCATAGGCGCTGTCTTGGGTTTCTGTTTAGGCAAGCACAGTGGTGTGCTCAGACCTTACGGATCAAGTTTGTACTTCCAGCTGGCTTGATGGTGACTAAACCTGGTACCGATGAACACGGAGCCCTGGCTTCACGCTCCCAAGCAGGAGAGCTATCCTGCAGCGAAAGAGAAGGCAGGTTTAGTGCAAAACAATTTTAGGGCGCGCTGTTTGGAGAGGTGCATGCTAACATTCATTCAGAGGAGGTTTTGTACAGAGCGCACTTGGAGTACGGGTCATGCTTGAGGGAGATTCAATCTTTGAATAATAGAGGGAGATTCATAGAATCATAGAATCATAGAATCGTTTAGGTTGGAAAAGCCCTTTAAGATCATCCAGTCCAACCATGAACCTACACTACCAAGTCCACACTAAACCAATCAAGGGTAGACCAGACTGAACCATGTCCCCAAGTGCCACCTCTGCCCATTTTTTGAACCCCTCCAGGGATGGGGACTCCCCCACCTCTCTGGGCAGCCTGGTCCAATGCTTGACCACCCTTTCCGTAAAGAAATTTTTCCTAATTTCCAACCTAAGCCTCCCCTGGTGCAGCTTGAGCCCATTTCCTCTCATCCTATCACTAACTACTTGGGAGAAGAGACCAACATTCATCTTTGGATCGAGGCTTAACCTCAGGGAAAGGGTGTGCAATTTGGATGGGGATATTAATTAAATACAATCTCCTGGGCCACAACCCGGGACCACTCAGTATAGCTCTCAAGTGGGTAACCGAGGGGGTGCAGAGGAATATTTTGTGTAGAAATCGGTTGGTGGCCTGCAATTCCTTCATCTCATGTGAGTTATTTAAACATTCATGGCCACGTGATGACGTTACTATAGAATAAATCAAGAGGGAAACTCTCAGCATGCTGGGAACTGCGTGGGAACTGCTGACGTGAATGGTTTTGCCCCACAGAAAAAGGTCACCCAGGATATTGCCTTGGTGTGAGGCTGGATCAGCTCCACCTAACTCCTTCCCAAGGGAGATCTGTTCCAGCTGCTCTGAGAGAGCTCATACGGTGGGCTCCCCAGCTGACTCTGTTCCAGACCTTCCAGTCTGTGCTTACACATAACCTGGAGTTACTGGGGTGAGAGGACATGCTTAGACAATTACTGTAGAGCAACCAGTGCCTTTTATGTTCACGCTTTAGCTTGGCCTGTGGTAACACGTTTGTCTGCTGATGTCCCAGTACACAGCCAGAGAAATGAGAGCTCAGGATGTTTCTGCGGTGCAGGTAACTTTGGACTTCTCTGGCTGGTGTTGCTGAGAGACCCGCGGTGCTTCGTGATGCTCAGTGGAGCCTTTCTGTAGCAACCCTCAGGTGTTGGGTGACAGGTCTTAGGGGATAGAAAAATCACAAAGAGCGTTAGAAAGCTGGCCTGAAGAGCATTGGTGAAAAAAATCTGGAAAATGAAACACTGGGTGTTTGTCACAGGAAACAGCAATTACAGAAAGAGGGAATTTGCAGGTCGGCAGAACAATTTTGCCCAGTGGCAAATCTAGAGCTGTGCCTAAGCAGCTGAGGCGCCAGGTGCCTTTTTGGGTTGGATTATCGGGAGTCGTAAATGTTTTCCAAGGAAAGCAGGAGAGGCGTCTAGGGGAGAGGCAGTCTGACTGGCAGCTCTCAGTCTGGGCATGCCTCTGCATCGAGCCGGAGCTGTGTGCCTCTCTGGGCATCACTTGTAAGGTGCGAGAGCCTTCCTCTCCGCTCAGCACTGCTCCGAGCTCTCTGAACAAAGACACGGCAGGAGAGCGTCTCCCCGCAGAAGCCCAGCCTGCAGAGAGAACGGTTCCGTACAAGAAGGGGTGCACCCACACCGACTCGCTGAGCTGGCTTCGGTGCCTCAGCTTGGAGCCTTGCTTCTCTAGATGCTCGCTGGAGTGTCTGGAGAGCAGCCGAGGGCACTGAGGTGTGACGGCGTCCACTCTGTCAGGGAACTTAGGCCTCGCACTTCAGACATCTGAATGAGAGGGTGAAGATGAAACATCGCCTTAGTGAATTTTCATGTAGATTTAAAGAAATATTTGCAAAAGGACCTTTTCTTTTCCTGGAGTTTTTGTTTCAGTGGAATGCTGGTACTTGCTCTTCCCCTCGGTATTAAAGCCTTCTGTCTTACTTGTCTTTCCATTAGCATGACATAGCTGTAGACTTGGAGGGATATTCTTAAGCGGCTTCTTTAACTGAAAGACTCTGAAATCTATCTGTTTCAGTGCATGATGAAAACACAAAGAGGGACACTCCAGCAGATTGCTTTGAAAGCACAGTGTGCGACTCCGAGATACCAGGAAGACCTGGAGAGAAGTTTTCCAAGGATCCTAGCCCCGGAGTGACATGGGACAGTCAGTGGAATTCAGAAATGATGGAAACAAACACCACTGGGAGTGGCCTTGGGGGTGACACTCGGTACGACCGAGGGTTCGGTGAGCACTTAGATTTCTTTAGCACTCAGGAGGAAAACAGTGTCGGAAAGAGACCATGCACATACAACAAATGTGAGAGAAACTCCAGCCAGCAGGAACATCTGCAGACTCCCGAGGGAGCCGGAGAAGGGGAGATGTTTCCAGGCCCCACGTGTGAGAAGAGCCTCAGCGAAAAGGTGTTCCATCTGCTGCACTCGCAGCCGTGTGCTCCAGGTGAGAAAGGAATCGGGCAGGGGGCCGCTCCTGCCTCCTGCGAGGGGCTGCCCGCGGGGCTGCAGCTGGTGGCCCGCACCGAGCGCGGACAAAACCCTGCGGGCGGAACCAGGCTTCGTGACCACGACGGCCTCGGCGGAGAGGAGCAGGCGTCTGCGGAAAGCGAGGAGAACTTCCCCACGGAAAACCCGTTAGCCAGCCCCTGCTGGGATCACCCGCAGGACAAGTCGGAGGCCTGCAGCAGGTGCAGGCAGCACTCGGCGCCCAGGGGCAGCCCGGCAAGCCAGCAGCAGAGCCAGGGCAGGGGCAAGTCCTACATTTGCAGCGACTGTGGGAAAAGCTTCGTTTGCCATTCGTGGCTCGTTAGACACCAGATGACTCACACGGGGGAGAGGCCCTACAAGTGCTCCGAGTGTGACAAAAGCTACAGGAGAAAGGATTACCTTCTAAACCACCAGCGCCGGCACTCGGGAGAGGGTCTCTTCCAGTGCCCCCTCTGCAGGAAAAGGTTTGTGCTCAGGAGGAGTTTCATGAAGCATCAGGAAAGTCACATGCAAGAAACACATCTGACGTTGGCAGGTTGGCCCTGCACAGAGATCAGGGGGTCTGTAATGCACTCCATATAGAAATTCCCACCTGGAATTGGCTGTCACCCTTGCTGAGCGGGAGGCAGGGCCGTAGCTGGATCTCCCAGCTCTGTGCTGGACCCTGGTGGGAGGAGGCGGCTGTCGAACAGCTGTCCTGAGCCCCCTCCCAGGCAAAAGGAGAAGACTGGGGGGGTTATTTTCTGCAGACCGCGTTGCAATGGCCTGCGGAGTGGTTTCACAGCTTTCACTGGTGCCTGTAGCTGTTGGGGATGTGCTGGAGCTGTGTAGGACGTCTGCGGTGCTCGGAGTTACTGCTAGCCATGAATCCACGTGGGAGAGAAATCACATCGACACACGGAACAATTTGTAATGCTTCAGGCTGGAGAGTATCTAAAATGTTATCCCTAGGCTGCTGGGAGTCCAGAGTCCAGGGACTGGGCTGAAAACAAGTGAGTTAAAGTTACTAATTGTCCACTACACAAGTGAAACAGTGTCAGGAGACAGCTACGTGTGTGAAATGCTTTGAGAAAGGAAGTGTTGACCCTGCGGCTGTTTAAAAGAAGCCTCTTCAGGAAGTGGCAGCTAGACAGAGGGGAGCAGAGCCTGAGAGGCAGCTTGTTCCCGCAGTTAAATCACGGAGCTCCTGGGGCTCCATGCTGCTGACCCCCGAGAGAGGAGTCCTGAAGGCTGGGGGTCCTCGCCTGGAGTTGTAAAATGACCGGGAAGCCTGGAATATGATTTTCATTTTGTGTAGCCTTAAAGTTATGTTGCACTTACTTTACCACGTTGTTACAGGTCCTCTGTGTTTGTTCAATTTTCCGAATCCTATGAAAACAGAAAATTTAGATGCTCATTAAACGTTCTCCTTCAGAAACTGTATTTTTACTCATATTCAGTGTCTCCTAAGGGGGAGAGTGCTGTTGAGAGTCTGACGTGTGACGTTGCAAGGACACGATTCATTCCTTTTAGTAATAAAAGGGTCTGGATATATCGTCTGTCACCTTGTTGTCGAGGGCGTTGAGCCTTGTGGAAAAAAAAAAATACAGAAGCAGCAGCACTGCCTGAGTCAGGCAAGAGCCCATTTTGGTTCAGCGCTCCTTCACCGTCAGACAGTTGTGACAAATTTTGTTAAACGGCCTTTTTATGTGCATGCTTCTGCTGAAGTTTTGTTTAGATGCCTTTTTGTTGGTTGGAAATGTCTCTTTTTTTAAAAAAAAAAAAATTAAAATGGTTAGAGAAATGCTGTGGGTCATTCTGCAGGGGGTGGAGAAAAGATGAGCAAGGTTGAAGCAAGAGGAGGAACTCTGGATGTGCTGTCCCCCCACGCCCCCGTTTTCAAGGCAGATCTTTGCTTTAGAAGATGAGGGAATGACCGCCAACGGAGAAGGGGGAACAGCGGGTTTCTCCTCAGGCCGGGATGGGGCTCGTCCCTGGGGTCAGCCCGCCCGGGGGGACCCCGAACGTGCCCCCATCCCCGGGCTGGCCCCGTGCTCCGGGGCAGCGCATCCCCCCCGCTTCCCACCGCCGCCCTCAGGCTCTCCGCGCCCCTCCCGCCGCCGGGCCTCAGTCAGGAGGCCCCGGGCCGCCGCCCCCTGCTCCTGCGGGCAGCCGGGCACGGGGTTTCGCCGCGGAGCCGCTTCCCAGGAGCCGCCCCGCGCGTTTGCCGGCGCCTCCCGGCCCCGCTCTCCCGCCCAGGCCCCGCCGCGGCGGGGAGCGCCTGAGGCCCGGCCCCGCTCTCCCGCCCAGGCCCCGCCGCGGCGGGGAGCGCCTGGGGCCCGGCCCCGCTCGGGCCGCCGCCGCCGTTGCTATGACAACGAGGAGGCGCGGGCTCGCAATCCCCGCCTCCCTTCCCGGGAGGTCACGCTCGCCTCCTCCAATCGGAGTCCCGTTGCTTCGCCTGCTGACCAATGGGAATGAAGGCGTCTGCCCGACCCTCCTGGTGGAGGCCGCGCCGCCCGTGCGTGATTGGCTTTCGTCGGTCCGCGCGCGCCAGCGGGTGGGCGGGGGCAAGAGGCGGCCGGCCAATGGCGAGGGGAAGTATCCCGGCTCACCCCGCCCAGGGCTGGCGGCGCGTGGCGGCTGACGCCCCACCCGATTGGCTGCCACCCGGGCGAGGGGCGGGGCGCGGCGCGGCGCGGCGGAGGAAGATGGCGGCGCGGTGAGGGCGGTGAGCGGCGCGGGGCCCGGGGCGGCGGGTGCGGGCCGTCCCGCGGCGCTCGGGGCCCCTCCGGACGATGCCCTGGGGAGGCCCGAGGGTCCCCGAGAGGGGCTCGGTGTCCCCCCCTCGGCACTGGCGGTGCGGGAGGCAACGGCCGCCCCGGGGGGAGCGGGGCGGCGGGAGAGGCCTGTGCCCGCCGGCGGGGCGGGGCGGGGGAGGCAGGCCTGTGTTCCCCCCGCCGTGCCCCGGGACGGGCTTTGCAGGCCACCGGCGCCCCTGGGCCGCGTCCTGCCTCCCCCCCGCTTCCGCACACGCTGCCCGGGGGCTGCGGGGGAGCGTTCCCTCGGGCCTGGGCCGGGGCTGCCCCGCAGCGCGGGGAGGGGAGCGCTGGGCCGCGCTGTGGAGCGTGGGGGTGAGGCGCAGGGGATGGCGGCAGGGCTGCCGCTGCTCTCGGTGCCGTGGGAGAAGTGAGGGGTGCGCTGTTTTCCTCCGCTCTCAGCTCTGGAGCTCGGCTGTCGGGCCCGGGGGCAATGGGAATGTGCGTGGGAATGGGTAGCGAGTGGGGGCCGCAGCAGGGCTGCAGGTTGGCAGAATGCCCTGGGGCAGAGGTGCCCCGTTTCTTCCTACGGCTGATAACCAGCCTGGGTCATGAACCATACGCGTTCCCAGAAGCGTTATGTGATGGTGAGAGTAGTTGGTAGCGTTAGATCCGGCCTATGTTTGTTTCCGGAAGCGTTCCCCATGTGCTCTGCAGAGCTCTTCCTCTTCCTGGGTTCTTTTTGTGGGTGCGTGCCCTCCTGGCGATTTCTGTCTTCGTTCTTTTCTAACAGTGCCTCTCTGTGGTTTTCTCCTCTTTTCAATGCGTCTGTCCAAAGATCTCCTCTCCGACTGACGTCCCCGAGACTCCAGCACGCAGCCGATACGATGGGGAAGCCCTGGCTCAGACCCCACGTGTAAACCCGAGTCTTCACTTTTTGGAAGTTATTTGGCTATCGCCCTTTTGTTGCTGCCTTCTGAATAACTGTATAATAAGCTTCGTTGTGGAGCCTGGAAGGATTCCTCATGGATATGCAAATTAAATAAGTGCATATATATGCGTACATAAACCTAGGTCTGCATAGTAGTGGTCCATTAAGCTGATCTTAAAGATTTTTGCCTTTCAGATTGCATGCTGTTGCTTTGAAGCGGGGAAGCCGCGTGCTCTGAAAGGGGAGCTGGCTCCTCCTCTCCGTGTGCTGCAGACATCGGCTGTGGCGAGCCCCACGTCTCTGGCAGCGAAGTTCAGCACCGTGTTTCACTTCTTCGTGACCTCAGCTCTTTCTGTCTGTCAAAACCACGTTTTTTCTTGAAAAGTTCAGGCTCGTTTAATACTGAAGTCGATTAGAAACTTTTAAAACCCTCCTCCCGGCACGTTATTTTTGGACTTGTTCCTGGTTTTCATTTTACAATGGTTTATTGCTCGGCGCTGAACTGTCAAAATGCCACCAGTGGGGTGTACAAGAACAGTACTGTTACTTTCTATGGTTTTCCTTTACAAAATCAACCTCTCTTGAAGCAGTGGATTCACAACATGGGCCGGGACATGGGAACACCATCCAAGCATCAGCGACTCTGTTCGAAGCATTTTGAGGACAGTTCTTTTGAAAACGACCCCTTAAAAATTAGAAAAAACAGACGTCTGCTGAAAGAAGCTGTTCCCAAAAAATTCATTTTGGGTGAAGACGGAAACTGGCTCGTTGGCACACCTCAAAGTTTCTGTGGTAGGATAAGTAATAAAACTCGAAAACGAATCCGGAATCCTGAGCACTCCAGGGTAATTAAGATGTTTTCCATTGTGTTTACTTCCCTTAGGTTAAAGGAGGATTTGCATGTAAAGCGCTTCAAGGAAGCCGTAGGTGAAACATGCTACGTGGCAGTAAAATGTTTTCATTTTTCTCTCTGGTATTGCAGAGTGTGGAGGTGGCACTGGGAGGGCGGTGACCGGGGAAATTAAAGGCATCTTGGTGCTCTCTGTGCTAGAATTCCAGTTTTGTGCCTAAATGTTAGGGGGAAAATCCGCTGTTTGTTGGAAATGCAGCCCCGCTGCATGCTGTCAAATGGAGTCGCTCCCTGCGGACCTGTATGTGTGCACGACAGTCCTCATGCTTGGAAAAATTTCCTTTAGAGTCACTGAGGTGATTTTTTGGTGGCACCGTGCCCACAGTGTGGGTATTTGGGGCTGAGACAAAGGCTTAACTTCCACTCAGCCTTCTCCCCTGCATACTTAATTTGGCGTATGATCCCATCTAGCGACAAATTAATGCAACTTAATTATTTCTCTTGGCAGCGGACTTGTACAACTGGGTTTCTGTGTGGGGCAAGCTGCAAAGCGCCTGAACCAGTGAGATGTGCGTTAGGTTAAAAGGGAAATCAAAGCACATTCAAAGGGAAGCACGTACAAACATGGTACTCTGTGGATATAAAGTACAGATACAAAGTATGTACACAGTATGTACATATACATTGCAAAAAATGCAGTATTAATCTCTCAGTATTTGTAGGGTGTAATTTTTTTGTTTGTGTTAACTTTTATTATTAGGGAAGAACTCTTGCAGCCAGGCCTGACAGCCTGTGGCACTGCCCTAGGCCTTAGTTAAAATACACTCTGCGATATTTTCTGGTTTTCAGTGAAAGGAAGAGCCAAATTCCTTGATTAGGCTGGGTGTCGATGGTGACCGCAGATTTCTTTTACCACTCTAATTTTTGAGCCAGTTGTTCTAGAAAGGCATTGTTTCAGTTGAGTCACGTTATTTTTTTAAGTAATTTTACTCATTCTGAGCTACATACAGAAATAACAGTAGAAGATTCCTATATAAAGTCCTTAATTAGTATGCCGGTTGTACGTAACGTGGGCGTTGCTAGAAACAGTTGGCTGTGACCGCTTGTTTACTACTCTTTGCAAAAGAGGGCTTTCAAGGATGTAGGACTCGCCAGTGGCATTGACTATTGAACGCTTTGTTTTAGGTCCCTGGGACATTTGATAACGCTGCAGCGCGTGAGGGGAAGGACTTGGAAGACTGGCAGAAAGGACTCTCCAAGAAAGTGATAAAGGGGCATTACGAATCCTTAACCGTGTCGGGCAAAGGTTAGTTTTCCCTTTCTCGCTGAAGGCTAACAGATCTGTGCTGTTTCTGGTCTGGCTCTTGTCTAACAGTCACTCCTCAAATCTCTTGATTTCTAGTGAATTAATCTTTAGATGCTTCTGAATCTTTGTGAGAGACGATAAGCTCCACAATCTTTTCTTTAAAGGCTGAAGGACGGTCGCTTTTCTAACACCTCCACGACTGCTGCCTCCCTGCGCTCGGATGTCAGATACTCAATCTGTGCGTGTAGGTGATACCTTGTCTGCATGATACGGGTAGAATAACGGAGAGCGAGAGGGTCTCCCCGGGTAGAGGGGTTTAGGATCTCCGACGGTGCCCCTGGTAATGCATGTGCTAGTTAAAACAAAGAACAAAGGAGAGCGGAAAAGGTTTAGATACACGAGCTCAGGAGCCGCAGTGACATACGGTATCCTGAATCCTGTGGACTTGTTAATTCTAGTTACGTTGTGAGTATTTTCATCGTCCCCAAATCCTGATCTGTGTTTGGTTTTGTGATTCACTAAAGAGTATTGAACTGTTTTGATGCAGAAATAGTTAAATAACGTGAATGATGCCCTAGAAAACGAGGAAGTCTGATCGGTTAGTTTTAAGTGCCCAACTGTACATTTGTTTGAAGTCATTGGGTTTTTTTTTTAAATTTGAAGACGTGAGCCCTCACTGGCTCCTCAGCTTTCGGGTAATTCCTTGGATTAATAGAAGAAGAACCTGCTGTAATTAGGGGCTAAAAGTGCTTTAAGGTGTCCTCTGGACCGGAGGAACAGAAGTGCTGTGAACCCCCGGAGCCTCAGTTGTTGCATAGTCTAGCTTACGCTTTGTGACGCTCTTCAGTTCTGAAGAAGCTTCAGTTGAGAAATGCTGATTTAGCCTAACCTCATTCTGTTGCTACTGCTGCGCTTCCAAATTTGAAATTTCATGAAATAATGAGACAATGTAATTCCACTGGTTTTTATTCTTGATATACCTTCTATTTTTTTTTTACAGTAGAGGAACTAGAGTCGGCAGGCAGCTGCCTGTATTTTTTGTACAGCTCTGATCTGTTAAAAAAGTATGTGCTGTGCATTGCACAAGGAGGGATTAGCTGGGGGAAAATAAGTTCTTGCATCAGAAAGGCGGTTAGGACTGAATCATAACACACAGCACCAGACAGCTGAATTACGCCTTTATGGCTGTAATCAATTTGAGACTTTCCACTTTGAACATGTAACTTTTCAACCTTTTGGATATAATTTCTGGAATATTTTAAAAATTGGAAAAAAAATGTTGCTCACCTCCTTGCCAGCCACCCTCTCTAGATGCCAGCGCAGATGCGTTTGCTGCTACCTCCTCGTTGGACCTTTCCCTGAAGTAAAAGGCAGTGGGTTATGCAGGTATTTGCTAGCAAACAGCATCACAGAGTCTTTTCTTATAGTTCTAGGAACAACTAGAAAATTATTGTTCTTTGAGAAGGCGAAAGGCAGTATTTTTCATGTAAATTAACAAAAATGGGTCATGTTACAAAAAAAGGGCATAAATAAACTACAGGGCTCAGAGAGGTAAAGCGAACAGGCTGACCAAAAGCTATCTTCGGCACTGGTCTTCGTGCAACGTATCCTTTGTCTACATCGATACAATTAAAGTAGTTAGGAAATGTCTTTGTAATAATGGAAAAAAAATCAGAGGAAAATAATAACCATCATTTCCGTGTTCTGGTCCTCGTGCAGACTATCCTGTTCCCAAAAGCCATATCCAGGCCAGAGATGCGCTGCATGTCAAGGATCAGCAGGATTTTGAGGAAAGGGAGATTCCCACAAGTCTTAGCGCAGGTGCGTGGTGGTCTGAGATGCGTCAAAAATTAAATTGGCAGCACGTTGAAACTGCACAGGCTCGTAGGATTAGAGGGAGGGGGGATTCTAGCGCATCCCTGCTTTTTTTTTACCCAAAGCTTGTTTTGTTTGTTCAGGTGTAGCCACAATGAATCAGGAATTTTTGTTGTTTGGCAATTCATGTTATGCCACATCAGATGAAGGGAATGTTTGGAATCTTTCTGTTCCAGGCTGCGGTGGTACTGTGATCGGATCCGAGTTGCAGAGTCACGCAAAGAGTTCAGAAACTACAGAACTGTGTGGATCATTTGCAGGAGGATCCCGAGACCTGACTTGCCACATTTTGGACAGGGGAGTAACGCCTGAGAATCACCAGAATTCAGCAACAGATCAGGCAAATCCAATGGGAAGCAGAAGAGGTAACAGCTCTCTTGAGGAAGGAGAATCTAATGAATTCAAAGAGATCCTTTTTTATCGGCAAACCCGTGCAGGAGAAAGACTGTATCTGTGTACAGAATGTCAGAAGACTTTTAAATTGAAAATTGGACTTCTCAAACATAAGCAAATTCACACCAATAAAAAGAACTGGGCATCGTCGTTCATATGCACAGACTGCGGTAAAAGCTTCGGTCGCTACGGAGACTTGATTCGCCACCAGAGAACTCACACAGGGGAGAGGCCTTACAAGTGTACGGAATGTGAAAAAAGTTTTATGGAAAAACCGAGACTCACTAATCACTTGCGAACTCATAACATATACATGTAAGCGGTGTGCCGAAAGCTTTCCTGGGAGAGATTTTTCCATTCAGTTGTTGAAAAAACCCCTCTGCGTCCAGAGATGATGGCTTATAGTCATATATTGATTATAGGGGAAGCTTTAGGATAAGACAGTTTTACTAAACTGGATCAAGTACAAGCATGAAAGGCATCTGCTTGGTGCCAGCCTAATAGTCATTGATTAGGAGCTGATTTTAATTAGCAGCTAGATGATTCATATCTGGGAGGAGGAGTTGTATAGAGCAGCGTTGACTGTACCAAATGCATTTTTAAAAAACGCTTCTGGCGCAGCAGCAGCGCGTGCTAGAGAATGTCTGTATTAATGCAGAAAAATGCTGGGAGTTTTTCAGGTAGGAGAAGAGTGAGAAAATGTCACGATCAGAACAGGATCGTCGGCAGACCTATAAGCAGGAAATGGAGCTTCTAAGAGTGTAGGTTAAGAATGGTTGGGTTTGATGTAAAAACAGCAACCAAAAAAAAAAGAAGTTCGTTCGGCAGTTACAGTCATAGGACAGCAGTGGTGGCAGTGAAAGCACTGTCACATGGAAATAACGACCAATTGCTTCAAACATCTGTTTACTGGGGGGCGAGATGCCAGTTTAATTTCTGAGATTCTGGAAAAGAGCATGGCTATATTCTTAACGTATGCGCAACGTATAGATAGCATTACTCTGTGAACTAAAAAGCGGCGGCTTCGGCTACAGGGACAAGATCAGCAGGCAGGAGGGGCGTCCTGCAGAGCCAGTGTTTGTAGATCACGCGTCTTCTCTCCACAGGCCAGCAATATTCAGTGGTTTTGCTTATTCCAGTTGAGTGCAAAGAGTGAAAAAGTCGCGTTGCCTCCAGTTCAAGCACCTGCTTTGCAGCGAGCCCTTGAGCGAGGTCGATGAGGAGCGCAGAGCAAGAAACGGCTGGTGCTGCGGTGGAGTTCAGTAACTTCTGAACTGATCCAGCCCCAGTGGGTTCCCACCCATCCCAAATATGGGAGTAATGTCCAGAAAACTTTTTTATCTCTGGCTTCTCATTATTTCCTTCTCATAATTGCCCTGGGGACAGCTTTTCTTTTATTCTTCTCCCACGCAGCTTTAACGCCTTAGTTGTCACAGGTACACTGTGTGCTCCTGAATGAGGATTCTTTGGAGCGAGGCGATTCCTTGTGGAGCAAATCCTGTAAAACATCATCCTACCAAAACTGCGGTTCCCTCTGTGAAACAGCTGAAGAACAACCTGGAATAGCGAGGCTGAATCTGTCGTGTGGTCGCACGCCTGCAGCGGTTCGTTCAGGAGCTGCTGGAGGTAAAGCCTGGATGAAAGCCTTGTGTGGGAAGCTCTGCCTCCTTCCCCCACTTGCAAGCACAAAGCTAAGGAGCATCCAACCAGGCAGAGATGGTCGCTTCAATCTGAGGCTTTGTTTGCACTGAAATACAAATAATCATCTTGTTTAGAGGTTTAAGTGGAGATGGAGATTAAATGGAGTTAGAGACGGAAAGCCACGCAGCTAGCGCGGCTATCCGAAATGACGACAGTGTAGTGTTTCCCTTGCTCAAAATGCTAAGCGAATCTTAAACAACAAAATTAAGCAAAAATGTTGAAGAGGTTCAGTAAGAAAACTAGGTGTCTCCCACGTGAGAAGCGTTGAAAGATGGGGTTAGCAGTGGGCGCAGCGAGGGTGAACAGCTAGAGGAGTCATGATTGCTGTAAAGCGTATTCCGTGGTCCTCTTCGAACAGTGAAAGTTCAGATGTGCAGGGGAAATCCAGTCAGAACGTATTGAAATTACTTGCGTCCTGAGAACTGAGCGACGGAGGAATCAGGAAGAGACTCGGTATCTATGATTTGGTGAAAACTTTTGTGTCAGTTCTCTTTGGGCTGTCAGCAGAAGGGCCCTGGTGTGGCAGGTGGATTTCTCCCAACATCCCGACCCTCTCGCCTGGAACCCGGAGTGCACGCGGAATGAAAACAGCTTCTTACAGCGTCCCGCCGCACCGGCTCTGCTTAGGAGTGCAGAGATGTTAATGCAGAGATCCAGCTTAAAAAAAAGATAAGTTTTGTTGGTTTCGTTAGTCATATGGACCCTCCTTCCCCTTCCACTGCTGTTGGCAGGAATTTTGCCTTGATTGAGCCTTGACTTAGCCCAGAATGATTAAGCAAATAGTTTATGTGCGAGAGTAATCGTTCCCTCCGCGTGTTGCTGTTATACTGTTACAAACTTCAAAAATAGTTCTTTCTGAAGCTGTATTTAAACAGTGTGTTTCCAGTCTCCATGGAAAAAAAATAACACTGAAACGTAAAACATGAAAGATTTATGCCCAGTGCTAAGGGACGTGGAGCATTAATGCATCAGAGGTTACTCGGGGCATTTCTGTTCCTTCTACACCCAAGGAGCAATTCCCCGTAGAGCAAAGCAGCCCGGTGTCAAGAAGAGCGGAGTGGTACGATGCCTGCCTGCGGCTCCGCTTTTACAGTGCATCTCTTCAGGTATCTTGTGTTACGATGCAGGGTCGTCCCCCTTGTCACCACACGTAAATAGCCTGCGCGATGAATGTGCTGCTTAAATTAAAAAAAAAAAAACAAAACCACAAACAAAAAAATGCAAACAAACCCCCGAACAACTCCCAAAACCAACAAAAAAACCCAGTAGCATAAGGTAAGCATCAGAAAGCGCAGTGAGATAAACAATTATCCCAGTCCAAAGCTTAAGCTAAGGGAGAACAGAACAAATTTGGCTGAAGTGGGGTATCAGGAATAGCGTGGCCAGCAGGAGCAGGGCAGGGATCGTCCCCCTGTGCTCGGCACTGGGGAGGCCGCACCTGGAATGCTGTGTCCAGTTTTGGGCCCCTCGGCACAAGGAGGACATTGGGGTGCTGGAGCGTGTCCAGAGAAGGGCAGCGGAGCTGGGGCAGGGTCTGGAGCACAGGGCTGGTGGGGAGCGGCTGAGGGAGCTGGGGGTGTTCAGCCTGGAGAAGAGGAGGCTGAGGGGAGACCTGATCGCTCTGCAGCTCCTGGCAGGAGGGGGCAGGGAGGGGGGTCGGGCTCTTCTCCCAAGGAACAGCGATGGGACGAGAGGAGATGGGCTCAAGCTGCACCAGGGGAGGTTTAGATTGGATATTGGGAGAAATTTCTTCACGGAAAGGGTGGCCAAGCACTGGACCAGGCTGCCCAGAGAGGTGGGGGAGTCCCCAGCCCTGGAGGGGTTCAAAAAACGGGCAGAGGTGGCACTTGGGGACATGGTTCAGTCTGGTCTGCCCTTGATTGGCTTAGTGTGGACTTGGTAGTGTAGGGTAATGGTTGGGCTGGATGATCTTAAAGGGCTTTTCCAACCTAAACGATTCTATGATTCTCTGAAAAATTGGGTGATCCTTTAGCGCAGCGTCTGCTGGAGTACTTGGGAAGTTGAGGTGGGAAAAGAGTAGAAGGGGTGTAGAAACTCGCCATTCCTTGCCCGAGTCTTTTCATGGGAACACGCACAGGAGTCGGGAATCGGGAGATTCTCTTGATTCCTCCCTGGGAAACTTTGCTTTAATTCTCTTGTAGCAGGGAGACTAAGAGTTTTTTCATAGACTATGTTATTAAATAAGAAACTTAAGCTGATAATCTGTGTGCCTGCCTTGAGAAATAGTGTTCGTGCATTGGGAAATACAAGCAACTGCATAAACTCTTGGGTTTGTGCAGTCAGAGGAAAAAGAAAATATCTTTAGCAAGATAGGTTTTCTTTAAAGAGAATTTCCAATGCATTTATTTATTTTTGAAAACTTTAGGTCGTGTTAATCTGCAAATGTAAAGCTTGCCCTGCTCTGTACCACCTTGTCAAGAGGAGCGGTGACAGAAACGCACCTGAGAATAAACCAGGTTTAGTTTTAAGCTCCCCTACGTCGTCTAAACAGTAGAAACAAGGTCGGGATGTAGCATGTGAGGCGCTTCTGCCCTTTCTGGTTTAATTATGCTTTACGGATTGCCGTCTGAAGTGTCCTCTCCCTTTCTGTTCTGTTTAGTTTGCAAATTAAGAGAGGTCTGGCATTTCGTGATTAATGTTGGTAAAAGTTCGTTTCTTTTTACAGTTTCTCTGTACTTGTCTGTCTCTCTCCGCTTACCCCTTCAGATGAAGGGTCTCGTCTTGCGTGTTCGATGGGCGCCTCGTGGGCTGCAGGTGCTGCCGTGATGCAAATAAACACAAAACTACAGGAGCTGAGCTTTTGTACGAGAACTTTCTGGGAAGAGATTGTCTTCCCTTCTCAACGTGGCTTTTTAGTAAAAGCAATCAAAAAAAAAAAAAAAGAACCCTTTTCCCAGAAAGCTCCACCTGCTTTTGTGTGGGTTTGGCCTTATCTTGTTTGTTGTGCATAATTTCTATTTTATCCCATCCTGAGTGGATCCGGGCTGTGCCCACGCATTGTGTACACCAGGCATTTCCCGCTGCCCCAGGTGGGAAGCAGAGCTGGAAACTGTTTTGCGGAGGGCGGCTGGGAGACATCAAGTGAAACCGGTAAGCGGCGGGTTCGAAGCGAAGGGAAGGCGATGGTTCTTCACGCAGCGGTTAGTTACGCTGGTGGCTTCCGTGCAGCAAGATGCTGCAGGTGCAGGGACTTTACGCTGTTTCAGAATCAGCTGGATAAATTCCTAGAACAAAAAAAAACTTAAAAAAAAAATTGATAGAAACTCTTAAATGGAGAGATGCCATTTCTGGCTCAGGATGTCCCTGAGCTGCAAGGTGGTGGAGAGGCTTCAACGTTAGCGCTGCACCCTCGCTGCGGTCTTGGGCCTTTCCTAGGCGCCGCCGCCGCTGCTCCTGGGACAGATCCGAGCCCAGCTGGATCTTGGATCTGACCTGCTGCCGCTGCTCTTGCGGAGTTACGTCCTTGTGGGACCGCTCAGGTGCCCGCGGGGGGACATCAGGGAGAGGACACGGGGAGCGAGCGGCGGCGCGGATGGGCTGCGTGGGCGCGGCGTCCACCTCGAGGGAGCCCTGGGGCCGTGGCAGCAAGCGAAAACGAACACTTTACAACCCCGAAATGGGTGAAACGCCCAATCCTGGAGACCCTCGGGATGCTCCGGCGTGGGACGTGGTGTCACAGCACAGGCATCCTGCACCATTCCCAGCCCTCCGAGAGCCCTGGCGGGAGAAAATGCATCCCCCAGGCTGGGGCGCGTCTCTTCCATGCAGAGGGGATGACTCCTCCTGTCTCCCGAACGCTGGATCCCACGGGATGTGCCTGGCTCCAGCACCCCTCACTCCTCCTGCGGGGACAAAGCCACCGCATCGGCCCGTGCTTTTAATTCCTTGCTGCCACAAAGAGCGGGGTCGTTATCAAATGTTGTCCTGGGTGATCAAATTTTCCCCCAGGAGCACTTGACATTCCCAGGGAAATACTACCCTGCGTGGTAAGAGACATTTGAAAAAAATCTCAGGGATAAAACAAGCAAACCCTGCCTGAGCTGACACCAGCTGCATCTGTGGCTGAGAAAAAGAAACCCCCAGGTCCCAGGAGATATTTTATGGTTTTTCCCGTTGTCCCCAGCACGGGAGCTCCTGATCCACTCCGGCAGCGGGCGAGCTCTGGCTCAGCACCGGCTCCGGGCGCAGCGAGTCTCCGACCCCCGTGAGCCGTCGCGGGCAGCGCTGCCTGGCTCTGGATTTAACCCGCAGTTTTACACAGCGCAGGAGCAGCCCTAACCTCAACTCTCGCCAAAACCACGTGCCGGCGAGCGGTCTCGTGGGAGGAGAGGCTGAAACGAGGGGCTCGCTGCCCTGGGCAGGGGATGCCGGGTGCCCCAGCCCGCCTGCCCTGTCCTGCGGGGGCCAGGGAGCCTTTTTGGTCCTGTGCCCTCGCAGCGGTGGCCTTGCCCGGTGGGTGTCTGTAAACACAGCAGGGGAAGCACCGAGGGGACGCAAGAGATGCAAACCACTGCAAGCAGGGAGGGATTTCGGCAGCCCCCGGCACCCAGCAGCAGTGGCGCAGCGGGTCCTTCCTCTCACCCATCACCCAAAGGCCTTGGCTTCGTACCCTGGTCTCTGAGGGTCACCGATCCTGAACAGGTTTTATGGGGACACATTTTTTTTTATGACCAAAACCTCCGCCAGCCCCAGTGACCGTGTGGCTCCCTGTTGTCTCCTGTACGTCAAGGCGTCAGTTTTTCATGCGTTCCATCGCTGTGCCTGCTCCCTGTGAGCAAGAACCTGCTGCCGGAGCTGGTGAGAAGGTGGGAGAGCGGCTGGTCACCGTGACCTCCGGCGGGAGCTGGCTCCTTCCCACCCAGAGCTGCTGGGTGCGAGGGGATGGTGGGGAGTGGAAAAAAAAAAAAAAAAAAAAAAAAAAAAGAGTAAACTGCCATTATTTGCTGGTTTCCCAAAGAAACGGGGCTTACGTGACGGTGCTGTGTCTGTCTGCTGGTCCCCACCGCCAAACGCTCTCCCCCGGAGCGCTCCCGGTCCCCGCCGTCGTGTTGAGGTGCTGCGTGCCGAGCTCCGGGCGAGGGGATGCAGAGGAATCCCGACGCCTTTGGGACCGGGGTGGAGAGGGCGGTGCTGGATGGGTGGCACCTCCGCACGCCTGAGCTGGGGGGTTTTTTTTATTTATTTTGCCGAAGACCACTGTTTCCCACCCCCTCCCCTTAATTGCACAGAGAGAACGAGCTCCCCAAAAAGCTGCGTAAGCCGTTTGCTTTGGGGTCCCTGTCCCACCTCCCCCAGCTTCGGGAGCTCCCCGGCCCCCATGGGGCATCACCAGCTGCCCAAGAGCCTTGGGCTGAGTCTGTACCCCCGGTCCCAGGGGACACCCTCGTCCCCCAGCCCGTGGCAGAGCCCCCATCCTGCCCCGGGCACCGGTGGGTGCCAGCTGCCCCAGCTCGGCCCCGGGGGCCGGGAATTCGGCGGCTGCGGGAGCCCCCGGGGCACTGGGCCATGGGGCGGAGGTGCCGGGGGCTTTCGGGAGCTTCAGGTGCCCCAGCTGGGGACGCGGCGGGAGCTGCGGCGGGAGCGACGGCGGGAGCGATGGCATCCTCCACCCAGCGAAATGGCTGCTCAGGCTCCCGTGACGCCTGCTCAGCCCGTTAACCCTTCTTGTCCCACCGCCGTCTCTGCCCGGAGGCCGGGGCCGTCCCGGTCCATGTCCGGCCGAGGGGACCCCCCCGCCGTGGCCCACCCATACAGACCCCGGCGCACCGAGGTGCCGGAGGAGCTTTTCCCGGGAGGTTGCCGTGAAGGCAGGACCGTAACGCTTTTCCCTGGTCTGGCACCAGCCCCAGCCCCCAGCGCTGTTAGACCGAAGGGTCCCGGGGTGGGGGTGTGGGCACAAGGGGATCCCCCAAGCCCCCTACATCCCTGCACGTGGGGCTCCCACCCGCCCCTGGCCGGGATGGGGGTGCTGGCGTGGGTGCCCGGGTGCTCCCCTCCCCACACCGGGCGTTCACCCTGCGGGCTCCCGGCCCTCCGGCGTCACCGGGCGTTTGCTGGAGGGAGACAGGGGGTCCCAGCAGCACAGCCCGAGGGCGGGCGGCAAAGACACCCCCTTCCCCAGCCCCGCCACCCTGGGGTGCCGGCGGGGATGCGGTGCCCAGCTGAGTGGGGCAGCACGGGGGCTTTGGGCTCAGGGCACCCACCGGGCTCGGTGCTGGTGCTAGCGCTGGGGCTGGCGCTGGGGCCGGGGCCGGGGCTCGGTGCTCGTGCTGGTGCTGATGCCGATGCTGGTGCCAGTGCTGGTGCCAATGCCAATCCTGACACCATTGCTGGTACCAGTACTGGTGCTGGGGCTTGGTGCTGGTACCAGTGCCGGTGCCAGTGCCCACGCTGGTCCTGATGCTGCTACTGGTGGCAGCGCTCAGTGCTAATGCCAGTGCCGATAGCCGTGCTGATGTCGATCCTGACACTGGTGCTGGTGCCAACACCGGTGCCAGGGCTCAGTGCCAGTGCTGATACCAGTGCTGGTGCCCGCCTTGGTGCCGATGCCCGTGCTGGTGCTAATAATACCCGTACCAGGACTCAGTGCTTATACTGGTGCCAATGCATGTGCCGGTGCTAATACCCATGCTGGGGCTCGGTGCTGACACCAGTGACCGTGCTGATAAGGTGCCAGTGCCTGTATCAGTGCTGATGCCCATGCCAGTGCTAATACCCGTGCCAGGGCTTGGTGCTGATACCAGTGCTAGTGCCCATACCGGTGCCGGAGCTGGGTGCCAGTGCCCACAGCGATGCTGGGGCCGGGTGCGGGGCTGGGTGCAGGGCTGGGTGCGAGGCTGGGTGCTGGGTGGGGGCCGGGGCCGGGGCCGGGGCTGGATGCCGGTGCTGGGTACCGGTGCTGGGTACCGGTGCCAGTGCCAGTGCGGGGCCGGGTGCCGGTGCCAGGCTGGGTGTGGGGCTGGGTATGGGGCTGGGTGCCGGTGCCGGGCTGGGTACCGGGGCTGGGTGCCAGTGCTGGTGCTGGTGCAGGGCCGGGTGCCAGGCTCGGTACCGGGGCTGGGTGCCGGTGCCGGGCTGGGTACCGGGGCTGGGTACCGGGGCTCGGTGCCAGTGCTGGTGCCGGTGTGGGGCTGGGTGCCAGGCTGGGTACCGGGGCTGGGTGCCGGTGCTGGGCTGGGTACCGGGGCTGGGTGCTGGTGCGGGGCCGGGTGCCAGGCTGGGTACCGGGGCTGGGTGCCAGTGCCGGGGCCGGGTGCCAGGCTGGGTACCGGGGCTGGGTGCCAGTGCCAGGCTCGGTGCCGGTGCTGGTGCGGGGCCGGGTGCCAGGCTCGGTACCAGGGCTCGGTGCCGGTGCCAGTGCGGGGCTGGGTGCTGGTGCCGGTGCCGGTGCCAGGCTGGGTGTGGGGCTGGGTGCCGGTGCCGGGCTGGGTACCGGGGCTGGGTACCGGGGCTGGGTACCGGGGCTCGGTGCCGGTGCCGGGCTGGGTACCGGGGCTGGGTGCCGGGCTGGGTGCCGGTGCCGGTGCCAGGCTCGGTACCGGGGCTCGGTGCCGGTGCCGGTGCGGGGCTGGGTGCCGGGGCCGGGTGCCGGTAGGCGGCAGTGCTCCGCGCTCGGCGCCGCTCCCCCGCCCGCTGCCGCGAAGCCCGGCGGAGGCGGATGCAATTCCCCGGCTGCCCCTGGCTCCTCGGCGGGGCGGCGGGGCCCGGCCCGCAGCGCGCAGGCACCGACAGCGGCCCCGGCCCCGGCCCCGCTCCCGGCCCCGGCCCCGGCGCGGCGGCGGGCGGCAGCGCGGCCCCGCTCCGCTCCGCGCTCTCCCCGCCGCGGCCCGGCCCCAGCCGCCGGGGCCCGGCCCAGCACCGCGGGGCCATGGCCGAGTGGGCGCCCGCCCAGGTAAGCGCTGGCCCGGCCCGGGGCACCGGGCACCGGGCACCCGGCACCGGAGGCGGAGCCCGCCCCGCCCGCCGCTCCCCGCCGCCGCCCCGGGCCGCGCCGTGAGCCCCGGCCGGGACCACCCCCCCCCCATCCCCCGCCCTGGCCCCCCGGGGCCCCCCGCCGGCACCCCCGGCCCGCCGGGCCCCGGCGCCCTCCAGCCCCGGGCTGCCCCCGGGGACCTGCCCCGGGATGGCCCCGGTGCTGCCGGGACGGCTCCGGGCACCTCTGACCCGGGATGGCCCCGTGCCCCCGGGGTGCTCCGGTGACCCCCGGGATGCTCCGGTGCCCCCGGGATGCTCCGGTGCCCCCAGGGATGCTCCGGTGACCCCCAGGATGCTCTGGTGCCCCCGGGATGCTCCGGTGCCCCCAGGGATGCTCCAGTGACCCCCGGGATGCTCCGGTGCCCCCGGGATGCTCTGGTGCCCCCGGGGATGCTCCGGTGCCCCCAGGGTGCTCCAGTGACTCCCAGGGATGCTCCGGTGCCCCCGGGATGCTCTGGTGCCCCCGGGATGCTCCAGTGACCCCCAGGGATGCTCCGGTGCCCCCAGGGATGCTCCGGTGCCCCCAGGGATGCTCCCATGACCCCGGGGATGCTCCACACGTCTGACCCGGGATGGCCCCATGCCCCCGGGGTGCTCCGGTGACCCCTGGGATGCTCTGGTGCCCCCGGGGATGCTCCGGTGCACCTGGGGATGCTCCGGTGCCCCCAGGGATGCTCCGGTGACCCCCGGGATGCTCTGGTGCCCCCGGGGATGCTCCGGTGCCCCCGGGGTGCTCCGGTGACCCCCGGGATGCTCCCATGACCCCGGGAATGCTCCACACGTCTGACCCGGGATGGCCCCGTGCCCCCGGGGTGCTCCGGTGACCCCGGGGATGCTCCGCACCTCTGACCCGGGATGCCCGTGCATCCCCATGATGTCCCCAGGCACCTCTGCCCTGCGATGGCCCCATGCCTCCGGGGTGCTCCGATGCCCCCGGGGATGCTCCGGTGACCCCCAGGATGCTCTGGTGACCCCCAGGGATGCTCCAGTGCCCCCAGGGATGCTCCAGTGACCCCCGGGATGCTCCGGTGCTCCAGGGATGCTCCGGTGACACCCGGGGTGCTCTGGTGACCCCCGGGGATGCTCCGGTGCCCCCAAGGATGCTCCGGTGACCCCGGGGATGCTCTGGTGACCCCCGGGGATGCTCCACACCTCTGACCCAGGATGCCCGTGTGTCCCCATGATGTCCCCAGGCACCTCTGCCCCGGGATGGCCCTGTACCCCCGGGGATGCTCCAGTGACCCCCAGGATGCTCCGGGACCCTGGGAATGTTCCAGGGACACCCAGGGATGCTCTGGTGCCCCAGGGATGCTCCGATGCCCCCAGGGATGCTCCAGTGACCCCCGGGGATGCTCCAGTGATCCCCAGGATGCTCCCCGCAGGCTCCAGCCCTGGGGTGCCCTGGGCACCTCTGCCTTGGGATGCCCGTGTGTCCCCGGGATGTCCCTGTGCCCCCGGCTGCTCCCTGCCCACCCAGCCCCATCCTGCTCCGGGGGGAGATTCCTGCCTGGGCAGGCCCAGGGAAGCCCCGGCGAGGGCTGGGGGCACGGGGTGCTGGGGAGGAGGTTGCTGCCCTGCGGCGCTGGCAGCTGCCCGCACGGCACGGTGACCTGCCCGGTGCTGGCCGGTGTCCCATGGGGACAGTGACCAGCGCTGACTTTGCGGCCGCACTACAATCCCTCCCCAACCCGCCGGCCAAGAGGGACGCATCCTGCCCAGCGGTGCTGGCGGACCCTCCGTGGCCGCCCCTCACCGTCCCCTCAGGCCTGTCTGCCCCGTTCCCTTCTGGAGCTCAGACCAAGCCCCAGCAGCTCCTTCCTCGCCTGGGCAGCACCAGTGACCGCTCCAAGGGGCCAAATCCTGCCCGGCCGAGTCGTTAGCAGGGGGTGGGCAAGGTGGCGGCCGTAGCGCAGGTCCCCGGGGTGCCTGGGGCTGGCAGCGCCCTTCCCACAGCCCGGGCAGGCAGCACGAGGGCAGGGCTGCCGGCTTCGGGCAGGTGGGTGGTGGTGGGCATCGCACGCGGGGGTCCCCGGCGGGGTGCTGTGGCCAAAAGTCCTTAAATCGGGGGAAAGCGGTGCCCGCCGCAGGGCCGGGGCTCCGGGTGTGACCCGAGGGGGCGACCGTGGGGCCCCCCTCCCACCCACGCCCTCCCCACGGCCCAGGTGCAGGAGTGGAACGTGGAGGCCCCCCACCTGATGCCGCTGCAGCCGCCGCTGCTGCCGGAGCGGGCACACGTGCGGGAGGCGCAGCTCCACTCCGCCGAGGCTTCGCTCTGGACCGTGGTGGCCACGGTGCAGGCGATGGAGAGGAAGATCGACCTCCTCGCCACGCGCCTGCTCAGCCTGGAGGGTCGATCCGGCACGGCCGAGAAGAAGCTCCTGGACTGCGAGAAGACCACCATGGAGTTCGGCAACCAGCTGGAAAGCAAGTGGGCCGTGCTGGGCACCCTCATCCAGGAGTACGGGCTGCTCCAGCGGCGCCTGGAGAATGTGGAGAACCTGCTGAAGAACAGGAATTTCTGGGTGCTGCGGCTGCCCCCCGGCCCCCGGGGCGAGGTCCCCAAGGTAACGGCTCCCAGGGGGGCTGCGGGCCGGGCGGGGGGGACCCTCGGCTCCCCTGGGGAGCGGGCGCCGCTGAGTCGCCGGGGGCTTGTCCCTGCAGGTGCCGGTGACGTTTGTTGACATTGCCGTCTACTTCTCGGCGGAGGAGTGGAAGAATTTGGAGGAGTGGCAGAAAGAGCTGTACAATAACCTGGTGAAGGAGAACTATGAGTCTTTGATCTCCCTGGGTAAACATCCCTTTTCGCCCCTTTCCCGGCAGGCCGGGGTGATGGCCGCGTCTCCCCGGAGGGTCGCGGACGTGGGTGCCCCGTGAGCGGTCGGTGCCGGTGCACGCCGTGGCCTCGGGGCCTCCCGTTTTGGAGGGAACCCTCTGCGGCTCGTGCTGCGCACGCGGGGACAGGGTGCCGTGCCGTGCCGTGCCGGTGCCGCTGCGTGGGGCAGCCCGTGCCGCCTGGCCCCGGGGAGCCGGAGTGGGTTTTTGTCTCCCAAAAGCGATGGCCGGAGCACGGCACAGGCCTCCGGCGCAGAGGTCCTGCCGAACCTTTCGGTGACAGGGAGGGTCGGGCGGGCGCAGCCCCGCCACCGGTGCCAGCCGCGCTGTCTCCCCGCGCAGACGGTGCCCTCTCCAGAAGCGAGGCGCAGCCCCGCAGCGAGCGCGGGGAGGGACCCTGCGTCCCCGAGCAGAGGGAGCTGGAGCAGAGGGAGCTGCCGCCGGACGCCTGCGCGGGTGAGGCACCGGCCGGGAGCCAGGGCAGTGCCGGGTCCCCCCCCCCGCTGTCCCCACCACCTCCCACCTCGTGTTCCCGCACCCACTCCTCACCTCAGGGATATCCCTGCTCCTTCCCCGGCAGTCCCAGCTCCGCAGGGAGCGGTTTTGAAGCCGGAGCCGGGCTCTGCTCCCACTGCACGATCAGGGACCACCACGAGTGACCCCGGAAAATTCCCTGTGGCTGATGTGTCGGGTGTCTTGGGCATCCATTGCTGGGAGAGCCATGCGTCCCCCACCGCCACCGCGTCATGTCAGAGCCCGTGGGCTGTCCCAGTCACCCATCCCAAGGGCTGTGCCGTGGTCCCCCATCCCAAGGGCTGTGCCGGGGTCACCCCTCCATCCCCATGGGCTGTGCCATGGTCCCCCATCCCCAAGGGCTGTGCCGGGGTCACCCCTCCATCCCCATGGGCTGTGCCATGGTCCCCCATCCCCAAGGGCTGTGCCGGGGTCACCCCTCCATCCCCATGGGCTGTCCCACAGTCACCCGTCCCCACGTCTCCCCCGGGGGTTGTTTGATGCCCCATAACTGCAGTGGGACGGGGACGTCCCGCACGGCTGGAGCCCGGGGGTCCCACACCCCGAGGCGCGTTGGCCGTGGGTCGCACCGGGCAGCCGCAGCCTGGCGCCGGCCAAGTCTTTCCTTGAAAACAGAGTCGCTGGTCTCCACCTCCGACATCCTGTCCCGGATCAAGCAGGAGGTGGCCTTCGTCGGGGAGCAGCAGTTCGCAGAGGAGCGGGGGATGCCGGCGGACCCCTGTGCAGGTGAGCCCGGGACTGTGCCGCGCACCCACCGGCCGCCCGACGCCGACAGCAGCCGCTGCCTTTTGGAGCCGTTGCCTCCCCGGTGCAGGATGCGGCCCCGCTCGGCTGAAGCCCGTCCCCGTCCTTCCCTGCAGGCGCGGACGCCCTGATCACAGCGCACGACTTCTTGTCGTGGATCAAGCAGGAGGAAGAGCCCTGCGTCCGCGAGCCCTGGGAGCTGCCGGAGAGGGAGATGCTGACGGGTCCCGGTCCCGGTGAGCGATGCTGAGCCCGGCACCATGGGGCTGGGATGGGGAGCACAGCCCAGGCTGGGCTGTGGCTCGGGGACATCCCCGGTGTCCCTGGCAGGCGCTGACCAGAGCCTTTCCCTCCCCTGCAGCCGGCGAGGGGCTGCTGGTGAAGACGGAGGAGCGGTGCCCCCACGCCGAGCCCCCCGAGGAGGTGGGCTTGCCGGGCGGCTCCGGGGAGCTGCTCTTCCCCGGCGCGGGCTTCGGGAGCCCCGAGGGACAGGCAGCGGCGGCAGCGGTGGCGGCGGTGGCTCTGCCGGCACAGCACAGACTGGGCAAAGCCCCAGGCTCAGAGCCGGGGCCGGGGGCCGAGGCGGCGGGGGTCCCCACCGCGACGCCGGGACCCGCCGAGGAGCGGCCGCACAGCTGCACCGAGTGCGGGAAGAGCTTCAGCGGGAAGAAGAGCCTGCGGATCCACCAGCGAAGCCACGCGGCCGAGCGTCCCTACCCCTGCGCCGAGTGCGGGAAGAGCTTCAATTGCCACTCGGGGCTGGTGCGGCACCAGATGATCCACCGCGGCGAGCGGCCCTACAAGTGCGCCGAGTGCGGCAAGTGCTACAGCCGCAAGGAGCACCTGCAGAACCACCAGCGGCTGCACACGGGCGAGCGGCCCTTCGCCTGCGCCGCCTGCGGCAAGAGCTTCATCCGCAAGCAGAACCTGCTCAAGCACCAGCGCATCCACACCGGCGAGCGGCCCTACCAGTGCCCGGCCTGCGGCCGCAGCTTCCGCTACAAGGAATCGCTCAAGGATCACCAGCGGGTCCACGGGGCCGAGGCAGGCCCCCCGTCGCTGCCGCCCCCCCGGCATCATGCCCCCTGGGGACTAGGGGTCACCCCGCCGCGGACTGACACCCCCCGGCACGGGGGCAGGCGCCGGCCACGCAGCTTCCTACCAAATACAGGCGCCCAGCCGGGGCGGGGGGCACGGGGAGCCCCCGGGGGGGGCCGTGCACCCACAGGTCCCCCCACCCGGGGCCGGCCCTGCCACGGATGGACGCTCTTCGGCCCCCACCGCTCCCCTTACCAGACAATCTCGCTGCACAGGATGGGGAGCAGCCCCCCGCCGCATCCCCCCGCCCCCGCCGCCACCCCCCGCCTGCCGCTCTGCTCCCTGGCCCCCGCTGCTTATTTTTACTGCCCCCCGCCCCGCGCCGTCCCGCTCTGTACAGTGCTTGGGGTGTAGTTTTGTATGGACGATGCGACACGGAATAAAGTCATGCTGGGCTTCAGCGCCTTCGGCACCACGGGGTCCCCCGCCATCTCCCCCCAGTCCTGCGGCCACAGTCCTGCCCCATCCCCGGGATCCTGCACCCAGGAAGGCAGCGGCAGCGCCTGCAAGCTCAGGGATGGGGAAAAGGAGGGGAAAAAAAATCACGGCACAGCATGGGGCAGTGGGAATGGCAGCACGGCGGAGCTGAAGGTTGAGGGGGCTGCCAGCGGTCCCGGTGTCACCGGCTGCGGTGGCTTTGTGCTGGCTGTGCAGAGACCGCCGCAGAGCGCGGAGTGGCTGCACCCACGGGTGAAAGCCTGCAGGGAGAGGGAAGGACAGGCACCGATGGTCCCGTGGGCACGTGTGTGCACGCCAGCTGCGGGTGTGCAGGGGCGGCTGCATGCGGTGCGGGTCCCGCGTCTCCCCGGGCAGCTGCAGCCCCTGCCCCAGCAGGCCCCTGCCCTTAGCAAACACTTCCTAGCATCTCTAATTCCCAACATTTCTCATTTTTCCCGCCTTTCCCCGAAATTCTTGGGCAGCAGGCTGTGGCCAAGCCCCACCCGGGGCACGAACCCTGTGCCCACCTCCCTGCACTCCCCAACACCCCTCTGCAAATCATTTCACCGGCTAATAGAACACAACCGGACGGCAACACCCTGCTCGCATTGGCAGCAGCAACAGGCAGCGCTCCCATGCGTCCTGCCGTCGCTCAAACCACCTGAACGCCCACCCGGCTCCTGCCCGCTGGCACCAAACCCGGCCCAGGTCTCTCCTGCCCTTGATTTGGGTCTATAAGTTATTTACACACAGTTCTAACTGCAGCCAGCTTCCGCAGGCACCCCGAGCTGGGTGTCACCGTCCCCCCGAGGGAGACGGTCGCCCCGGGAGGGCCCAAGCAGCGTTGGTGACCCAGCAAGTGCGGCGGCTCAGGCTGCTCTGCCCGGCAGCTGCTGCCCCACGGCTGGCACTGGTGGTGCTGCCGCCGCGCAGGGACATGGCCGTGCGTCCCCGCATGCTGTGGTTGCTGGGGTGGGGGAACGCATCAGCCCAGGGTGGGCTTTTTAGCTGTGCTGGCACCCTGATGCGGGCTGCAGCTGGAGGAGGTGGCAGGGTGTGTGGGGCTGCAGCTCCCTGGGGACCTTGCACCCTGCCTGGTGACCCTGCGTGCTGCCTGGGGACCCTGCACGCTGCCTGGGGATGCTGCACCCTGCCTGGGGACCCTGCACCCTGCCTGGGGATGCTGCACCCTGCCTGGGGACCCTGCACCCTGCCTGGGCACCCTGCACCCTGCCTGGGCACCCTGCACCCTGTCTGGGCACCCTGCACCCTGCCTGGGGACCCTGCACCCTGCCTGGGCACCCTGCACCCTGTCTGGGGACGCTGCACACTGCCTGGGCACCCTGCACCCTGCCTGGGGACCCTGCGTGCTGCCTGGGGACCCTGCACCCTGCCTGGGGACCCTGCAGGCTGCTGGGGACCTTGGACGCTGCCTGGGCACCCTGCACACTGCTGGGGACCTTGCACCCTGCCTGGGCACCCTGCACCCTGCCTGGGCACCCTGCACCCTGCCTGGGGACGCTGCACGCTGCCTGGGCACCCTGCACCCTGCCTGGGGACCCTGCGTGCTGCCTGGGGACCCTGCACCCTGCCTGGGGACCCTGCACCCTGCCTGGGGACCCTGCAGGCTGCTGGGGACCTTGGACGCTGCCTGGGCACCCTGCACCCTGCCTGGGGACGCTGCACACTGCCTGGGCGCCCTGCGCCCTGCCTGGGGACCCTGCATGCTGCTGGGGACCTTGGACGCTGCCTGGGCACCCTGCACACTGCTGGGGACCTTGCACCCTGCCTGGGCACCCTGCACCCTGCCTGGGCACCCTGCACCCTGCCTGGGGACGCTGCACGCTGCCTGGGCACCCTGCACCCTGCCTGGGGACCCTGCGTGCTGCCTGGGGACCCTGCACCCTGCCTGGGGACCCTGCAGGCTGCTGGGGACCTTGCACACTCCCTGGGGACCCTGCACGCTGCCTGAGACCCTGCACACTTCTGGGGACCCGCAGATTGCCAGGGACCCGGCACGCTGCCTGGGACACTGCTCACTGCCCAGGGACCCTGCATGCTGCCCAAGGGGCCTTGCACGCTGCTTGGGGACACTGCCTGGGGACCCTGCACGCTGCTTGGGGGCCCTGCACCCTGCTTGGCACCCTGCACGCTGCTGGGGACCTTGGACACTCCCTGGAGAGCCTGAATGCTGCCTGGGCACCCTGCACACTGCTTGGGGACCCTGCACACTGCCTGGGGACATTGGGACACTCCCTGAGGACCTTGCACACTCCCTGGGGACCCTGCACGCTGCCTGAGACCCTGCACACTTCTGGAGACCCTGCAGACTGCCGGGGACCCAGCACCCTGCCTGGGACACTGCTCGCTGCCCGGGGACCCCCACATGCTGCCCAAGGGGTCTTGCATGCCACTTGGGGACCCTGCACACTGCTTGGGGACCCTGCACGCTGCCCAAGGGACCCTGCCTGGGCATCCTGCACACGGCCTGGGGTCACTGCACACTGCTTGGCACCCTGCACATTGCTGGGGACCTTGGACCCTGCCTGGGGACCCTGCGTGCTGCCTGGGGACCCTGCACACTGCCTGGGGACCCTGCACGCTGCTGGGGACCTTAGACACTCCTGGGGACCCTGCATGCTGCCCAAGGGACCCTGCACACTGCTGGGGACCTTGCACACTCCCTGGGGACCCTGCACGCTGCCTGAGACCCTGCACACTTCTGGGGACCCTGCAGACTGCCGGGGACCCGGCACCCTGCCTGGGACACTGCTCGCTGCCCAGGGACCCCCGCATGCTGCCCAAGGGGTCTTGCACACTGCTTGGGGACCCTGCTCCCTGCTTGGGGACCCTGCACCCTGCTTGGCACCCTGCACGCTGCTGGGGACCCTGCACACTGCCTGGGGACCCTGCACACTGCTTGGGGACCCTGCACGCTGCTGGTGATCTTGGACACTCCCTGGGAACCCTGCACACTGCCTGGGGACCCTGCACACTGCTTGGAGACCCCACATGCTGCCCAAGGAGCCTTACACGCTGCCTGGGGACCCTGCACTCCACTTGGGACCCTGCACCCTCCCTGGGGACCCGGCCCGCTGCCCAGGGGACCATACATGCTGTCCCCGAGCTGTGCCCGCTGCCCCACCACCCCAGAACCACAGCCGGCTTGGGGCAGCCCAGGAGCAGGGCAGGCCAGCGCGGCAGCGTGCCGGCAGCAGTGGGGATGTGAGCGGGGAGGAACCACAGGCAGGCGGTGAATTAGCAGCATGACACAGCAGCCGAGCAGCGCCGGCACAAGCGAGCAGGGACTGGGTCGGCGGAGGAGGCTCAAGAACATCCTTGAGGCCACGCGGGTGGCCGGGAGGGGACAGGACCCCTGACCCATGCTGCGGGGAGGCAGGGCAGGGGAGCGGGGTGTCCCCACGGGCAGCAGCGGCTCACGCGGCCCCGCTGCCAGGGGATCGGGCAGCTGCCTGCCCGTGGGGTGGACCGAGGAGGAGGATGTGGGGAGCACACGGCCCCCCTGGCTTCGCAAGGGCAGGATTAATCCTCAGATGTCCAACACGGGCACCTTGTCACCCCCGCGAGCGCCACGGCGGGCATCGCTGCCGGCTCGGCACCAACGCGGCCAGCAGCCGGCACAGCTCCTGGCCAAGACGGGAGCGTGGCTTCGGCAGGCGGCGCGGGAAGGATCGCAGAGGGCAGCAGGTCCCGCTCGCCTGGGACCCTCCTCACCGCGCCGCCCCGGCACCGAGTCCACACACAGAGACAGCGTTTCTGTTTTTTGGGGAATTTTTTTTTAACAGAAGTTTATGGTTATATGCAAATTAGGTCATTAAATGATTTGCATAAAATGTTCGCACATCAGCGACTAAGTGTTCCTAACTCCCCACCCCCCGAAAGGTAGTAATCCTACTCGACTAGTGCTGTCACACAGCCCCGCTGACACCCGCGCACGCCTCCCTGCCGCGCGCCCCGCTCCCGGCCGGCCGCGTTCGCGGGCCCTGCCCAGGCTGCCCGCGCAGGCAGAGGCAGGGCCACGGGCGCAGGCAGGCCTGCCGGGTGCTCGCGACGCCTTTACACACGCTCGCGTTATCGCCGCCTCCCTCCCCGGGCCTGCGCCCCGCACGCTCCCAGCGCGCGGCAGGCGTGCGCGGCGCCGGCCGCCCGTGCCCCCTTGTACCTTCCCCGTGCTCGTAGGGGTCCGGGCGTGCCGGCGGGGCAGGCGCCGAGCTCGCCGGCGGCCGCACGCTGGGGCACGCATCCCGCGACAGCTCCCACGCGCACAGTTCCCCCACGCGCACGCCACTCTGTCCGTGGCCGGGCACCCACCGCGTGGCCGGGACCCTGGGCGCGGGCGCCGGGAGGGCCGCAGGCACACCATGTCCTTGGCGGGACAGCGTCCCCGCCCGTCCCTAGCTGTTGGTGAGGAAGAGCCGTCTGTGTCTGGAGGCAGAGCCGCGCGGTCGGCCCCGACGCCGGCCCCGGCCCCGGTTGCCGAAGGGGCTTCGGCTGGGCACGGCGGTCTCTCCCCAGCTGGCGGTCCCAGCCTGCGGCTCGGGGAAGCTGGGCTCGGCTTTGGGCTGCTCGAGGAGCGGGCTGGGGTCCGGCCGGGTCTCGGCCGGCGGCGCCTGGCTCTGCCGGGCGCTGGCCCTCTCCTCGCGCAGGTAGCGCAGCTCGTCGCGGATGTCCGTCAGGACGCCCAGCAGGCGAAACTGGAGCTCGCGGTCGCGGGCCCTCTCCTCGCGCTGGGTGGCCCGCTCCTCTTGCCACATGGCCAGCTCCTGGTGGTACAGCTGGTCCCACTGCTCCTCCAGGTCCAGCAAGTGATGGATGTTAGTCCTCCAGCTCTCCCGGCGGTCTTCCCGCAGGCGGGAGCAGCCGAGGCCGCGGGGTGGGCCGGGGGCGGCCGGGGCGTCCCCCGGGGGGGAGGCGGAGGAGGGCAGCGACTCCTCGGTCAGGGCGCCGTGAAGCGGGGAGCGGGCCGGCGGCTCCTCCTCCGCCGTCGGCTTCTCCCAGGTGGGCCCCATCAGTACCCTGGGCAAAGCGCCCATCTCCGGGCCCGGGCCCCCTGCCTGCTCCTCGGGGTGCGAGGAGTCGAGCCCGCGGCCCAAGGGGGGCAAGTCGGACACCCCTTCGTGGCCCCAGTCCGAGTGAGCGTCCACGGGGTTGAGAGGGTCCTCGGGCAGGGAGGTGACGGAGCCCTGGGAGCTGCACCTGCGGATCAGCATGGCCTGGCGGGACAGTTTCATGTCTTCCTCCGCAGACATGGGGGCCTCGGGCCCGGGCTGCATCCCCACGGCCCCGCCGTGGCCCCTCTCCACCTCCCGGCCTTCCCGTTCCTCCTCCTCCGACATGGAGGCGTAGGAGACGAGGGACTCGTTTCGCAGGGACGGGGAAATGGCTGACATGTCCGGAGTCCGCAGCTCCGGTCCCGACTCGGCTGGAAGAGAAGAAAAGCCCTCCGGTGAGCCCCAGCCGCTTGCCCTAGCCCCCTGCTCCTCCCCGACACACGGACGTCCCCCTCACGGACATCCCCGAGGGACACAGTGGGCCCACGTGCCCCGTCTGTGCTGCCCTCACCCCTGCATGCCTCGCACGCCCCTCGGCCCCCCGCAGCGAGTTCCCCAGGCCCCTGCACGACACAGGGATGGCCACGGCCTTTGCCTTCCCTTGGATTTGCCGCCTTCTCCTGCCACCGAACAACCCTCGGCGGTTACGAAACTGCGCTCCGAGTTCCCCGTTACGCATCCGCAGCCCTTCGGGACTCATGGACCAGGAGACAATCGCACAGGCTGGGCAGGCGTAGGGAAGCGTCTCCGATTGGGGCGTCCCCCGTGGTGCCAGCCCCATCGCCGTGCCGAGGGCTGCACCCACCCCTGCCAGCAGCAAGACACCGCGCCGGGACTGGGCTCTCGGTGCAAACAACCATCGCAAACTTTTAACCAGCCGCCACGCTCCCAGCGGATCTCCATCCAGACCCTGCGCCCTCCCTCCGCCGCCTAAAGCCCCGCAGCAGCCTGTCCCGCACCCTTACCCGAACTGCTCTGTCCTTCCCCTCGGCTGTACTCGCAGATGACGGAGGGGTCGGGGCTCTGCACCGCCAGCCGGGGCACGGCGGAGCCCTCCACGTCCGGCAGCGACGAGGGCTGCCCGTTGGTGTCGATGTAGATGCTGGGGTGGCTCACGCCGGGCTGCAGGTGCATGAAGGACTGCTTGGTCGCGCCGGGGAAGAACAGATCTGCGGGACAGAGAGAATCCAGCCTCAGAGAGCCGCAGCGGCTCACATGCCCCCCGCGGAAGGGCGGACGGGGCTCCCCAGAAGAAGGGTCCCAGGGAAATCTGCAGGGGAGCAACGCTGCACGGGGGACACAGTTGCACCGAGGCGCAGATGCTCCTCCTGCAAGGCCAGCCCGCACGATCGTTCGCCCTCACCCTGCCCGGGACCATCCTGAACTCGCCCAGCCCCGAGGGGGTTGGCACCCCCTAAATGTCCCGCAGGACTTCTTCCTCCAGCCCAGAGCTTTTCTGCTTTGCAGCAAGATGGGCGTCTGGTTCAGAGCCTGCCTGAGTGAAACGAGACCCACGCCGCCCACCCGGCCCCACTGAAACCTGATGGGCCAAGCTGAAATCGAAGAGCAGAGGAAGGAGCAGGAAAAACTAACCCTGGTGTCCTCTGGGGATACAAAGCAGCCGGACACATCCCCTTTGTGGAAATGAAAGGGCAGGGCGGGTATTTGCCTCCTGGCCAGTAACAAAGCCCAGCTGGGGTGTAACCGCAGGCCCAGCCCAGCACTACTGCAAGAGTGACGTCGGGTCTTTCGCCAACATCGTGTCCCCCCCCGAGCATCTTTTGGGCATTCGCCCTAAACAGGCGTTATCAAGAGCGGGACCGGCAAGAGGGCTCTGCGGGAGGCCGAGACGCAGGTTTGCTCTGCAGGCGACGCAGGGGTCAAAGGCACAGCCCCATCAAGAAGGCACGGCCTGCCCAGGGACCCTCCGGCTCCCCCCCAGCCATGCACGGCACGCGGGTGCAAGATGCCGTGGGAGGACGGCGTGACTTTGTGCTGAAGCAGCTGCTCCCACTCCCTCTGGCCTCAGCTAACCATGGGGGACACTGACCCTGCGAGGAACGGGGGAAATAAAATCCCATCCCATCTTTTACCGGCTGCATTTAGATGGTATCCAGCAAGGCCAGGCACTGAATCAAATTAAAGAAAGAAAAAAAAAAAAACAAAACCCACACCCACAAAGTTTGAGATGTTCCTGTTGACCCAGGTTATTTCCGCAGTGGGTTTTTAATTCCAGCGCACACAGTTTCCAATGCTGGTGGTTTGCTACTCAAATACAACAGGACCACGGCCCTGCCGGGTGCTGTAATCCCGACAAAAACCGCATACGAGAGCAAAAACCCAAAGTCTCCTTCCACGATCCACGCCGCGCCGGCTAGCACAGAACGCAAAAGCTCAGCAGACCCCGGAGCTCGGGGGGGACGGTGACCTGGTGACGTTACCAGGCCGGACATCACTCAGAGAGCGCAGGTGGGGACACAGCACAGGACTCTGCTCCTCCAACTCTCCTCTCCCCAGAGAACCACCACGACTGACCTGGGTCCAAGATGATTTCGGGCTCCGAGTCGTGGCTGGCCTGCAAGAAGGTGGAAGCCACCATCTTCTCCAGGGGCGTGAGGCGTGGCTTGTGGAGGGGCCCACCGGCGCGGTTCATGGGCAGGTGCTTCTTGGAGGTGATCTTTTTCTTGACGTCCAACCGCAGGTCGCGCCACTTGTGCTTGAGGTCGTCAATGGAGCGTTCGGTGTAGCCCAGGAAGTTGACGCGGCTTTGGATTTGGGTCCAGAGCTGCTTCCGCCGCACGGGGTGAGCCCGCAGGGCTTCAGACCCATACAGGGCGCTGAAATGCCGGACCACATTCCAGACCAGCGTCTCAGTCTCGTCATTGGAGAAGTTGGCCTTCCTCTTCCGGCCAGACGCTGGCATCGCCTGCGAGGCTGCGGCAGAGGTGGAAGGGGCACAATTGAACCTCGGTCCCCACTCCTCTCTGTCAGCTCCTGGGGGGAACATGGGGCTGCGGGAGCCCGAGGGAGCCGCGGAGGAGGGAGCCGAAGCAAGAGCCCCCGAGGCATCCATGGCAGGGGAGGCTTGGGCCGGGGAGGATCTAAAGAGCCGCTTCGGCACACCACGCGGCAGGGGGGCACCTCATCCCCTCGCCCCGGCTCGAGAGCACCTGGGAGGGGAGAAAAGGAAAGGGCAGCGGTGGGTGGCGGCAGCGCGGGGTGACGGCGAGGGCCCCCGGCCCTCTCCAACCAGAGGCACCCGGGGGCCCCCAGCCAGCTACCACAGGGGCCGCAGAGAGGGTCGTGGTCACGGTGCGTGCGTTGGGACCGCGACAGAGGCCGTGGTGAGGGTCATGGCACGCGCCTCGGGGCCGTGGCGAGTGCCTCGGGGCCACGCAGAGGATGACAAGGAGCACCTCGGGGCCAGGCTGAGGGCGATGGGGAGCGCCTCAAGGCCACAAGCGAGGGCCTCGTGGCCACGTTGACAGCAAGGGCGAGTGCCTCCAGGACACGGCCTTGGCAAGCACCCCAGTGCCGTGGCAGGAGCCACAGCAACAACTTCGGGGCCGTGGCCATCGCCTCTGGGCCACAGCGCGCACCACAGCGAGGGACTTGACCACGGTCAGCGCCTCAGGAGATGGCAAGGGCCTCGGTGATGGCAAGCACCTGGGCACTGTGGCAAGGGCCACAGCCATGGTGAAAGCACCAGGGCTGCAGCACGAGGCCTCAGGGCCATGGTGAAGGCCTTGGCCATGGCGAGCGCTTCAGGTTCCCAGCAAGGGCCGCAGGGCTGTGGCACAGACCTCGGCCGTGGTGCAGGTCTTGGGGCCATGGCAAAGACCTTGGCCATGGTGAGCATCTCAAGGCCACGGTGAAGACCGTGGCTACGATGCAGGCCTTGGCAAGGGTCTTGGCAATGGTGAGACCCTCAGGGCCTCAGCGAGCACCTCAGGTACCCAGTGAGGAGCTTGGGGCCATGCTGAAGGCCTTGGCCATGGCTAGCACCTCAAGGCCATGGCAAAGCCATTAGCGAAAGCCTCTGCCATGGTGAATGTCTCAAGATCCCAGTGAGGGCCTTGGGCCCATGGCAAAGACTGTGGCCACGGCAAGCGCTTCAAGGCTGTGACAAAGACCTTGGCCATGGTGAACACCTCAAGCTCCCATTGAGGGCCTTGGAGCCATGGCAAAGACTGTGGCCACGGCGAGTGCTTCAAGATGATGGCGAAGGCCTTGGTCACGGCAAACACCTCAAGCTCCCAGTGAGGGCCTCAGGGTCACGGCGAAAACCACGGCCGTGGCGAGTGCGTCAAGCCCACGGCAAAAGTCTTGGCCACGGTGAACAACTCAAGCTCTCACAACGGCCTTCAGGCCAGTGCAAAGACCAAGACCACGGCAAGCGCTTCAAGGCCACGGTGGAGACCTTGGCGAAGGCCTCGGCTATGGTGAGCGCCTCAAGACCCTGGCAAAGACCGCGGCGCAGGTCCTGGGCCCGCGGCGAAGCCCCCGGCCCCGCCGAGCACCTGAAGGCCGCGTCGTGACCCTCGGCCAAGCTCTCGCCCACGGCGCAGCCCAAGCGCCCCGGCGCAGGCCGCGGCCCCGCCGACCCCCTCAGCCCCCCAGCACCACGGCAGAGCCCTCAACCGCCCTCAGCATCCCCAGGCCCCGCCGAGACCCCTCCGGCGGCCACCTCAAGGCCTCGGCCGAGCGCCTCAGACCCTCGCCCACCCTCCCCCGGGTGCAGCGGCCGCTCCCCCCTCAGCAGCGGGGGCGGGGGGGGGGGACACCGGTCACCGGCTGCACCCCCCCGGGCAGGGCCGGGGCCTTCAGCGGGCGGCTTTTGTTCGCGCTTCCGCCGGGCACCGGGGACAAAGGGGCCGGAGCCGGTGCCTGCCCCGAGGGGAGCGGGGAGGGGGGGACCCGTGGGCAGGCACCGGCGCCGGCCGCAGGCCTTTCCCCCCCCACACACCCCCCTCGGCACCCCCCGGGGGCAGGGCGGCGGCGCCTACCTGTGCCGGGCCGGGCGTGCGAAGGGGAGGAGGGGGGGGGGGGGAGGGGGGGGGGCAGCGGGGGCCGGCAGCGCGGAGGGGCCGGGCTCGGAGTGGGGGGCTCAGCTCCGGCGGCGGCGGCGGCGGCGGGTAATGGCTCCCGCCTCGGCGGAACTCGCCTTCATTTCCTCCGCCTCCGAGCGGCGCGGCGCGGCGCGGCGCGGGCCCTGCGCGCGCCCGCCCGCCCTTGGGCGCCGCCTGGCGGCGCAAAGCCGCAAGCCGGGGAGTGACCGGCGGCGGGGGGGCGGGAACCCCCCGTGCACACGCACCCACGCACCGCGGTCACTGCGCGCTCCCGGCAGCACCGGGCACCCCCGGGATCGCGCATCCCCCGTGGGGGCTTCCCTGCGCACCCAGTTCCTGCACCCCCGGGATCGCGCATCCCCCGTGGGGGCTTCCCTGCGCGCCCCGTCCCTGCACATCCCCCCCGGGCGCTGCGTGCACCCCCGGGATTGTCATTCCCGTGGGCACCCCCGCGTGTAGCCAGTCCCTGAACCCCCGGAGGGGGCCCCGGGCACCCCCCGTGGTTGCACATCCCTGGTGGGCGCTTCCCTGTGCACCCCGTCCCTGCACCCCCCCGGGTGCTGCGTGCACCCCCGGGATTGTGCATTCCCGTGGGCACCCCCGCGTGTAGCCGGTCCCTGAACCCCCGGGGGAGCCCCCGGGCACCCCCGTCATCGTGCATCCCCCGTGGGCGCTTCCCTGCGCGCCCCGTCCCTGCACATCCCCCCCGGGTGCTGCGTGCACCCCCGGGATTGTGCATTCCCGTGGGCACCCCCGCGTGTAGCCAGTCCCTGAACCCCCGGAGGGGGCCCCGGGCACCCCCGTGGTTGCACATCCCTGGTGGGCGCTTCCCTGTGCACCCCGTCCCTGCACCCCCGGGATCACGCATCCCCCGTGGGCGCTTCCCTGCGCACCCCTGGGTGCCCCTTCCTCTGTACGCCGGTGTTCCCACCCACGGTACACCCTGTCCCTGCACCCCCGGGGGAGCCCCCGAGCACCCCCACGGTTCTGCATCCCCCATGGGCGCTTCTCTGCGCACCCAGTTCCTGCACCCGCATGATCGCGCATCCCCCGTGGGCGCTTCCCTGTGCGCCCCGTCCCTGCAACCCCCCCGGGTGCTGCATGCACCCCCGGGATTGTGCATTCCCGTGGGCACCCCCGCGTGTAGCCGGTCCCTGCACCCCCGTGATCACGCATCCCCAGTGGGCACTTCCCTGTGCACCCCGTCCCTGCACCCCCGGGATCGCGCATCCCCCGTGGGCGCTTCCCTGTGCACCCCGTCCCTGCACCCCCGGGATCGCGCATCCCCCGTGGGCGCTTCCCTGTACACCCCTGGGTGCCCCTTCCTCTGCACACCGGTGTTCCCACCTGTGGTGCACCCTGTCCCTGCACCCCCGGGGAGCCCCCGAGCACCCCCGTGATTGCTCATCCCCCGTGGGCGCTTCCCTGCGCACCCCGTCCCTGCAACCCCGGGATCGCGCATCCCCCGTGGGCGCTTCCCTGCACGCCCCGTCCCTGCACCCGCCCCGGGTGCTGCATGCACCCCCGGGATTGTGCATTCCCGTGGGCACCCCCGCGTGTAGCCGGTCCCTGAACCCCCGGGGAGCCCCCGGGCACCCCCGTGATCGCACATCCCCCGTGGGGGCTTCCCTGTGCACCCTGTCCCTGCAACCCCGTGACCGTGCATCCCCCGTGGGCGCTTCCCTGCACACCCCTGGGTGCCCCTTCCTCTGCACCCCGACGTCCCACCCGCGGTACACCCTGTCCCTGCACCCCCGGGGGAGCCCCCGAGCACCCCCGTGATCGTGCATCCCCCGTGGGCGCTTCCCTGCACCCCCAGTTCCTGCACCCCCGTGATCGCGCATCCCCCATGGGGGCTTCCCTGTGTGCCCCATCCCTGCACCCCCACCGGGTGCTATGTGCACCCCCAGGATTGTGCATTCCCGTGGGTACCCCCGCATGTAGCCGGTCCCCGCACCCCCGGGGGAGCCCCCGGGCACCCCCGTGGTTGCACATCCCCGGTGGGCGCTTCCCTGTGCATCCCGTCCCTGCACCGCCGTGACCGTGCATCCCCCGTGGGCGCTTCCCTGCGCACCCCTGGGTGCCCCTTCCTCTGCATGCCGCTGTCCCCACCCGCGGTACACCCTGTCCCTGCACCCCCCGGGGGAGCCTCGTGTACCCCCGAGATTGTGCATCCCCAGTGGGCACTGCGCTGCGCACCCCTGGGTGCCCCCCGCACCCCCTTCCTTTGCACCCCGATGCCCCCACCCGCGGCACTCACTGTTCCTGCGCCTCTGGGGGAACCCCCTGCACCCCCGGGATTGTGCGTCCCCCGTGGGCACTTCCCTGCCCACCCCGTCCCTGCACCCCTGGGTGCCCCTTGCACCCCTGTGTGCCGTGCACCTTGACACCTGGCGCACACCGCACCCCCACCCCCAGGGCGGCCGTTGTACGCCTGCGCATCCTGGTGCCCCCCAACCCTGGCCAAATTGATGGGTGCACCGTGAATGGCACCCCCCACCCCAAGCACCCTGTCCTCTGTCCCCCCGTGGGTGCCCCTGGCACATCCCACCCCCTGCACCCACGTGGTGGGTGCTCGTACCCCGTGTCCCACGCGCCCTGATGGGCACCTGGGTGCACGCTGCCTCTGCACCCCTGGGGTGCCCCTTGCACCCCGTGCCCACGCATGCCACGCTCGGTGCACCCCCCTGCACACCCCCGGGAACACCCTCGCCCCCGTTCATTCTGGAAGGCATCCGGGTGCCCCCTGCACCCCTTTGGGGGGGCCCTGGCACCCCCTGCACCCAGATAGACACGTCCCGGTGCGCCCTGCCCACGCACCCCTCAGGGTGCTCGTCGTGCTCTCCGATGCTGCTCAGTGCCCCGTGCACCCCCCTGGGTGCCCCCTGCACCCTCCGCCCCGTGCACCCCCACAAGCAAACCCCCGGGGCAAACTTACCCAGCACCCCAACGGGTCCCTGGGTGCACCCTGTCCCGTGCAACGGGCGCCTCGGGGACCCCGGTGCGGCAGGGGATGGCAGCGGTCACCGCGCCAGGGACAGGGAGCCCATGGGTGCCTCTTAGGGCACACGGTCCCACAAACACAGGGCGGGGGCTGCGCAGGGGACCCCCGGGTGCACACGGGTCGTCAGCCGGGTCCCCGCTGCCCGTGGGTGCTGCCCGTGGCCCTGGTACCCGGGTGGGGACAGCATGCGTCGGGGTGCTGCGGGGGCCCGGGAGCGGCTGCAGTGACCCCAGGTCAGGGCGAGGGAGGGGAAGGGGAGTTTTGGGGTGGCCCCACCGCTCCGGGCAGCCCCGGGGGGGAGCACAGGGGCTCTGCCCGGCTCATGGTGGGGCTGGATGCGACATTAAAATATTACAGCCACCACCCGCGCTGCGCTTTGCTGAATTCTGCTTTTTTTTAATGCCTGGTGCAAACCTCCGGGCACCACGTGGTGACAGCAGCCAGTGGCACCCGGTCCGCCCGAATCCCCGCGGGAAGGAGCCACAGCCCCTGGCGCAGGGACACCCCACGCCCCCCCACCCCAGCAAACACAACTACCCCACTGGGGGCAAATCCCCCCCTGGGAGGCGGCTCCGCGATGGCTCCCGCTGGCTGCAGAAGCGAACGGGGAGAAGGTTTCGGCAGCGGGTTCGTGCCTCCGGCGCTGCCACCGCCAGCCCCCGGCACTGCCGCGATGGGTGACATCCAGAGCGCGGCGGCTCCGCAGCCCCCACGCGCGGTGCTCCCTGCCGGGCACCCGCTTTGCCCCCGAGCCATGCGGACCCACGGCAAACCCCACGGCACAACTCCGCTGGCACTGCCGCCGCGGACGGTGGCCAGGCCAGGCCGGTGACAGCCCCGGTGAGCGCCGGTCCCCGTCCCAGGCACGAGTGGGTCCAGGCATCCGCTCACTGCTTGGGAGGGGTGTCCCCAATGAGGGCTCGCCCGGAGCTGGCCGACACCATGTGCACCACGTCCTCCAGCTCGTAGAAAGCCTGGAAGAGGTCCGGCGAGGTGGCCCGGCACTCCAGGTACCGCCGCAGCGTGGCCAGGCTCCCCCAGACCTCCCGCTCCGAGGGGCAGGGCTGCACTGCCGCCGGCTCTCCCATGTCCTCGCCCTCCGCTGTCCCTTCATCCCCATCCGCCTCCGCCGGCTCCCCGTCGCGCTCCAGCTCCTCGTCCACCAGCGTGCGGTGCTCCAGCTGCTCCCGGCTGAGCAGGCCGGGTGCCAGGGTGAGGGCCGGGGCCTCGGCGCTGGGGCTGAAGCCGGCGGCACGGAAGCAGCTGGCGATGAGCCCCGGGCGCACGTCGCCCCAGGCTTGCGCCAGCATGTGCAGGGCATCCAGGAGGGTCGGCTGCTCCGTGCCGCGCTCCGCCGGCAGCCACCTCAGCAACCGGCGCCGGTAGTGGCCCTTGAGGTCGCTGGCGATGCCGCAGTCCAGGGGCTGGGCCAGGGCGGTGGCCGGCGGGACGAAGACCATCCTGACGTTGGAAAGCTGGAGGTAGGGGTGCGCCTCGTGCTTGGTGAGGAGGAGGAGGACGCTCTTCCCCCGCCGCTGCATCCCCTCGTTGAACTCCTGCAGCCACTCGGCGAAGAGCGAGGCGGTCACGCCGGCCAGGTTGCCGGCGCGGTAGCTCCAGGGCATCTGCCCCAGGTTGATGCCCTGCAGGCAGCGGGGCCGGGGGCTCTCCCCCACCGCCCGCAGCGGGGCCTTCTCCGAGCCGTCGGCGTTGGCGCAGAGCAGGAGCGTCAGCTGGTTGCCGGCGCTCTCGCCCTTGCTGGGGGAGCTGGCTGGGAGGAAGACCCCCGTCTCCCCGCAGGCGTAGATCTCGGACAGCGCGTAGCTGTGGAGGAGGCCGGGAAGCACCGCACCGGCCCAGTGCTCGGCCGTGGGCTGCTCCGCGTCCCCTTTCTCCGCCGGAGGCTTCTTGAAGGCGAGGTTGTGGCGTGCCCCGAAGCGAGCCAGCCAGCCGCCGCTGGGCTCCGGGTCGGGCCGGCCCAGCGCCTCGGCGAGGTGTTTGGCCTTGAGCTGGAGGAGCGGGCCGCTGACGGGCAGGTCGGCGGTGCGGGCCCCTTCCACCCAGCGCAGCAGGGCGGCCTCGAGGGCCGTATCCTTCCCCTCCCGCTTGCGTTTGCGCTCGGGGTCGCCGTTACGGTGCCACTCGCTCAGGATCCGCTCCTTGTTCTTGATGATGCGGCAGATCTGGGGCTGCGACACCCCGAAGCGCTTGGCCAGCTCGCTCTGCGACACCTTAGGGCCCTCCAGCATCTCCAGCACCCGCACCTTCTCCGTCAGAGACAGCTCCTTCCGCTCCTTCCGCGGTGCTGCCGTCCCCTCTGCCGTCCCCGGGGAGCGGCCGGCGCAGGGGGCCAGGCGGCAGGGGCTGCCCGCGGCGGGGGATGCGGCCCCCAGCCCCGCCGGCTCAGCGAAGCCTCTCCCGCAGCGGCCGCAGGCGTGGGCGCGCTCCCCGCTGTGCACCAGCCGGTGCCGCACCAGGTCCGGCTTCTGCCCAAAGCCTCGGCCACACTCGACGCACTCGAGCGGCGGCTCCCCCGGCCGGCAGCGGCGGCTCTCGAAGGCAGGCGGCGGGGGGACGAACCCCCCGTTACCGGCACCAGGATTCAGCTCCGGCTCGGGGACACCGCAGTAGCTGCAGCCCCGCTCCCGCGGTGGGATGGGGAAGTCGCCGGGGCCGGTGCGGCGGGTCGGGGGGGATCCGGGCGGCGGGGACACCCCCTCCTCACTCTTCACCTCCTTCCCCAGCCAGTCCCCTGCGGAGACAGGAGCGCGTTGGGGAGCGACCCGCTCACCGGGAATCCCGCGGGGGCCGACCCCACCGGTTCGGCAGGATTTGGCCCGTGACCCAAGCCCGGTCCCACCCGGCCCCCCGCGTCCCGCTCACCCTGGGAGGGGCCGGCGGGTGCTGCGTGCGGCCGGGGGCTCCGGTGCTCCCCGTAGCGCCCGGCCGCTGCCGCCGCCTCGTCCCCTCGCTCCACCTCGGCCAGGATGTCGGGTTTGGTGACGGCGTAACCTGTCGCAGAGACAAGAGGGCTGGCCGGTGACGCCGCCGGCAACGCCGCCGGCGATGCCGCCGCACGGCACCGCGGCAGCCGGTCGTGACGGGCCTGGGCTGACGTTCCCCCTGCCACGGTTCCCCCATGGGGACGGGGACACCGACAGCCCCGCGGTGACCCCGCGGCTGCCGCCACGCCGGTGTCACCGTGCCGCCGGCCTCGCTCACGGCCAGGCCGTGACCGGCAGCGCCAGGGCTGGTGGCGGGCAGGACCCGCGTGCCTCACCCAGGGCGACGGGGTGCTCGCGGTCCTCCTTCATGGCACCGGCACCGGCACCGGCACCGGCACCGGCACCGGCCCGGCTCCTCGGGGAGATGCAGCGGCCGCTCCCGGTGCTGCTCCCGGCGAGGCCTCGCCTGCGGGAGGGACGGTGGCGGGTGAGCGATGCGGTGACACCGCACGGCCGACCGGCAGCAACCCCGCGGCAAGGCCAGGGGAACGGGGCAGGCGGCGGGGCCGCCGGGGGCGAGCGGCCGGAACCGGCGAGCCCCGGTGGGCCGCGGTACCGGTACCGGTGCCGGTGCCGTACCTGGACCGGGGCCCGGGCCCCGTCCCCTCCCGTCCGGCCGCGCCCGCTGGGGCCCGGTGCAGCCCCGCCGCCGCCGCCGCCCCGCTCGGCCCCGCTACCGGCGGCGGGAGCGCGCCTACGGGCCCCGCCCAGCGCGCCTGACGCCCCGCCCCACTCCACCCAGCCATTGGCCCGCCGCCAGCGGCCGCCGCGCCGATTGGCCGAGCCGCCGTTCAATCAAGCGCGCGGTGGGAGGGGGAGAGGGGGTTCGGAGCCGCCTCCCGCTTTGCTCTCCTCCGCGCCTTTGCGCGGTCCGCCCGCCGCTAGGTGTCGCTGCGGCGGCCGGCCCACCGCCGTCGCCGCTCCCAGCGTCCGCCGCGCTCTCGGCATGGCCGCTCTGCCCCGCCGCTGCTGAGGAGGCGCCGGGCCCCCCGCCGCCGCCGCCCGCCCCGCCCCGCCGCCGCCCCCCGCCGCCGCCGCCCCCGCCGCGCCCCGCAGGGCCATGGCCGACTGGGCCCCCGCTCAGGTAAGCGCTGCCGCCGCCGCCTCCCCCCGCCCTCCACACACGCACCGGCCGCCGCCCCCCCGGCCTGGCCCCGGCCGCCGGGCCCGAGGGCTCGCGGCGCCGGTGCGGGCCCGTCCCGTCCACCGCGGAGCCCCGCTCAGCCCGCAGCCGCCGGGACGTGGGCCGGGGTACCGCCTCGCTCCGTCGGCGAAGCCCACGGCCCGGTTTGTGCCCCCGCAGGACCTGGAGTGGGAGATGGAGTCCCAGGAGCTGGCCCTGGAGCAGCCCCTGCCCGCCCCCGAGCAGGGCCCCGCCGCCGAGGCCGAGCTGCCGGCCGCCGAGATCTCCCTGACGCTGGTCACCGAGATCCAGGCCGTGGACAGGAAGGTGGACGCCCAGGCCGCCCAGCTGATGAACCTGGAGGGGAGGATGAGGATGGCGGAAACCAAGCTGATCGGCTGCGAGAAGACGGCGGTGGAGTTCGGGAACCAGCTGGAGAGCAAGTGGACGGCGCTGGGCACCCTCATCCAGGAGTACGGGCAGCTGCAGAAGAGGCTGGAGAACATGGAGAACCTGCTGAAGAACAGGAACTTCTGGATCCTGCGGCTGCCCCCGGGGGCGAAGGGGGAAGTCCCCAAGGTAACGGTTCTCTGCTCCGCTCCACCTTTGAAACCGGGTTGTTCCGCTCGTACCCTGTGCTCGCAGCCCTGTTTCGGTGCAGCTGCAGTGCTGAGCGGGACACAGCTTCCCTGCAGCGGCGTCTTTCTTTTAGCGCTCGGCGAGAAGCACCAGCGCGGGTCCCTTTGTGTTAATTGCACACCACTCGTCCTATGTGCGTGAGCCTTGCCAAAAAGCATCGGCCGCTCTGTGCAGGGTCGCAGGCTCCTCAGCCTGGCTGGAGCCGTGCGGAATCACGTGGCTTGGCCCTGCGTGCCTGCCCGGGTTTGGTAACACGTGCCCAGTTCCTCTTCAGAGGCAATTGTGGCAGAACCGCGTCAAAAACGAAGCGAGAAAAGAGTCAGCGTCGGACAATGTGCATGAGACGTCGGCCGCAGCGCGAGGGGGCTGAGCAGGGGGCGAGGTGCAGGCAGGTGACGAGGGAGAACTCAGGGGTGAAGCTGCCTGAGCCAGGCACGGGGGACGAGCGAGGCACGTGGGAAGGAGCGGGCGTTGCTGCGTGGAACTGTCTTGTGCAGTGCGTGAGGAGTTTGAATGAGAAAACATCCCCGGCTGTTTTCTTCGACAAGAAGTAAAACATCTGACGCTTCTAATTGCAGGTCCCCGTGGCGTTCAACGACGCTTCGTTTAACTTCTCTGAGGAAGAGTGGAAGAGCTTGAATGAGTGGCAGAAGGAGCTTTACAGGCATATCATGAAAGGCAACTACGAGGCCGTCATCTCGATGGGTAAAGTCGGGCTAGGGTTCGCCCTGAGCCTTCTGCTGCACCAGGTTTTCCCAGGGCCTGGCGGATGGAAGCACCGCTGTGCCTGGCGGGATCAGGGAGGGTGGATGGTGTGCTGGTCTGGGAACGCGTTCTGCCGGCTTTCGATAGCAGCCCTGGCAATTAGTTCAGTCCTCACTAGTTCATTTGAGTGGTGATGGACGTCATGAGCGTCGCCGCAGTGACTGCGACTCCCTGACGGTCTCTGTGGCCGGTAGGAGCCGAGCGAGCACCTGGGTCGTGAGGAGGAGGGGAAGCGAGAGGACCCTCGAGCCAAGTAAAGACGGGGAAGAGGGGAGTTTCTTTGTCATGCAAAGATCCACAGATCCACTGCGCTGGGTGCATCAGCCTGCTCGCCGCTTCGGGCAGCAGAGGGGTGCCCTGCCTCTGAGGGTCCTTCCAGCCCTTTCGGTGGGCGATCGGTCCTTCAGAGCCTTTCGTGAAGGAGGGGAGCCAGGCTTGCCTGCCTTGGTGCTCTGTCTCCCCTCATCCCAGGGAACGATTCTTTTGCAAGCTGTTGCGGTATCTGCTCCTGCGTTGCCGGGGGTAGAGCTGGGGAGAAGCAGCAGGCGAAGGCGAGCTCTGCCTTCTGCTTTCCCCTCCAGCAGCTCAGGGCAGCACGTTCACAGCTAAACGAACGTGCTCTGCTCGCTCCTTCCAGTCCCGGCTGCGGGGATTCCCTCTGGGGGACATGTTGCCTTCATGAGCACCTACGTGTGTTCTGAGAAATGACCTTGCCTCAGCTGGACGTCTGCCTGCCGTGGGTGGGAGCGCGGACGCAGGCCCTGGTAGACAGGCGTCTCCTCCCTGTGCTGAGGCCACTGGCGTGCAGGCTCACCTGCCATCCCGCTCTGGGTGATCCAGGCCTTTTGTCCTTTTTTTTTTTTTTTCTTTCTTCCTTTATTTTTTTTTGGACAGAGATCTTCTGCAGTCCCTGCGTGCAAGGGGAAAAATGTGAAGGATAAATACAGCCCCCCATTCTGCTGTTTAAAAACCTAACCCTGCGCCCTACTCTAGAGGCGCAGGAGTGTAACGGTTCCACTGATGGGGATCTGTGGATCTGAGCCTGGAGCTTAGAAAAATGTATCTGTGCTTCATCTGAAGGTTTCCTTTGAGTAATGAGGTTTAGGGGTTTGGCTTTCATATAAGGCAAACGGATCCACCAGAGCGGCAGTGGAAATTAATACCCAGAGACTCACACTTGTTTGGAAATGAAGTTTTCCGCTCTCCGCCCTAGGAGAGGTTGTGATTGTCCCCTTTCCCCCACCAAAATCCGCAAGCAGCCTGTGACTCGGACGAGTAGGATGGAGCGGTCCTGGCTGGAGGGATCCGTATGGGGAGGGCACTTCCCCTGCTGCCGCTGGCTGACAGCTCTGGTGCTGTCCCTGAGCTGAAGTCCCCATTGTAATGGATCCGCGGACCTTAGCAGAGAGGAGAAGAAAGGAAGCCTGGAGGTAAGCACAGATGCATTTTCTTATTCTCCTCCTCACGCTGCAGGCTGGGAGGTGCTCCTCACCTGAGCAGAGTGTGCTCCTGCAATCCGCTCATGTTCCCAGGGCCCAGACAAGGTGAGCGGTGCAGATGTGTGAGAGCATCTTCTTAAGCCTCTCTTTCCATTACCCGTCATCCCCAGCAGCGAAGGAAGGTTGGTGGGCGAAGGTTTGAGAGTCTCTCTCTTGCAAGGGCAGAAGAAACGTTCTGATCCTCTTTTTATGTGCAGATGCTGCCATTTCAAAGCCTGACCTCCTGTCGCGGATCGAGCAAGGAGAGGATCCCAACGCGGAGGATCAGGACGACTCTGAGGGAGGAGACACCCCTACAGACCCCAGCACCGGTGAGCCATAAGGTTCCTCAGACTCAGCGGAGAGGTGGAAAGCAGGCCCGTGGCTGCCGCTGCCCGCCTGCGCTCTTCCACTTGCCTCTGCTGTTGAGTTTTGCCAGCTCTGTCCTTGGCTACAGGGGTGACTTTGCTTTCCTAGTTGGCTCTTGCCCGATGTGGCCAGCTCTCCTGAAATCCTCTGTAAAGCAGCTGGGAAGCGTGCGCGTGAACTCCTGTCGTTCTTTCTCTTGTGCACAGAGTTTTCCTTTCCTGGTCCCGATGACAGCTCGTGGAGTAAATACGAAGAGACTCTGGCTGAAAGCCACGAGGGCTCTGAAGAAGAGGAAAGCATGGAGGTCCCTAGTACATGTGAGTTAGAAGCGCAGAGCTTCGCTGAGCGCTGCGCAGAGGCCGGGGCTAGAGGTGGGCTTGGGCTTTTGTTGCTTGCTGGGGATTGCCGGGGGCAAGATCCTGCCTTCGCCGTGGTCTCTGCCAGGCTTGCCTCAAAGGTCAGCGCGGGAGCTGAACGGCAGCGGAGGCAGATGGATGGCACGCATGCAGAAGAAGCTGCAGTACATGGGCAGTAGGGTGGAAAAGCAGCTGTGGGCTGGCTAGGGCGTGCAGATCACCTGTACGGTGCCGCGTCGCTCGGCGAGGTAGCGCGTTTGGTCAGCCTTGAAGTGGAGATGAGCAGGAGCATGCGTAGTGCAGGCAAGCTTCGATGGCGTTAGCGACAAAGTTCTTAAAAGGCTTTTCCATGAGTATGTCAAGTGACATTTTTCACAGCTTTCTCTGTCAGCCAAATGTGAGGCTTCTTGTGACGCAGCAAAAGGGGCGTCCTTGTCGCCATCCTGTCGCTCCAGGTCCCTGCTCGGAAGCACGGGGACACGTGAGCCGCTTTGGGAAGCATCCCTTGCTAGGATGTGCTTTTCACTTGCTGGCCTCATTCTCAGAAGCAGCTCAATGTTCTGGCTGATGCTCTTCCAGAGTTTCAGCCTGATGCAAACAAAGCGGCCCAGTTCCAAGCTGCACGTTTAGATGTAAAAGTAGATGTAAAAGTAACAAGCGGATGAAGGACCCTGTGACAGGGAGTGCCGAGTGGTCTTCTCTGGGCACGCAAATGCTCAGCACAGCTTTACCTTCTCGCGTTCTGCAGAAACCTGTGGGTTTTTCAGCCCTCTTCTCCACATCCCCAGATCCTCTGGGCTCTTTTCACCCTCCGTTTGCCAGGGTGCTTTGAGTTACTGCATATACCATGGGAGATCCTTCGGCCCCAGTCACTGTACAAGCCCAGAAGGAAAAGAGGTTTTATTTCCCTTCCCTCCTTTTTTTTTTTTTTTTTTTTTGCCTTTATCCTAAACCACATGTTCTCAAAGACCTGTTCTGCTTCACCTCCTGCTGAGGAACCTGCTTTTTCCCTTTGTCTAGTTACATATAGAGATCTCATAATTGTACTGTCTGAGCTTTCCCGAGAAGTCTTTATCAATGATCTGGACGAGCGGATCGAGCGCACCCTCAGTAAGTTTGCAGATGACACCAAATTGTGTGGGACTGTTGATCTGCTCAAGGGTAGGATGGCCCTGCAGAGGGACCTGGCCAGGCTGGAGCGATGGGCCGAGGCCAGCTGTCTGAGGTTCAACAAGGGCAAGTGCCGGGTCCTGCACTTGGGGCACAACAACCCCATGCAGCGCTGCAGGCTGGGGGAAGAGTGGCTGGAAGCTGCCTGGCCGAAAAGGACCTGCGGGTGTTGGTCGACAGCGGCTGAACATGAGCCAGCAGCGTGCCCAGGTGGCCAAGGCAGCCAACAGCATCCTGGCTTGTGTCAGGGATAGCGTGGCCAGCAGGAGCAGGGCAGGGATCGTCCCCCTGTGCTCGGCACTGGGGAGGCCGCACCTGGAATGCTGTGTCCAGTTTTGGGCCCCTCGGCACAAGGAGGACATTGGGGTGCTGGAGCGTGTCCAGAGAAGGGCAGCGGAGCTGGGGCAGGGTCTGGAGCACAGGGCTGGTGGGGAGCGGCTGAGGGAGCTGGGGGTGTTCAGCCTGGAGAAGAGGAGGCTGAGGGGAGACCTGATCGCTCTGCAGCTCCTGGCAGGGAGGGGGGTCGGGCTCTTCTCCCAAGGAACCAGCGATAGGACGAGAGGAAACAGGCTCAAGCTGCGTTAGGGGAGGTTTAGATTGGATATTGGGAGAGATTTCTTCACAGAAAGGGTGGTCAGGCATTGGAACAGGCTGCCCAGGGAAGGGGTTGAGTCCCCATCCCTGGAGGGATTTAAAAGACGCGTAGACGTGGTGCTCAGGGACATGGTTTAGCGGTGGTCTTGGCAGTGTGAGGTTAACACTTGGACTCGGTGATCTTAAAGGTCCTTTCCAGCCTAAACAATTCTGTGATTCTGTGATTCTCAGTCAAAATACTTTGGTTTTCTTTGTATTCCAGTACTGCTTAGGTAGCTCCCAGACGGGAGTTGCAACCCCGTAGTAGCAGGTACTGTGCTGAGCGTGCAAAGCAGAGACCACCTCTGCCCCGAGAGAATTGCGGTCTAAATAACGAGACAGTTGTTAACTCAAAGAAATGACATGAATGTCTCTGCTCTGCCAGATGAACAGCAGTGTGATGAGGAAGGTCCCGAAAGCCTTGAGCTTCCTAGCTCATTGGCAGGAAAGTGGGAAGAGGTTTTCTCGAGCCCAGAGGAAGAGATGAAGCCAAGCAGCAAGAGCCGTAGCGGATCGACCCCGCAGCAGAGAACCGCAACGGGCAATGGGCTGAGGCGCTCCGCTCGCCGCGGGAGAGACTTGGCCAAGAAGGACGCTCCCGAGGACGCGGCCGCGGTAGAGGGGCCGTACATCTGCTGCGAGTGTGGGGAGAGCTTCCTGGACAAGCAGCTCTTTGCCACCCATCAGAAAGCGCACGCCAGCGAGGAAGCCTGCACTTCCCTGGAGCACGGAGAAAGCTTCAGGCAGAAATCCAAAACAACCCCTACGAAAGCCCAAGGGCCCTCCCGCTCCAAACCGTCCAAGCGCCCCGACGGGGAGAAGAGCTCTGGTTTCAAGTATGGCTTTGTCAGGCACCAGGTGAACAACATGGTGGAGAGACCGTACACCTGCTCCCAGTGCAAGGAGAGCTTCAGCCTGGAAGTGAGCCTTATCCTGCACCAGAAGCTCCATACGGGGAAGGGCGACGGGCCGCTGACGTGCACCTACTGCGGGAAGGACTTCCGAGACCTCTCCAAAGCCATCCGCCATCAGCGCATCCACACCGGGGAGAGGCCGTACCAGTGCACCGAGTGCGGGAAGAGCTTCATCCGGCGGGACCACCTGCTCAAGCACTGGCGGGTCCACACCGGCGAGACCCCCTACCAGTGTCCCGTCTGCGGCAAGCACTTCCGCTACAAAGAGTCTCTCAATTGTCACCAGAAAATCCACTCCCGCAACCCCCGGCCCATGGAGGATTCGCAGCACAACCTGGAGTCGGCAACTCAAACCGGCCATTTCTGCGTGAAAAAAGAAACTAAGCAGTAGCGCTTGCGGTGGGCGGCCGGGGCAGAAGGGCTCGCGGTTACGATAACGGTCTAGCAGGTGGACGTGCAGCATGATGCGGAGGTGAACTTGTATCGCAGCTAATCCATGTGGTCATGCTACAAAGCCCGCTTTGTTGAAGCATCAAAGGAATTCCTCTTAAAAACTCTGATCGGACGGCCTAGGCACCTCTTCGACCCCGCGGGGTTATGTGGGACTTCCATAGCGGCGTAGGCCTTGTACTAGTTGTCCCCTACGCAAGTTTGGATTTTGCCTGTAGAGAATAATCCCGAGCGATTCTCTGGGGTCCGTATTTAGCAGGTGTTTCCCCACCTATCTTTGTGCATATTCAGGAGTGACGAGCTTTCGCTTTCTTTTTTCCACTCGTTTCACCGCAAGGCTGGAAGCGCGAGGGAGGGAGGGAAGGAAGGTGCCATTCCCAGGCAACTGGCCGCCCGCTCCCGTTGCGTTGCCGCACCTCAAACGGCAGCCCCGCGCTGCGAGGCCAGGGCTGGGATGAAGGGAAGAGAGGCGAGGCAGAGACGTGGTTAGGGGCACGGCGCAGGATTTGTCGAAGGCAAAAAAAGCCGAGAGGAGAGAGCGGCAAAGAGCAAGGTGAGAAGAAGTAGGTGCAGGAGGAAAGGACGGGCAGGAGAAGGGGCTGAGGACATTGGAGCTGGAGGAGTCGGGAAGGGCAGCGTGTGGAGGCGCGGTCGGGTAACTCGCCCGAGGAGGACACGTCTCTGTTCTTTTGAAGGATGTTACCGGCACCAGTCGGGCTGTAGTTTCCCTCTGGCCCAAGGGAACGGAGCCGCTGGTCCGTCACACGAACTCCTGTCAATGAAGGCAATTTTATTCTTATTTTTTAACTGGGTTTGGTCTCACACTCAGGTAAGTCAGATGAGTGAAAGCAACTTCTCCTAACCCCTGTAAAGAGCTGTTTGGTTTTTAGTTAATCTAGAAGTAGTATATTATTATTATTATTATTATTAATTATTATTATTATTATTATTATTGTTATTATACTACTACAAGGAAATGTGTGGCACTATATTTCACAGTTGATCTAAAACTCTTAAATGTATGAGATAACTGACCGGAGTTTTTCAGATGTCTGTGTAAATATTGGTTGAGTTCTCGGAGCTAATTGGTGTTGTTCCTGAGGTGGCTGTACGTGGTGTCTCTTCCGCTGTGTTATCGTCAGCTGCTGGTTCGTGATCGTGTTTTGTAATAACTTTTGTAAAGTCTGTCAATACAGTGTTTCCATTCTGAAGCCCGTGTCGGGTGAGTGATCGCAGCCCCGGTCCCCTCGCTGGCCTCTGTGTTTCGTCCTTGCTCGCCCCTCTCCTGTGGCGACGCCTGCAGCACCCTTGCCCGGCACCCGGCTGCTCTTTATTAGCGTTTTCCAGGTAACTTGCAGAACTGGGGAACCGTGCAAGCCGAGCGGGCTCTGCTCAAGTCTGTTACTGTCCACGCTGAGCATCCAGGGAGCCAGATCTGGCAAACGCTGCTCGGCGCAGCGCTGGGGCTGCTGTGGTTGGTGTCCGGCATTCGGGGTTCATGTTTTTAAGCTTTTTCTCTGCTGCCGCTATGGCTGGAAGCAGACTTTGGTTTTATGGGGGAATAACGTCGCCGCTCCGGGAGCTGGCCTGCGCCACGCGCGAATAGGACTGCGGCAGCGGCCGAGGAGTCGCCGGTCACAGCCGGGCTCTGCTGCGGCGTAGAGCCGGGACAGTCCCGTGCCGGGAGAAGCGCCGGTGTGTGCGGCCGCAGCGCTGCCCTGCACCTCGGAGCTAGGATGTCGTGGACTGGCCCTCCGGCACTGACTGTGGCCTACCGCGGTGGGCGAGAAGAGCCCCGGCGTGCTCTGCTGAGGGTCCAGCCGCCAGCGCTGCGGGTTCGTCTTTCGCCAAACGGTGTGACCTGGCCCCCCATGGCATCCCCACGGAGCTGGAGGGACCTTGGCACGCGGGGCCGGGCTCGCTCGTGCCTGCTGCCCATCGGAGCCGCCGAGCCGCGCTGGATTTGCATCGCCGCTTCTTCCTCACTCGCACGTACCCAAGCTCTTTGTACCGGGGCTGCCAATAAACTCTTCCTGCCAGGCCTGGCCCCGCGGGGCAGGGCGCCGTTTTGTCTCGCTGCGCCAGGCCCTCGTGCGTCCCGGGGAGCGCGGCGTCGGCGCTGAGCCGCGTGGCCCTGGGGACATGGGTGCCCTGCGGTGTCCCAGGAGGGTCCTGCCCTTCCCCAGCAGCGCGTCCCCCAGCGCTGTGCCCGGTTGGGCTGCACCCCTTCGCCCCTCATCTCACCGTGGGGCGTGCCGGGGGGGTCCCCTCTCTCCTGGGGTGTTTGCGGAGGGGAGACTGGCGCAGCCGCAGGCCCCCCTGCCCGGAGGCTGGGTCCTGCTCGCCTGGCACCAGCGTCCTGGGCTGCACCCAGACCTCGCTGCCCTACGTCCCCTCTTCCACCTTCCCCCCGTGCCGTGACCTGCTCCTGCAGGGTGGTGGCCGCGGCTGCAGCAGCTGGATCCCAAACCCTGGCTGGTGGAAGCTCCTGTTTTTCCCCGTTCCCATCCTGGCGCGGGTGCAGGGCAGCCGCCCGGCTTCCGCTCCCCTCTGCAAGGAGCTGCCGGCCGTGCCGGGGTGCCCAGGCAGTGCCACACACGGGGTGCTGGGGGGGACTCCCCAAGGCTCTTCCCTGCCGGAGCCCAGCACGGGGGCACGGTCCCCTCTCCCAGCCCTGCCCGCGGTGCAGCCTGGCCTCACCGGGGCACAGCCCCCGGAGCTCTGCCGAGGCCCGAGGGGTTGTCCTGGCTTGGGACCAAACGCGGGACGTGGACAGGGCAGCCCGTGGGGCCTGTCTGTGGGTCAGAGCTGGCGCAGGGACGTGGCACTCGTGGCCCAACAAGTCCCCGGCTTCACTGCCGGGCTGAGACCGGAGGGTGCCCGGGCTCCTCAGCCATCCCAAACCATGCCGGGTGCCCGCAGAGCCGGAGCGAGCGACCCCAGCCCAATCCCGCTCTCTGGAGCGAGCAGGGATGGGGCTGCTCCGTGTGGGGATGGAGATGCTGGGGGTGGCGGGGAGGGAGAGGAGGAGGGGAAAGGGGTGAGTGCGTGGGACGGCTGGCGGCAGGGGAAAAAGCGTCGTGCCGGATCCGGCAGCCCAAGCGCAGGGCGGCTGCCAGCAGCGAGGCTGAGCCCGGCTCCGGGTACAAGCACATGGGGACACCATAAATACCCACATTTTGTGCTTTTATGGTGTATGCGTGCGCTGTCTGTGTGTGTGTATACTCATATATTCATGGCTGGCAGCACAGGTCACGGATGCACAGCGCTCTCACGGACACAGCACCAGCAGCCGCGTCCTGATCCCTCTCTGGCTGATCACAATGCGGATCCACTAGTGGGAAATAAATATACGGGATTAATATACATTTATATCTTTCCATATGTACAGCGCGGGTGCCTCCAGCAGCCGGGCTCAGGCACTCCCCCTGCCCAGTGCCTGCTGCTGGGTCCCAGTCTCCCCAGTTGCGCTGTACGAGCCCCGGGGCAGTGGCCCCCCTGTCCCATCCCCAGGGCTGCTCCCGGTGTCCCGGCGGGTGTCACCCCCGGCCGGGATGGGGCTCCCTGGGACAGCCCGGACAGGGGGTCCCTGGTTGGGGTCCCCACCTGCCATCGCTCCTCTGTGTAGGTGGGGATGGGTGTTGTACCCCCCCCAAAGCATGGGTGCCGGTGGGCAGCCCGTGCCCCCCATTCCGCTATCGTGGCAGTGACGGGATGCGGCCTCATCCTGTCCCCCTCATCCCCTCCCTTTTTCCGCAATCCAAAGGGTTTCCTGCCTTTCCCTGTGTTCCGTGTCACTGACTTCCCCCCATTGTCACCCTGTGCCCGGGGGTCCCCGAAGTCGGGACCGGGAGCGAGGTCGTGTGCCCGGGGGCTGCTGCCATGCACGGGGCCCTGCCGGGGCTGTGTGCGGGTGCGCGGCTGCACCGGGGCGGGAGGGGACAGGATGGGATGGGATGGGACAGGATGGGATGGGACAGGGTGGGACGGGACAGGGCGGATGGGATGTGATGGGGTGGGACAGGGTGGAATGGGACAGGGGTGGTGGGATGGGATGGGACAGGGCAGGCTGGAAGGGATGGGACGGGATGGGACAGGATGGATAGGACAGGGCAGAATGGATGGGATGGGATGGGATGGGACGGGACGGGACGGGACGGGACGGGACAGGGCAGGCAGGAAGGGATGGGATGGGACGGGACAGGATGGATAGGACAGGGCAGGATGGATGGGATGGATGGAATGGGATGGGACAGGATGGATAGGACAGGGCAGGATGGATGGGATGGAATGGGATGGGACAGGATGGGACAGGATGGATAGGACAGGGCAGGATGGATGGGATGGAATGGGATGGGGATGGAACAGGGCACAAGGGAGTAGGATGGATGGGATGGAATGGGGACAGGATGGGATGGGACAGGACAGGGTGGATGGGATGGGGATGGGACAGGGGCGATGGGGTGGCACAGGGCAGGATGGATGGGGTGGGAGGGGATGGAACAGGGTGCAGTGGGGTAGGATGGGATGGGACAGGACAGGGTGGCTGGGATGGGATGGGACAGGGTGGGATGGAATGGGACAGTGTGGGATGGGATGGGACAGGGTGGGATGGAATGGGACAGTGTGGGATGGAATGGGACAGGGCGGGATGGAATGGGACAGGGCGGGATGGAATGGGACAGTGTGGGATGGATGGGGTGGGAGGGGATGGGGATGGAACAGGGTGCAGTGGGGTAGGATGGGATGGGATGTAATGGGACAGGACAGGATGGGATGGGATGGGACAGGGTGGGATGGATGGGGTGGGAGGGGATGGGGATGGGACAGGGCACAATGGGGTAGGATGGATGGGATGGGACAGGACAGGGTGGATGGGATGGGGATAGGGCACAAGGGGATAGGATGGATGGGATGGGGCAGGATGGCATGGAACGGAGACAGGACAGGACAGGGTGGATGGGATGGGGATAGGGCACAAGGGGATAGGATGGATGGGATGGGACAGGATGGCATGGAACGGAGACAGGACAGGACAGGGCAGGATGGGATGGGATGGGACAGGATGGAGCTGGATGAGACAGACGGGATGGGACAGGATGTGGTGGGCTGGACAGGGTGGGACGGGACGGGATGGGACAGGAGCGGCCGTGCCGTGCCGGGGGGTCCGGCGGGAGCCGCGGGGGGGGTGTGGTGTGTGGGGGTGCCGCTCGGTTTCCATGGCGACGCCGCCCTCCGGCCGCCATTTCAGAGGCCCGCGGGGCGCGAGGCCGCCGGGCGACGGGGGGGGCGGTCTCGGGGTGGGGCCGCCAGGGGGCGCCCGCGCCAGCCACGCCCCCGGCCATGGCGGCGCCCGACGGGGCGGGCCGGGCCGGGGCAGCCGCCCCCGCTGCCCCCCGGGGCCTCCCCAGGGACCCCCCCCCGGGTCCCCGCGCCGCCCCCCGGCCCCCCCGTGCCGCACCGGTCTCCCCCCAGTTCCTGCCCAGCTCCCTCCGGTCTCTCGCGCCTCCCCCTCACCCCCCCCGTCAGCCCAGTCCCCCCGGTGCCCTGCGTTACCCCCGCCCCCCCCCCAGCGCCCCAGTTCCCCCAGGGCCTTCCCAGTTCCCCTTCACCCCCCCCCTCCAGTTTCCTCAGCCCCTCCCCAGTCCTTCTCCAGGCCCCCCAGCCCCTCCAGCCACCCCAGTCCCTAATCCAGTCGCCACCAGCCCCTCCCCAGTCGCCCCCAGTCCTCCCCGGCCCCTCCAGCCACCCCAGTCCCTAATCCAGTCGCCACCAGCCCCTCCCCAGTCGCCCCCAGTCCTCCCCGGCCCCTCCAGTCACCATAGTCCCTCTCCAGTAACCCCCAGTCTCTCTCCAGTTCCTCCCAGTCCTCCCCAGTTCCTCCCAGTCCTCCCCAGTTGCCCCCAGTCCCTCCCCAGTTCCCACAGTCCCTCTCCAGTTCCCCCCAGTCCCTCTCCGGTCACCCCCAGTCTCTACCCAGTTGCCCCAGTCCCTCCCCAGTTCCCCCAACCCCTACAGTCACCCCAGTCCCTAATCCAGTCGCCCCCAGCCCCTCCCCAGTACCCTCCAGTCTCCCTCCAGTTCCTCCCAGTCCTCCCCAGCCCCTCTCCCCAGTTGCCCCCAGTCCCTCTCCAGTCACCCCGTCTCTACCCAGTTGCCCCAGTCCTTCCCCAGTTCCCCTAGCCCCTCCAGTCACCCCAGTCTCTCTCCAGTTCCCCCCAATCTCTCCCCAGTTCCCCCCAGTCCTCCCCAGTTCCCTCAGCCCCTCCAGTCAACCCAAGCCCCTCCGCAGTGCCCCCCAATCCCTCCCCAGTTCCCCCAGTCCTCTCCAGTCTCTCCCCAGTGCCCCCCAATTCCTCCCCAGTTCCTCCCCAGTCCTCTCCAGTCTCTCTCCAGTTCCCCCGGTCCTCTCCAGTCCCCCCCCAGTGCCCCCCAATCCCTCCCCAGTTCCTCCCAGTCCTCTCCAGTCTCTCTCCAGTTCCCCCGGTCCTCTCCAGTCCCCCCCCAGTCCCTCCCCAGTTCCTCCCAGTTCTCCCCAGTCCTCTCCAGTCTCTCTCCAGTTCCCCCGGTCCTCTCCAGTCCCCCCCCAGTGCCCCCCAGTCCTCCTCAGTTCTCCCCAGTCCTCTCCAGTCTCTCTCCAGTGCCCCCCAATCCCTCCCCAGTTCCCCCCAGTCCTCTCCAGTTCCTCCGGTCCTCTGCAGTCCCCCCCAGTGCCCCCCAGCCCCCCCCAGTCCTCTCCAGTCTCTCTCCAGTTCCCCCAGTCCTCTCCAGTTCCCACCAGTGACCCCCAGTCCCTCCCAGTTCCCCCCAGTCCTCTCCAGTCTCTCCCCACCGCCCTTCATCCCCCCCCAGTTCCTCCCAGTTCCCCCCAGTCCCCCCCAATCCTCCCCAGTTCCCCCCAGTCCTCTCCAGTCTCTCCCCAGTGCCCCCCAATCCCTCCCCAGTTCCCCCAGTCCTCTCCAGTCTCTCCCCAGTGCCCCCCAATCCCTCCCCAGTTCCCCCCAGTCCTCTCCAGTCTCTCTCCAGTTCCCCCAGTCCTCTCCAGTTCCCCCCCAGTGCCCCCCAGTCCCTCCCCAGTTCCTCCCAGTTCCCCCCAGTCCTCTCCAGTCTCACTCCAGTTCCCCCGGTCCTCTCCAGTCCCCCCCCAGTGCCCCCCAATCCCTCCCCAGTTCCTCCCAGTCCTCTCCAGTCTCTCTCCAGTTCCCCCGGTCCTCTCCAGTCCCCCCCCAGTGCCCCCCAGTCCTCCCCAGTTCCCCCCAGTCCTCTCCAGTCTCTCTCCAGTGCCCCGCAATCCCTCCCCAGTTCCCCCCAGTCCTCTCCAGTCTCTCTCCAGTGCCCCCCAATCCCTCCCCAGTTCCCCCCAGTCCTCTCCAGTCTCTCCCCAGTTCCCCCAGTCCTCTCCAGTTCCCACCAGTGACCCCCAGTCCCCCCCAGTTCCCCCCAGTCCTCTCCAGTCTCTCCCCACTGCCCTTCATCCCCCCCCAGTTCCTCCCAGTTCCCCCCAGTCCCCCCCAATCCTCCCCAGTTCCCCCCAGTCCTCTCCAGTCTCTCCCCAGTGCCCCCCAATCCCTCCCCAGTTCCCCCAGTCCTCTCCAGTCTCTCCCCAGTGCCCCCCAATCCCTCCCCAGTTCCCCCCAGTCCTCTCCAGTCTCTCTCCAGTTCCCCCAGTCCTCTCCAGTTCCCCCCCAGTGCCCCCCAGTCCCTCCCCAGTTCCTCCCAGTTCCCCCCAGTCCTCTCCAGTCTCACTCCAGTTCCCCCGGTCCTCTCCAGTCCCCCCCCAGTGCCCCCCAATCCCTCCCCAGTTCCTCCCAGTCCTCTCCAGTCTCTCTCCAGTTCCCCCGGTCCTCTCCAGTCCCCCCCCAGTGCCCCCCAGTCCTCCCCAGTTCCCCCCAGTCCTCTCCAGTCTCTCTCCAGTGCCCCGCAATCCCTCCCCAGTTCCCCCGGTCCTCTCCAGTCCCCCCCCAGTGCCCCCCAGTCCTCCCCAGTTCCCCCCAGTCCTCTCCAGTCTCTCCCCAGTTCCCCCAGTCCTCTCCAGTTCCCACCAGTGACCCCCAGTCCCCCCCAGTTCCCCCCAGTCCTCTCCAGTCTCTCCCCACTGCCCTTCATCCCCCCCCAGTTCCTCCCAGTTCCTCCCAGTCCCCCCCAATCCTCCCCAGTTCCCCCCAGTCCTCTCCAGTCTCTCCCCACTGCCCCCCAATCCCCCCCCAGTTCCTCCCAGTTCGCCCCCAGTGCCCCCAGCCCCTCCCCCGTTCACTCACCCCCCCCCGGTCCCCCCGGTCCCCCCGCAGCCCCGCCCGGCGCGGGGGCCCCACGGGCCCGATCCCGCCCCCCCCAGGGCCGCCCCCGCTCCTCTCCCCGCCGGGGGGGGCCGGCGGCGGGGCCGGGCCGGGCGCTGCGGGCTGGGGGGGGGGCGGGGGGGGCGGGGGGGGGGCCCTCGACGGTGCGCGGCGGCGGCGGCGGCGCGGTGATGCCGTCGGTGCGGCAGGGGGCGCTGCGGCGGCGCCGGCCACCCCGCTCCGCCCCGCCCGGCGCGGCCCCCGGCGCGGCCCGCGCGCGGCGGCGGCGGCCCGCCCGCCCCCTGCCGGCTCGGCGGGGCAGCGGCGGGGCCGGAGCGCCCAGCGCGGAGCGGCGGAGCCGGGACCCGGAGCCGTGCTCGGTCTCTCGCCGCCGCCGCCCCCCCCCCCCCCCCGCCCCGGCCTTCCCCTTCCCTCCCCCGGCCGGGCTCGGGTCCGGCCGCGCCCCGCCCCGCCGCGCCGCCCCGCCGCGCCCCCGCCCCGCCGCCGCCGCCCCGCCGCGCCGCGCCGCCCCGGGCCCAGCCCGATGCCCGGCGGCGGGCGGAGGTGAAGGAGCGAGCGGGCGCTGGATCCTCCCGGCCGCGGCCCCCGGGGCCCCGGGCAGGGAACAAAGGGCCATGGCCGAGGGGGCTCCCGCTCAGGTAAGGGCGCCCCGCCCGCCCCGCGGGTCGCGGCCCGGCCCGGCGCCGCTCGCCCGGTGCCCGCGGGCCGCACGTCGGGGCGGGCCGCGCCGTCGGGACCGCGGCGGGGCGGGAGGGCGGCGGGGGCTGTCAGCGCGCCGGGCCGCGGCCGCCCCCCCGGGGGGACGGGCAGGGACGGGCAGGGCCGGCGGCGGCGCGGGCGGCCCCGGGGGGGCGGCGCGCCCGAGCCGGGCCTCGGCGGCCGGCGGCGCCCGAGCTGCCGTCGGGGGCCGGGCCTGCCCGTCCCGCTGCCCCCCCCTCCCCGCCCCCGGCCCGGCGGCCGGGCCCTGCGCCCCCCCCCCCGCCCCCGGGACGGACCCGCCGCCCCCCCGGTGACAGCCCCCCGCCCCCCCGTGTCACCGCCCGGTCCCCATGGCGACGGGGCACCCCTGCCCTGACAGCACCCCCGGGGTGTCCCCGTGCCCATGGCAACGGGGCTCGGCTGTCGCCTGTCCCCCGCCCCGCTCCTCAGTGTCCCCTCCCCGTGCTGTCGGGGTGCCCCCCCCGCCCCCCCCCTCCCCACGGCGGGTCCTGCCCGTCCCGTGGGACCGTAAGCGGCTTAGCGGGGTCAGCGCCCTGCGGGGACACGGGGACGGCCCTGCCGCCCCGGGGAGCGCTGGGCTGTGCGGTGGCCCCGTCGCCCCCCGCCCCGGGGGTCCCCGTCGCTCTGGGGGGGGGGTGTCCCCCCCCACACACACCCCCACGGTGACCCCCGCCCCCCTCTGCCCGCAGGCGCCGGAGCCGGTGCTGCAGCCGCGCTGCCCCTCGCCCCTCCGGCCGCCGGCCGGCCCCGAGCGCACCTCGGAGCGGGAGACGCAGACGGCCGAGCTGTCCCTGACGGTGGTGGCGGCCGTGCAGGCGGTGGAGAGGAAGGTGGATTCCCACTCCACCCGCCTGCTCGACCTGGAGGGACGGACGGGGATGGCGGAGAAGAAGCTGATCGACTGCGAGAAGACGGCGGCGGAGCTGGGGAACCAGCTGGAGAGCAAGTGCGCGGCGCTGGGCACCCTCATCCAGGAGTACGGGCTGCTCCAGCGGCGCCTGGAGAACATGGAGAACCTGCTGAAGAACAGGAACTTCTGGATCCTCCGGCTGCCCCCCGGCAGGAAGGGGGAAGTCCCCAAGGTAACGGTATCCTGGGGTGCGGGAGCCCGGGTCTGTCCCCGAAACGCTCCCAAAACGCTCCTGGGAGGGCGGGACGAGGGGCGAGACGCGGTGGGTGAGCGGGGACAGGCCTGGCGCAGGCGAGTCGCTCGCCGTCGGGACCTGGAGAGAGCGGAGCTGCCCCTCGCAGCTTCCCAGCGTCTGCCCCGCTGGGACCCGCCTGCGGTGGGAGATGGACCCGAGGGGAACATCCCTCCAAACTCAGGCTGGAGGTTTCAGTTCTGCTTCATCACGCTGTGCAGCCTGGGAGCGATTGACTCTTGGTGTTTTTTGAACCACCGTTTGAGAGAAACCCTGCCGATTTGGTGGTTCTTTGGGTTTTTTTTTTTTTACCCACCATTTCTTTTACCACCTTGGCGCTGCGGTGGAGGTCTCCTGGGCCAGGGAAGGAGCAAGCGGGAGCTGCTGCTGCGGGGAAGGGGGAAACCTCTGGGATCCAGGGAAATGCAGATGAGCTCCCTGCGCTCACACTTGGGCTTAGCCGAGCATCGGAAGGAGCCAACCATCGACATTAAGTTCCTACTTCCATTTCACGACCCTCTCGCTAAAAGAAAATTTGCAGATGGGACCGTGGGAGACACGGCAAAGCAAATGTCGCCGCTTCGCCGGAGAGAGCGGAGGGGGTCTGGAGGCGCGGGGGGTTCGTACCCTGACACCCCGTTAGCACGGTCGGGGAGCAGAAGCCGAACGCAGCCTGGCTCACGCATCCTGAATTTATCCTTCAAAATTATTGCTCGGCAAACAAGCTTGAAAGCTGTGGTCTGCTCCCGGCCCGTTTGCACACAATAGCTAATGAAAACTGGGAGCCCTTCAGGCCCGGGTAGAGTTTTCCCTCGAGTTCTGGGGTAATTGAATCTGGGGTTTTACGTCAGCTCATCAATAGAGATGAGGTCCAGCCCTAGTGCCCGATTTTTATCTCCTTTACTTTGTCTCCAGGCGGGCGCAAGCCCCGTCTCCTCTGCAGAGTTGTCTCTGCCGGTGCGGGGACCGAGAGGAGGAGGTCGGTGTCATTTGCTCTGGGTTCATCACCAGGAACCGGCCATTTGGCTGAGAACCTTTAATCTCATAGAAATACGTTGTCCAGGAGTTGTTTTAAATATAAGAACCAACTCGTTGATGGCCGTGAAGCAGCTGAAGCCAAGCCACGTCCGAGCGGGAGCAAGCTGCCGCTGCCAGCGGCCGGAGATAACGTGCTGGGCTCCTGGGGAGCGAGGCAGCCGCTTGAGCCCGTGCTGTTTGTGGTTGCAGGTGCCGGTGACGTTTGACGACGTGTCCGTCTATTTCAACAACAAGGAATGGGAGAAGCTGGAGGAGTGGCAGAAGGAGCTCTACAAGAACGTGATGAAGGGCAACTACGAGTCGCTGATCTCCCTGGGTAAATACGGGGTGTCCTCGCCCTGGTGAAGGGCAGGTTCTCTGGGGCTGCTGGCTGCCCGCAGGCTTGGGCATCTTCCGCGTCCTCCTCAGAGATCCCCTGGAGACCCAAATGTCCCATTTTAAATGGAGACTTAAAAACGCGGGAGGACGTTTCTAGTCTGGGTAAGGGCATCCCTCCAGCAATGTCCGGGTTTGTTCCCAGCTCGGGGCGCGGGGCTGTCCCGGCTGGGTGGGGGCCACCCATGGTTTCGTGGGCTGGAGACCTCCTGAGGCTCCTTCCAGCCAGGGTTACTCAGTGAAAAAGCGGCACCTTCCCCGTGTCTGTTGGAAGGACTTCCCTTCATCTTCTGGGTCAGCAGCGGTTACCAGCCCATGCATCCCTTTAGAGGCAACTTTTGCAGAGTGAAAAGTTGTCTGATACGGTCTTAGCTACGCTCCTTTGGGGCATTTCCTACTGAAGCTGCCGGAGGAATTCTGGCTCTGCTGGGGCCAGAGGTGAAATGCTTTTGGCTTCAGGAAAGCCAGGAATTTGCCTGAGAAGTTCTAAAACCCTGCCAGAAAAATGCACAGGTTGGGTTTCTTCTCGAAGGTAGTTCCTCTCTGTGTGGCACCTCAGCTCCTGCCTCCGTGAATCTCTCCTGCCCGTCCAGGGAGCCCGGCCTGCCTGCAGCACCAGGCTTTTCTGCCTGCAGCCCCTTTGGTGGATGTTCCTGAGCGTCCTCACATGTCCCCTGGGGCACTGGGGAGAGGTGGAAGCCGATATTAGGATTCCCTGTGCAGTAATCCCTCCCTCCGTCCCTCTGTCTCTCAACAGACTATGCAATTTCCAAACCTGGTGTTTTGTCTCAGACCGAGCAAGGAGAGGAATCGCGGGTCGGGAATGAGCAGGACTTGGAGGAGAGCGAGATCATTACCGATGCCACCGCAGGTGAGACGGCAGCTTAGCGCGAGGGGAGCCGTAGGTTGCATTCAGAGGAGCTGCTCACCCCGAGGCTAAAGCAAGTGTTGCTGAGAGCCGTGCCCGAGGAGGTTATCGGGAGGATTGGGAAAGGTTTGGCTGGTGAGAGATTTGAAGTCCAGGTACGGCCCAACATATAAACCACGGCAAGCAGAACCCGGAGAGTTGGGCACTAGAAGCCATCAGCAAGGGGAACATCTGCAACCAGACCAGGTCCTCAGGGAGCCGGCGTGCCCGGCAAGAAGGGAGAATCGGGTCCCATTGGGAAAACCCATCCACTCGAGGGAGCCGTAGCCTTCCCAAAAAATCCTCTCCACCCTCTCTGGCTGTGTGGATGGTGCCTGGGTTTATCCTTGGAGCATCCCCCCGGGGCAGGAAAGCCTGCTCCCATCCTGCGTGCAGGCACCCGGGGTGCTGAGGGGTTTCTCCAAGGGCAGGGCTGGGCTGGGAGAAGGGCAGCGGGGACCCCGAGTCCCGGCGTGACTCCCGCTCTGAGATAAGGGGGGGCTGATAGGGAAATAAGGAGGTGTCCTAGAAGAGATGGTGTCAGCTCCGCTGCTGGTTGCTGGCCCCGGGCTGCGGACGTGGGGTTGCTCCGCCCCCCCCGTCCGTGCTCTTGGTCATGAGGATCTTGAAGTTAAAATCAAGGCCAACGGGAAGAGAAAAATTATCTGCTGCCCGCAGGGAGCTGCCGGCCCAGCACTGCGACCAAGGGGTGTGGGGTGGCAGAGGGGTGCTGAGCGGCAGGCGCTGAGCCCCCAGGCCGGGCAGAGGGAGGCCCCTGTGCCTGTGGAGGATCCCGGGCGAGAGGCAGGAGCGTGGAAGGGGTGGTGGAAGGGCAGGGGCTGAAGGGAGAGCAGAAGTGACCGAGCAAACAAAACCCCTCTGCAGGATCAGCGGCCAGAGCCGGCCCGGGGGGAGCCGGTGGGGATTGTTGCGAGCGGTTTCTTCGTCCTGGCTCCCAGGAATGATGGTGGGTGGGAATCTCTCTTTGCTGCAGCTGGTATAAGGGTTGTGATCAAAACGGAGGAGCTCCTTCCTGAGGACAGCCCTGAAAACCCCGAGCTGCACGGGATGTCGGGGCAGTCGGAGGGGAGCTTCCAGAGTCCGGATGAGGAGGCAGCCTGCGAGAGCCCCTACGGCTCCGTCTCCCCTCCGAGGGACCTCCCAGGAACCAGCCTGGGTGACTCGTCCGAATACGTCGCTGACTTCAACGAGATCCAGAGAGTCATCGTTCACCATGGGAGCTGCACAGGTGAGGTGGTCAGCACGCAGCTCTGCGGCACGTGGCACATCGCGGGGGCTGGAGACCCAGGAGGGGCTGTGGTGGGTCAGGCAAAGGTGGGGAAAGGGTTGGATGAAAGAGAAGGGTTAAATCCCCCCAAAACCAGCACCAGAAGTAAAGTTTCTGGCTGCAGCAACCTCAAGAGCAGCTGCGGTGAGACCTCGGGCCGGGAGGAGGAGGCAGCACACACGTGGTGGACATCAGAGCGTGGTCTCTGAGGGCACCTGACCTGCTCCAGAGCGGAGCGAGCGGTGGCTCAGTCCTCCACGGGTGGGAAAAGCCCTTGTTACACACGGAGACCACGGGAAGCTGTGTCCCAAGCAGTGTTTTATAAGAGCCCCAGTGAGCCCCCACTGCCAGAATCCCACCATTGCGGAGGGCAGGAGGTCGGTCGAGGACTCCCGCCCGGGTGTTAGTCATGTGGAGGAATGGTGTAAGCCGCTCGGGCACGTACACCCCAGACTGTGCAGGAGGAACGTGCGGGGTCCTGCACGTCGACCAGCATGGGGGTTGCTCGGGGCAGGTCCGGAGGACGGGGACAAGGGTGGCCGGAGGTCCGTGGCACATGGGCTGCTGGGAGGGAAGGGTGCGGTGAGGTTAGTGGAGAGATGAGGCGATGGCACCGGGTGCTTCACGTGTAGAGGTCCACCAGCTGGGCGGCAGATACAGTCCAGGTTCTACAGACGTGCTTCGAGGGCGAGAGATGGGAAAGCATGGAGATGGGCTGTCGGGAACGGTGGGTTCCCTGCCTTCTGACGGCTTTGCGATGGTGTAACGCAAACCGAGAAAGATAGAGTTGGGCTACTGAGGTCCTCCTCAACTCCGTCTTGTGGATCCTGTGGTCTTCTCATGGTTTTCTAAAGGAAACCAGTTAAGCCACCAGCAGGGGTTGGAGCCGATCCTCATCCAAGAGCCAGCGCCTCGGCCGATGTGCGGGGCCCCGGCTGGTGGGGCTGAGCAGGAGCTGCAGCAACGCTCTGACCGGGCTGCAGGTGCCGGTGGCCAGCACTTGAGCGGTGATAGCCCCTGGGTCTGCATAGGAGAAGCTCCTTGCTGCAAGCAGGTGGGAAGGAGCACCTGGGGATGCGGGTTTTCCCCACTGACCCCTCCGTCGGAGGGGAGAGGCTTGCGGCTTTGATACGTCTGTCCTGTGCCCGTCGGCTGCCTCTTCTTGGGAAAGTGTGGCTGCTCTTCCTGGAAAAGTACATAGGCCTGGCTCAAAGTCCAACGCGGGGTGACGTGCGAGGGATCCACCGTGGGCCTTTCCTCGGGGCGCACTGGCTGCACGCGTCCCCGATAGGGCCGGTCTCGCCAAACAAAAACACCAGGTCACCGCCGGCGTCGGTGACGCAAGGGGGGAGCCTGACACACGTCCGTCCATCCCACCGCTGTTTGCCTCTGGGAAAGGGAGGGGGTCTCTCCCCGCACCCCATCGCAGCGAGGCCGAAGAAAGGGGACAGGCCTGGGATGGGCACGTCTCGGGAGCTGGAGCCCGGCAGCCCGGCGCTGTGATTCCGTCGAGCAGTGCCATGCCGCGCGTGGGGAGCGTTGTTGTAGCCCAGCAAAACGGCAGCAGATGGAGCTGCTCTGAAATCGCTCCTCGCAAACCAATGGTGCTGTTATCCCTTCCGTCTCGCAGCGTCGCGAAACTGCAAAACCCTTTGGCAGGCAGGTCTCACCGCAGCATCCAAAGGAGTCTGTCCAGGAGGCGGTTTGTCTGTCCTCCCTGTCGCGGGGGGTGCACGCAGGCTCACCTTGCCGCCGCGAGAGGACGTGCCCCGTGCCAGGGCTCCGGGCTCCGGGCTGGAGCCAGCTCGCGTCCCGGGCGGTCGGGCAAAGCAGACAGTTGCAAACAGCTGGAGAAGCCCACGCAGATGTTTCTGTAGCAGTCGCTAGGTGTGTAAAAGGCCACCCCGTCCCACTGGATGACCCTAATGCTGTTGTGGTTTTTCCCCGCAGAGGACGGGATCGTGATCAAGACGGAGGAGGAGGAGGAGGACGACCCCGACACCCTGGAGCCATGCGCCATGTTCTCGGGCAGGACCGAGCCGCCGGCGTTCCCCAGCCACGAGGCCGGGCTGGGCTGCGAGGCGCAGTGCAGCTCCAAAACGCAGCCCAGGAGCCTGGCGACCGCCCGGGTGGGGAAGCCCCCCGCCTGCGAGAGGGACTCCGGGGAGATGAAGCCGGCCATCGCCCAGCAGCGGAACCGGACGAGGGAGAGACCCTACATCTGCCCCGAGTGCGGGAAGAGCTTCATGCTGAAGATCAACTTCATGATCCACCAGCGCAACCACCTCAAGGAAGGGCCCTACGAGTGCCACGACTGCGACCTCAGCTTCCGCAACAAGCAGCAGTTCCTGCTGCACCAGCGCAGCCACACGCGCCGGGGCGTGGGGGTCCCCCGGCGCCCCGAGCACGGTCTCAAGCCCCAGCCGCGGCCCCCGCCCCCGGGGAAGCCCTACAAGTGCTCCGAGTGCGAGAGCAGCTTCAGCCACAAGTCGAGCCTCAGCAAACACCAGATCACCCACGTCGGGGAGCGGCCCTTCACCTGCGGCGAGTGCCGGAGGAGCTTCCGCCTGCAGATCAGCCTCATCATGCACCAGAGGATCCACGCCGGCAAGAGCGAGATGGCTTTCCTCTGCCCCCAGTGCGGGAAGAACTTCACCCGGCCCTCCCACCTCCTGCGGCACCAGCGGACTCACACCGGCGAGCGGCCCTACCAGTGCAGCCAGTGCGAGAAGACCTTCAGCGAGAAGTCCAAGCTCACCAACCATTACCGCATCCACACCCGGGAGCGCCCGCACGCCTGCGCCGTCTGCGGGAAGGGTTTCATTCGCAAGCACCATCTCCTGGAGCACCAGCGCATCCACACGGGCGAGCGGCCCTACCACTGCACCGAGTGCGGCAAGAACTTCACCCAGAAGCATCACCTCCTGGAGCACCAGCGGGCGCACACCGGCGAGCGGCCCTACCCCTGCACCGAGTGCACCAAGTGCTTCCGCTACAAGCAGTCCCTCAAGTACCACCTGAGGACGCACATGGGAGAGTGAGGGGCTGCCGACGGCTTCCTCTCCCTCCCCTCCCTCCCTCCATCCATCCCTCCAGCCCTCCTCCTCCTCCTCTTCCTCCTCCGCTCATCTCTCCCACCCTCCCTCCATCCCTCCCCTCTCCCGGCTCAGGGCATGGACATCAAGGAAGCTTTGTGTGGTAGCGCCGCTGGTCTGGTGGAGACGGCTAGGCTGATTGGAAATAAATTAATTAATTAAAGCAAGCAACGCGCGGCAAAATTAAAAGATTATATATATATAAAATTAACAGAAGCAGCTGATTTAGGGGGAACCCTCACCATCAGAAAAAAAGCAAACAAACCAACAACGAAAGAAACCTGTACAGGGTGTTTTGCCGGAGTAGGACTCTTTAACTGCTTTTTAAATCTACTGTTTGGTTTTTTAATAAATGTGGAGGAACTTTTTATTTGATAAGCAAACTTAGGATCGCCAAGATTTTTTTTTTTTTTTTTTTTTTTTTTTTTTAAAAATGCTCTGTAGGCTGATTCTGGCACAGTCACTTTTGTCCAGGAGCTCTGCAGAGGCGCTGCCTCGTCCCAGCTTTCCGGGCTGGACGCGACAGCCGCTCGGCAGCGCGTGGCGACAAGGAGCTCCCATCCAGGGGGAGGTGAGTAATAAATAGATCCAGATGACGAGGAAGTTCTCCGTGTGTGTAGATTGGAAGCGCTGATAGGTGCCTGCCCGGCTCTCGGGGCTGTGATGCACTCATGAATTATACAATAGAATAAAATACTAGTTGCAGTAAAAGAACCTTTTTCTGGTAGGACCCCATCAGCAAGGCTCCTCCAAACACTCATTTCTAGCGCTTAATCCTTCCGCAGCGGCAGACGCCTCTCTGGCGAGCGGCGACGCCAGGCGCCCGGCCCTCCCGCCGCTACGAGAGCTGCACCGAAGGCATCGCCGGCCGGCACGAAACGCGGGAGCGGTTTGTAGACGTGGGTCTCGCCGTGGGGTGCTGCGGGGTCGTGATGTACCTGTGCGCAAGACAGCAACGCGTTTAACTGCTCTTCTGCTGTCTTTGAAACAGCGCTGCGGCGAGCGGGCTGCCCCCGCCCTTGCCGGTGGCATCGAGCGGGCACTCCCCAGCGGCAGGAGCAGCGGGACTCCTGCCCCAGACGGAGGAGTAGGTCCTGGGCTGGCTCCGAGAAAAGCCTCAGCCAGCTCGGGGCTGCCTGCAGGAGACCTCCCGGCTCCCCGGCACCCGCTGCCGGGGTCCCTCGCCACGCGGCTGTGGCTGTCGTCGCGGTGGGTGGGACACGGGTCAGTCTCCTTGCTGTTGGTTTGAGCTCCCGTCTCCGGCGGCTCGGTTCTCCGCGGTCCCGGCTCGTCCTCCTTGTCCCGTAGTTGGGCTGCGGCTGGGTGAGAAGCACCCGAAGGGCTGGGCCGTGGCTGGAGCGGTGACGCCAGCTCCCCCGGTGCACGCCGGGCTCCTGGCCGACGGGTGCCGTGGGGAAGGCGGTATCAGATCTCATGTTGGACAGTGGCATCAATAAACAGAGCGATGATGGGATAAGTTGTCAGGACCTGTTAATGCCTTTGCAGAACCAAAGTCCTCACTGCAGGACTTTCCGTGTGTATGAACCCCTCCTAAATTTGTAATTTACAGCCTCTTCCGCGCTAGAAAGAGTGTGGAGCGGCTGAGAGCCCACTGGCTGGTCACCGCCGCGGAGCGAAGCATTTTGGGGCTGCCAGGGCAGGCTTCTGCCAAGATTCCTGCCTTCCCGCTGCCGGGATGGTGCTTGAAACTCCCTGGGAGCAGTTTGGGGTTTGAGGTTGCGGGGTGCAGTCTGACATGGCTTAAATGTGCTGCGACGGGGCTCATGTCCCGGGAGGGAGGTGCCGGTGCAGGACAGGAGGGCCTGGCTGCAGCCCCCAGCCCCGTGCCCCTCAGCAGCCTCCCTGCAATCGGGACTAAATGCAATTAGGGGGAATAAAGAAATTAAAAGCAGAACCGACTCTGGTTCTCAGCAGCTCACGTTCATCACGCTGGCAGTGCCACAGACCTGGCGCTGTCCTTTTTTCTTCCTAAAAATGGATGGATTCAGCTTTTTTTTTTTGACAAAGCAGCCACTTAGGCCGCTGGGACCTGCCCGGGGAGCCTCGGGGACGGGCAGCCCCCTCCTCGCCTCAGCGCGGCCCACGCTCTGCTCGGTGCTGCTGGGCCCCGTGCAGCGACTGCTCTCCTGCTCGCGCTGCTCCTCGCCGGCTGCGTCGGTCGCTGGACGCTGCCAGGTTTTAACAACATCCAGGTGACCTTCAGCAGCTCGAATGTCAACAGCCCGTCTGCAACCACAGCTCCCACATGGTGGGGGGGGACGCGCAGCCATCGCCGCCCCCGGCGGGCAGCGAGCACGAAGCTCAGGGTGGCAGCGGCACCGAAAAAAACGCAGAAGCGGTGGTGCTGCAGGGCGCAAATCTGAGGGCGGCACGTGCCGGCGAGCAGCCTCGCCACCCCCCGAGTTGTCTGCAGGTTATCGGCACCCTCCGCTTCGTTGCAGGCGGGTTCGTTTGGGGAGTGCTGAATGCTGCGCAGTCCTCAGCTAAAACACCGCTCAGCTACGGGGGTTAATGGCACCATCCCGCAGCGGACCGACTCTTTGAGGGTGCACGTTTGGCCCTGTGGCGTTCACCCAGCCCTCCCTGGCCCAGGGTGCTGGGAGAGCTGGACGTGGCCGCACGCAGAAGGCAGCAGCCCTGGGGACAGGGGACGAGCAGGAGCCACCGCCGTCCCCGCTTGGGTGTGAGGTGGGCAGTGTAACCCCGGGGAAGCACCCCAGCGCCGCCCGCACCGCAGCCCGGAGGCTCTGGCCGAAACCAGGCTGTCAGCCCAGGATGCCGAAATGCTGGTGAAGAGAGGGCTGAAAGCATCCTGCCGACCCCACCGCAGCCGCCGGGATGGAGTCTGGGGACCCGTGGCGGGGAAGCAGGCAGCGGGGTGGCAGGGGCTCCTGGCAGGGCACAGCCCACGGCAGGGCAGTAACCACCCGGGGAGGGAGGGTTATTCCACTGCTTTATTGCCAGGGACAGCCCAGCTGCTGGCAGCGCGTGGGGGCACGCACGGTGCCCCCAGAAATGCTGGGGTTGCTCCTTGGGCCCCGGCTGGCAGCGAAGCAGGGTGGCAGAGGAGCAGAGCCAACGCCTGCACACGGGGGCCTGATTTTGGGTGCCCACCGCCCGCAGGGGGCTGAGCCCACCGGCGGCAGCATGGAAGGGACGTGCCCCCGCAGCCCGCAGAGCTGCCAGAGGGTGCTTGGGGGGCTACCAGGGCCCTCTGCTCTTCCCTAAGCACCACTGCTGCCCTCCGGGTGTTTTGGGGCTGGGGCAAGAGCAAAGGAGACATCGGGAGAGCCGCTGGCGGCCGTGGGGTGCAGGGATGGAAGCTGGACCCCCCCTGCCCTGGGGCAGCCGCTCGGTTTGGTGGGATTTCACGCATGCGGGAAGGGGCCAGCAGCACACAGCGAGGCAGCCGGGCCCCGGGGAAGCGGCTCAGGGACCGGATTACCCTCGGCTCCCGCGTGTCACAGCTGCCGCGCTGACACAATCCCTTAAACTGCATTAACCCCCAAACCCGGCGGGTGGGAAGCGGCTCCTGCAAGCGCGAGGCCTCGGGAAGGATCCTGCTCCGCACCTCCAACCCGCCCGTGCTGGCCCGGGCTGGGGCAAAGCTCCCCCGGCGCTCCCGGGAAAGTTTCAGGTTATAAATGATTAAATTTATTTAAGCAGCCAGAGCACCGCGGTGGCTGGCAGCGCTGCGCTGAAGCGTGCCGGGCTTGCAGCCCTGGGTGCCCAGGAGGGCTCCGACTGCTCCAGCGAAATGCCGCGTCCCTTTTTTTCAACAATTTATAAAGCGGAGAGGGTGAAAACCCAGCGGCAGGCTCCAGGCTGGGTGTCCCACAGGGTTCAAGGGACCTCCCCGTCTGGGAGCTGCTGGGTGGCGGCGCTGGAGGGCACGGGCCGGCAGCGGGGTCTGGGAGCAGGGCCCGTCTCCCCACCCCGCTGCACCCCATGGCATGCTCTGGCTCTTGCACCGATGCCCCGGCGCAGTGTGGGATGAACACTCACACTCACACCAGCCCTTCCCGGGCTGCGGCCGCAGCGCCATCCCTGCTCCCGTGGGCTGCCCACGGCCACGCGTGTGTGCAGACACGGCACACACACCGCACGCAGCGGGGCCCTGTGCTCCCGCCGGCAAACGCTCCTTCCCCGTTTGCACACACACACACAGAGGACACACATGTGCTGAGATCCAGGCACATGAACATCCAAAGGGAGAGACAGAGACACCCCCACACGTGTGCAAACACACACATGCATACAGACATGTAATGACACGGGTGCACACACACAGACACATAAACGCACACAGATGTACCCCTACACACCAACAGCCAAACGTGTGCATGGAGACACGCACACAGACACATGCGCCCATAGATGTGCGCGCACACACAAATGCATGCACACACATACATGCATAGACATACATGTACACACAGACACACGGCCATGAACAAATGTGCACCCACACGCAGGTGCACACATACAAAACCATTCGCACTTGCACGTGCACGCACACAAGCATGCACGCAGCGCACACGTGGACACACTGTGCACATGCAGACACCACACACAGGGGTAAACAGATGCACACAGACACACATACACGCAGACATGCCTGTATGCACGTGCGTACACACACAGACACGCACACAGACACGTGCACAGGCATGTCAATATGCAGACGTGCACAGACATGTCAATACACAGACACGCACACACACTCACACAGCAACATGCAGGCGCATACCCACATACATGCACGTCAACATGTTGCACAGATACACACAGACACACACAGAGGTCTGTATGCACACACACATACACATACAACATCCACATGCACACAGATGCATGTGCGTGCAACATGTACATACATGCATGCACAGGCTAATGTAAAGGCACATGAGTATGCACACACATGCATGCACACACCAACACACATGGCCACACATAGGCACATGCATGCACACATCTGCACGGAGATGCACTGACATACATGCGCATGCCAATGCACACACCATACATTTATACACATGCACACATATACACATGCATGCAAATACACATACATGCACATGCCAACACATACACATGCACACCCCAATGCAAAGAAACACATGCATGCACGCATCAACACGCAAGTACACTTGTGCACGTACATGCCCGTGGCTGCACACGTGCACACACACAGACATATGCATGCACACACTTGCACGCAGATACACGCATGTGCACATGCGGGCACACAGGCACACCCATACACACACGTATGTGCCGTGCACAAACACACATGTGCGTGGACAAAAACACACACGCACACCCCCGCAGATTGGCCCTGGCCCACGGGACCACAGCGCACACCCCCACGGCCCCATGTGTGTGTGTGTCCCCAGCCCCACAGTGCCCTGTCACCCTGCCCGTGGCCCTGCCTGCAGCCGACCTGCCTGCAGCCCTGCCTGCAGCCTCCCTGCCCGTGGCCCTGCCTGCAGCTGCCCTGCCTGCAGCATACCTGTCTGCAGCCCTGCCTGCAGCCTCCCTGCCCGCAGCCTCCCTGTCTGCAGCCCTGCCTGCAGCCTCCCTGCCCGTGGCCCTGCCTGCAGCTGCCTGCCTGCAGCAGCCCTGCCTGCAGCCCTGCCTGCAGCTGACCTGCCCTCAGCCGCCCTGCCTGCAGCAGCCCTGCCCGTGGCCCTGCCTGCAGCTGCCTGCCTGCAGCCTCCCTGCCCTCAGCCGCCCTGCCCGCAGCTGCCTGCCTGCAGCTGCCCTGCCCGTGGCCCTGCCTGCAGCTTCCCTGCCTGCAGCTGACCTGCCCTCAGTTGCCCTGCCTGTGGCCCTGCCTGCAGCAGCCCTGCCTGCGTCCTCCCTGCCCGTGGCCCTGCCTGCAGCCTCCCTGCCCTCAGCTGCCCTGCCTGCTGCCCTGCCTGCAGCAGCCCTGCCCGTGGCCATGCCTGCAGCTGCCTGCCTGCAGCTGCCTGCCTGCAGCCCTGCCTGCAGCTGACCTGCCCTCAGTTGCCCTGCCTGTGGCCCTGCCTGCAGCAGCCCTGCCTGCAGCAGCCCTGCCTACAGCCGCCCTGCCCTCAGCAGCCCTGCCCGTGGCCCTGCCTGCAGCTGCCTGCCTGCAGCATACCTGCAGCCTCCCTGCCCTCAGCCCTGCCCGCAGGCTCCCTGCCCGTGGCCCTGCCTGCAGCCTCCCTGCCTGCAGCCTCCCTGCCCGCAGGCTCCCTGCCCGTGGCCCTGCCTGCAGCCCTGCCTGCAGCCTCCCTGCCCGCAGCCCTGCCCGCAGGCTCCCTGCCCGTGGCCCTGCCTGCAGCCCTGCCTGCAGCAGCCCTGCCCTCAGCAGCCCTGCCCGTGGCCCTGCCTGCAGCTGCCTGCCTGCAGCATACCTGCAGCCTCCCTGCCCTCAGCCCTGCCCGCAGGCTCCCTGCCCGTGGCCCTGCCTGCAGCCTCCCTGCCCTCAGCAGCCCTGCCCGGCGCAGCCCAGCCCAGCCCAGCCCAGCCCAGCCCAGCCCAGCAGCGCCCGTCCCCCCCCGCAGGGCCGTTCCGGGAAGCGGGGCCCGCCGGCAGCATGGCGCGGGCGGTGCTGGAGCTGGGCGAGAGCCTGCAGGCCGAGACCACCTGCCCGGTCTGCCTGGAGCTCTTCTCCCAGCCCGTCATCACCGAGTGCGGCCACAACTTCTGCGGGCCCTGCATGGCGGCCGTGCTGGGGGCCCCGCCGCGCCCCGCCGCCTGCCCGCAGTGCCGCGCCACCGTGCTCCCCGGCTCGCTGCGGCCCAACCGCTCGCTGGGCGCCGTGGCGGGGCTGGCGGGGGCCCTGGGGGACGAGGCGCGGCGGCCCCGCTGCCCGGCGCACGGCGAGGCCCTGGGGCTCTTCTGCGAGAGCTGCCGCGGCCCCGTCTGCCCGCTCTGCCGGGAGGGGCCCCGGCACCGCGACCACCGCGCCCGCCCCGCCGAGGAGGCCGCCCGGGAGCTGCGGGTACGGGGGGCGGAGCGGGGAGCGGGGCGGGGGGGCTCTGGGCGGCGGCTGGGGGCCCGCGGGGAGGGGGATGGGGCCGGGGCCCTTCCCCGGCGTGGGCTGGGGACCCTCGGGGCACGGGCTGGGGTCCCCTGTGGGCACAGGTCAGGGTCCCCTCTGGGCACGGGTCAGGGTCCCCTCTGGGCACGGGCTGGGGTCCCCACTGGGCACGGGCTGGGGTCCCCACTGGGCATGGGCTGGGGTCCCCACTGGGCCCACATTTGGGGTCCCCTCCATGCACGGGCTGGGGTCCCTGCTGGGCACAGGCTGGGGTCCCCTCCATGCACGGGCTGGGGTCCCTGCTGGGCACGGGCTGGGGTCCCCGCTGGGCACACATTTGGGGTCCCCTCCATGCACGGGCTGGGGTCCCTGCTGGGCATGGGCTGGGGTCCCCGCTGGGCACACATTTGGGGTCCCCTCCATGCACGGGCTGGGGTCCCTGCTGGGCACAGGCTGGGGTCCCCTCCATGCACGGGCTGGGGTCCCCACTGGGCACACATCTGGGGCCCCCGCTGGGCACAGGCTGGGGTCCCCGCTGGGCACACATCTGGGGCCCTTTCTGGGCACGGGCTGGGGTCCCCTGTGGGCACGGGTCAGGGTCCCCTCTGGGCACATCGGGGTCCCCTCCATGCATGGGCTGGGGTCCCCTGTGGGCACAGGTCGGGGTCCCTGCTGGGCATGGGCTGGGGTCCCCGCTGGGCACGCATCTGGGGCCCTTTCTGGGCATGGGCTGGGGTCCCCTGTGGGCATGGGTCAGGGTCCCCTCTAGGCACATCGGGGTCCCCTCCATGCATGGGCTGGGGTCCCCGCTGGGCACACATCTGGGGCCCCCGCTGGGCACAGGTCGGGGTCCCTGCTGGGCATGGGCTGAGGTCCCCTCTGGGCACATCGGGGTCCCCTCCATGCACGGGCTGGGGTCCCCACTGGGCACACATCTGGGGCCCTTTCTGGGCATGGGCTGGGGTCCCCGCTGGGCCCACATTTGGGGTCCCCTCCATGCACGGGTTGGGGTCACCACTGGGCACAGGTCGCGGTCCCTGCTGGGCACGGGCTGGGGTCCCCTCCATGCATGGGCTGGGGTCCCCGCTGGGCACACATCTGGGGTCCCCGCTGGGCATGGGCTGGGGTCCCTGCTGGGCACACATCTGGGGCCCTTTCTGGGCACGGGCTGGGGTCCCCTGTGGGCATGGGTCAGGGTTCCCTCTGGGCACAGGTCGGGGTTCCCTCCATGCATGGGCTGGGGTCCCCTCTGGGCACATGGGGGTCCCCGCTGGGCACACATCTGGGGTGCCCGCTGGGCATGGGCTGGGGTCCCTGCTGGGCCCACATCTGGGGTCCCCTCCATGCACAGGCTGGGGTCCCCACTGGGCACACATCGGGGTCCCCTCCATGCACAGGCTGGGGTCCCCGCTGGGCACACATCTGGGGTCCCCGCTGGGCACAGGTCGGGGTCCCCTCTTGGCCAACATCTGGGGTCCCCTCCATGCATGGGCTGGAGTCCCTGCTGGGCACACATCTGGGGCCCCTTCTGGGCACAGGTCGGGGTTCCCTCCATGCATGGATCTGGGTCCCCTCTGCACATGGGCTGGGGTCCCCTGGGGGCCTGGGTCAGGGTCCCCTCTGGGCCCACATCTGGGGTCTCCTCCATGCATGGATCTGGGTCCCCTCTGCACATGGGCTGGAGCCCCCTATGGGCACGGGCTGGGGTCCCCTCCATGCATGGATCTGGGTCCCCTCTGCACATGGGCTGGAGTCCCCTCAGGACACAGGTCAGGGTCCCCTCCACGCACACATCCGGGGTCCCTCCCAGGCACAGGTTGGGGTCCTCTCTAGGCAGGGATGTGGGTCCCCTCTGCACATGGGCTGGGGTCCCCTCGGGGCACAGGTTGGGGTCCCTGTCCAGCCACAGATTTGGGTCCCCATCCAGCTGTTGGCTGGGGTCCCCATCTGGCCAGGGTTTGGGGTCCCCATCTGGGTATGGGGTTTAGGGTCCCCATTTGGGTATGGGTTTGGGGTCCCCATCTGGGAATGGGTTTGGGGTCCCCATCTGGGTATGGGTTAGGGTCCCCATTTGGGTACAGGTTTAGGGTCCCCATCTGGGTACGGGTTTAGGGTCCCCATCTGGGTATGGGGTTTAGGGTCCCCATCTGGGTACAGGTTTAGGGTCCCCATCTGGGTATGGGTTTGGGGTCCCCATCTGGCCATGGCTTGGGGTCCCCATTTGGGTACAGGTTTGGGGTCCCCATGTGGGTACAGGTTTGGGGTCCCCATCTGGCCATGGCTTGGGGTCCCCATCTGGGTATGGGTTTGGGGTCCCCATCTGGGTATGGGGTTTAGGGTCCCCATTTGGGTATGGGGTTTGGGGTCCCCATCTGGGTATGGGTTTGGGGTCCCCATCTGGGTATGGGTTAGGGTCCCCATTTGGGTACAGGTTTAGGGTCCCCATCTGGGTATGGGGTTTAGGGTCCCCATTTGGGTATGGGTTTGGGGTCCCCATCTGGGTATGGGGTTTAGGGTCCCCATTTGGGTATGGGTTTGGGGTCCCCATCTGGGTATGGGGTTTAGGGTCCCCATTTGGGTATGGGGTTTAGGGTCCCCATCTGGGAATGGGTTTGGGGTCCCCATCTGGGTATGGGTTAGGGTCCCCATTTGGGTACAGGTTTAGGGTCCCCATCTGGGTATGGGTTTAGGGTCCCCATTTGGGTATGGGGTTTAGGGTCCCCATCTGGGTACAGGTTTAGGGTCCCCATCTGGGTATGGGTTTGGGGTCCCCATCTGGCCATGGCTTGGGGTCCCCATGTGGGTACAGGTTTGGGGTCCCCATGTGGGTACAGGTTTGGGGTCCCCATCTGGGTACAGGTTTGGGGTCCCCATCTGGCCATGGCTTGGGGTCCCCATCTGGGTACAGGTTTGGGGTCCCCATCTGGGTATGGGTTTGGGGTCCCCATTTGGGTATGGGGTTTAGGGTCCCCATCTGGGTACAGGTTTAGGGTCCCCATCTGGGTATGGGTTTGGGGTCCCCATCTGGCCATGGCTTGGGGTCCCCATTTGGGTACAGGTTTGGGGTCCCCATGTGGGTACAGGTTTGGGGTCCCCATCTGGGTACAGGTTTGGGGTCCCCATCTGGCCATGGCTTGGGGTCCCCATCTGGGTACAGGTTTGGGGTCCCCATCTGGGTATGGGTTAGGGTCCCCATTTGGGTACAGGTTTAGGGTCCCCATCTGGGTATGGGGTTTAGGGTCCCCATTTGGGTATGGGTTTGGGGTCCCCATCTGGGTATGGGGTTTAGGGTCCCCATTTGGGTATGGGTTTGGGGTCCCCATCTGGGTATGGGGTTTAGGGTCCCCATTTGGGTATGGGGTTTAGGGTCCCCATCTGGGAATGGGTTTGGGGTCCCCATCTGGGTATGGGTTAGGGTCCCCATTTGGGTACAGGTTTAGGGTCCCCATCTGGGTATGGGTTTAGGGTCCCCATTTGGGTATGGGGTTTAGGGTCCCCATCTGGGTACAGGTTTAGGGTCCCCATCTGGGTATGGGTTTGGGGTCCCCATCTGGCCATGGCTTGGGGTCCCCATTTGGGTACAGGTTTGGGGTCCCCATGTGGGTACAGGTTTGGGGTCCCCATCTGGGTACAGGTTTGGGGTCCCCATCTGGCCATGGCTTGGGGTCCCCATCTGGGTACAGGTTTGGGGTCCCCATCTGGGTATGGGTTTGGGGTCCCCATCTGGCCATGGCTTGGGGTCCCCGTCTGGCTGTAGGCTGGGGTCCCGTATCCCCGCCACCCTTCCGGGGCTCCTGGTTCTCCCGGGGCTCCCACTGCCTGTTGCCTCCCGCCAGCCCGTCCAGGGGCGCAGGTCCTTCTCGCTGCTCACCCCTCTGTGGCCTTGCGAGGTCCCCAGTGCCCCGTACATCCCCAGCCAGGGGATGGGGTCCCCCCCCAGGATGTAGGCAGGGGTCCCCCCTGCCAGCAGCTCACTCTGCTGCAGGGCAGGGCTTGGAGGAGCACGAGCTTTTTTTTTTTTTTTTAATACTCCAGCGAATTTATGGAGTGCGTCTGAGACACGGTGCTGCTGTCTCTGCAAACCTCTTCCCACAAATCCCACTTCCAACGCCAAAAGTTGTTTTTCCTAATTAAAGAAAAAAAAACAAAAAACAAAAAACCACAAACTTCAGGGTTTCCACATGAAGCTATCCCAGAAATGTTTCTGGCCAAAACAGCCGCACATGGGGATCTCCCTAGGCTGGCTGTAACGCGTGCCTGGGGAGAGGTGGGTGCTGTCTCTGAGCTCTTCCCCACAGAGCTGAGCTCAAAACCCAGCCCCGGCGACCCCTCCCTGCAGAGCGGTTTTGTCCCCAAACAGCCCCTGTGGGGACATCATCTCACTCCTGCAAATGTAACCCCCAAATCACCAAATACGCTTCCCCCCCGGCCCGCAGGAGACGCTGCAGAGCAACCTGGTTTTTCTACAAAAAGAGAAAGAAGAATTTAAGCCCAAAGGAGAAAGTAAAAGCGACAGCCTGCTGGTATGTGTTTCTCTCTCCGTGCGCGTGCCGTGCCCCCCTGCCTGCTTACCTACCCGTCTTCATGGGTGAATCCCATTTTCCCTCTCCCTGTACAAATTTATCTCCTTTTCTGTAACAACGCTATTTTCTCTCTCCCTCTCTGCCCTTCCCATATATCCTTCTTCCACCCTGCTCTCATTCAGACTCCGCTGTCATCTTGGGTCCATCAACATCCAGACTTGCCACCCTTCTCCCCCCTCCACTCTTCCAGCTTTTCCTCCCCCAAAAAACCTCCTCTCCTTTTCCCCATGATCCTTGCCCCCCTCTTTGCAGCACTGGCTCCCCGTGCCCGCACGGAGGCTGCCGGAGGACGGGATGGCTCAGGGGCCTCCGCGCGGGTGCCTTGCAGGGGACGGTGGCCTCGGAGCGGCAGAGGCTGCGGGACGCCTTCGAGCAGCTGCAGCAGTTCCTGCGGGAGCAGGAGGGCGTCCTGCTGGCCCAGCTCGACCGGGCGCATGGGGAGCTTGCCAAGGAGCGCCGTGAATACGTCTCCAGCGTTTCGGAGAGGAAATCGCTGCTGGGCACGCTGATTGTGGACATAGAGAAGAAACGTGACCAGCCGGTGGTTGAATTCCTTATGGTGAGGCTGCGTTGCCCACCCGGGCACTGTGACCCCCCTGGCACCCGTGCATCCCGGTGCCCGTGCAGCCCAGAGCCTGGGAGCAAGGTGCAGCACGGTGCCGGCCGGCGTGCCAGCGGCCAGGCTGTGACACCGCGGTGCGTGGTGTGGCTGGTGTGAGTCTGGGCCTGCAGCGTGAGCTGAGGGAAGGCAAGGATTTGGGTGAGCAAGTCGCCGGGGAGTCCTCGGGAGAGTGGTGTGACCCGCTCCCCCCAGTCCCCATCACCCTGCTTCGGACGGCAGGGGAACAAATAACTCACTGCCCCGGGGACCGCGGTCCTTCTTGGCAGTGCCAGGGCTGACCTGGTGTTTTTTCTCTTCCAGGATGTTGGCAAAATCCTGAGCAGGTAGGAAACGGGCTCAGCGTTGCTCTCCTCCTGCGCGGCTCTTCCGGGCAGAGGTTTGGAAACGCTGCCGGCGGCCGAGCAGCAGTAGCTGGGGGGAAGGTGGCTTTGCCCTGCTGAGTATTTGGGATTTAATGTGATGTTATCTGGAACCAGAGGCCAGATACAGGTTGCACCCCTGTTAAAGACGGCGCTCCCGTGCCAATAGCTGCGACACGGCTCCCCTGAGTTCCGTTGCTGTAGGGGATTGTCCCCCCGTTGCCCTCCTGGCCCCGGGTGCTGGCTGACTGCGGGGGTCAGAGCTCCTCTCCGTGTTGTTTCCCCCTCAGCTGCGAGGCGGCGAAGGCCCCGATCCCGGAGCCGGTTTCCCCGGAGCTGCAGAGGACCGTTAAGAACCTCTCCGAGATGAGCCAGCTGGTTGTGGATGCGGTGGCCAAATTCAAAGGTAAAGCAAAGAAACAGCGAGCGATGCCTTGCTGTGTGGCCGGTGTCCGGGCCCCAGGTGGGTGTGCTGCTGCCCCAGGGCACGGGGCACTGCTGTCCCTGCACCGTGCTTCCCCTGGGCTCGGCTACAATGCGAGATCCTCACCGCCCACGGCCTCCGCCTGGGGCTCGGGAGCAAAACGCGCCTGCTCCAGATGGGACCCGTCTCTGAGGATGGGCTTTGCTGGAGCCCAGGGCTGTGGGAGCTGGGGAGCAGGCTCTGCGTCTGGCTTGCTGTCCTGATGGGGAGGAGGAAAGAGGCCACAAGAGGAGACTCATGCATCGTCCTTTCCTTCCTCTAGTGAACCTGCTGAGCGAGATGGACAGAGAAAGGGGTAAGTTTCTGGAGCTGATGGGCACAAATGAGGGAGAAAACCTTTCCAGAATAAGCGTCCTTACATCCTTGGGGCAGAGATGGGCGCACACCACAACATCTAAATCCAGGGTCTGCCTAAAAACAGGTCCCTTCGTTTTGACTAGGCGTGCTATAAAAACCCAGGGCCGTCCCCATGTCAGGCAATGCCGAACGACACTGTCCTCTAACAGCAAACGAGGGCCAGGGCAGCGCGAGGGCCTCTGCTTTCCCTGTCTCTGGAGACTTTATGCTTACACCGCGATGTGTGAGACTGTGACTAGTGAAGCAAAGGGGCCGCACGCATTTTGAGCTGGCTTTTATGCACAGATCAGAAATGCCTTTGCCGATGCTCAGGGTCCACATGGTCCTGGCAGCATCGCAGGGCTCGGGGCTGGCTGGAGCTGTTGGCACTGAGGTCGGTCTCTGCCCTCTCGGTTTTTGGGATGAGGGACCTGACGCACAGGATGGGCGTGCCTCAGTTTCCCCTGTGCTGTGGTGCCCGCCCCAGAGGAGTGTGTTTAGGAGAGGGCCTGGGGTGGTGGCACTGCGTGGTGACACCTCTGTGGCCTGACGGGATGGCCGCGGGATGGCAGCAGAACATCCCGCATGAACGGGTGGCTCTGGCCCTGCAGTGAGATTGCCTGGTTACTCGGCGGAGCGGGGTTAGGAGCCGGTTTTCCCTTTGGTGAGCGTTCGTTCCCCCTTGTCACTGGAGTAGGGACCGGCTTGGCACCACTGCTGCCTTGCAATGCTTCCTCACACTCCGGGGATACACTGCTCCCCCACGCCCAGCCTGGCTGCAGCCCCATCACACTTAGACCCAGCAATATCCAGTACAGGATTAGCAAAGCAGGTTTAGCAAAGTCCATTGTGTCTGTGCCCTGCATGTGGGGACGCTGCCTGGCTCAGTCCTGCTTTAGGGAGCATTGCTTCGCCCATGGGTCCTGGCGTGGAGGGCAGCGAGTGCCACCCGAGGGGTCTGCGGGTGCTGCATGTGTGCGCTCGCGGGGCACAAGTGTCTGCTGTGCTCGCAGGACGCATGTCCCAGCCCTGTGGAAGAGGAGGGAGAAGTGCTGGTTCGCTCCTCAGCGGGCAATGGACTGACGTTTCTCTCTATCGTGCATTAGTGAAGGTGACGCTGGACCCAGAGACGGCAAGCCCATACCTGATCCTCTCAAAGGACCGCAAAACTGTGCGGCTGGGAGACGAACAGCAAAACCTCCCTGACACCCCCAAGAGATTCATGGGCAGCCCCAGTGTCCTGGGCTCCCAGGGGTTCACGGCTGGGAGGCATTACTGGGAGCTGGAGGTAGGGGACGGGGACAGCTGGGCCGCAGGGGTGGCCGTGGAGTCTGTGCGGAGGAAGGATTCGCTCAACATGGCCCTGGGGAAGATCTGGGCCCTGCGGCTGGACTGGGATCGCCAGTACACGGCGCTCCACATGCCCCCTGCCCCAGTGGCACTGAAGGAAGAGCCCCGGCGGATCAGAGTCCACCTGGACTACGAAGCGGGCCAAGTGACCTTCTACAATGCGGAGAACATGATGGAGATCTTGCAGTTCAAGGCCTCCTTCACTGAGAAAGTCTTCCCATACTTTTGGCTCTGGTCACAAGAAACCTACATCCAGCTGTGTGCCTGACAGGCTTGGACACCTTCTGGTCCCCTGTCCTGTGCCCTGGGCTAGCTGAGCAGGCAAGAGGCGTGGGAATGACGCAGCATCGCGTTGCAAACTCACAGCAGCTCTGCCTGGGCTGGGTCCCCTCCGTGTTGCTGCATCTCCTCCTGCCAAGTCCTTTGGAACATTAAAGATGTGTTGTCCTGCCTGGGGGTGTCTGCATGCTGGTATCCTGGCCAGATCTCACGGTGACGGTGTCCCAACTGTCCCTGTGGGTACTGAGGACACACAAATAAGCAGGAGAGAGGCAGGGAAGATGCTCTGATTGCCCATGCCGGTCTTTGGCAGCGCTGCATGGCTTGCTTTGGCTCGGTGTGGTGTGCCGTGTTGTGGGCAGCATGGGGATGCAGCCACCCCACAGCCAGGGGCTCGGGGTGGAGCCACGGAGCTGCTAATAGTGGTGGTAACTGCTCAGGTAAAACTAAAAACTCTTGCTTGAAAGGAAAATGTTCAGGGAGGGGACAGGGCTGAGCGGAGAGCTGGAGTGAGGGCACAGCCCAAGCCTCACCAGGCTGGAAGAGCGGCAGCGACGGAGGTGCGATGGGGATCGCTGAGGCCCGGTTGCCTGCTGAGTTTATGCCATTTTTCCCTTCATCTTTCTCCGTTTTAACCATTTCCCCTCAGGCCCAGGTGGGTGGAGGCAGGGCTGAAGGGAGGCAGCCAGAGATATGGCGGCAAAGCGGGTGCCTCAGTGCGGCGGGGACTACACTTCCCAGCATGCAACGCGGAGGAGGGCAACGCGTACGCGTTGCCCTCCTCCGCGTTGCATGCTGGGAAGTGTAGTCCCCGGCACGCATTCAGGCTACTTGAGGCGCCCTATTGGCTGGCTTCTCTATTGGGCAGGAGCGACGTCAAGCAACAGTTGGAGGCGGGGAGTGAGGCGCCCGCCGCCGTTCTTACTGGTCAGAACGAGCGCGGTGGGTGGGGATATTTGAAGAAAAACACCCGCCCCTTTCAAACGCAGGCTTTTGATTGGTGGAGGGGAAGTTTGGCGCCAGCTTCGGAGCGGGCGACGGGTAGCGGCTGGGGTCAAAGCGGTACGGGCCGCCCTGACAGGAGGACGGCAGGGCTCGGCTCCATGGATCCCACACCGGGCTGCTCCTACCGCCGCCGCCTCACGCTTCTCTCCCCGGCTTCCCCCGCTTCGCCCGCCGTGGTCAAGTCTCTTTTTCCCGCCGACCTCTCGCCGGTCTCCGACCTTCGCCTCACCATGGAGCAGCTGGGACGCGGGTCAGTCAAAGCGGGGATCCCTTTTGCTGAGTGCACCCCCTCTTTCTCCTGGCTGAGGGCCTCTATCATCCCCCCCCCCAAAAAAAAAGGGGATCATGCCCCCCCTAAAAAAAAAAAAGAAAAAAAAAGAGGCTTCGAGGGCCTATTCCCCCCTTTCTTCCCTCCCGGACCCGAAGCGAGGCCTACGGGAGCTCCCCCCGCCCCCCCCCCGCCATGCAAGGCCTTCGGAGCCTCCCCCACCCCCCGCTCCCGGGGGCGAGGCCTAGGGGAGATCTTCTCCCCACATTTTAATAAACCCCAAAAACAAGGCCTCGAGGAGTTGTTCTTCTCCTCCCGTTCTGTCCACCCCCACCGCGCAGTGAAGCCTTGAGGAATTTTTCTCCTCCCCGGAGCCTCCAGGAGCCCTTATCCCTCTGCTTCCCCCCAAACTGCAAGGCCTCGAGGACCCCCCCCCCCCCCCCCCCTTTCAGAAGCAAGGCCTCCAGGACCTCATCTACCCCCCAGTCGTGCCCCCCCTCACCAAAAACCAAAAGTGAAGCCTCGTGGATCGCTTCTCCTCTCTCCCCACCCCCCAGTCGAGGCCTGGAGGAGCTCTGCCCTTAATCTCCTCCCCCCAGAAGCGAGGCGTTGGGGACCTCATCCCGCGTTCTCTCCTTCCAAACACCCCCCCTCTCTTCAAACTGAGGCGTCGAGGAGCTGTTTCTCCTCGTCCCCCCTCAAAATGAGGCCTCGAGGTCTTCCCACACCCCGCTGCCCTTGCAAAACCGAGTCCTCCACCACTCCCTTTCCCCCGCCATTCCTGATGCCTGCACCCCTGCAGAGTTCTGCCCCCCCCGCCTGCTACCCCCCTCCCCCAAATAGTCCCCTTTTCTGCTGCCCCTGTCTCCCTCAGGAGCCCCTGTTCCCCTGCCCACGCGTGGCCGTGGCCGTGGCTCCTGCGCTGTGGGCCATCTTCCCCCTGCGGTGTCCCACCTCGGGCCACCATCTTCCCCTGGTTCTGCTCTGGGCACCCACCTTGCTCCTGAACCCTTCCCTATGCCTGGCCCCAGGACTGGCTGCTTTCACCTCCTCTGCAAATCAATGCTGGTACCTTTGTGTCCGTCCTTCCTGCCTTCTGTGCCATGTTAGCTGCATCATCTCAGCTCCCTCTTGCTCCCTGCATGCACCCTCCCCCGGCTCCTGTGCACCCCCTCCTCCTTTACTGTTTCACATATGGAACATGCTGCAGCCTTTGGGCTCTGCCGCTCCTCTCTCCCCGTAACCGGGCAGTTGCTCAATCTGATTTTGCTGTTACTAGTCTCTAACTCCTTCATCTTGTTATTTCTGTGCTAACCTCTACGGTTTGTCTGTTGTATGGCTCCTGTTTTGCTCTGGCCTACTCTCTGGTCCTGACAGCCCTCCTGGAATTTGTCCTTTGTTTGCTGTTTTTATATCACTCTCCTTTCTGTAATCACCTGCTTTCTTTATGATCCTTCCCTCCTTCAGATTCCTGAAATTCCTGTAAATGATTCGCACCAGTCCCCTCTGTGCTCATTATTTGAGTTTGTAACCCTAGCTTGTGCCCTGGCGCATTTTTTTAATTAACCCATGTGACAGAGGAGCCACACTCAAGTAGCTTTCCCCTTATTTAAGGTAATATGGAGTAAGGCTACATATGTTATGCATATCTCTCTGCATTGAAGCCACCGTGGCCACTGCCCATGTAGGAAATGAGCGTGTGTGGCTCAGCAGTCAGGCAGGAGAGCTTGCCTTGTTCCCTGCCTGCTCGCAGAGCCTTGTTTGGACTTGCACACGCATTGGGTCAGGGCCTGGTGTTGCTCAGTCAGGCTCTGAATTCCTCCAGCCCCTTCACCTACAGAATCATTTAGACCAGTCTGATGGTTACGTGAGCAGAGCTTGTTTAGCTGACAATGAGTGCTAACTACTTATAAACATGAGTTTGAGTTAGAAGTTGGGTAGTTTTTCTATGAAAACAATAATTGAGTGGCTGCCAGAGAGAGGGTTGCAGTCCCGAGAAGCATAATGGGGCTGTGATACAGGTCTTTCTAGAGAGCAGTTTGGGAGGTGCTAATTTGATCCCAGGCACCAATATCCTATTGTACATTTAAAGTGGTTTTAGTCCTAAAGTTTTATTGTGAGGTCTGTCACTTTGTTGTATTAGAACTTTTATTTGTGAAGCCAAAAGCTCAGGACAGGGTCTAAAACATAATTTCAGAAAACCCCTCACAGTTAGTATGTCATGGAGAAAAGCTTGGTAGTTTGGTGCAAGGTGACCAGAAAGGCTATCAGGAGAACAATTGTCTTAAATGACGCCCTCCCTGTCTCTGTTTTGGAAGCCTAACTTCTAATATTATCAGCACTGCATGTGCAGGTTTGAAAAAACCCCAAAACCTGAAGTCCCTGTAGGTGTTAGATCTGAGGATATTTGTAAGTGTGGTGATCTTGTGGTGGCATTGTCTGTGCACTCAACAGAGCACAAGAGGCTGCAGTCTGTGGGATTGCCAAGCTGGAATCCTTTCGCTTGGCCGATGATAAAGGTTTCGGAGCATGATTACCTATGTTCAGTCACTGCTATATTGTATTTCTTGCTTCAGTGAGCATTTAAAACAAATACCTAACTTCTGTTACTTTACAGTCAGCATGAAAACGCTGAGCAAGATCTGGGAAACAAGAATACTAATGGTTTACAAAGAACAGTGTCATCAGAATCAACAGACTCAGGTACAACTTTCTCAATTAATAAATAACAAATAAGAAATTAAAAGCATCCTATTTTTACGTGGTTTCCACTGCAAGCAGCTTCCAGGGTTTGGATAGAGAAATAATGCTGCCTGCCTGCCTGCAATTCCCCATTCTTACGCTCCTGAAAGGAGGGAAGCAGGCAAACCATCACTCAGCAAGCTTCTGCAGTTCATGGCTTGGGTTGTGGGTGGCTTTTTTTTTTTTTTTTCTTGTTTTAATTGTCCTGGTGTGTGTTAGCAGTAGAGCTAGCATGGAGAAAAAACTGGTTCTGCCCCCACAGGGGACTCGGACAGAGATGGCTTTTTCCTTTTTTCTTAGGATGGCTGTCAAGACGTGGTTGCTAGCCTGTCATGCTTTGTGCTCCAGCGTGATGTTTATCACTACCATTTTCTGATTGCCTTGATGCTGTGCTCTGTACATGGTAGTAGGTCAACACCTTATCATGAGTGTATCAGCCCTTCTTGCAGTAGAGACGGCTGAAGATGAAGGCTGCTAAAGATAGCCCAAGATAGGCTTCGCTGGTGAATTGGATTCCCACCATTCCCTAGTCTGGGGTGTCTTGCAGATACTGGCTTGTGAGAGTTTATAGTTGCGTGTTGGGGCTGTGGTCTGGAAAACTGGGAGATAGTGTTTTGTTCTTCATTGTTAGGATCCGTTGCATATCTGCATTTGGCTCTGAATGGGACCCATTTGAGCTTCTGGCCTTTGGAGGGTGATAACTTTGATGAAAGCAAGTCATCACGGTGTGGTTTCTCTGTTTAAACCCAAACTGTGCTAACCTGCTCTACACACTCCGATCAAGGCTGTTAAGTAGGGTTTGTCATGTGGCTTGGGTTTTTTTTTTTTGTGTGTGTGTGGCTTTTTGTTAACATGAGCTGATTGTTTACCTGCAACCTGGGGAGCTGCATCTTAGTGCTGATACTTGCCCAGAAGTATTTTTTTCTTCCCAGATGAGATATTTTGTAAGTGAAAATGAAGTAAGTTCTCACCCCCTAACTTGTAGAATCAGGGAAGCTTCTGATACTTCAGTGGTCCAGCCCAGCGATGGAAATCAGTGTCTCCATCTGAATTTATGCACCAGTCTGACTGTGCACGGTACTTTCAGCCTTCAAAGGAACTTTATGAACCGCTAAAATGCGAGTATAGATTATAAACCACAGAGTGGGATAGAATAACCAAGATTGCTAAATCTCCACTCTCTTCTCATATTTTTTTCTTTTTTTTTCCTGTCTCCAAAGCAGGCCTGAAGCGCTTACAAAACGCTCATGATTAAGGTTTCTGCTGTGCCGAGACCACTACCTGTCATGTTAGTCAAATTAATTCTTTGTAGTTGTTTGTTTAGATCAGTCACTGATGTAGCAACAAGTCTTGTCATGATGGTACAGAGTGTATTCTGGCAAGCTGTTGGCCTATCACTAGGGCTTGTGAATATTACCCTAATATAAAAACTCCTTGGGGAATCTGTGTTTAAGTAAGCTTCACATTTGACTGTACTTAAATGCTGTGTAGCTGTAATGTTTCGCTTGGTTTGTGCTTACGGAGTGCTTGCTGTTATTTCCAGTACATTAAGAAGGGCCTTTTGAGTACTTTTTTTGGAACGACCTCAAAATTTCTTCCTATAAAGAGGTGTAACTAAAACCATGGCTTAAAAGACCCTAAAGGACTAAGTTGTTTATTAAGATGTTTGTGTGATAGAGTCAGCCCAAGAGTATTCTGTGTGGTAGTGCTCTCTTCTATACGACATTCTAGGCAGGGCTAGGGGTGCTTTTTTTAATTACTCCTGTTTTTCCCCAAGCAGTAACACCTGATATGGCCAAAACCAATGGTATGGGTTATCTGTAACTGTTATTTATTCCTGCACTGAGGTGAGGCTGCAGACAGGACTTTCCACATTAGTTTCCTGCCTGAGCTCAGGGTCTTTCTGAGGAAAACTGTAGCAGCGTCCAATACTTGGCATTTCCAACGCTTTGCATTTCCTAGATACTGCTCAGTAGAAAATATTCTCTCCTCTGCAGGTTGTGCTTTGGATTCTCCTGGTCCCGCAACCTCGGATGATATCATGGAGGAAACGTATGTAACCATATGCTAAGCCTGACTTCTGGCATTTCGCGTTGCGCCATTAACAAACGTAGGCTGATGAGAGAGGCTTGACGTGGCTTTTCCTTTGCTGGCATGCGTGCAGTGGGCTCTTCTCCCTTCAACTTCTAGAAGTGTGTGCTGTAGTGCTCTGCAGCCTGAGGTGCTAGGCTCTCTGTCTTGCCTGCGTCCCAGAGTACTTAACAAGTCTTGGCTCTGAGTTAATGTGTTGTACGAGCCAGAGCGTTTGAGCATGGCATTGGCACCTTACCAGGAGTCTGAGGCTGCACCAAATTGCACGTAAGTTGCAGTTTTCACTCAACACTTACATTAGAATTTATGCTTGTATGTGCCTTAACTGATACCAAGCAGTTGCTCTTAGCTTTGAATTTGCCACTCTCAATTAGATTATTTTTCTTTTCCTAATCTTCTACCCCAGGGATGGGGGACAGATGCCCTTGATCTCTGATTTACTGAGCTCTTCTTCCTTTAACCTAGCTTCTTGTCTAAACAACGCTGAAAAGAAATTAAGGAAAGGAGGCAGAGAAGGAGTCTAGGTAGTGTTTCAAAAACTAGGATGGGATAAGCTGGCTATAAATAGCTTTTGAGAAAGACAAAGTGTCATCAAGAAGCATGTTGGCTTCTGCTCAGCGTAACACTCCATGACTTAAATGCAAGGTTGATTTTTAGTGTACTAACCTTTGGTGCTAACTGTGGGGCATCTCACTTGCTTTTAGGTTTGAGAAAGCAATTCTTGAATCCAGCAGACTGAAGTAAGTGTACTTCTATTTTAACTTCTTTTGTCAGTGACTGTTGCAGCCTATGGAGTTTTACTGGGGGGAGGAATTGAGTTCTACTCATGTTACTGTCTTTTAAAACAAAATATTGAAATAAATCTTGGTTCTTTTTTATTGTAGCATGCGAATGCCTTTCAGAAGAATACATTCACTGCCAGTAAGTGGTATTGGTCTTGTAGAAATGTTAAAGGATTTAGCATGTTAAGTGTTTTTAGTTGGATACGTTCCATAACTTGTTACTTTTCTGTCTTCAAGAACAGCTGCTGTGGTACTTAATGAAAACTGTCAAAATTACAGCTTGTAAACTCAAAATCTCATTTAAGTCAGCGTGAAATTTCAGTGATGTGGCTTTGTCACTAATGCAGTTGAAGTATTTTTGGTTCCTGTACCGGCACCTCAGCATAAAAGCCTCCTGCGCATAGTTTGCACCAATTTGTAGTCAGAGACGTTACAGTCTTTATTAACCCTGGTTTTGCTTAAAATGTAGTTGTGCAAAGACTGTATCGCGTAGTACTGAACTGACGCTTTTGTATGAATGTTGTAGCAAAGCCTCCTGGGATCCAGTCCTGCTCTGAAGAGAAACCATTCCGATTCTCTGGATAGCGATGCTTTTCAACTATTGGAACAAGATGAAAATAAGGAGAATGTAAGTGGTGCTTTCTGTTGCCTCCGACGATCGGTGTAAGAGGTGGTACCAAGGAAGCTGAATTAGCACACTGCTTCAGCAGTGGATGTGGTGGAAAAGGCTTTTTGCTCTCTGCCAGGCTGTAATTCAGATATAACAAAGTTTTGCGGAGCTTATCTTAGGGGAACTTGCAGTGAAGTGTGACAGCACTGATTATAGTGACTGCAAACTGATTACAGGTTAATAAAAATTTGGAAGACTTTGATTGTGCAGCTCTACCTTCGTGCTACTGAACCTGACTCCTTTTAGGCTGTGGCAAGGGAAAAATTATTCGTACTGCTAGCTTTAGATAGCTATGAGGGGTGCCTCCAGAAAGCTGTTTAGATAGATCACCTCATCCTTTTCCACTGCTGGCATGGGGGAGCCCTGGTTCCTCACGGCACAAATGTCCTTTTGCCTACTTGGTCTGAGAGGCCTTGCTGCTGGAAATCCCATCGGTAGGACTCTGGCAGGTCTCTACCGAAGAGCGGGTGTCAGGAGGCAGCCTTGGCTGCCTTTAAAAATGATTTCTTTTGCAGAGAAGTTGACTGACAAAAGAAATAGAAAAGCCTTAAGCCTGTAGGTGATAGCAAGAGGATAAAAGCTCGATTATATCAAATTAATCGCTATTGTAACATCTTTAATTTGAAAACATCCGCCTTCAGACTATTCCTGTTGGCAGCAGGGAACTTAAATCCAAAACATCAGGTAGTTTTTAAAAAATGTAAAATGATCCTAGCAACTTACACAGTTTGTAATTTTGGCAAAATAATCACTTCGCTCCTTTTTAATTCAGGAATCATTTGAGTTTAAGAAGCCAACCAAACCAGCTTCTCGTAGTTCTGTGCATGTCCATTCCCGTGATGGAAAAGGTGTTCCTGGACCAAGGCAGAATTCATCTCCAGCTCAGATAGTAAGTAATACAGTGTTCTTTGCAACTAATTCTCACCTAATCCTCTGCATACCTGCTGTTTGGGAGGATGAAAAATTCCATCACGTTTCTAAGACAATGCTGTTAATCACCACTATTCATGTGCCAAATGGAAAAACTTATCTATCTGCGAGATAAGAAAACTCTCCTCACATTTGGCTCATGAGATGGTCAGAAGTTTGAAACACGGATTGTTCTGTAGTCTGTGAAAGATTAGTCAACACGGAGCTGAGGTTATGAGGTTATGGTTTGAAGTTGTTTTCACTATCGATAAAGTAGATATTTATAGAGGCAGATGCATCTGGAACCATGAAGCCAACTGTGCAGATGCAACTGAATCTTATGTCCAGCTGCGGCATGCAGGAAGAAAATACTGCCTTATTCATATTCTGTCGCTTAGAAAAAGCGACTGAAAGAACATGATGGGTCCTTGCACAGAAACAGAGTTGGGGGCACTAAGTCTTGTCTCCGCTCCTTGAATCTGGTGACTACCAGATTCATCCTGCTTAGTACTCTTGATCTTGTGCTAATCAACTGCAGAGTTTATATTAATTCTTGTTCCTATTGACACCGCCCACTTCTCTCCTTTGCCCCTTTGCTGGATAGCTTCTTCTGGATAATAGGGTTATTGATTAATGAGGCTAATGAAGCACTCTGCTCTTGTAAGGCTCAAATAAAAGTATCGGAACTCAGTTTGGAGTTTGCTCAGGTCGGTGTATTCAAGGTGGTGGAATAACCACCGGTTTTTCTGTAGTACAGCGAGAGGTATGGTGTCAGCTCTGGGGTTGCAGCATCCTGCAGTAAAGAGGAGGAATGTTGTTAAAACTAACTGTCTTGTCTCAGTTTCCCACTGGTGAAATACCCGTGGGTGAACAGGAAAACTACAGGCCAGCTTTCCTGCAGCAGTCTTCCCAGACTTCCTCTGAAAGCGATGATGATGATGGATTCCTAGAGCTGCTAGATGAGCAAGATTTGAAGGTATGTGCAAAGGAAATACGATGGTCACTTCAAAATGTTAATAGTCTGCCCACAATATGTGTCCGTGGCACACGTATGTTCTAGCGGAAGGCAGTGTGGAAGTCAAACCGCAAAAAGCGAGGTACTAGGGAATCCTAGAAGATGAGTTATCATCACCTTTTTCAACTCTTACGTATCAGTGTCTCTATCTTATATGTGCTCTTTCCTAGTGCAGACAATGGGATTTTCTTGGGGCGTGACAGCGGTTAGTTTAAGAATTGCTGCTGTTCCTATTGGTATATGAGCATTTGCTTTACTAGAGAGAATTATTTGAACGGTTGGCATTTTTCCTTAGAAACTTGCTGAAAGAGCTAGAGGTGATATTTGCTTCCAAGCCACTTAAATAGAAGACTGTTTGTAACTGAATTTGAAATGCTTAAAGCTTTGGAGGAACATTGTCAATCAGTCGATGAATTGATGTAACTTACCTTCTCCAATATCTCTCTTCTCGGTTCCGTTACTTCATTGAGTATTGGACTAGTAATTGAGTGAAAGTCCTAAAACTGCTCCGACAGCTGAATTCAACTGGAATGTTTGCCTGAGCTGTGCAGAAGCTGTAGATATTTACAGTCTCCACCCACGGCGAAATAGATGAGAATGAACTTTCTTTTTCTTCGCAGAACGATGAGGAGATGCCATCTGATGTGGCCAGCCTCTGGACTGCACCACTGGTCATGAGGAAAACGGACAATCGGGTAAGTGTTCTGGCAGAGCACAACAGAGCCGGGACGGGGACTTTGTTCTCGCAGCCGTTTTCACTACTGGGACAAGTAATCACACTGTCCCTGATCCTGTAGCCCTAATAACAGCAAAACGAGACATGACATAAACCCCCTGCAGTATTCCGTTATCTCTAAAGCTTGTTCACCTGGAAGACTTTGTCAGTGCTGGACAATGCTCATTGTGTGAGCATTAACTTTCTTTTTACAAAAACACTTCATAAATGCAAGAAGATTTGAATTCCCTTATCAGGTACTTGTTGACATATCTTGAATACATTTTACACAGACTTACCTGGAATGCCTATAGCCCAATCCACTGATAATAGACTGCGAAGGGAGTTTAGACTCCAGCAAAATGCTCCTTAATTTGCTGATAAACTGTCTGCTAATTGGTATAAAGCATCTGCTAGTGCATCTTATTGCTTATGGTGCTCCAGGCTCACCCAGTCCACACAGCAAGAGCCAAGTGTTACTGGAAATGTAGGTCCTGAATTTAGCTGACCCTACCAACGCCCTGCCATTGCTGAGCAGCAGCAGTGCCTTACATAAGGCAAAATTTGTAATAGTCTGAAAGTCTGAGGCTTGCTTAGTTTCTAACCTAAATCTTTGCTAGACAACTCTAACTTCTGTCCTTCCTCGTAGGCCAAACGATGCCGGCTGTTTGGCTCTTCATCTCTGCTTGGTGGTGGAGGAAGAACCACCCAGAAGAGGTTGGAGAGGTCCCAGGAAGAGAATTCTCCAGGAAAAAGCAAGAAGAGGAAGAGCCTGCCTGGAACACCTTCTGAGGATTCAACGGTTGGTGGCTTGGCATCTGATGTGGTAGCAGAGAATTGATTAGGAGGGGATCGAATAGAGGTGTCTAGTTTATGGAGGTTAATAAGCGAGCTTTTTCAGGTGAATTGCTGACCTAGCAAAACTGCGTTCTCCCTGCATAGTGTAGGGGATTAGGGGAGCTGGCACAGTAGTTGCATACTCTTGAGCCTGAGTTTTGCCTTCATCCAAAGGGGAAGCTGGGGGGGTTGTAGTTCAGGGCTTCAGAGTAAACTCTGAGTTTCCTGTTATGCTCTGGGAAAGAGTGGGTCTCTGCTCTCAGTGCTTGACATTGATCTCTAACCTGTGTTCTTCTAGAGTTTGAAAATGGTAAAGACAAAATCCTCCACAGCAGAGATTGAAAGCATTTTGGACAGCGACCAGAGAGATCTTATCGGTGACTTCTCAAAGGTAATTCAAGGGATTTGTTTTAATTGTCTCTTTCGGTAGGGGTGTCTCGAAGCAGCCCAAGTAAAGCACTTCCCTTCTTTAACCGTACATATTCAAATTCCTAGTGAAGGCTGTCAGTGAGAAGGGTGCTTTCACACCTTAGCCATCAAGTGGTTCATTCGTGGTTGTTCAAACAAGATCTACAAAATCCCTTCAGTATAAGAGCAAAAAATAACATTTTGTCCCTGAATTTTAGAATTCTTAGTTCTAACTCTTAGGCTTTGCTGAAGAAATTCTTGTCAGTAAAGCATCTGTGTTACAAAATTTAACTGCTGAACACTGTGCTATCGCCTATGGGGCTCACACCTGGAATTTTCTCAGTTAAAGGCTGTCTGTTTTCTAGGGTTATTTGTTCCACACTGTCGATGGGAAACATCAAGATTTGAAATATATCGACTCAGAAATGGTACGTGTTCCAGGGACAGTAGAAGAATTCTTTACTGGGAGGGAGGGGAAGCCGACACAAAAGCATCTCAAAACAACTGAACTCCTTTTTGTTTTTTCTTGCAGATTGTGTCTGTTCTGACTGGGAAGTTTGCGAGCTTCATCAAGGAGTGTGTGATAATCGATTGTAGATACCCGTATGAGTATGAAGGAGGACACATCAAGGTATGTTGACCCCGTAACAGCGATGTAGAGTTGTCTGAGGTCGCAAACTGGGGTCAGCGGCACGTGTGGGGCCGCTCTTTACTAGCGAGTCCCCAGGGCCACGTGGATATGTTATAGCTGAGGGGCCCGTGTGCCAGGGTCTGGGATCCTGTTATGCCTATGCACTGAGTGAATCTCTGCTCACTGAGCTCACGCTCGGTTCATAAAGTTACTCCTCCCTCAAAGGAGGGAACGTTCTGCTTTCCTTAAGCAGAGGAGGTGGCCTGTGTGGCAAGCAGGGAGTTGGTTCCAGAGGAGGATGTAAGACACTTGGTGTCCAGCATCCTGATATCTGGGGAAGCTAAAATTAGAATAATAAACTTCATTTAAGCCACAGACTTCAAAGAACAAATGGCTGTGCAAAACATAATTGACCTTGAAGTTTGCTGCTCAAGCAAGCTGGCTGGCCCTCTTAAACACAAGGAGATGGGAAGGGAAATCCAGCGAGCCACAACCTACAGCTGTGGAAACAGCCATCCAAAACAGGGCCAGGTCACCCAGCGCCAGCGTTAGACTACCTGTAATGTTCTGCCTGCGTTTGAAGCTGTGTTCCCAACAGCTAGAGAGGGTTGGCAGAGCTCCTTTAGGAAACTAAGATGAGGAGACAGCTTGCAAGGAAGTGGGATAGGTTTGCTACTGTTCTCCTCCGCTCACTGTGCATGCTTGCGCATGACTCTGCCTTAACAGGGTGCTGTAAACCTGCACATGGAAGAGGATGTGGAAGACTACTTGCTTAAGAAGCCAATCCAGCCATCGGAGAACAAACGAGTGATAATAGTGTTCCACTGCGAGTTTTCTTCGGAGCGGGGCCCTCGAATGTGAGTTATCCCACAAACCCCTAGACAAGAACTTCACTGCTGCGCTAGCTGGGAGCAAAGCTTTCGGGGTGGCACTGGTTAATGTGCTGGCATGCTACTTAATAGGCAGTTTATCACGAGCAGACGTTGGCTGTCACCTCTGGCAAGGATGTGACACAACCCATGATGCGAATGGCCCTGCTGAAGTCACAGAATCATCAAATTGTTTAGGTTGCAAAAGCCCTTTAAGATCATCCAGTCCAACCATTAACCTAACACTGCCAAGGCCACCACTAAACCCATTAACGGCAGAGGAATAATTAATTCCATGTTTCCTGGCTTGGGGGATGGATTATTTTTAATGAAAGTAAAACTAGGAATCACTAAGGTTGGAAAGGATCTCTTAGATCATCAGCCCAACCATCAACCCAGCACCCCCATGCCCACTAAACCATGGCCCCCAGTGCCACCTCTGCCCGTTTGTTGAACCCCTCCAGGGATGGGGACTCCCCCACCTCTCTGGGCAGCCTGGTCCAATGCTTGGCCACTCTCTCTCTGAAGAAATTTTTCCTACTATCCAATCTAAGTCGGGCTGGTGCGCTGGAATGCTTAGAGACAGACAGGGACAATCAGTTAGCCGCGGCGTTGCAGCCAGCGTGACTTGTCAGCGTGTTCCCGATAGGCAGCGGCTTGCTTCCATAATCCAAGGGAATGGGAAGTTCTGGCTGAGCGCTGTTTCCATGTGTTATTTGTTGAATGCAAGATTTAATGCAGGATTTTTTCCTGCTACAGGTGCCGGTTTGTGAGAGAGCGGGACAGGCTGGGTAATGAGTACCCCAACCTCCATTACCCAGAACTCTATGTCCTGAAGGGGGGTTACAAGGACTTCTTCTTAAGATGCCGTGTAAGTAACGTTCTCTTTAAATTCATCTCCTTCACACTCAGAAGAGAAGAAATGATAGATAAAGATACCCACGTATTCGTACTTGATCAGACCTCTCTTTGGAGCAGGGTGTGTCTTGCTGGGGTGGGTTTTCCTGCTCTGTTTCGGTGCTCTGGTACTGAGAGCAGCCAAAATCTGGCAGTGAGGCTCTCTAAGCCTATTCCATCCTTCAGAGCTGTCTTGCTGCCGTACCTGGAAAGGTTTTTCCACTTGTTTCAAGAGTAAAATACAAAACTGGTTTCTGCCCTTCTGTAACAAGTAGGAGCTCAAAATTTCATTTGGAGATGGAATTTAAGACTGCCCAGCCTGCAAGGACTAGGAGAGAAGAGAGGCTTGGCAGTGTTTGCCGTACGATAAATGGAGACCTGGAGTCCAATACTGTACTAACATAGCAACATTGAAAAACTCAAGCTTTGAGTTTTCAGCCTCTAATTCAGAAAAGGAAACAAAAAATTGCCCAGCAGCTCTCTTAGCAGCGTTGCGGGGATGGTGTTTCTCGTATTGCTTGGCTTCTACTGCTTCAGCATTTCAGTGCTGCGCTCTCCCCCTCCAGCTAGGACTTCTGCTGTTCTGACACAAAGTAGGCTGTGGCCTGACGGTCACTTCAGTCCCTCTCAGGCCCCCGCGCTTTAGAGTATCTCTTCAATTACCTTCCTGTTCCGTGACTTGGTGCTTTTTCAGAGATGTGAGCTCTTCGGCCTCTCTGCGGCCGGCTGGCTGGAGCTGCCCGCTGTTTCCCAGGGGGGTGCTGGGTCTCCCAGCGTTCGGGCCGCCTCGGGGGATGCCGGTGTCCACGGCAGCGAGTGCTGTCCTGGTTTTTTGGCTCTCCCTGCGATCTGCTGGCTCCCCTGTGGCGGTGGACGCTGGGTTTTCTTTGGGGTCCCGTGGGTGTCCTCTCCTGAGGTGGGAGGACCGAGGGCCTCAAGGTGGCAGCAGGGGACAGCCGACGGCAGCCTTTGCTCTGGGGCTGGCCTGGGAGCAGGGGCTGGCCGTGCCGAGGGACAAGTATTCTCCAAATCTGTGCTATTTCAAGGTGGATGCTAGATGGGCTTGCTTTGTGTATTGGTGTCTGGCAGAAAATTTGGGGCGAGAGCTCTGTATACAGGACTGAAAGTCCTTCACTGAATAGCTATCGCTTCTGAAGTAGCTGTAATCTCAATATCACTTGGCTTTGTTCGTGAACGTCTGGTATGAAACTCCTGCTCAGGGTGGGGGTTCTAGTTCTGTTTATTCTGGCGGTGTTTGTTCAGTGGTCGCTGGCAGGCTCTGTCGGTGAGTCTCAAAGGGATCATCGCTCCTGTGACACACCGAAGTGAAACCAGCTTCTCTTTCCCCAGAGTTTCTGCGAGCCCCAGAGCTATCGCCCCATGCACCACGAGGACTTTAAAGAAGATTTGAAAAGGTTCCGCACCAAAAGCCGAACCTGGGCTGGCGAGAAGAGCAAAAGGGAACTGTACAGTCGCCTGAAGAAACTCTAAGGGATGAACCGAAGAAGCAAAGACTGCCTGTCGCGGGGGGGCTGCGGTGGGAGGGAGACGTGCCTGTTCCTTGCTTGGGGTTGTCAGGTACCGGCTCTCTCCTCGGCTGTCATCTTACCGGGAACACCGTGGAACTTGCGGCTGCAGGCTTGAAGCGAGCGCCCTGGATGCTGGCTGGGAGCTGACTCTTCTGAATACTCTCGTTAACGCTGCTTCGTGGAAACGGCTTCTTGTGTTCTGCGACGTCCACAAACCACCCAACAGCCTGCCCCGGGAGGGGTGGGGAGAGGCTGTCGCGTGCCACGTGCATGGGGCTTGGCTGGTACGTGGCGTAAGCAGTGAGGGTGTCTTAGTGCCTGTTATTTTTTAAATGCTTTATTTTATTTAAATACAGTCAAATGAAGCTAATACTGCTGCCGTTGAATCATCTGGCTTGTACTTAAACCTTGTTTCTGCTAAAGGGTGGCCTGCTGGTGGGGGTGGGGGGGTTAATTCTTTTTCTCAGCTGCAGCTTTGATTCTGCGTTTTGGCAGCGCAATGCGTCGTGGTGATGTAAAATGGGAAATACTTCAGTGCAGCTGGAGCTTCCCACCTCGCCGGGCTCCTGCGTTCCACTGTGGGAAGTCTCCTGAAGACGGTCTAAGGGGAAATTGCTTATTGTATGTAGATATCACATTCACCTTGTCTACTTTATCTAGATTGCTTTCTTTCATAGTAATTTGAATTTAGCTGCTGCTTTAGTTCTAGAGTTGGTGTTTCAAAGTAGGGAGAACTTCTGGGAGTGGAGGGTAATTGAGAAACAGGCTGTCTCGGGCAATCCCAGAAGAACCGGGCGGCAAAGCTGTTACCAGGTTTCTCAACAGCAGCAGTTTGCTGTCGCCGTTCCTTCCAAGGTTGCATATCGTTATCGTGAAACGCGTCCAGGAAAGAGCCTGGCAGCGAGGAATCGCACCGATGATCCTGGGACGCTGTTCGGAAACCGCTCCTGCTGCCGTGGGTTTGGCTTCGGCCGCTTCTCCAGTAGCAGAAGCGCCTTCTGCCAGGAAAGGCAGGAACTACAATTAATTCTTGAAGGAAGAGGAACTTCCTCAGCTGGCGTTGTACCCTATAGCCGAGCCCTACCTAAAGCAGAATGCGCGGTTCCGTGACACAACGGTGCCAGTCCTAAAACTGCTTTGCGGCTAATTTTTGGTGTCGCATAAGACCCAACTAATGAACCCTACAGTAGCCCAGTGATTTCGGGGTAAGGCTGGCCGCTTGCCGCAGCGCCGCTGTGACGATTGCTATAGCTCATCTTCCTCGCACACAAACATCTTGGTGAAACAAGTGCTCCGAGGCCAGCCGTGCAGCCTGGGACCAGCTGCGTGTCCTGGAAGCTCTCGGCTCTCACTTCAGCAGAAATCCACGCTTTCCGCGGCTTGGCTTGCTAGTCTTAGGTGCTGTTGTATCTGTGTCACAAAAATACTGAAATGGAGGTGCCTTATGTGGAATTTTAACTTGATTTTTTTTAGAACTGTTTCTTTAAACCTGCTGTTAATCCTCTTGAGAACTGAGAAGATAAACTTTGAACTCTTTCTCATTTATAAAAAAAAAAAAAAAAAAAATCAGAGTTTGCTGGCTTCTCTCAAAGCTGAATGCCTTGAATGGGATGACGATGAAATGCTAAATCGGGAATGGCTGTTACCAAATCTCCCGCATCTGGCTCCCGGAGGAAGCCGGTGAGGTGCTGGGGATTGCTGCGCAGTGGGAGGAGGCTGCGTGCCGGTGAGTCAGCGGGGAAGGCCGGCCGCCTGCGAGGCGGGCAGCGACGTGAGCGACCCAAACTGCTTTTTGGCGCAAGACTAAGTGGGAAATGATCAGTTCAGTGCTGTGACTGCCAGGTGAGATGCCTTGGTGCAGCTTTGTAAACAAATAGCTGCTCTGTGTGAAAGTTTAACTTGCCAGCTGTGTTTTTAAAAAAAAAAAAAAATAAAAAAGGCAGATGGAGATTGTTGACAGAGTCGGGATGCTCTTTTCCGAGGTCACTTAGCTGGAGCAAAACCATTACAGCAATCCGTGGCTTTACAGTCGCGCTTCCTGCCAATGCCCCTAAATTGGCTCATTGGCCCAAATTTCCTGATATTCAGGAAGGCGAATGTGTTGTGGGCGTCGTGGCTCTCTGTGGCCCAGCGGTGCTGGGGGCCGTGAGCCGCAGTGTGCACTTTGAGGGATTAGCTGCACCTGTAACCCGTCGAGATGGGGACGCGGCCCCTTGCTTTATACCCCGCCTGCTTCTGCGCGCCCTGCGTTCCTTGAGTCCTGGGCGTGCGAAGGAGAAGGCTGTGCGGTGTACGCTTCTAAACGGGTTCTGTACCCTATCAGCCTGCGCCTGTGAGAGGCGTCTGCGTGCTGAGAGAATAAAGTACTCAAAATCCAAAGGGTTTGTCTCACCCGGCTTGTCTTGCAGCAGGAGGGGTGCTGGCGACCTGCTGGGCATCACACGCCCCGGCTTGAAAAGAAACCCACGTTGGCCATCGCCGTTCTTCCCGTCTTGCGTTCTTTGCTCGTTGCTTCCGGGATAACTTTTAAGTGATGAAAAGCAGCGCCCTGCTTTCCTGTAAGCCGCAGGAATTGGATCCGTTGCAGGACGGAGGGTTTTCTGGCCCGGCTGGCAGAGCTGCGTGATGTTTGCGCACCTGTAGCTGGCAAAGGCGGCTGGGGGAGAAGCACCCGCAGCCCCGCGCAGCGGCCCCGGCGGGATGCACGGAGCTGGGAGAGCCCCGTTCAGCCCCAGTCCCGCCTGGTTCCAGGCTGACGGGGGCTTGAATCCGCGGTCACCCCCATGACTTGGGAGTAGCGGTGCATTTCCATCGTACCGTCTATGCTGCGGAGAGGTGCGGATCGCTTTCGGATGAAGATCCTTGGTGCTGGCTGCTGCCCCCGTGGAGCACCTGAGGGCTGGTTTGGTGAGGCTGCTCACAGCTGCAGCAGAACAGGTGGGGATGAAGAGCAGGTGGCCCATAATGGGGTCAGCATTAAAAGCTTCACTTAAAACACAGCAATGGGACTGCAAATCCACTGGAGGCTACAGCAGAGAACTGGGTGGGTTTTTGGTTTTTTTTTTTTCTTCCTTGCCTCCATCTGTCATCCCTAAAACTGCCGCTGAAAGCAGCTTACGGCTTCATCAGCTTCTCCCCTGAGCTCCTGAACGCCGCAAAGCTTAGTGTTTTCTTTCGTATTGCTTTACCTTTTGTGGCCTAAAAGGACACTTGCGCTATCTTTTTATCTGGCGACGCTTTGTGGCTAATAGAAGGGCAAGCTGCAAAGGGCCAGCTGCCCCGGACGCGCCAGCAGCTCCTTCAGCGGGGGCCCACGGGGCCTCGGAAGCAGGCGTTGGACACCCCTTCGACGCTGCCTCGCTGCGGCTTTTCAGCTGCTGCCTTAGGAAGAAGGAAAAGGCGTTTTTTAGCTACGATTGTGATACTGGGCGATTCCCTGGTTTGAAATCCTTTTGCAACTTTTCAGACAAACCTTCTGTCTTCGCCTTTCTACCTTCGCTATTTTCTTTGCCCGGGAGGGCTGCGCCATGGCTCTTCCCTGGCCTCCCGGAGCCTGCTCCTGCATCTCCGCTCCTGCCACCGACAGCAGCTTTCCCGGCGGGCGGCTGCGCTCCCTTCCCTGCGCACGGCAGCCCGGCTGCTGGGAAACCCAACCTTGCAATTTTCTGTAGTTATTTGTCAAGTGAAAGTGCCCCCGCTGGAGGCTCTGCCAGGCCGGGAGGAATTATCTCGGCTTGCGGCAGGAGCGCAGGGCGTGTGATAACTCTGCCTGGCATGCGGCGTGGTGAAAGGGCGAAGCGGGATGCGCTGGGAGGGCCCGAGTGCTGCTGGCTGGGATTGAGGCGGAGGGCTTCAAATGATCAGCTAAAACGCGCCGATAAACCAAGCCTGCTCCCACTAGTTTGCAGGCGGCGATGCCGGGTGGGTTTCAGGGCCGTGGCTGGGAGAGCGCTGGCTCCCCAGAGCCGGGGGTTTGCTAGGGAGATTTGACGGGAGCCACCTCACGAGAATCTTGGCTGTACCTCGACATGGGCGATGCTTTTTGGAGATTCACGCGGCTTTGCTGGGCGGAAGCTGCTTTGTTAAGAAAACCATTGGCTTCTTGTCTTGGCAATGGCTTTTAGCGACAAATGTGTCAAGATGGAGAGCTGATGCATGGGCGGCAGCGCCGCGTAATTCCTGGAAACATTGGTACCAGGATTTGGCCAGGCTGCCATTTGGGTTTCCTTTGAAGCTGGGCAGCGGCTGCTCCCACGGGGCCGTCCCTGGGGCTGTGGCACAACCCAGTGCCCCGTAACCCTCTCCTGCGTGGGGTGACCCTGCTGTGTCATGCCCCACCTGCCTTCCCTTTGGTCCGCCATGGCTCCACGGGGCCATCCTGCCATTGCCCGGTCCCTTATCAAAAGCCCTGTGGTCCCCGCTTTGGGCACGGTTACACCGCGTCACCGGGGCAGGAACCAGGGAGGGCGAGGGGACAGTCCCAGCTCCTGGCTCTGCACCGCCTCTACTTCACCAGTAATGGTGATAAACAGGACGGCTCTGCCCCGGGGAGCCGCCCCGACGCCTTCCCTTCGCCAGGAGCGGAGGCTGCCAGGCGGGGCGGAAGGTGGAAGGTCCTTGTTAGAGGTCACCAAATCCAGGCAGAGCTGGAAATGAAGCTGATCTCCTGCTGTCGAGCCAAGCTTCAGGCGTGCTGGACAAAACTCCCCGTGTGGGTGCCAGCGCTTGGCCTGGCAGCGGCTGCAGCGCGGCCGTGTCCCCGTGCCGATGGGGAAGGCGTGCGGGAGGCCGGGCTGGCTCAGCACCGTGGCCCTGGGAGACGGGGCACCGGGCACGGCTGCCGCGACGCGCCAGCACTGGGGCTCTCGCCAGGTGCACCCCTGCACCTCCCCGCTGTGTCCGGCCACGTGCACAGCTCTGTGCCGTCGGGGCCGGGAGCCGCTGGTCCCTCCGTGCTTCTCGGGAGCCCATGCCGGAGCCGAGGGGCCCAGGCGGCTGCTGCCTTTTAAGGCTGCTCTGGGCTGATGGATCGGCTGCCAACCTGCGCGGCGGCGCTCAGCAGGCAGCGGCGCGCCGGGGGTCCTGGGCAGGCGGCGCAGACCGTCTGCTCAGCGTTAAGGAATGACGGGTTTTTCCTGGCAGTGCCCTCTTCTCTTCCCCGCTGGGGCTGGGGCTGCACTCGCCCAGCAGCTGCTGTCAACCCCCCACGCAGCTCTCGGTCGTCAGCCCCAGCTCTGCCCCGTGTCTTATTTTAGATGCACAGAGGTGATGCCGCGTTCTCCTGGTGCTGCCTGCTCTTGGTCAATGCCACGCGCATCCCTCCGTGCCACGGCCAGGCAGGGATGCCCCAGCTCCAGCCCTCCCCGCAGGCCACAGACCCCCGGAGTCAGGGAGCAGATGGGCGCTGGGCTCGGCCCCGTGGTGCTCGCCCGGCAGATGCTCCGGCTGACGGAGGTCCTGGCCGTGGCTCACTCGTGCCTGCAGCTCATGGCCGTCCCTGGCCGTGCGGGACCGCGGTGCCCCTGTCCTTCCCCCTGCCATGGGAATAGGCCCTGCAAGTCACACAGAAACAGATTAAACAAGATGGTGTGTCCGGGCCGGATGAGGAACGTGCATTTAGATGAAATCCGGTGCATTCGTCTGCCCGGGGAGCTCTATGGAGAGGGCAGGTTTAGGCACCGGCCGGGGCTGTCCGGCTCAGTCCAGCAGCCAGGCATCGTGTGCCCCTTGGGGCAGGGACGTCACCCAGCACCCACGGGGCACGGCTGCCCTTCGCCAGGGGCACAAGGGGAGCCCCCAGCCCGAAAGGGCCTGGTCCACCCGCACCGTGCGCAGGAGCATCCCTGCCCCCTGCAGCCTCCTCCCGCACCGCCCTGGCAGGACCGTCCTCACCGGGATGTCACAGAACCCAGAAACCCACCGGTGGGCGGGTTTGCCACAATGCTTGTGCTCCTGTTGAGTCAGGAAGGAAAAAAAACCCTCCTCCTCCCGCTGCCGAGGCAGCAGCGACAGTCAGGGCGTAATTGTCCTTGAGAAGCCGAGGCGCTGCGAGCGTGGGACGCAAATGACGCCGCTGCCAGCTGGAAAGGGCCGTGGGGCGGTGTGGGGGGACGCCGGCTGCTCCCCCGGTGCTGCGGCCGCCTCCTCCCCACCCCTCCCTCCTCCCTTGCAGGGAAATTGATTTTTGCTGCGTCGCCAGCAATGCCCAGACCATTCCTGGAAACCACCGGTGCCATCAGACCTGTCACTTGCATAAACCCCGCGCTGCCGGTGCCGGGCCCCGGGCGTTGGGCTGCCCTCGGCTGCTGCCTGAGGGGCGCGAGGCAGCAGAAGGGAGCGGGCAGGGGTCTGCACCGCCGGGGTCTTCCTCACCCGAAATGCTTCCCCCGCAGCGGGTGTGCACGGGGGGAGGCGGCCCCGGAGGCAGCTCCGTGCCCCATCCAGGCTTCGCCCCTTGGCTTCATCTCCTGCAACGGGGCCATGCTCACGAGCGTTTCGAGATGCCGCAGAGCCTCGGGCACCTTTGGAGAAGGGATGTCACCGAGACACCCACGGCTCAGCCACTCGGGCCAGTGCGGGTCTGCCTCTGGGGGTTTTATCTGCTTTCGGGGGACACAGCCCCAGTGGTCGCAGACAGGGCGTGCTGGCCCCCCGGGGCGGGGGTTTGCTGCTTTCCACCCGCAGAAGACACGTCCCTGTTTGTTTCTGTTGGATGAACTCTCCAGCGATGTTTGCTGGGGCTTAAGGCTCAAGCAAAGAGCCATAAAAAGGGAGAATAACTTCAAAAGAGGAAAGTGGAAGGAGGCCAAGAGGAACGCAGCCAAGCGCCCTTTCCTTCTTTCTCTTTTGCTCTGTGCGGGAAATCCCCGAGACTGTGGGCTGTGTCGCATCCCTGTGCCAGGCGAGACGTGGCCCCGACGCCGCACGGCCCTGGCACCACGGGGCCACGCGAGCAGGAGGGTCCCCGACGGCGGCTCAGGGGTGCCAGGGAGGGCAGGGTACCAGGGGGAGGCTCAGCCGGAGGAGATGGGCCCAGGGAAGGAGCTCCCGTCCGGAGCTGGGGGTGTTCAGCCTGGAGAAGAGGAGGCTGAGGGGAGACCTGATCGCTCTGCAGCTCCTGGCAGGAGGGGGCAGGGAGGGGGGTCGGGCTCTTCTCCCAAGGAACCAGCGACGGGATGAGAGGGAATGGGCTCAAGCTGTGCCAGGGGAGGTTTAGGTTGGATATTAGGAAAAATTTCTTCATGGAAAGGGTGGTCAAGCATTGGACCAGGCTGCCCAGAGAGGTGGGGGAGTCCCCAGCCCTGGAGGGGTTCAAAAAACGGGCAGAGGTGGCACTTTGGGCCATGGTTTAGTGGGCATGGGGGTGCTGGGTTGATGGTTGGGCTGATGATCTTAGAGATCCTTTCCAACCTTAGTGATTCCCAGTTTTTACTTTCATTAAAAAATAACCCAGCCCCCAAGCCAGGAAACATGGAATTATTCCTCTGCCGTTAATGGGTTTAGTGGTGGCCTTGGCAGCGTTGGGTCAATGGTTGGGCTGGGGGATCTTAAAGGTCTTTTCCAACCTGAACGATTCCATGATTCTATGAAACCGCACTGCAGCTTTCACTCCACCTTGGTGGACGGTGTGTGGATGACTTTTGCCATCGCATTTGGTGGGACGGGAAGGTCGGTCCCCGCTGGGACGTGTGCTGGCTGAGGAGCCCTGTGGCTGGATCCTGGGTGTCTCCACCAAAGGAATGACGCCGGGCGGGGAAGGAGACAGCAGCTATTCTGCGGTGACGAGATTAGCGCCTGCAAACACCGCCGCAGCAGTTGCACAAGCCTCTTCAAACAACTGCTGGGTGCCACGTGAAGGTGCAACCCTGGCTCTGCGGTGCTCAACCTCACCACTCCATAACCGGGTTTCCTGCGCTGGGCAGGGGCTTCCCCATGTGCCGTGGCTCAGCAAACGCCCACCCAAGCAAACCCCGGTGCTGGCGGTGGGTCGGGAAGCGCGGCTGGCGCCTTGCGGGGATGCCGGCAGCACAGCCCCACGGGGCGACCCACGCGGCGTCAGGCCTCCGCGCTGCCCGGCACGGATCAGCTGCCGTGGAGGCTCACCGAGGAGCTGCAGCGCCTTTCTGGGCACCGGCTCCGCGTGCTGGGAGACGGCCATTCCGCGGCGGGCTCGAGGGTCTCGCGCCCTGGGAGAGGGCAGCGGCGCGGTGGGAGCGTGGGGTTTGCGGGTGTGTCCTGGGAACAGCCCCGGGGCTGCACCCGAAGGAGGGATGATCCAGCAGCACTGCGGCAGCGCTGCGAGCCTGGCCGTGCGTGACACTGAGCAACGCCGTAATTAGAAGGTGCCAGTGCTGCTGCGGTTTGTCCCTGCTTCGCTTCTGCTTCCTCCTCCCCGGGGCAGGGGCAGCCCTGGTGGCACCGTGCAGGGGCAGGAGCTGGGCCCACGCCACCGCCCGCTGCAGCCCTTCTCACGCAGGTTGAAGAGCAGAGCCGCGCTTTGGGAGGCAGCGGTACGATGAAGGGTTCAAACCTTAACTCCCATCACCAAGTTAAGCGGTTCAGCGTGCAGCGAGCTCTCTGGCGGATCCCTGTGCTCACGGGAACTCTCCGGGCATCACCGCGGTCCCAGGAGATGTGGGGTCTGCCCCACGCAAGTGCGTTTGGGGCTTTGCTGGGTGCAGAGTCGGTGCTTTGGGTGCAGGGGGCTGATTTGGGTCCTGGCCCTTAGCCTGTTGCTGCAGGAGGAGCAGTCCCCCAAGCTCCACACTGGGAACAAGCGGTCACATCCCCACTAGTCCCACAGATCTGCGTCCCCCTCAGCTGCTCCTCTCCCCTCCGCTAAATCTGGTTGGAATTGGGTAAGAAGTTTGAACGTTGTTGTGCAAGGCAGACCCACGCACGCAGCCACTGCTCAGCCTCAGTTTCCCTGAGAAACCCGACCAAAAATCAAGGCAGGACTCGGAAGGAAGCCCCACATACCGCCGCGATTCAAACAGAGCTGCAACGCAGGGAGCCCTTCGGCAGCGCATACGCCACCGACCGTCGCCCACCGTGGTGCTTGCTAATGAGCTTCTGCACCAACCTGAAGATGCTGCCCTCGGGCAGGGCCTGCCCTGCAAAAACCGGAGCGGTGGGCTCGGCGGCAGTGCGGAGACGTCGTGCTACCAAGCTGCTCTTCCTCCAAAAGGTGGTCCTGGCTCCATCCATCATCGTGGCTGAGCTGGAAATGGCTGTGCTGAAATGGGCCCGTGCCTTGAAATCCACTCTCTCCCGCAGCCTGGAGGATCCCCTGAGCTCTCAAACAATTGCTGAGGAAGATAATGATCTTTTAATGGGAAGCAGTGCAGCCTCTTCAGCTTGTGCAAGCAAGCCTGGCTAGCTGGAGGAACGGGCACATTAGCTCGGCAGAGCTTCTCACTGTCCCTTTCTCCCCTGGGGCGAAACCCGTCCCTAAAGCACTGCACCGCAGTGGTTAAATCCTAAAAATGCTCAGAGGGGGTGAGAGACTGAGGCCCTGTGCCGAGTCTCCGTGCGTCTGGCACTGTGCGCCGTGCAGGTCCTGGAGTCCAGAGCTGCCCATGCCCTCCACGGCGCGGATGGGTGAAGGATCTCCCCTCCTCCCCGCCCTTGCCGGCTCTAGCACATTTAGAAATCCCCGTTTCCCAACTCCAGGCTTACTCCCAGGCCCACTGCAGACCCCCTCAGCTTTCTGCTTAGCTTCCAGACCGTCTCCGAAGACCACTGTGGTCAGACCAAGCTATTCTCGATGACAAGCTGCCTGTCCTTTCCGAAGGAGGCCTCTGGCTGCACCGTCCCCGTGTCTCCAGTTACACAAACATCCACAGCCAGTGGAGGGGCAGTGGCCCACAGTGACTTACCCCGTGCTGCAGGATTATTTTAGGAAACTTGGCGACAGCGGGGAGCTCACATCTAGCTGGCATCTCCCCTTGCCCTCCCCTGGCTGCACCGCTCCGGGGATAAGAGCGACAACGCGCCACGACGGCCTCGCGCCGGGGCTGGGGAGGCATTTGGTGAAATGCCAAGGGCACGGCCAGCATCTCCTTCCTCGAGGCTCGCCAGGCTCAACTCGAGCCGACTGGGGTCCGGCTGCAGAGGCTGGGTGCAGGGAGCCCTTCCCCAGCTTCACCTCCCGCCCTCGGAGGCTCTCCTCACTTCCATCTTCTCCCGTCGGAAACCAGCAGGACCCGCTCCTCCCTCGGCTTGGGAAGGAGAGATTGCCGGGGCAGCGCCATCATTTATAGCACCACCTGCTTAAACGATTGCCCAAAGTCACTCTGCTTAGCAGCAGAAGCATTGCTTGAGATCACAGCTTTTGTTGTGCTAGGGGCTGTACGTGCGCACGCACGCACACACACACACTACGGTTGTGCACAGATGTCTTTTGGATCCTGCTGAGGATGTTTAACGTATTACAGTTCCCAGCTGCTCACAGCTGAGCCTTTAGCTGGCTGCTGCGCTGGTGGGACCATCGGAGTCGTTCACAATCTGGTTTTTGTCAAGAGCTGCGATAGCAGCAAACCTCTGCGCCAGAGGCCGCGGGGCTACGGGGTCCTGGGGGCAGCGAGCGGGGGACTGGGGCTCTCTGCTCGCTACCACCCTGCTCCTCGCCTGGTCCGACCTCACTCTGCGGTCAGGGCCTGCTCCTAGGGGATTTCACCCCAAATCTGCATCAGGCAAGATCTGATCTGTCATTTCAACCCACTTTTTGGGCTGTGTCAGCAAGCCCCGGCGTGGGGTTCGAAGCAGAGAAGGGGCTGCTCTCAGCTCCAGGTCCACCCGCTCCACGGGGCAGCAGAAGCTGCAACAACAGCTCAGAAAGGGGACAGTGGGAGCGGGGTATTATCTTAAACTGCGGCAGCTGTTTGCAAAACGAACGTGTGTCCGTGGCCTAGGAGACGGTCTCTTGCCTGGATAGCTGACAGTTGAAATAAAGACATTCAGACCGAGGAGACAAAGGCACGATTGTTATTGCCACAGCACGGACGGGGTTCAAAGAGGCAAATGGCTGTCGCGCACGGAGGCTGCGGCGGAGCCGTCAAGTCCTGGAGGGCTCGCGCGCTGTTGTTGCGCGCTGCTAAACAGCAGCTGGAGCTCGTGGAAAACAATTCCCCAATGCCCCTCTCAACACCGGGAAACTCCTGGCAGCTGGGACCTGATCCTGAGCGTGGGGGCCGGCTGGCTGGCAGTGCCTGCACCGGCAGAGAGGACTGGGAAGGGGGAGAGCAACCCTGCAGCTGCTGGGAGAGGCAGGTTTCAGAGGGATTTTGGCTGAGGGAGAAGTGCAGCGTTTGGCTCACGGGTGCTGGGATTGGAAAAGAAACAACCAGCAGTGCCTCACAGAACAACGCTCCGGGAATTTCCGCGTGGGCTTTGCTGGATGCCAGCAGACCTGCTGACCCTGGGCTGTGCCGATGCTCAGGCCCTGTGAGATGCGGAGGAGTCGTATGTAAGCTGAAGGCTGTGTCTGCCATGCTCCCTGTCTGCGTCGCTGTCTGTCTGCGTCGCTGGCTGTCCGCTGCACTGCCGTGCAAGCTCAAAGCCTCCACGCCGGGCCTGGGATCCCGGCTGGGGAGTGCGGGATGCTCAGGTCTGCCCTTTGAGCTATCAAACAGGGCGAGGGTGGGCTGCACGGAGCCCCCGGGCGTATGCAGACCCTTCACCCTGCAGGGTGCTCCAGCGCTCAGGCGAAGACGGGCTGAGACCACGCACTGGCTCCTGAGCAGCGCTGGCACCAGACGCCCTGGGTATCGCTGTACGGCAGTCGGGATGCACCACGGTGCTCAGGTGCGTCACCGAGCCTCAGGGTCCTATTCACCTTCTCATCTGTGTTTCATTCACCTTCTCACACACGCACCTCTTGGTTGAGATAGCGTTGCTTCTGCCTGACAGAGCGTCTTTCCACGAGCCCTGCCTCTGCTCCAGCGGGCTGGTGTGGCAGAGCCGAGCGGAGCAGCACGGACCCGGTGCTGCACTGAACATGGCTGGATACAGCAGGGAATTTGCAGCAACCTGCACATTTCATATCCATGAAGCAGGCGCAGGACTTGGAGCCAGCCACTCTTGTGCTGCCTTTTTTCTTTCCCAGATGGATGCACGAGTCCTTTTTGTCAGAAGCGTGTTTTTGCAGAGTCAAGAGCAGTGAGTCTGGATTTGAGCCTGGGCTCTGGCCCAGGGCTGCTCGGCTGCAGAGGGAACATTCACAGACACAGGCAGCTGGCGGGTGGCAGGAAACGCTGGCTGCTACACGCATTCACACCCTCCTGCACATTAGTGGGGATGCAATAAGAAAGCCTGAGAAAAACAAAAAGCATTTGGTTAACAGGCCTTAAAGTAGCTTCCTCTGCCATTTCTGCAGCTAAGCCTTCACACTCTGCTTTTGGCTAAAACTGAGCAGGGCTTCCGTGCCTTGCTGAATACTTCAATGGCAAAATTGGGGTTCAGATGTTTTTTCTTCCTCCTGGAAGTGATGAGGAGCTCCCTGCACAGTAAGCTAGGCTCTCTCTCCTCCCTCACCACAGGACAGCTAGCATAGACTTTTCTTTCTCTAGAACGATGTTGCTATTGACAAAAGTATGTAGACACCCACCCACTCGTAAATAACTCGGTTATTTCCAAACAGAGCTGGTCTTTGCCATAATTTCCTGCAGTCCCCTGTGCAATCAGGCTGCCTCTGTGCTGTGGCGAGCGTTGTTCGCTCTCCAGCAGACCTGGCCTATCAAGAACTGCCTCTGCAGCAGATCTCCGGGCAGCCAGCTCATCCAGGGCTGGATTTCAGTTGAGTCACGCTATCAGGTTGCTCGAAGCATCCATTACAAGACATTTTAATCAGCCAAGGAGGAGAAGCTGTTCCAGTTGAAAGGAACAAAACACTTCATCTCTTCATGGCTCAGCTGCATGCATAGGGACTTTCAGTACATGGCTCTTGCAGGAGTCCAGGAGATACGGAGATTTAGCATGTTCTCTCGCCACCATAACCAATGCCCTGGGGCACTTTCCTGTTTCACCCAACTTCTACTGAGCAGAATTTCAATACTCAAATAACAGCAGCCAAGATTTGTACAAAATGGTTCTACTGCAGCAGTTGTACAAATGGTAGTACTCATGATCCTTAATGTTGTTTTATATGCCTGGCTGGACAAACCATGCAAAAGTTAATTTTCGGCAAACCCTGAGCCTTGCTTTCCACAGCTGTGGGATGTTCAAGGTGGGGATGACAGATGCAGGCACGAAAGCCCTGGCCTTTTTAGAAATGTGGGTTTTGGCAGCATCCTGAATCCCTTCCTGCCCCCCCTTGTTGTTCCTTTAGCTGCCTGCCTCCCCATCGCCCTCCGAGCCGTGCCGGCGGTGAGCAGCGACCTGCTGCCGGCACCCGCAGGTCTTTGTCGATGACAGAGAGCAACATCATCTACTCATTTTCAAGAATACCTTATGAGGAAACAATAGTAGCAATCCTATACTGTGCATCATTATACATACGTATATACACAAAACAGCACTTTTATGCTCTTTGTTTAGCAACTTTAAATGCTGCAAAATTAATGGCCTGTAAATATTAGAACCAGACATAATCACTGCAAGACTCAGCTGAAAGAGCTCTATTCTGGAGGCGGCGGAGCTAGCCTCTGCACAACATCAGGATGTCATTTCTGATATTTTATTAAGCTCTCCTCAGCTGTCCTGGCAGGAAAGAAGATGTTTTTTAACAAACATTAGCGTTTAAAAATATGCTGATTGTTTTCAGCTTAAGTGTATTTTCAGTAATAAATAAATGGCAACAAAACAGCTAAGCACCCCATCTGTGCGCTTTTTGGTTTTGTGCAGTAGGTCGCTGTTACACCAGCCTCCCCTTAACAATAGACTTCCTTTTTTTGAACTGTTCTTTCAGTTTTGGCCTGATTTTCCTCTCTGAACAAGAGGCTGTCTGTCGTCAACTGCTAGAAGAGAGATTATCTCTCCATTCTTTGTGCCTGAGCATTCTGGCTGGGAAGCCCCAAGGGATTACCACAGGATCATTTGGTAATAAATAGCCATATTTGTAATATTTGGTTACAAATCGCATCCTAATACTCTTTAATAACTGGGCATGTTTACCATGCAAACACAAAATTTCTCTTTCATCACAATCCCTCCGAGATTTCTTCCGACCTATCTTTTAATCTAACCCTATGAGGAACCTTAGAAACAATACTTACATCAACAGTCTTTCATCATACTGCCAAATGAAGTTGTTGGTTCTCTTCTCCCAGACTAAAGCCTGACTCTGCGGCAGCGCGCGGCGAGTTTGGTACACAGCCTTGTCAGCAAAGCCATCAGCAGAAGAAAAAAATTAATATATTTTGCTTGCAAGTTTCCTCACCGGGCAGGCACCACCAGTGCAGTGAAACGACAGGATTTTGAGGCTGCGGGGACTCGGGTGGTCCCGATTCCTCTGATCTCCCCAGCTCCAGCCCTTCCTCTTGGCTCTGGTGGCCCCCAGCCAACCAGTAACATACAGCACGGGGACCTGGGTGGCGTTTGCTGCCTGAATATGGCCCTACAGGCTTAACCAGAAGACTAGCAGAGTTTGTTTCAGTTTCTAAATAAGTCAGGGAAGTTTCTTTAGCGACCAGCTGGCCAACTTCAAGTATTCCTTTGCTTTCCCAGTGCCTAAATCTCCTATTTCATGATAAATGTTTAAAACTGCTGAGAAAGAGCAATGCCTATCTGCTTCTGTCCCAGACCAAAAAAAAAAAAAAAAAAAAAAAAGAGTAACCTCTGCTAAAATATATGAATGCATTTTTGGAGGCAGTGATTCTTTTCTTTAATTAACACAGGGCAGTGCAGCAATAATTACACTCACGTCTTTTTGCCCAGTGAAGAAGGGAAATCAGGTGCACTACAGCCCTTCCATCCACGTTCCCTTTGAGACTATGGCCTGGGTCCCATCATGCAGTACCTGGAAGAGCCAGTCCAGCAGCTTTTCCAAACAGGCCCTTTCCTTCTCTTCGGCCGTGCTGTACCCCACCCCACTTCGCTACCATGCACGCATTTTTATGTCCTCTCCTGTCTCTGTGCTCTGTGAGCTGGAGGAGTCAGAGCTGTCCCAAAGGGTTTCCTCTCCGCTGTGGCTGCTGTAGCTCGTGATTCTGCTGGAGGCGGTGGCACAAGTCCAGAATCGCCGCAGTATCCCGCCCGCTGGGTGGGAGCCCCGGAGATCCCCACATGCACGCAGGGATGCAGGCAGATGTGCCAGGCAGAGCAGACCTCACGCTTGTGGAAACGGACTCGGCTCTCCTCTGAGGGCTGCCGGACACGGAGCAGGACGGGGGAGCATCCTGGTGCTGCCGTGAGCTCGGTGGGCGCGTCAGGACGAGCGAGGGCGAAGGCGGCAGCGGTGCGAGGCCGCAGGGCTCTGCTTCTTGAGCTCTGGCGGGGACCCGCTGAGCGCAGGCTCAGCATCCACTCTGCTTTCCCCGTTCCCGCTTTTGCAAGAGACGTGACCCCGTTTTAAAACCTTTGAGCTAGTTCCCCCAATTTAACAAGCCTCTGTTACAAACGTACATTCATTCATTAAAGCTCAGGCTGTTCTTATTCTATCCCCTTTCTAATAACATCGCATTCTCACCAGTGCTTATTTGGGATGACTGTGGGAAGATTTTGAAACCAGATAGAGGCTTGGCAAAACATTCATTATGGCTGTGGCTCATCTTCTCAACTGAGAAATTGCATATTCCCCCAGTGCTCCAAATCTGCTTCCATTTGCTGAAGCAGCAATTTGACATTTAAGTCATTTGGCTCTTCTCAGTGGTTTCACATTTTACTTCTCAGGTTTCCTGACGAATTTGTTGCAGACTAATATTTAATCTTGCTCTGGTAGGGTGACAGCTCAAGTTTAGCAAAAATATTGCTAATATTCAGATCTGGAATAATTTAATTCAAAAGCAGATGCTTTCCCAAAGCAATGGATGTATTTAGATACTAATTTTAGGGAAACGCTTGGGCTGGTTACAACCAGCACTACTCCGTCAGCATGTAAAGCTCTGTGCAGTGCATTCCTGACAGTTGTGACAAACTGATTATCCCTTATTCTCTCTTCCAAAGACTCCATGGCCAAGTACAGGAGACAATAGGCATCGGAGCCTGTTCTCAGACAGAGGACAATTAATCCACTGACTTTTAAAACTGCTTTGGGGCTGACACTGACAGAAGTTGTCCATTAACAAAATATGGGAGGGATGTCCACATGGGACACAACTTCAAACAGAGAGGTCCCTTTCCAAAAGTCTCTCTACATACAGCTAGAATTCATACAGCTAAAATTAAAAGGTTCTCTGCTGGCTAAAAACAAGCACTGTGGAGGCTTCCAAGTGCTCTGTTAGCAGGATCTGAACATTGTCTCTGCTTCATCCACTTTCATTTGGGGTTTATATAAACCACAAGCACGGTCTGCAGTTCCCTAGCTAGTATTTTTTGCTAAAATCTTTAAACAGTGATTTAGTAATGATATGGGCCTCTAAGAACTGCACAGAGCAAAGGCTCCTCTCACCAGGAGAACAACTACAGTGGTTTCTTTCCTGGACTGCGGACGTTCCTCTTGGAAGGAACGGCCTGAAGGTCCCCCCTCAGGGGTGTGCTGACAACACCTTAAATACCTTGTGACATCCGTCTGGATACTACTTCAGGGCTTCTCAGACTCCCCTTTGCCTCCACAGTTTCTCCTGTTACTTCCTAAAATTTCAGGTTTAATCAACCCCATGTATCTTCAGCTGGTCTGCTGCTTGCAGATCTACTTGAGTAACTCCAGATCTTGGGCTATTTGAGGACTGGAGGATGTTATATCAAGCAGCACCAGTAGCACATATTTCATTATGATGTGTAATGACCTTTGGGGATTGTTTTTAATTTAGGAAAAAATTCTCAAGTCATTTTGGGCTTTCAAGCCAATATCTTCTTCACTTTCATATGGCATCTTTACGTTCCTAAAGGTTTGCTTGCTGGCATCTGTCGCCAACCTAGTCAACTATACTCTTAAATAAGTTAACTGCGCCACAGCTTTCTGATCTTCTGTCTTCATGACTCTCTTGTAATTTTTTTCGCTCCTTCTCTAGGATTCATTTTTCCCAAGTTCACTCTATCTGTAAGATTCTCTGTTTATTGGCTGATGCTGGCACTGAAGACTTCTATTTATAGAAGTCTTTATCACTTATTTTGTGGCATTTCATGCCCATAATTTTCCCAGCTGCTGCAAACCTTCTTCAAATCAAATAATTTGGGAGTAGTTTAGATGAGGGGGGCTTTGATTCCTTCAGAGTTTGTTTTCTTCCCCTTAAAAGGCAGTCTTTACTACAGATACCACTGCACAGTTAAGTGCTGCTAATAGTGATTCTTTCAGCTTATCAAAAACTTGAAAATAGTTGAGCTGGGCTATTTGGTTGCCAGGATCCTTGCCTGGTGAATGCTTCCTGTGTTTCCAATTACATTCGATTCACAGAGGTGTGCCTAAATTTCTCTTAATTTCTGCCTGTCTGCTGCCATGCTGTTTTCTTTGATAATTCCTCTTGACTGCAAAAATTAAATGCCAAAATAATACTTAAAATCAGTCCTCGGCAGCCCTCCTTTGCTGGGCCCTAAACACCTGCCCGCTCCCTGCAAAGCGTGTTTTACCCAGCGACTCGTGAAACGCCGTTGGGGGGCTGCCTCTGAGCCTTCTTGCTGAGTTTAACTTCTGCAATTGTTCAGACTTTCTACAGTCTTCTGTCTTTTCCCTCCCCTCCTTCCTTTTCTGAATTTCAGTGTCTGCCAAGATTTTTTTCATTGGATTATCATTATTTTCCATGCTTTGTATGAACGAGCTGTATTTCTATTCCAAGCAACTGGAGTGCCTTCCCTCCCCCCTCCCCCCCCGCTTAAAGTCTCTCATTTTTGGAAGATGAATAAGAATTTAAATGGGAATTCTCACCCATAATAATGAGAGCTGCTGTCACTTTCCCCAGCTCTCATTTCTTTTTAAAGCAAGAGCAGAAAGATATGTAGAAAAAAAAATTGCAGTTTGTGGCCTTTGAGCATAAGCTTTGGATATTGTCTGGATTTTTTTATTTTCCCTTCTACTGGCAATGATGAAATTTTGCAATCAGGTCTCCAGGTCTGTTATGGAGCCCCAAGGGACGAAATAGTCTTCTAGAAACTGTTTACTTTGTCTCTTCCAGAAAGCTTGGGTTTAACAACATTGTAATTAAATTTTTATATGACAGGTTGAGTTTCATCATTCAGCATTTTCAGGCAATTTTTAATTCTAATGTCATCCACCCTCATTTTATATATAATTCAAGTAGCTCTCTGCTACAGCCATGTCATGCAGCAGAGTGATGCACTTTCATTTTTCTCCTTTGGGCCAGTTTCTAGCAGTTACGCCCTCACCCCAGCCAGTACCTTTTTTTTCCTACTACAATTCTGGATGTGAGATAATTCCTTGGAGATCACCCCTCTAACCCTGGCCTCAGGGGTTAGCTGATTTTCTCTGGTTCATATATTCCACTCTGTTTTGGCAGCCAGGGCTTGGGAGCAGATTCAGAAAACCGCTCCAATTGCAAGCCTGAAAAACTCGTCTCGGTGAGGTAACACATTTGAATGTTCTGGAAGGTCCATCTTCCACAGCCCAGTGCTCCACATCTGCTAAGCTGGGCAGGCGTCGTTAGCTGGGAAAGGCAAGTGACCGTGCTGCCCGCTCAGGCGCTGGGCAGCCACTTCAGTCCAGCACGACTGGCCGGTGCTGAGGGGCTTGCAGGGACAGTGGACCATCTCTGGCTTGTCAAAGGACTTCTCGCGAGGCTCCCACACGATGCTGCAGTGAGCTGGGTGTTAAGCATACAAAGATCTCTGCCTTCTGCTGTACCGTATCTGAAAAATTTGTGTGTGGCATCGGGACTGTACTGCTACCTCAAGCGGCAGGGGAAAGAAGCTTTTGATCAAGAAGGGCTGAGCTCTGTCCTTGCTGCTAATGTGACACTGGCTTTAATCTACACAGAGGGCTTGCTTCTAGCCTGAAAAGATGTTTTTCATGCAATTTTCATGTGCGGCTCATATTTGAAGCTAAAGCATATAAATGAAAGCTACACACCCTTTATTTGCATGTCTGAACTGCTGAGTGTGCAAAATGGGACCAGCAGTGGCTGCACAGCTGTGGATAAGCATCATGCATACGGTCTTTCCACCCCACAAGTCCTTCCTAGGGTCCATGCAAATGGACTAGCTGCCCATACTGAAAATAAACAACAGAAAATGCCCTGGGAATTCTTCAGACAGCCAAAGTGCTCTCAGCCATTTTGATGAACCAAGGGGAATTTCACGGGAGTCTGGTTTCTGAAGTGACTGTGTCATTTCAGAAGGGGAACTTGGGCATTACTGTACTGTCCTGACTTCTGCTTAGCCTATGAGCAAAAGGAACAAGATGTTAGAGATTTAAAAGATGAAGTGTAATTAAAGTATTGGGACACAGATGACCGATGTAGGAAATGTATGTAAACAGTTACTGTCTTTCCAAGACAATACCCATAGTGCTGTCTCATCCCACCACAGCAAGGAAGTCGGAGAATTTTCAAGAGTTCACCAAAAGCAGGGAGGGCAGCCATGGAAGAGAGAAGAGCGCATGATGACACTGAGAGATCGGCCACCTCAGAAAGAAAGGAAAGCCAGAAATTACGTGATGGAACCAGAGAAAATACTGAATGGCCAAGAGAAAGTACAGCAGGAATCTTCCATTTCTTTTTTTGATGTAACACAAAACCAAAGGAATTGGAAAGCAGCACATTCCAAACCATTAATTTGCACATGTACCATTACACTGTGTAACTTGTTGCCACAAGAAAGTGTTGCCACTGGCTTATTAGGACTCAGAAAGGGAGTGGACCGTTGGGTCCCGGGAATGCCTACAATACTCATAATGAGTGCTATGGAAAGTGTGTTGGATCTCCTGTCCCAGAGCTTCACCCAGTCCAGCAATCAGAGCGCCGGATGAGATTCAGCATGAGGAGATCACCCCCATTTTGGCCTGGCAAATTGACCGCGCCTGTTACTGCGCGCCGGGCACCAGCTACCATCAGAGATGAGGTACCACGCTAAAAAGACGTGAGGTTTGGTTGCCCTTCACAGTCCCCTCATTTTGGCCAAGCAATGACAGCACATCTCTCAAAACAGTGGCATGGCAATCCTCCAGATACTCGTCTCCTTCATCTCACCGCCCTCCGATCTGCTCCTTCCAGCCTCTAGATGAGCGATCCAAACTTCCCCCTCCGCTGCTCTCTGCGCCTTATCTCGTACCTGATCATCTGAGGAAGGAAGAGAACGGTAGAATTAAAACAAACTAGGCCCTGCCCCCTGAGACACTCTTTTTGTTGGTGAGGGATCTGACTTGCCTGAAACTTCTTGCAGACCTGCAGGGTCTAATGGAGCCGGGCTCTTTCCAGATTGCTTTTCCCCAGGACAGTCGTCTTCTGTCTCATCACGCAGCTTTTGTCAGTCCTGGTTACATGCTCCATCTAGTTCAGGCTGAAAGCTCCTTGGGGCCCAAAGACCTCTCACCCTCTCTTGTCCCCCAAGTGTCCAGTGCACCAGAAGCAGGACAGAAATAGCAAATCACCATCAAAGTGATCAGGAGTAATTTGTGAGCTGCGTGTTTTGCCCAGCAAGGGAGAAAACCTCTGTGGCTTCACCAGTGTTGTGATTTAGGGATAGTTGCACAGGGTGGAGAACGCGATCAAAATCCCCTCTCTCCCCCAACTGGTAGTTTGAGGAGAATAATTTGATTGAAAGGCAAATCCTTTAATCTCCAGATATAAATCAACAGAATGGCAGAATTGCTTAGGATGGAGTATATCATATAGGGCATGTACTGTATGTCTTTTTCCTTTAAACAAACATGGGCCTGCCAGCTGTTAACCTATTTATAAAAGGTAACTCAAGGCTACACGCAAACTCCTGAGGACATTTCATTCTGTCATTACAGCACAAGCTCAATTTTTCTGCCTCAGAATAACTGGGCTTGGTTTATGAAGGCCCAGGCTAGAGAAGAGATCAGCTCTGCCAAGCTGATGCTGAAAGCCCTCTCCAGGGCAGAGGCGCAGGATTAAGCCCTCCAGAAGGCCAGGCTGCCCCGCGCTTCCCAGGAAAAGCCTCTGCTTAGATAAAGAACAATGCAAATATCAGCTACTACATCATGACAAGCCTCTGCAGGTTCTCCTCATCCCGCGTGGGACTGCCCACGCTCTGGGCCATGTGCTGTGCGTGGGAAGTGTCCCACACCCTGGGTCACTCACAGTAGGACCTACCATGCGGGGTAGCAGCTAGAGCCGGGCTTTCTGCCGGCGCTCCCGGGACTGCGGAGCCCTCGGCGGTGGTACTCACTGCCCCAGCCTCAGCGCAGCACCGCAGCCACCCTCCTCCTCCTCCTCTATGGCCCCGCACACCAGGTTACAGCTGATGGACAGATCCCAGATCAGGAGATCACGGGGTGTGCCAGCTGCAAGGCAAATCCCATGACCCGTCAGAGACTTGACAGGTCTCTGGGATGGCAGGGATCCCTGGCCAAAATTCCATGCCTTCCATTGTGCTGGAGTCAGCTTTGATGAGCATAACAGCCCTGTCTGGCTGGCAAATATCTGCCAGTGACCCACAATGCTTTTGTTGTCGCCGGAGCAGCGTCCTGCCTCACTCCGACTAGTTAGCTTCTACTTGCATGCCTAATTCACGGTAGGGAAGTGGACGTGAAGTGAAACTGCGGCATGGGAGTGAAAGTTGCAGACTAATTTTGTAAGAGTATTCAAATTCTCAAAGATGCTTACAGGCATTCACTTTCAAAAGCATTCAGAAACCCAAATTTCCCGAAAATTAGAGTCTGTTGGGTGCTGCTATAAGTGTTGAGGCAATTCTCTGCTCCACTCAAACACTTTATAGATCTGGCTCCATTTTTTTTTCTTTATAGAGGGCTCAGGTTCATTACTTACTAACTGCCACTGACGAGCACTCATTTTTGGAAATGACCCCTCCAAAGGTTCTGCTGCATGTCTGAAATGAGTGAGAGATCAGAGGAATGACAGCAAACCCCTCAGCAACAAGCAGCTATTAAAGCAGCATCCCTGCGGAGCCCGGACAAACCCCAGCAGCCCTGCCTCCCAAGCACTTCTCATGGTGAATATTCACCTTCGGCTATCATGTCACGCGCTTTGAGGAGAGAATAACAAACTCTTGATAAATGGGCAAGAAAGCTGCACAGTTCATTGCTTTTTCTCCCCAAGACTTTTGCTGTCAATGCCCTGGAATCGGCAGAGCCAAACCCTGCCACATCAGCGAGCGCCCTTAATTTGCACTGGCTCCCATCAAAGTGGCGATGAACGAGCATTTGCCAGAAGTGAGCTCTCCCTTTCCAGCTCCCTCCGTGCTCACGAGTGACTCACATGATATGTGTCAGGCCTACGCTTAGGGCAGCCGAACTGCTGGCCTGCTTTACCTGCCCTGCTGCGCTAATGGGCCTGGCCAGGGGTGACTCGTTAGGGAGATGAGCTGGTCCCCTTCCCTTTCCCCCATCCACTTTCCCTGTCTGGCTTGATGAAAGGCAGAGCCATTGCCTATTAACCTTCTCTCCCTCCACCTTCCCCCCTGCAAAAAAAGAATAATCTCCCCTCGCTATTACAAGGCCAGACACACCTGTAGCGTCTCAGAGATTTTGTCTACCATATGACCGAGGAGAGCGGTTCGTGCTGCCCTCTCTTTCAGGCCAAATGTAGCTGAGAGGACACCCAGGGAGTCTGGAAAGGCAGCTGGAAAAGCAAGCGGAGAAGTAGGTTATATTCTTTTGAGGGATAAACAAAGATAAATGAGATGCTCTGAATTTTTGCATGGGGGAAGTATGAGGGGAGGCAACAAATGGAGTCTGTCCTAAAGTTGCTCCCATAAAGCAAAGAGCAGACTTCAGATTTTGAACTAAAACAAGGCAGTTTCATATTGAGCAGTGCCCCACAAAAGGCGTGCTGAGCTTGGGTAGAATAATAAAGGAGCCATTGGTTTTTCTGGGCTTGCAAGCACCGTAACAGCTAAGAGAACATGTCAGTTGGTTGGTCACCTAGGAACAAGCCCAGCCGGGATTTCATCCTGCCTTCACATTGATCATTTCTGAAGAGTTACAGGAATTCACCTGTGTGGAGGATAGAGGTGCAGCTCGTATTATATATTGCCTTTCCTTCCTTCCTTCTAGTCAGGAACAAGTTATTCTGTTCTTCAGATGTAAGCTGAGTGATGAAAGACTCTCTTCCATCCTGCTCCTTCCAGTGCCAACGATAGAAATTCAGCTGGCTTCAGCTGAAGCGAGACAGGGTCTAAGAAAATCAGGAAGCCCAGTTCTCCATGTACAGAGAAGCTATGCATAATAGGGTAAAAAACTGTAGCAGCTTGAGATGTGCAAGGAGCATGCCACGCAGTGCGAAGGAGAAGCTGTAGCTGGGGATGAGACAACGAGGAGAATCTGTTCTCGGCTAGCAGTGTGTATGGAAGAACAGTGAGGGGAGACAGCTGCCCGGACTGCGATGCTACACGCCGTAGAAAGAGATTTACTTCATTTCAGTGGATGGAAAAACCACAGCTTTCGGGCTGACGGTAGCACACCTCCTAGGGTTTACAAATTCAGGTTTTGTAAAGCAGGAAGCCTCTTGTGCAATGACATGCAGATGTTTGGATTATGGTGGACAGCTGCCTACTGCAACATATAGTTTATAATGGACACACCTATCGCATTAAAGGGCTGTGACCTGCTCTGATTTACGATAGCTAGGTGTGCCTGGCTGGGACCAGGGCAAGTTATCAAAGCTGTTGCTTGATAGGGTGAAGTCTGGACACTTCCATCTCCTTAAAACACTGATAGTTTGCTCCTGTGTGACCACTGTGCATTGAAGGTTAGGCTTTGGACTCTTTAAGTTTTTTTTTCTTTTGGGGAATACGTTCAGGGCTCGGTGAAAAACCAGAAGTTCTTTTTGAAGGCAAAAGCAGGTCAGCCCAGTGGTCAGACATACTCCCTAACGTGGCGCCGATGTAACCTGCTATTTTTTGTGGTATTACAATGTCTGCTCCACAGACGCAGGAATTACTGTCCTGCACTAGAACCAGGGTCTACCCCATCCCGGAGAGCACCTAGCAGACAGGCTCCAGAGGAGACGAGAGGTGGATTTGCTGTGGAGAGAGAGGGATCTTTAAGCCTATGATGATCTGAAGCCCAGGGTAGGCTGGGACAGCCCTGAAATTCAAACTGTCGCCCGATCCTCCCAAAGAAAGCCATAAGGATGCTATTTTATCTTGGAGCTTAAAAATAGCACATGGTACAAGCAGTTGTTATATATACGCCTTTCATCAGGACATGGGACTTCCCCCCCATCTTCCCCGTACAAGCTGTGGCCCTGGATACGCACCCCCACTCGCAAGTTTGGGAGGAGGGGGGCTGGCAGAAGCTGCAACCTGAACTCTACATGGATAGGTGTGCTCCCTTCCACGGCCTGATGCAAAGGGTGTTTCCTCCCTCAAGTGACCAGACATAAGACACACCTATTTTTAATTTAGTCACCACACTTCCATTTTCTTATCTAGCAGGCCAACATGTCACATACTCTAATGGGATTCAGTAGCTCTGTACCTCCCTCCGGTCAGATGAGCGACACATGCACCCCTTGGGCACATGCAGGAACCTTGCTGTAACAGACGGGATGATCTCCCTTCCTCGCGGATTAACTGGCATAATAGGTTGTAATGGTTTAAACCACGCAGAACGAGGCTGAATATTCCTCCTGCGTGGTGGCTGTCGCTCTACCAATACTGGATGGTCTCACCTTTCTCTTGTCTGCACCCTAGGGAGTTTCAGCCATGTGTATCACAACTATGTTTGCTGTAAAAACCATGTCCTTTCATCATTTACTGTCCTGCTACCTACATTTCATCCCTATATCTTGTTCTCCTGTCCCTCTCCTGTCCTCCTGCATGCAAGGAGGGTTGCATTTCTGGACCAGAAGGGCCATGGTGGAATCTAAGCAAAAGCACCAGTGGTACCTGTCATTCAGCCCCTGGACGCTGTGTTTCACAGCAAGCCTCCTTCCAGCTACTTCACCACACTGATGAGTCCTCCTGTCCAACATAGGCATGCACATGCTCCCAGAAGGACCACCCTCTCCCCTGCCAAACCTAGTCCTTTCCTGCCCCACCCCACCCTCCCCAAGCCACGGGATCTCCTTCATCTGTCAGCCATCATCCACCCTGAAACTCCTCCGTCTCTGTGAACAACCATCTTGGTCCCCAAAGGTGAGATGACAAAGCTTTACTGCCAGGAACAGAAATGTGCCTGTGTGTCAGCGCTGTACGCACGCTAATGCCGGGGTTGCTCCCCCCTGCCTGGGGAGGGGAACCTGCTCTGACCACCCCCCAGAGACTGCACCAGCTCCAGAGCACTGCTGCTAAGGCACCCTCCCACCCGCGCCAGCACCCAGGGCCTCCCCAGCCGAGCTCAGGTCCCATCGGCGCCCGACAGCCCCATCTCCCCTCAGACCCACATCCCCTCACTGTACCCCCTTGGGCCCTTCCCTGTCACCTGCAAGCGCCCTCGTCGCCATCTCCCCTCACCCGCTTCCCCTCAGCCGCCATCTCCCCTCACCACTTCCCCTCAGCCCCCTCTCTGCTTCCCCTCAGCCCCATCCCCTCAGCCCCCTCTCCCCTTCCCCCCACCACTTCCCCTCAGCCCCCTCTCCCTCAGCCACATCCCCTCAGCCCCCTCTCCCCTCAGCCCCATCCCCTCAGCCCTGTTCCCTTGACCCCCTCCCTCCTCAGCCAGGTCCCCTCAACCCCCTCTCCCCTCAGCCACATCCCCTCGGCCCCCTCTCCCCTTCCCCTCAGCCACGTCCCCTCGGCCCCCTCTCCCCTTCCCCTCAGCCACGTCCCCTCGGCCCCCTCTCCCCTTCCCCTCAGCCACATCCCCTCGGCCCCCTCTCCCCTTCCCCTCAGCCACGTCCCCTCGGCCCCCTCTCCCCTTCCCCTCAGCCACGTCCCCTCAGCCCCCTCTCCCCTTCCCCTCAGCCACATCCCCTCGGCCCCCTCTCCCCTTCCCCTCAGCCACATCCCCTCGGCCCCCTCTCCCTCAGCCACATCCCCTCAGCCCCTCTCTCCCTCAGCCATGTCCCCGCAGGCCCCTATCCCCTCAGCCCAAACTCCCCCCCCGCCTCCCCACCCCTCTTCCCCTCTGCTCCCCCCACACCCTCCCCTCACCGCCATCGCCCCACAGCCCCCCTCAGCCCCCCCGTTCCCCCGGCGGGTCCCCCTCACACCGCCCCCCCCGCCGCGGCCCCGCCCCGCCCCGCCCCACCCAGCGCCATGGCCCCTACCCCGCACCCTACCCCGCTGCCCTGTCACTGCAGCGCCGCCTCAGCCCCGCCCGCCGCCCGCCCGGCCCCGCACCGCCCGCGCTCACCGCGATTGGCGGGCGGCGGGCGCGGCGCGGCGCCATTGGCGGAGCGGCCGAGAGCCCGCCCGCGGCGCTAGCAGGGTACTGCGCTCGGCGTGAGGCCAGCGGCGGCTCGGTTCCCTCCTCCTCCTCCCCCGGCCGGGCCCGCAGGGGAGAGCGGCACTCAGCAGGCGGCTCCGTCCCGGCGGCAGCCCCCCGCGCCCCCCTCCGCCCCCGGTAAGGGCCGCTGCCGCGGGGGGCCCGCGCTGCGGGCGGGGAGGGGGCGCGGGGGACACCCCGCTGCGGGCGGGGAGCGGGCGCGGCGCGCTGTGAGGCGGTGGAGGGGCGGCCCGGCCCGGCCCGGGGGCTCGGGCCTCGCCGCTGCGGGGCCTGCGGAGCGGAGCGGGGCGGGGGACCGGGGGGCCGAGCGGGGCGGCGGGCGGCGGCGGCGCGCCCGGGGCTTTTGTGAGGGGCGGCGGGAGCGAGGGCGGGCCGGGCTGCGGCGCGGTGGGTGACAGGGAGCCGGGGGAGGGGGAGGGTCCCGGGGCATCGGGAGCATCTGCCTGGCCCAGTTGGCGCCGGGGTCGTCCCGCAGGCAGCGGGAGGTGCCGGGCAGCGCCTTTGTCGCCCGGGGGGAAGAGGCTGAGGTGACCCTGGGGAGGGCTGCTCCTCTCCCGGCCTGATTTTAGGCAGAGCTTCGGAGCCGGCTGCCCCACCGCCTGGGAAATTGCGCTTTTTGGCCGAGGGCAACGCTGCGAATCAGTGCTTCTCCGTGGGACCTCTTGAAACTTTTCCTAACGTGTTCTTCCTCCCCCCCCCCCCGGTCCTTCCCTGCTATCCTTCCCTTTGGCCGCTCTCCTTCCCTGCTTTATAAGGATTGTTGTGGCGTTGCACCAGGGGATGTTTGCGCTGTAATTCGGTAACGCAGAAGGGGTGAGTATTTGCAGAGCTGCTGCTCGCTCGCAGCTTGGTGCGATGGGTGTGGCGAGCGGAGTGGATGCAGCGCTCGAGGCCTGCATGGCAGCGTTGCCCAGTCATCGGCGGATTCGGACGGCGATGCTTTTATATAGATCGGGCCCGCTTTCAAGATGAGCAAACTTGGTTTAGAAAGAACAGTTTCAGTCTGAAGTGCTAAGCAAATACTTGCTACGGTACGACGTTAGGTTGCTGCTGCTAAGTTTAAACTCGAGACAGTGAAGTTTTTGGTTCTGAAGATGCTGTTACATGTAGAAATAGCTTTTGGCAGTAGCTCTTGCCGTAGGTAGTACACTTTGTTGTAAACTCTGCACCTCTTAGAGGGGTGCATTAAATGCATGATCTGTGCAGAAAAGAAACCTGAATTTAGATGTTGGGTTTGGGTGGTTTTTTTAGGTTCTTCTTGATAACTCTTACTTGGTTGCTCCCTCTCTGACTTCTTTTCCCTGATGGGGGAATATGGATTTAACAAATACACTCATTTATTGTAGTTTTTTTGAAAGTGTGGGTTGCTCTTTTTTGTTTCTTTTTTTAAAAGCTGGAATCCTATATTCCATGAACTGTGTTCTTCCCGGCTTACAGTTTCAGCAGAGTATCTGAAAGGCTTCTTGAATAATATAATAGGCATCTAAGTACTTAGTGTTGCAGCTTGTGGAACAGCAGGCCGTGCTCGGTGCCTCCTCATGCCCTCTTTATGCAGGGCTCTGTGTGTGACGCTGCTGTAGCTTCGTTTTGTAAACTGAAAGGGCAGGGCTGTGCTGGAGTTTTACAACTGGAAAGCTTATTTCCTCTGCTAGGGCTTGGTTATTCCATCTGGTAGTGTATGTTTTACTGGTTTTATATATATATATATATATATGGTGCTGTTGTAGCTTGATTAACTCTTCCTTTATTTGAGAAACAGAAATAAATGGTAACCCAAAAATATTCAGTGTAGCAATACAATTATGGCAAAAGTGATATTGGCTGGACAGACCTGCCTGTGTTAAAATTGCTTTAATTTTTGGTTTGTTTGTTTTTCCTTACAAGAACTGGTGAAATTTTCTGATTATCCTTTCAGATGCATTTTGGAGGATTTGTGGTCGTCTTTTTTTTTAAACTTTTATCTTTTTTTGCCTTCCTCGCCTCAGAATAGATGGGCTTTTTCAATTTTAAAAAGAGCTTAACTGACTTGCTGTTGCAATAGCAGCAATATCCTGTGTCTTCTGTTTTCTTTGGTAATAATTACGTTAGTGACAAATAATAAGCTTGAAGGCAGAATAGTTGATCTGTTTGTGAATGGGATTGTTGACTCTGAAACTGAAGGACATGGATATTATTAAATCTGTATTATGTGTCTCTGCAGAAATGACATCAGGGAAATATCAAATAATACAAAGAAGTGTCAGTGGTTTGAAGATCACGGCCCTGCAAGTTCAGCTAGAGCACAGTGTTGCTATGGGTACAGTTTTGTGGGTCACCCCTCGTTCCCCCCCGAGTCCTCAGATGATACTAGGAGAGGATTAAGTCACCCTTGTCCTTAAAGAACAAATGGGAAGCCTGTTGGCGGTACGCTTATGCCAGCAGATACTCATGGAAGCTTTAATATCTGACTTTATCAGATTGTTTCTTAAAAGCTAATGACTGTCAGTCAGTTTTCATGTTGCTGGCCGGTGATCCTCAGGCAGGCTCCGAGGAGCGTTGAACACCACGGCTCAGCTCTGGGAACTGTGGAACCTCACCCTTGCAGGATATCTGGAGATCTGTTTTAACAAGTTGCCTAATTTGTCTGTGGGAAACTTTGAAGGTTATGAGTAGTGTGGTGTTGCGGGTAAGTGCATCACTTTAGCCCTTGCCCGCTGCTTTGGATGAGTTGGCTGTGGGCATCGTAGAGAGTGGAGCAAAGAGACCAGGAGGTGAATAATCACACGACAGGCTCCCTAAACTGTTGAAACCAACTTGTACTCGCTGGTATCTGTGTCTGCCAAGCCTTACAGTGCTGGTAAGTGTCATTTAAAGATGGCAATGCTACTTCTGAGGTACTTGGGTTTAGAGTGCTCCTTCGTTTCCCTTTCAGGGACACTTGACAGTTAAGTCTAGGTTTTAAATACCAAAGTATTGCTTAAACTGTTCTTTCTGTCGTGATATTAAACACCCCCACCCTCTAACAACATAAGCACAAGACAACCTGATGAACGGAAGTACCATGAAAATAGAAGCAACTTGGTTTTTTGAAGGGGCAGTAGGTAAGGCTGTGTGGAGGGTGGGACATGACTTGATTTCCAGTCTTAAGCTCGTTTTATGAAGTCTGATGAACGCTCGGTTTAAACAAACGAATTGCGTATTCTTTCTGGTGTTTGTAAAAGGGCTGACGCAGCCTTAATTTTAGCGAATGGAGCTATAATTATATTTGAGGTCCCAACCCCTGTAGTGTTTTAGTGGTTACCTCTCTTCCCTAGAAATAAATGAATCTGAGCCATTAAATCTGATTTGAATTCTTGCAGAGTTCAGGTCTAGTTTGGACCCATCACTGTTAGCACTGTTCTTGCTCTTGTGTACTGTTCTTAAGCTTACCTCCTGTTTACTAAACTCTCTATTGATATCTTCAGCTAATAACTCAGTATTTAAACTACATTTGCCTCTATGTACATAGCACTGATGTGCAGACTTCCAAATCCTGATATATATGAAACTTATGACTAAGGGAAACCACTGGTCAGACAGGGTATAAGTCTGTCAAGATGAATTCAACCTACTTGCAATTCAAATGTAAGTGATGGTTACTTAAAAGCCAAATAATGTATAACTAGACTTTGTTTTGGTCAAAAAAAAAATCCCAAATAATTTATTTTGATAGGCCAGACATAGATTGGAAGATAAAATTCCAGTCTCCCCTGAGAACGAAGATTTCAGGGCATGTTACTCATCATGGTGTTGCTAGTCTGTAGATGGCAAAATCATATTTTGTGTATGTGCTGCTGGAGATTCAAAGGCAAACTTGAAGAAGCTAACATTGCTCTGAAAGGCAGATGGTTATTTTCTGTAGCTTCATGTTTACACTTCTTGTCCCAACTAAAATAGATCAATCTCTTGTTTAGTCAAATGTCCGCATATATGACTTCCTCATGTCTTAACAGTGCAATCAAACTGATTTTCTTTGCCTTTTTTTTTTCCCCTTGAAGGCAAATTAAATTATAGTCAGCTGTAGATCAGAGAAACGCAGGGGTCTGTGATTACAGCAGACAGTGTGGTGGCAGAACAGCTTGAGTCTTGAGCCTGAGCCATCATCACTGCCGTCATCTGCTACAGAGAGTTCGTCTTCCAGAAGAGAGGGTGGATGTACTTTGGATCAGACTCTTGAGGAGGTGGCATAAAAGCTGGGTTGAACAAAGTACAGCCCGTGTGAATAATGCGTACAGGTAGGCTCGCACAGCAGGCAAAGCCGTGTTTCCCCTGTGGTGAATTTCTCCAGCCTCCTACAACTTGGAAGCCAATTTCATGGCTTAGTATTTTGCACATGTAAAAGGATCTCTTGTGGGAAGAACAGGTCAGTGAAATCAGTTGCTGTAGATGTTACGCAGATTTTAACTTGGTAACAATAAGAAGAAAATACTTCTGGCTCACACTGGTGCCCTATGTTGCTCTTGGGGAGGCTTCTTAATAAAGTTTTTGAAACTTAAATGCCAGAAATCATTAAATATTAAAGTTATGTGAAATTATTGGGACTTTTAACTCCAAAGAATTATGGATAGACATTAATGTGATGCTTAAGTAGTATTTAAGCTCTAGCACTCTTAAAAAAATATATATATGCATAGGGATAGTGCTAAGGGTTTGGCGGTGGGGGGGGCTCTGTTCCTAAACCAGATTAGTTTTAGGCTCCTCTAAATAAGTTGTTAAATATGGGCTTGTATGACAGTACCCATAATTTTGTAAGCGTTGGTATGCTTGGCAGCAGAATGTTTGCAGTTTTTCCTCTAGAAAACACAGGAGATGCTGCGTTAATGGGAAGTGTAAGTCGGAAAAATGGATGTGCATGTAAATGATAGTATATTCAAACTCCATAATACACATTCTTCCCTTGAAATGGCTGCTGGAAGGTGGGAGGACTGTGGGTTATTTATTCTGTTGCTTTACATGTGTCCTCGCCTAGAAATGGGGAAGGAGGGGTCTGATTTCTTTCCTGCCTACCCAACTTCCTCACTATTAGGAAAGGGTATTTCTCGTTGCTCTTTTAATCCTTGCCTGGCCTCTTATGAATTTTCCTCTGAGAGCACGGCAGCTGCTGAATTAGTAGTTCTCCCAAGGACTAGCAAGATACGAGCTTTGAGATAAAGCTAGCAATGTCCCTGTGATTTGGACAAAAGTAGCAAAAAAAAAAAAAAAAAAAAAAAAAAAAAAAAAAGAGTTGTAGCTGCATTATTCAGGCAGGTTTGTGTAATGCAGTAGGCCCTGTATTAGCTTTCCTTTGCAAAGGTTCGATTTCTAGTCTCTTGGAGCGGTAACTTTTTTTGTAAAGAGACTTCAGTGTAGACAAACACAGGTCTGGAGTCTCTGTACCCTGCCCAAAATGATTGCATTGGCATGGGTGGAAGATTTGATATGTAGGTGGAAATAAGGTTAAGTATTAGGTATATCCTTGCATACTGGATGACGTGACACACATGGTGTAGCTGGAGATTAAAATGGGATGAGCAGTTCACTCATGCTGCATTCTGGCTATCAAGCTACTCGTGTAGCTGCAGGAAGCTTCTAGGAGAAGTATGCAGTTAATCACATCCATTAGCATGATTAAAATCCTGATTAGCCTGTGTCACTCACTCCCATTCTCCACCTACACTTTGTCCCTTTTATTTGGAGTATTTGCAAGTATGAGCATAAGACAGACTGAGAACAATGCAGGCTCAAACCCGAGGGATGGTCGCTGGGCTTTTAAATGTATCAAATAATCCTGGGCTTTATATTGTTATAACAGGCAAGTTCTTCAGTAAGCCGTACAGCTGCTGTCTGAACATAAAATCTTAAAAATCAGCCCTTCACAGATAGAGGATCCTCAGCAAGATCGTCAGGAATCCAGCTGAACATGAAGTAGGCTTGTCTTGCTAGTCAGTCAAGTGCTCATAGCTGGCTAATGTTTCATATCTAGTGTGTACTGATGTTTTAATTTTAACGCCTCCGTCCACATTTGATGATCTCTTCACGTTGGATCAGTGCTGTCCTTGCCTCTCATGGCCAGGGCTAAAAGGGGTTGGAGAGCGAGTCGTACGTGGATGTAATTTGATGGAGGATGACCAGTTTTAGGCTGAAATTAAGGCTAGGGGAACTGCTTGCAGATAGGCTGATTGGATTTTGGCAAGGACTGATTAGAAGTGAAAAAAGCAAAAAAGGGAGGTCTGTCTGTAAATTCTGTTGTGCAAAAACTCTCCCTTTTTAAAACTTTGCTTGTTGGGGGGGATACTGTGCATATCCAAGTTAGATCTTTTCGAAAAGGCAAGCTTCTTTCTGAGTATTAGGTCATCCACTTCCAACACATTCCCGCCTGGGAGTGAGTCATTGTTCCTTTTGTAAAATTGCATTAGAGCTACATCATCCCAAAAAGCTGTTTTTCAGCTGCATTTAGGGTGTTGACACTTGCTTTAAACAAAGTAAAACTATGGGAGCATTTATCAGATGAATTTCAAAGTATGTTTACATACTCTTGAGTTACGACTCCTGAAGTGCTGGAATATGAGATCAATTCATCCTTGGTAGTGAAAACCCTCTGGTGCTGGGCACGGCTGCTTTCCGAGTGTGCTGGCTTTCGTTCCCCCCCGCCCACTGGGGTTTTGAGCCCTCAGCTCTCAAACTGAGGATTATAGCGTATATGTACATGTAACTTTATCCGTGTTTGTGAAATGCTTAAAATCCTCTGAAAGGGACAGGAAAACATGCATGTGCTTTTACTTGGTCTTATTTCCTCCTCCCCAGCTTGTCACTTGTTTCTTGCACTGTGCTATGTCTAACTGTAGCTTTTTGCTACAGATACTCTGGCAGTTTGTCCTTCTAGGAGTGTGATACTGCGAGTTTGTTTCCGTATCATGGCTTTTTTTTCTATAACAAAACTGGCTTGAGGTTCCAGCCTTCTTCACGTTACGGTTTTTTTTTATCATGCTGTTATGCCAACATAACTTATACGTGCTGTAAAATGGACAAAACTGGCTTGAGGTTCCAGCCTTCTTCACGTTACCTTTTTTTTTTATCATGCTGTTATGCCAACATAACTTATACGTGCTGTAAAACGGGTCAGTGACCAGGTGGGATTTCTAGAACTATTTTTAGGAGCTGCATCAATTCTTTTAAAGGGGAAGTAGAAACAACTAGTTGGAGAAGGGGATGCCAAGCATTTGTCAAACTGGCTTTCTGTTGGGGAAAACACGGTGGAGAAGCACCATCGGTAGCGTGACTGAATAAGAGCAGTGCAAAGCATTAAGGCTTGGGGGTGGAAAATCCAACCCCGAATTGTACGTACCTTCGACTGGAACGGCTTAAGCTGCCAGGCATGCCAGGGTGGTAATGGAAATCTGAAGGTTGTGCTTTAGGGACAGTTTTCCTTTAATCCCCTCTAGAAAGTACCATGCATTTTTTTGAGCTTCTAGCTATTAATAGTTTAAATTTGACTGGGTTTCAGGCATATTAAGAGGAAGAGGCCTGCCGTTCGGTAAAAGGCTGTTTATCATGGGTTAGGCTCAAGGTCTACCTGGTCTAGTAGGTGCCCTGGCAGTGACTAACGACGTCTGCTCAGGAAGTTCTCATGTGCTCTGTTCCCACGTGGGTAAGTGTGGCTCGATCTGCTCTTGAGTAGTCCTGTGAAATTATTAGTGATGCTAGATCTGAAACGCTGTTAGAAATATTGAGGAAAACGCTGTTGCAAACAGCAGCTTGCGGAAAGCATTTTTTCAGCGTGATTGTTAGCACTGCTGATAGCAGTTCTAAGTGCTTAATTCCTGCCTGTAACCTGATTACTGTCAACACTAAGGTTCCCTTTCTGTTGGACTGAACTGGTGTTAACAAGAAACACGAATATCGAGTTTGGAACTTTTCTTTTGGATGTTGCTGATCAGGATGTTTACCTCTCATCCTTTTCTGGTCCTCCTCTTGTGTTTGTTGTGGGGTGGGTTTTTTTTGAGTGAGTGGCATGGGGGTTTTTTGTTTTGGTTTGGTTTTTTTTAAACCTTGAGTATTCTACTTCTCTCAGTCTTCTGACTCTGTAAAGGCTATTTCTCTGTCGTGATTTTATTAAGTGTAGTGCTCTTTTTAAAGATGCTCCTATACTTATCTGCACTGGTCTGAAGGAATCTCAGAACAGTTTTTCTGCTGTCCACAGATAACTAATTAATAGTAGTGGAAGTAGTTGGAAACGTAACAACTGTGAAAGAGCAAAGACAAAAATCCACAAGCCATCTCTGGCAGAGGCTTCAAACTAGGCTTTGCAGACATGAGAGACAAAGAATGAAACAAAGAACTGAGTCACCGGCTCTTCCTTCCTTTTGACTTTTGTGGTGGGAGTGAATCGCTTTGCTTTTTGGTCATGAATCAAAGCAATTAGAAAAAGGGTTCTAGATGTTAAGAGCTAGATGATTTGGACTTCTTACTTAGCAGGAGCTGTTGATTTGAAAGCAATTTAGATATGCAGTAGTAACTTAAATATATTTATGTTAGGGATTCAATAAAAGATCATAACATAAGTTGTTGATGCACAGCTTCAGAAGTATTACTTTGATTCTAACTTGATATATGCTAATGTTTTCTTTTATCCCTGAAAAGGCAGAGAGAAAGCTCTGGAAAGAAAGGTGGGCTGTAAAAGGAAACCTTTAAAATGATCTTGAGATTCTGGAGGAAATGTTTGGTCAGGACAGCAGTTGGTATGTGTGATCCGAGTGCCTGCACTCCTGCTGAGGCTTGCAGAACGCAGCTCCTACTGTAAGTTGGTTCCACCTACACCAGCACAGTTGAACAAAATGATGGGGCATCGTCACCAGGATGTCTGTAAAACCGGTGATCATTGTTGAGGTTAAATTTCGCATTAAATGCTTTTGGGAAGATGTGCCATACCACTTGTCACCCCGTGTGTTTATCAGCTGGTACTGCTGTGACACCACGATGATGAGAACGCTGTGGGTGGCTCAAGCTATATTTTATGTAGCAAATTTGCACTTAATATATGAAGCTACAATGTACATAATCTGCAGTGTTACTTTTTTCAGGAGATCTTTATGCTTAAAGCATATATATTAATTTTTCTTGGACTGTATTTTAACCTATTTAAGCATTTACAACATGAGAATTAAAGGATATATCCATCTCCTCTTCTGAGGACTGGATTTTTTTTTTTTACTGGTCTTTTACCTAAAAATTTCCTTTTTTTTTTTTTTTTTTTTTTGCATTGGGATTTGGACAGAGCATGTAGGGCAATAGGATCAAGTGTCACATTGGGGATTAAATATTTGTCCCGGAGTGACCCTCTTAGTAGCTTGCATTGGTGTAATTGGTGAATGACTGACTGGATTTATAGGGATGTATATCTGCATTAGCACTGGTTTGATGTAACCCTAGCTTATTTACTTTTGGGCCAACCTATTTTCAGCTTGGGAATTCACTTTTAAGGAGAGACCCTACAATTTGCCTCAAACTAGCGTTTTCAGGCTTATATTTCCCCTTAAAAATAATGCTGGCTTTACGAGGAATCTACATCTGAATGTAGAAGAGTATTGCATGGCATTGTCTGGTTGCTGAAAACCAAATTTGTCCAATAAGCTATGTATTTATTTGAGACCTGTGGATGTCAATGGTGCTTAAAAAAAATTGATCAACTGTTCTTTTGTTGCATCAGTAGTTGTCATCTTGTTCTTAAAACTGTAACAACTCTTTAACTCATGGTATTCCGTGGCATTTTGATGTGTTGTATTCCTTTAAGTGGTAGCTTCTATAAGATTTCCCTCTGCTATAATGAAAAGATAGGAATTTGAAAGAGTTGGGGAACATAAAGAAACTCCTTGCAATTCCAAGCTTAGTTTTCTCCAGCTAAGATTTGTAACTTGCCAAATTACCTCTAATGGCTGGTACTGCTAAAAGACTTTCCCCGTGGGCACATCCTTCTACACTCTAAACGTAACTCTTGCAGGATCCTCTGCATCCAGTACTGGTTATTGCTGGAGATGGCAACTTCACCGGGATTTTCCCTTTCAATCTAGTCTGCAGTTCCCAGCACTAAACAAGAAAAGTTGAGTTGGTCAACTCGCAGCACACAGCAGTGTTGTACATTAAATCTCCTTATGTGTTTGACAAAGGCCTTTAGTTCTAAAGCATCGATTTAGGTTTTTCTTCCTTAATTACCATGAACTGTGTTTGTGCTACAGGTTCTACTCTGCTACCCTACTACTGCTGCGCTCCTCTCATCACTTACCTCTTCTTTGCATCCGTATCGGCTGAACTCGCATCTGACCTATGCTGCTGTTTTCCTCCCTTATTTGTGTTTCTTGCCTACCAAATCCTGTTTATAGCCCCTCTGAATGTATTGAATGTGGGATGGCTTTCTTTTTTTGCCTCAAAGACCTTTTGAAAAAGCTGTTTGAGGGTTGATTGGAGCATGTAACTTAATATAGTGCTTCTAAAAATCTTAACTCTGGCTGGCATCAGCCGATGCTGTGTCTTATTTAAACATACTGCAGACTTCTTGATGTTTTTCCCCTGGGGGATTGGCTTCCTGTGATAAAATGAGAGTCCCTTTTAAAGCAGAGGTCCGTGGTTATATAATGAGAGTAGGAAATGGTCCAAAAGTGACACTGGGAAAACAGAAAAGTTATTTTGGTAACTGACTGTTAGACAGGAGAATAGAAAATACACTCAGGAGCGTGCTAGTAACTTGAATTCTCTTTGGAAAGTGAGAGGAATACATTTAAGGAATTGAGTAAGGGAGTGACCAGGTCAGAGCAGCAGAAGGGAGGTTACATTAAGGACAAAGTTGTACAGTGCACATCTAGGATTCCTCTTAAAAGATTGAACTCTTTCCAAACTACATTCAATCTCCTCAAGCTGCTGTGTTGTTCTTAAGAATAATGTATCTTCAAGTCTGAACCTCTAAGAGCCGTGCTAGCTTTTGCCTTTTTGACTTGAAGACATGAATGTAAGATTTTTTTAATTTGTGTGTTGTGTGGTTGTAAGTTGGGTTCTTTTTTTTTCTTTTCCCCTCCCAGTAATGCCAGACCAGGGGATTCCTTTCCTCCACCTGCATCTTCTGTTCCCTCTTACCAGCATGGCAATCTTGCAGAGAATTGCAGAGTAGTCAAAACTCTCTTTTTATGCTATCCGTAGGGCAATACTGAAATTCCTAAATAGGATCACCTTTACTCAGCAGGGATTGTTAAGAGGCAGCGATACAAGCTCATGGGGAAGCCAAGTGGATTCTGGCAGGGGGTCCCTAAACTTGCTGAGCCTTCCTAGCCTGCTCTTAGGCAGAGGAGTTCAAATTCAGTGCTGCATACACGCTACGCTCCATACTGTGACCGGCTGTTCTTGCAAGTCTGAGGTTCATATGGATTTAAACTGGCACATTGGTTGTGGTTCTTTGTATAAGGCTCTTTTAAAGAAGTTTAAGATTGATTAATTCCAGATATTCACATTTTATAGCGTAATGAGATAATTTTCTATCTTCTTGCTCATTGTGTTTTTGATTTGGTTTCACTTATGCTATTCTCGTGTTTTTTATCAGTTTGTGCCTGTCCTTGCCTCAAAGGAGGAATACGGGCAGGGGGGAGAGAATGAGATTACCATTAATTTAGTTCCCAGTTCTGTTTGTTTCTCTCCTGCTTCCTCAAGTAAAATAAAGCACTGAGCTCCTCCACTAAACACTGAGCTTTAAAATGGCGCTGACATTTTAAAGTGTCATCCCCAGTAAAATAAATGGGGGAATTTACTTCTCTTGAGCCACAATTTCAGTCGGATTGCATATATGAAAATGCAATGTTGTATTGTAGGTAGTACATTTATAGCTCTTGGAGGTACGGTCTGAGGTCAACATATCTAGATTTTTGGCACAGCTCAAGTATGCTGGTAAGCTCCAGGACATGGGGTACTCTTGAACGGCGGTATAATTTTTGGCATGGTTTTCTTTCTTCCTGTATAGAAGTGAAAAGGGAGGTCTTAATTTCTGTAGGTGTAATAAATCCACGTGCAGAGTCCAGTTTCAGAATTACAATTTTTAAAGCCTGAACTCGTAGGTGTTGGCCAGCCATTCTGGAATCATTAGCTGAGACCATTCCTCCGTCTGTCTTCTAAAATCCTTTTCTTTGTCAGCTTTCTATTAATGAAATTGCATGGGGAGTGTGGGAGGAACACAGACTGTCCGAGAGAAATGTTCTTGGCGTAGCTGATCAGCTCTCTTAACGACAGCACCGTTCTCCATCCTCTGCTGATAGGACCTAAATGCCCATTGACCATCCCAGAACTCCACTTCAGATGGCGAAGCTTACCAAGACCAGATTCCTCGTGTTTTCCCTGGATCCCACAGACCAGGTGCTCTCCCCTGGAACAAAGCAAAATGTCCTAAGGGCTGCCTGTATGCAGGTTTGTTTCTGAAAGGACCCTCAACTGCTTTTCGGCTGTGATATGCCTGTAGAAACCTTGAAAATGCCCAAGATTGATCAGAATTAAACTGTTTTTCTTCCTTCGAGTCTGGGGTATGTTTATTTTCTCTAGTATGTAATTTATCTGTAGCCTTATTTTTCAGCAGCCAAATATGCTGACTGTGCCTGTTACATTTCCCAAAAGAAATTCTCTGGCAAGCTTCACATCTTCTAATATCATTTTGAGGTGCTGATGTAATCAAATGGTTGAATGTGAACTGAACAGGAAATTATATAGTGCAAAACTTGCTCTTAAAATCTGTGTGGAATTAAAACGCATGTGTTCTTTTTATGTATTTTTACAGTAAGCGTTTGTGGTATTCGGTAATTTAACTTTTGGTCATTTTTTTTTTAATCGAAGAGATGTCGATTTATTGAATGCCTAAGGGGAGTGGGGGGAATCAAGACTGACGTGTTACATATCCTTAACATATCATCAGATTTCACTGGGAGTTACTTTTGCAATTCTATTCTAATATTAAACATTGTGCTGAACTAATTTTGCAAATGTGAAGGGAGTAACATGAGTGCATGAAAATAGGTAATCTGAGTTGAAATGCATTAGAGGGTCCTGATTGTAGAACTGTAAAGACACACATTTTTCTCAACAGTTGTAGTATTAATTACAAGAAATGTCACAATTTATAAATTGAGGAATAAAATATAAACAATCCTCCGAAAGAGAAAAGTAAAATAGAGGTAGTCTCTGAGCTTTAGTATCTTATTTGGCACACACAGATAATGTTGAGTAGTATCGTTCTCCATACCGAATTTTTAACCCATACCTTTAAAGAAAGGTAACTTGGTAAGTGACTTGGAGGACCTACAATGTTTTGCCCTTAAATTATTTTAAGTTTCAAATTAAAGATGGTTGGATCTATTTATGCAACATAAGCTTTGGATTCAGCTGAAAGATGTTACTGCGTTAGAAGAAGAAGTCAAACTACAAAGGGAAGCTGTATATCCACCAGCTATGCTTCTCATTTACTGATATCAGACTTTTTCAAAGTAGTTTTCTTTCAATGCTCCTGTTAATGCTTTAGATTCAAGCCTAAACTTTCTTGTGGAGTTGGGGGGTGGTGGTGGTGGGGGAAGCTAGACCAGAGGAATAAATGGAATGTATTGGGGGGGAAATAAAAGCAAATAATTTAGCATGAACAGCAGAGGAATAGGGTGAAGTAAGATGCTATTAGTTAGTTTGATTTTTTTTTTTTTTTTTTTTGGTAAGTTGGCAAGACAGTACTCTCTCCACTTTCATAGCATATGAAAAAATTCCAAACATAAGAACTGCTACAACAGGTCAGGCAAAAAATTCATCCATGTGGGTTTCTGCAGTAGCACGTCTTCTGTTTTATCCTTCCTTCATTTTTTTTTCCATGCTTAGGTGAGGGTTAAGTGTGGGCTGTTTCCTCAGCTTTTTGTACCGGAGCCTTAGGTGTTTATCGGCAGCGTTTGTGCCGCAGCCCGCGTGTGTGTGATTCGTGTGGTGTTCAGATGCGTAATACGGCTTCTTCAGAGCCTCTTCTGCTACGCTACCAGTGCTGACCTACTGCAACAAAAAATGCCTTTTGTTCATAGAAGGCAAATAATCTCTAAACAGGCAAGCGCTGATGTTATTGAGGAAATAACCCAGCTCAAAAGTCTTTGTATCTCCGAATAAAAAAGATTATCTCTGGTTACCACTGTTACCTTTGTCCTCTCAGCACTATTTATCACACTTGTAGCTTGCAGGTCATACTAATCGCTCCCATGTCCCTGCTTATCTCTTCTGAGAGTTTTTTTCTTTTAATTGTTCAAAGTACAGGAGCCACAAGTTCTAGATGAAATGCGTTGTACTGTACTTTTCAGAAGCATAATACCAAAAAAAGGGGGTATGTGCTGAGGGGACCATTTCAGCTACTAAACAGGGATGTAGACTGTATCCTATGGAATTGACTCAAATCTTACGGGCGGTCTCCAGACTAAAAAATGTGAATTGTTCTCTCTCCTAGCTAGTTTTGACTGAATTACTTCTGTTAGCCTTCTAATTATTTTTTTTTAAATATATATTAAAAAAAAGAAAAGTTCAGTGTGTTCAGGATGCTCACCGGATTGATCTGATTAAAGGCAGTCTCTTGCTTTCACGTTTCTTTTGTGTAAACTCTAGGTTAATTAAGTGACTCATTCATTCCATCTAGCTAAAGCTGAAAGGCTGCAGAGGCGAATGAATTGCAGGCAGCAGATGCTTGGATGAAAGAAGAAACAAACCAACCACAGGGTGAAACTTTCTGAAGCATCTGTGTTTCCTTCTGAAAAGTGAGTTAAGAATAGACAGCCTGTGCCTCACCAGAGATCTGTGGAATTGATCGTTTCACAGAACATAACCAAAGCTTCTTTTGATTCCTAAATGCTACATGACTTCTAGTTTGTTCTTAATTTCTATGATCTAGCTGTTACTAAATACCACTGCATTTTGATTTGTTTCAGTTGTGTGCTATACGATGGTAAATCTTAATTCTGCATCCAGTTTTCTTTTTGCTTCTTATGGCTGCGATGAGAATTCTTGCATGACTGGAATAAAATAATGGGGAAGACCTGGAAGGAGGTTCAAAACATGGCATGGTTGGTTGCAGCAGAGTGAATAGGATGCTCAGGTGTTAGGAGCCGTGGGTTCTGGCTTATATCCGTAGGATTATTTCTGTTTTTATCCAGCAAGCCTTTTGCATGAAACACAGAAACAGTTCTTGAAATGGAAGTCAAAACCTAGAATGTTTGGTTAGGAGGGGGATAGACGGACACACGCTTGCTGGTCTTTCAGGCTTCGTAGCTTGCGCGTTAGGCTTGCCTTACGTGGAAAGGCTGACCCCCTGTGCGTGAAGCCCTCTGGCAAATGTTTGGTTGGTAACTCACTTTCCAGAAGTGGGGCAGATGGGTTTGAACGCTTTCAGGCTGAAGAGGAAATAGGATGGGGATTTCCAGCTCCCAGGGTGTGGAGCCTGCTTCACTTAAAATGGGGACACTGGAGATGCTCTGGTGTTCCTAGTTAGCAACAGGACGAGAGGAGATGGGCTCAAGCTGCACCAGGGGAGGTTTAGGTTGGAAATTAGGAAAAATGTCTTCACAGAAAGGGTAGCCAAGCACTGGACCAGGCTGCCCAGAGAGGTGGGGGAGTCCCCAGCCCTGGAAGTGTTCAAAAAACGGGCAGAGGTGGCACTTTGGGCCATGGTTTAGTCTAGTCTACCCTTGATTGGTTTAGTGTGGACTTGGTAGTGTAGGTTAATGGTTGGACTGGATGATCTTAAAGGGCTTTTCCAACCTAAATGATTCTATGATTCTGTGATTCTTCTATGATTCTTCCAGCTTGATGCTGTTTGTGCATGTTTCATGTGCTTGAGTGTGTATGTGGGATCTGTTCCTTTGGAGGCCCATGTGAGGATGCTGAACTTGGGGATCTGGAAGATGCTAAATATTTGGCTTAATCAATTGCCAGTGCCCTCAGAGAGGTACAACATCAGAACTTCAAACACTGAATGAAGTTTTGTATGGAGGACTTGGCTGTCTAGAGCCTGTCGGGCACCAGAGCAGGCCACGTAATCTTTGTTGAACCGATATTTTGAAAGTAGGTGTCTCGGCTCCTCTGAGCTGAACTTCAGGAGCTCAAGGACAGTATTTGGATTTTACTGGGGGGAAAGAAAAAAAAGTACTACGGCCACTATTTTTTTTTTTCCCTTTCTCATTCTTCAGCAAGGGTGCCTTGCGCAGTAGCAACCTTCTCCTTCCATACTGGCATATCCTTCTTTTTTTTCAGCCTGAGGCCAGGCAGTTGAGACTATCTTCTCATTGCTTTTGCAGTAAGTGCAAAGCATAACTGAAGTGGTGTTCTGGAGTGTAAAAGTTTTTTTTTTTTTTTTTTTTCCCTTGGTGTTTGAAAGAAGAAAAAACCCAAACAAAAAGCCCCTCCCAAACCCTTCTGATACTTGTCAGAAGTCATCCCCTTATGATTCTAATAATTTGGCTAAAAAACTTTAAAATGTCTTATAAGCATTCTAAATCTAGAGGTAGAAATGTAGGAGGAAAAAGAAAAGAAGCTACTGAATATTTTCTGAATAATAAAGTGAACCTTTCTGTAAAGCATCTTTCCTAATCATAAAATGAAGCTAACTTTCTGAAGTACAGCAGCATGTAACAAAAAGCTTTTTGATAAAGTTTGCTGTTGGGAATGACCTCATCCTAGTGACCAACGGGTCACTGTGCAATGCTCTAACTATTTGCTGAAACAAAAGTATGCTGCGTCGGCTGACCACCGAGTAATCTGTGTGGCCGTGCTGGAGGGAGCTGCGTGTGCGTTCGGATGCGGCCATGGCGCGGCAGCAGGTAGGAGATGCCGTCTGTGGGGCTTTTCGCTTCAGTTTAGAAACCGGAGCTAATCTTTGAGGGGGGTTAAGCAAGAACTGCTTCCTCTGAATCGGGTGTACTCATTTTTCTGTCAGTCGCATTGATTTAATTTTATTTTAGACTCTAGATGGAAGATTTTAATTAAAAATGATATAACAGTGATCCCTGGCTTCATAGATTTGTTATTTTAAAGTGTAGTACAGTGAATCAATATGCCTTCTGTATTAAATTCACCCAGCTGTGTTCTGCAGTGAACTTCTGCCTTGCCGCAGTAAGAAATGGAGAAATCTAAGTGGGTTAGAGCATTTATCTAACGTTCCCTTTAGATTAACTTTGTCACAGACTTACACAAGAGAAACTTCGAGTGACTCTTGCATCTGCTGCGTAGCGATACTCATAGTAAACCCTGATATGTTCACTACGAAATATTGGCTCTCCGTGTATTCGTGCTGCTGTGACTGAAGTTCTCTGGCCTTTTGAAATGCAACCATTGAGAGGAGGACCCTTCTCCCCCTCTCCCCACATCACGTTACTGTGTGCGTGGTCAGAGTTTGGGGATGAGACGACTGACTTTTACCGAAAGTGCTGGAAACAATGGGATTTTATTTAGTAGTGCAAGCTACGAGAAGCAGTTTGTGGTGAAATGCTGCCTGCTTTCTACCTTTTCCACTTTTAAAATTATAAAATTGCCACTTTAAAAAATGCAGTTGACTGGAAAAACTTACTGTAGTAAGAGCAAACCCCAGCTAGTCAACTTTGCGATTCTTGTGGGAGTTGTCGGTTGTATCTGTCTCGCTTGCTGAGTTAGAATTCAGTGATGTGCCAGAAACAAAGCAAGTCTGATTCATTCCAAGTCAACTTTAAAAACTGGAAGTTGTACTATTCATTGGTTTTGTCCTTTCAGTTTCTCACTCCTGTATGATTATTTGTTGTCCTTGGATGCATCGAGAGCCACATGCTGGTTCCAGTTTAAAATGCAATATCTGTGTGTAGGGGGAGCCAAAAAGTTTGGAGTCTGCTCAAACTCAAATACAACTATTTTGTTTCTGTCAATTAATGAATGCTGAGAACCGTAAAAGTAACGGAATTACGTATGAGACAATGTATTATACTTGTCTTCCTTTTAGTTGGAATTTGTCTTTAAAAATATGGAAGAATTAATCAGTAATTTTAGAGTCATAATGGCTTTTAAATCTGAACGCAGCAGGAGTGACTACATTTCACCTACATTTTGTTGACTTAGAAATCCCCAAACCCTGGGTGGCAGAGGAACAGAGCTGTTTATACAACTGGTGGTTTTGTTAGTAGCTGTCAGGCATGTTGCACGGGCCAGTTTCACTGTATTCCCACCTCCTCGTTACACTTTATTAGTGGGGAACAGGATTATTTGGGAGTAGAGCCGGTAGGTGCGGGGTTGCTATTCGCATACTGGCCTATCGAAACAGCAGACAGCGAAATGGCTTTGTTGGATCTTGCCAGTGAGCTTAAAATAAATATTAAAAAAAAAAAAAAAAACAAACCCCAAAATGCAAACAAGTCCAGTTCGTAAGTAACTCCTACAAAAGCCAGCCTCGCTTGTTTAAACAGAAGTTGGCAGCCGTGCGCGCCGTCTGCCTCGGCGCCAGCCGCTGCCAGCGCTTCGTGCGGGCAGAGCGAGCGGGCACGTCTCCGCACCTGACCGCGCCGGCGCGCTCCGCGTTGTATTTTGGGCCGGTTTAAGGGCCCGTAGCAGAACTGTACTGTTAGGTGGTTCAGCCAGGATGCAAGCAAAACTGTGGGTGGACATACAAACAGCTGTATCTTTTTTTCTTAGTGAGTCTGAGCTGACAAGTTTTAAGTTCAGATTAAGAGCAGGATGGTATAGTGATTTTTTTTTTTTTTTAATTGGTCTTCGCAGTAAGAACCTATGCATTAAACTGATAAGCTTTTCTGATTTGCCCAGTGAGTTGGGTTGGCCTGAGAAGCAGGTCACCAGCTATCGGCACAGGAGAGCGCCCGGGGCCCTGCTCCTTCTGGTTGCAGCGCAAACCTCGGCCGTTCTGGGACCACCGCCCCGAGTAACTTCTGCGCATGCTTGAGCAAGGCCAGGCACTGGATTTGAGGCCTCTGTATGGAGGAGGGGAGGATTTTTATTAGAAAATTACTTTTTTTTTTGGCACCGCAGCAGCTCTTAGGGTTGTTTTGTTGGTCAGCTGAGGCCTTGCTACGCTGAATAAAGGATGCGTCGAGGACGTGTGCGTGTTCTCCCGCCAGTGCGTAGGCTTCTTGTGCATCTTGTGGCTCTGCAGGACTTTCTTAATTCCAATAGCTGTGAGAAACAGAAATCGTATGGATTAAGTATAGTGCTGCAAACTAGTTTTATTGGTACATCTGAAGCATTTTCACAAGGGAATTTTTTTCACTCGGCTGTAGTACAATATTTACTTTATTCATGTAGCTTTTGATTTCTGAAGACACTATTTGAGATTTTTAAAGCAGTAAATCTGTGCACTAGTTTACTTGATCGTGATGTAAAGTAATGCGTGTTGTACTGCTTCCAGGCTTGATGGGAAGCTGCTGCTGATCTTACTGCACCGTCAGCGCAGATGCCGCTTTCTTTGATAAGCACAGAGCAAGCGTCTGAGAGAAGGCTTCCACTCAGCTCCCTTTGTTTAGGGTATCGTTGTGATAACACTGACAAACTAATACTGCTCTTCTGCCTTCAGCAAAATAAAATAGGGGCTGTGGGGAAGGAATCTTCTAAGATGCTGAGTGTCTCACTACTATTTTTTCCTGCCATTCTTCTCCATCTCACTTTTTATTTACTGCGATTGATTAGCGATTTTAAAAAATGCAGCAAAATAAAAGCGCTTGAGTCTCACGGCCTCTGCACCTGTGGCTGTTTTTGCCATGGCCTTAACTACTGATAGGTTAAAAAAAAAAATTTAAAACCTCATGTTTAACAATGCATCACAACGTCTTAGGGCAGGGTAGAGTGAATGTCAGATGAATGGTTTTACACCGTGGTGCTCTGCAGCCATCTTCTGCGGGGTATTATTTACGAGCCTATCTGTGTCAAATGCACCATTACGTATATCGTGTCTCGGATCTTTAAACAATTTTTTTCATCTGTTCTGGTTTAACGTAGTTGTCTGCACCTTGTTGCAACCTGTCGTCAGCTAATGTTGGGTACTAAGACTCCATCCCGCTTTTTCATGCTGAATTGAACAGATCTGGTTTTGGAGGCAGTTGCATAATGGGAAATTAGTGTTCTTCCTCTGTTCTAGATAATTTTTTGTTAGCTTTAGAAACCTTAATTACTCTTCTACAGTTGTAAATAAACATCTGAAGGATTTATCAGGTAATTTCAAGGCCAGTTACTTCTGTCTTGAATTTGCTAAGGAGTGACATTGTGTTTTAAAAACCATAAAAGCCGTAGTTTTGATGCAGAATATGTGAACATATTCCAGCTCAAACCAAATGTTTCATCTATTTGCAAACTGGCATTGAATTTTATTCTGACTGCTTTGTTTTTCAGCCCACTTGTGAAAAAGGGAAACTTGGCTTTCATAGATTGACTTTTTCTTTCTTTGTTTTTTTTTCCCCAATCTGAGTCCCAAGGACTGTTCCTCTTGGGAAGAGACAAAAATTTCCTTTGAGGCAGGACTTTTTTTTTTTTTTTTTTTTTTTAATATCACCTCAGTGTTAAGACTTACGGAAAACCCCAAAAGCTTGGCTAAGATGGGCTTCTTTATGCCTTGGAAATGTGATATGCAAGCTAAAAGGCGAATAACTAAATGTTAATGATCTTAACCATATCTGGCTACACTGTTCTGACCTTTATCTCCTCTTCTTCCCTTTCACTAGGTATGGGTATCGCTTTCTGCTTACACCTTACAGAACAAATCCACTCTCACTCGCTCTGATTTTTAGCTGGAAGTCTTAAATGTTGGTGCCTATGATAAATAATGGGAGAGTGTTTTCTTTGGTTCCCCTGCACCCTCTTAATGCCCAAGTGCTTTTGTCTGTGAGTGGTAGAGAGGTTGGTCTGCGTACTGGAGGTCACGCAGAGCTGTCCTACCTCCTTAGCTCCACCTAACCCCAGGTGCCAGCTCCAGCTTGGCCACGTCAGTCGGGTGTTGGGCACCGTCCCCGCAGAGGGGAGGTGAAATGATATTTTGAGGCTTCTCCCGAAGCAACTGGGAGAATGTGGGATGTTCTGCAGGTGACTTCTGCACGGCTGGGATCTTGATGAGGTCCTGGCAAAGTCTGTGTGTAATCAGGACTTCACTGTCTCAGTAGCTTTGGTATCTCAGGACACTGACACTGCATAATTGTGGTGAAACTGGTCTTTTCCATGTAAAGTTTTTGAGCCACAAGTCCTCTGAAAACTTCTGGAATATAGTCGTATTCTGAATGGTCTTGCTTTTAATTGATTGTAACACTTTATATTGTGTCTGTAATGATTTTGAGTGTCATTAACTTTTCTGTTAGATGATGGCCTCTAGTCTAGAAGTAAATATTTTGATGCTAGGTAAAGTTTATAGTCCCTGTGCTACTGAATAGCCATGACTCCTGGAAAGGCCTTTTAGCTTGAAGAAGAGGAGAGAGAGAGGAGGAACCTCTCCCCAGCCCCTGCCAGGGTTGTCTTACAGTGCTCATTACAGTTGAGTGGAGTATGTTTTCACATGCTATAGAACTACAGCCAGGATCTGTAATTCTTCGCTGTGCAATCCGGACTCTGAAATAGCAAGATTTAAAATATTCAGCTGTCAATGCAGCAGATCACTTAAGCTCCGAACAGTCGGAAAGGTAACCTGTCTCTGCAGTTGCACTGGTGCACAGTAAGCACCAGTTTGGTTCCCATCAACTGGTCCTCTCTGTTGTCAGCAGATCGGTGAAGATTGTCTTACAGATGTGCAAGGCAGCAGCTGGTTTATTAGTAGCAGATTCCAAAAAAGCAAATAGGGAAGCTCAGTGATTTCTAGCACTTAAATTGCAACGATCATGTGTCTGTGTGCTGAGTTTAAATGCTTTTTTTGCCTTCTCACTTCTGATCCATATTAACACTTTGGCTCTTGAGAATGCAGAGAGAAATCTATTCATGATGCAGAGACTCTAAACCTGCTACCTTTGTGCAATGCAAAATAAAGCTTACTGTGGCTTGTGTGGTGTGGGTGGTGTTTTTTTTTTCTTTTCTTTTCCCCTTAATGTATTCCTTGGTGTATTAGTTGCATTGCTGTGTGGCATCATTAAAAAAAAAAGTTGCATTCCCTCTAAGAGCTGATGATGCATCTTCTGTATCATCATTGGCTAAATAACAGTCCTGAAATGGATATGGAAAATGTAGAAGCAAAATCAGGTTCTGTCGTGTTTGTAATCTGTAACTATTGAATTTTGGCATGGACTAAACACAAGTGTTGGAGACAAGGGGAATTATCATTTCCATCTACCCTTTTTTGTACAGGAGCTCTTGTACACAGAGGAAATGCTGTTTTCCTCCTTTCATCTGTTTTAAGAAACAGAGTGTGTGTGGCTTGCCCTTGGGATGCTTTTGTTCACCTGTGACTAATGAGGAGTGTTCGGTGTTTCTAATAAGGTCTTATCTGGCTGTTGTGACACCAGGCCTGCTGTTCGTACCCTTTGGAGCCATTCTGCTTCATCTCTGATTTCTGTAACAGAGACGCAAGGTGCTGGAAACCAACCTGCGAGGCTCGTGTGTGCAAGGGTAACGGATATGAGGTGAAGGAAGACAGGATTTCCTGTGAAGCAGCATCTGTGTTCAGGAGCAGATTCCACAAAAAGCAAGCAGAAAAGCACGTTGATTTCTAGTACTTAAGTAGCAGTGTTATATGTGTGTGTGTGTTTTGGTTTATTTATTCCTGTCTCCCCGCCCTTACTCCTTCTGTTCCTCGCTGCCATTTTGCCTCTTGAGAAAGCGGAGAAATCTCTTTTATGCCCCATTATACGCAAGGGACAAGCATCTCTTGTCTCTTCAAAATGTAGCTGCCTGTTATGCCCGAAAGTGCGATGAGGACAGTAAATAGCATATGGAGCCATGGTGGAAGCTCTGCCCTGTGGTTTGTTGTGGACATGTGTGGCCTTAACTCAGAACTGCTCATGGAATTGCATCTATGAAGAGCAACTAGTTGATAAAATACATCACTGTAAACAAATGAGACACTGAATTTGCTGTTGAGTGGATTCATCTTAGTCTTGCTCACCTTCTGAGGGGATGGTGTGACTGGTTTTTAAGGGCATGGTTAATGCCTCGTTCAGTTTCTCTTAAGTGTTACTAAACATCTTAAATATTTAACATGAGATACCTGAGAGGTTATTGATTTGCTCAGGTACTGACTGGTATTTATTTAGAGTACATCTGGGCATGAGAGTTTGGTCTATATAGATGACCTTTTTTGTGGAGATATCTTATGGTTTTGGTGTGGTGTGTGGGTGTGTGTTTGGGGTGTGGGTGTTTTTTGTTTTTTTTTTTCTTTTAAAGTAAATAACATGTATTTTCAGAGCTCTTGAACCCAGGGTGCTGGTCAGGCTGCCAGCTGCTTAATTTTGGTACTTGATGGGTTTTGTTGTTGGTTGGTTGTTTTTTTTTTCCGCTCCAAAGCATTCCATGTAAAATCTACTGTCATAAGTTTCCAAACTGAAAATAAAAAAGATTAAATAAATCCTACATTTTTCTGCCTTAAAAGTACTTCTAGGTCAAGATCGGGACAGTTGCAAGTGAGGGTGAAGAACCACAGGTCAATAGCGCTGCCACATTTGGAGTCCTCAAGTCCCCATAAAGTGACCCACTCATAAGTGCCACATCAACCTCAACTTAAAGAGTACTGGCTGTTCTCTGTGTGGATGCTTTAACACAAAAACTAGGCTTCATAGGTGGCTTTTTAAGATGTGCTGAGCGCTTAAGTGCTCAGTGAAGTGAATTAACAGTATCCCTGAAAAGCGACCTGCAGCTGTGCGGCGCTCTCCCCTGCGCTCATCACTGCCGTCCATACGTACCCGCGGTATAATCCTCTCCATACTGCGCTTGCTCCTGATACGAGGGGAGGATTATGACCTCTGCAGGAAACTTGGGTGTAAGTGAGGAGATATGAACGGGCAATTCTGGCACTTTAATTATGAAAGCTGGCAGGCGTCGACCTTGAAAACATAAGTAGATTTAAGTCTCGTGAATTTTCATGCTTTCTTACAACAGTAAAATGTCAGAAATGGTTCAGAATTCTCCTCCAATAGTTGTTTTGCTTTAAAGCTGTCGCCATGGTAACATGTCATTGCTGAGGCAGTCTTCAAGGTCCCAAAGAAATGGGAAATCCAAACTCCTCTCCTGTTTGCCCATGCTACGACATCAGCTGACACTGCAGACAACATTCTTTAATCTGGGCTGGTTTTGTAAAATTGCTGTTGGTACCTGCAACTTCCTTCTTGGTTTCCCTTTTCCGAAGTCGAGGAAAAGATGACATTTGATAGTCCAAATGAGATTACGGTGTTCTCCCTTCAGGGGTGCACCAGCAGCTGGGTATATGTGTGAGAGAGAGAGAGGTATTCACGTTATATTTTTAAATGTGCATAGAATCACTGACCACTCCATTGACTCTTTGACCTGCATAGTGAGAGTTTGAAATCTGTGACAGTGGAAAGGAAACACACAGCCCTGTTCTTGAACCATCTCGGGACTTGCCAGATGAGGGCGTGGGGAAATGGTGGTGTTCTCTACATCAGTGCTCCTCTGAAGGGTGTAGTGTGGATGAAATGAGTAAGAGAAGGATGCTTCTTGTTGTGTGTGTTCAACAGCCTGTTACAACTCGGCTTCTGATAAACCTATTTCAGGCTTGTTTGCTGGGCATGGGGCCTCAGTGCCTTTTATGACTTGCAGCTAGAAGTCTTACGCTTCTTCCTTGTCCTCCTTCACCTGTGTCTGGAAATGGCGGCTGGTTGCCTCCATGGAGCAAAAATGAAGTGTTAACTATGGCTTGAATAGGATTGAGCTCAAAGAAGTTCCTTTGCAAAGTGAGAGCGAGAGTTTCCACAGTTGAGAAGTACAGCTAATGGAGCAACATATATCACTGTATGGAGAATGACAGAACAAGGATCTAGGCAGCCAGTCAGCTCGGCAGTATTTCGGGTTAAAAGAGGTGGCAGTCGTAGGTTAGACGCTGGTGAAAACTCGATCACCTCGTACTTCCAGCTGTTTGTTAAACAACCTTTTAAAAAGTATAAGAATTGAATCGGTGCGAGTGAAGAGGGAGTTGGGTTGGGAATAGCCCTCTGTTTTAGCTGAAGGCTGTTATGGGTGGGTGGCTTGCACTGTGAAGGGGTAGAGGAAGACTGCAGAGGAGAATATGCGGAGAGTTGCCGGTTGTCCATGCTAACCTCCTAATGAACAACCTGTGAAAAATGGATGTGCCAGACGTTCAGTTTAGGTAAAAGGAACAATCTAGAGCAGACAGACTTTATAAAAGACTTTTTAAAGACTAGCAAAAATGATAATTTTTTAAAAAGGCATTGAGAGATAAGACCTTGCAAACAACTCTGTTTCTTAGAGTAGTGGGCTGGGGAGACTTTTGTGGTGGTATGCTCTTTTGTAGTGGCAGATGAGGATGAGCTGGACTACCGGAGTTTCCAGGAAGCTGGGATGATGTGAATATCAAAGCAACTTACCAAGTAAAAGCTTCTCATAGTCTGGTGTCTCCGGCTATACCTGTGCTAGTGAATTACATGATGCTTGGTGACTTTGGTACCGCTGGAATACAGCGACTGTGCTGTTTGTTTTTAGAATATTTCCTGTTGCAATCTTTGGCCTAGGGCAAAAGTACTCTCCCAGACACTGGTGGATGCTATTCAAGAGCTAGCGTGGACCAAGACCGTTCTCCAGAGCCGTTTGCACGTAGCCACCATCACTTAAAGAGTAAGACTTTGCAAGGGTGAATGCAGCCTTTTCCTAGTCACCGCAATCCTGGGCACATTGAAGTCAACTCTGACAGTGAACTTCCTAGTGGGGAGGTAGCCTCCCTGTTCCTTTGTGACTGCAGGAAGCGCATTCAGTTTAGCAGCCTTTCATTAGAGGACAAGTGAAATTTGAATAATGAAAGCGTCTTTTTCTGTTTGGCCTCAAGTGATCATTAGTGTTCAGCCCCAGCTACAGCAAAATGGCCACTGGAGGAGCCTCAGTTGCATGGTTTAACCTAAGTGTGTTCCTGTTTCAGTCACAGTTCAGGACTTGACTCAGGTTCTTACTGCTCCTTTTTCTAATATGCATGCAACTGAATCTTTACTGTATGAATCTCCATAACATCTCAAATCATTAAAGATGCCTAGCTCTGGTCTACACTATCCAAAAAGACGGCAGGTTGTTGGATAATGCTCTCTAAGCGTGGGCGCGGGCGTGTGCTTTGACAAATAAAGCCTATGGCGGGAGTCACAGTGGGTCTGTATTGATTAGATAAACAGCAGGATGAATTCTTGAATTCTTAATACTGTTATTTTTAGATGTAATTTGACTAGGCTGACGGCTTACTGTTCAATGAATTGTTCCAAAAATAAATATTTCAGAAGAGGATTAAACTTGAATGTGAAAGACAGTTTTTCTTATGCATCAGTGTTCATGGAAGGAATTGGCCAGAAATCACTATTCTCCTTAAATTTGCATGCTCTGAATCCAAATTAGAACTGCTTTTACCAAAACTACGCATCCACACAGGAAGCTAGAGGTGCTGTTGGGAATGCAACTGTGATAGCTAATTTTAGCTAATCTAGTCCCGTTAGCAGCAGAGTTCTTCCACTGTGAAAAGAGATACTTTGGTCTTGCTTAAATCACTTTCTTTTTTTATTGAGCTTCTACTGAAAAGGAATGTGCTTTGTTGTTTCTCACCAAGGACATTTTCTGCCTTGGTTTTTGGTAGTTTTTTTTCTTTTTGTGGATCTGGATGTTTTTGTGTTAAGGTTTTTGGTGGTGTTTTTCTCTTTAGACACATCTGAAACATCTACAGAAAGATTCAAAGACCACTTCTGTCAAAGTATTTCATCTCAGCCTTCTCTGGGCATTTTCAGCCTCTTGTCATGGGTACTGTCTTGTAACATAGTTGACTACTTGCTCCCACCCTCCCCATGCTCTTTGGCTGTACACTAATTAACTAAAGACCACTGGCTGCTGGAGCTTACCTCTTAATTAGCCTTTCTTGCACTGTCCAGCCTTTCGGGATCATGCTGGAAGGTCCTTGGTTGGTCTTTGACACCGGTGATTTGGCAATCTGTGAGTCGCTCTTCCAGCTTTCTGGAATCGTTGCATGTTGTTTCTTTAGTCAAATGGCTCTTGACATGAAAATCCACTGTGCTATAAAAACAGCTACACTTGTGCAGCTGCTTATTTACTGTCCGATTGTATGAACCTCGCTGTTTTTTAACTTTGTCAACCTGAATTGCTACAGAAGACTATTTGTTAAAGCCTGTCCTCTTTAGTAAGGATTAAATGTGGATATTGCTGAAGAGTATCTGCTTGCTTTACAGCTGAAGACCTTTATTCTTCCATGTGCTACCTGCAGTTGGGAAGTATGATCTCTTTCTACAAGCAGTAAGAGTTGCGTGACTATTGTGAAAGTCTGACTTGCTGTTCATTAATGTTTCCCTAGAAGATTATTCACTCTAAGAGTTCCGTGGAACTCCATTTTGTGTTTTGAAGACTCTTTGAATTATTAGTCTAACTTCAGCACTTTGCTTCTCTCCTGGGAGAAGCTCTACTCAAAAGCCTAGAATCAAATCTAAAAGCAGTCTCTTTCAAATACTGTCAGCTTTATTTGAGATGCCTCATGCAAGTGTGGGAACAAGAATTGGATGCTTAACAAAAATTCATTAAATATTTGGCAATGGTAGCCACGAAGAAAAGAAGTCCACCATATATTCTAGAATACATTCTTGTTTTAGGATCTTGGCGAGTTCAGCTACGGGCAAGGAGCCAAGATAGGGGCTCGTGGCTATAAAGGTGGTTTTCCTTGTGCCAGGGTGCTGTAGTTAATTTGCTGCTAGCATTATTCCTCTAGGAAAGGACTGGGATGAAAATTTGAGATGCCTTAATCTCCGGGTTTCATGGCCACCATGTATATATAGCTCGGGGTTTACAAGACTTTGCGTTTGAACCCACGGTATTCGACAACGTGATACTGCTTTGCATGTGGAATGCTGTAGCTGCAATGTGTGCCGCCCCTCTCAGCTTTTCATATCAAGTGATCTTCGTGTACCGTGCATATTTAAGATGAGGAGCTATTTAAAGGAAGCTGTTTAGCTGGAGATTTGGAAACAAAATATGAAGGGTGAGAGACAACAGGAAACTAAAAGATTGAGTGGCTTTCTCTCCTGGGGTATGGGAAACAGTCTTCTGAATTTGGGGATGAGAAAACAGAAAGTGTTGCTTGTTTAGAGAAATTGAGGGAGGTTGTAAGGCATCTGATATGACGAATGGCACGTTCTTTCTGTTATAAACTTAATTGCACTGAAGTACATTCCATTTAGCTGGGGTAAGAGTGATAATCGTGAACATAACTGGAGGTTTGCTCTAATATATCTCTCTTTGGCAATACAGCAATATAAATGCAGATTGAGACAAGCACTGTTCATGCAGAAAGTACAAAATTATTAGTCTGTCTAATCACGATAATTTTGTGAGGTGGATGTGGGGGAATTGCTTCCTTGCTTCTGTCTTGCACCCTTTTTGGGTGGCCCGCCAAGGGAAGTTGTATGCTTTCCTCATGGACCAAGGAGAGGTGGTAGTTTACCCCATCCTCAGAAGGGCTGCTACTGGAAAGTGGCAGGGACAAGTAGTTGCTACTTAAAGCAGCAAGACCCTTCAAAATTATAAAAAAAGCTGAAATGAATTGTTAATGTTTGCCCTGAAATATGTATGTGCTTTTGGGACGTGTCAGAATAACTGTTGTATTATAGATGGGGCGGAATTGGTGAACTCTCAGGTGAGAAAGAAACAGACGGTACGAGACTGGTAGTGAGCAGAAAGTAGTCTGGTGTATTAATGGGATGCAGGCACTTCAGTTGGTGGGGGGGAGAAAGCCCTTCTATGTAGAAAACTGGATGAAGTTAGAGAAGCCACTGAAATGTTTAATAAAAGCGGAAGGAGCTTGGGAACCAGAAGAGCTGAGGAACAAGAACTACTGGTGCAGGACGTGAAACTGGATATTATAGGGATAGCAAACATGATGGGACAGTATGCATACCAGGCATTACCTGTTTTCTGATAGTGTAGGCAAGATAAAAATGAAGAGTGGGTGTGGAGTGGGATGTAAATGAAACAGACTGCTTTTCCTCTGTTGTGTCGCTTTTCAGTGTCACTTGCATAAAAATTGTGTTGGGGAGAAATAAAGTTGCGAACTTGGAATCGGGGTTGCAATGTATAGGCAGATATCTCTTAACATTAAGGTAGTTCCCAGTAATATTTCTCTAAACTGGAAAACAATTGTGGCTAATAATGGAACATGTGAGTCAGTATTTGCTGGCCAGGTGATAGATGACTCTTTTTTCCCCCTGTTGTTCACCAACACTTCTATAAGTGGTTCGAGTCTTCCTCAATTTATTATGTGAGGGGACAAGGTAAAGTCTATCTTAAGGTCCTGTAAGACCTAGCGCATAAAAATCTTTGCAGCCACACCTGCGATTTTAGCAATCTGTCAGTTTGATGGGCAGAAATGCTAAATAACCTGTCTTTCCTACCCCAATCAAGAACACCCCATACTTAAGGAAAAAAAGCAGTCTTTACAACTGTGGATAGTAAAGACCACCTTGGTAGTATAGGAATTCTTTCCTTCAGGATTTATTATTATTATTCATTATTATTATTTCGTATCAGAGCAATGAGGGATGCAGGTTTACCAAAGGAAGAAATGTTTTTGCCTAGATCAAGAAACTGCGGTAGATTTTACTGGCATCGGAATCATGGTTGATACAGCACTACCCAATTTGAGATGGAGCAGCAATGCCCAGCACTAAAAAAGCAGCTAATACTTTCCATTTTTCTTTAATGTTCTGCTGCAAAAGATAGGGCTGTGGGGTTTTTTTTCTTCTTTTTTTTTTTTTGTTTTTCCTTAACAAATAAGGTAAAGTTTGGTGTTTTCAATGCAATGAGATTGGGATATTTTGTGTGAGCGTGTCATAACCTGGTGGATCACAGCAGCGGATGTGGGATGAACTTGAATGGAGCAGACCCTCGGGCTGTGCGTTTAGGGCTTGATGCCTTTGGATGGGATCTGCATGTTCACCAGTTGGAAGTAGCTGGGGAGGAGGACCCTGATGCCTCAATTTATCACAGGGTGGCTAGACTGCAAATAATGATGTGGGAAAAGAAAATGTGGGTTTGTGATGGGTGTTAGCAGGGTTTCCTTCCATTGGAAAGGGAGCATTAGTGTTACCGCACAAGCAAGAGCTCATCCATAATACTTGTGCATCTGAATCATACACAAGATATTTCTCCATTCCTTGATTAACTTAGTAACTCTCCTTTCTACCCCTTCTGAAGGGAACGGGACTCTTTCAGAAGGTTTTTCTCACTCTTGAGTGCTTTACTGCTTATTAAAGCTGAAATGATACTCTCTTCAGTGGGCTGTGTTCTCATTTAGCTGAAAGATCTGGCATTTTACTTCCATGTAACATGAAATGTGCATCTGTAGGCAGAGGAACAAGCGTTAGTGTTTCTATATGACTTTGCATTAATAAGCAGGTACTGAGATGGTATTTTGTTGTGAGACTGGCTTGATTACTTGCTATGGCGAAGAACAAGTTGGACACTTCTCCATGTGGATTGAAAGACTTAACTGACGGCTTAGTTTATATTCTTTCCTGTGGAGCACTGCATAGAGAGTATAAGGAGTATTATTTTGATAGAATTTTTTTGTGTGTGTGTGTGTAGATATGCTTGTTTTACAATAAAGAAGCATTAATGAACGAATTGTAAAATATTGTATAGAAAACTTTGGGACACAACACCCAGTAGATGAGGAGATGGTTTCCTGGTAAAGCTGGTGGGTGTAGCTTCACTGAAATCTTGGAAAACACAGAAAATCACCTGCTGTGTTCAACTGAAATACAGCTCCTGATTTTTTTTAATCTGTATCCCCTTAAAATATTAATCCAAGTATCATTCATGTAATCCTTAAAAGAATACAGTGCATGCTTTTCTAGTTGAGTAACACATCTAGCAATACCCGTTGGTTTTGACTTGTGAATGTATTAATAACATTGCGAGAGATTCCACTCTGAAGTTTGGAAGTACAGAAAGTGGCACGGAGTGGTATAGGCTTTATTGAATGAAAAAAGCTTCATCTTTGCTTTCTCGCTTGTCTTGGACTAAGACGTGACAGTTCTGCCGTATGAAAGCCTTGAGAGTGCCCTGCACAGTGGCTCTGCATAATAATCACTGATAAATTGGGCCCCAGATGTTTTGGTGCCTCTTTAGCTTTGTTCATCTTGGTCAGATAAAAATCAGCTTGTGAATCAAACCTGGCTGTCGCAGGTGGCTGCGCAGGTGTGTGCCTACCAGGGACTTTGAGAGCTTTTAAGCCATATATGAACACCTGAAATACTGCTTAGTGGAGGGATGTCCTAATCACCCTGGATTAACTCAGCTTCAGTGGTGTGTTTGTAAAAAATCTATTAAGAGGCATGATGAGGGAGAAGCTGCTCACAATTTTCATGGTATATCCTTAATAGCTTGAGCAAGTGTTGATGTGAAATAGTAATATTATTACTAGATAGTATTCCTGTCAAGCAGCGAACATTAAAGAAAGCTGCCTGGATGACTGTGGTGGGACTGTAGCAAAATATCTCAAGATTTAGTTAATTTTGAGTAACCATAAATCATCTCCTAGCCATCCCTAATAAACTTACATCCCAGTGCTCTGCAATTGTACGGCTTCCTCTTAATTGTGCGTGCATTGTATTTTGCAGATAAGCAGTTCTGAGGACTGAAGGACCTGCTAAAGGGAACGCCTGCTTTTGAGGTATGAACTGTTTTTTCTAATGACACAACACTAAAGCTTTACTTAAAAGCAAAGGTTTCATACAGCTGTGTGTACGCATTAAAACTTCATCCGTTCTGGGAAATACAGCTACCATCTAGAGTTCTGAAATGTCAGAATCTCCAACAGAAGTTCAGTAGCAAAGCTTGGCAGAGCAGGCACGCCTGGCTATGACAAGTGGAGTGGTAAATGGGCTCTGGGAGAGTCTGCATGTCTTTAAAAGGTATTATACGGAGGGTTCTGTGGCTGGAACTTCTGCAGAATAAACATATCTGAAATGCACTTACCTTTCCAATCTTTTCTGTTAAACACTTTATTTACTACTCTTTTTTTTTTCATCCTTCTTTTTGGGTATTCATTAAAGTTTCTAACATTCCCCTGCTTCTATTCAAGATAGCAGGGCTGGTGTGTGACTCAAGGGATGTCCTTTCGGGCCAGCTGGACCTTCTTTCTTGCTTTTTCTGCTGTAAAGGGCAGACATCTTGTTTAACTTGGTCACTGAAACTTTTTTATCAGAGTAAGAGTACTACAGAAGATTAAAATGAGCAAACTAGACTAAGAAAAAAAACAAGTCTGATTCGATTCATTAGGAATTTGGAGCAGTGGATCATTTGAGTTTCTTGTCCTAGCCTTCCTTTGTGGAAGGCACCATATAGCAACGCTTTCACTGGAGTCTATCATCAGGTCTGCAGTCTGAGGGTGTTTGAGGTGCAAGCGCTCACATAACATGTTTTAGTGAAGGGATTACAATTTCCTTGTTATATTTATATGGACTGAGGGACCCAGGTGTCTTCTACATTGCAATTTGATTAGTGTGACAGTGACTGTTCTCAAATGCTGCCTATTCCTTCAAGTCCTAGGAGCAGTATCAGCCTGTTCACTAATTAATACTTCCTTCTGCCTTAACCTTAAGGTAGGCTAGAATGTAAACCAGTGAAACACAGGGCACAGACTTGTACAGAAATGACTAAGCTGTTCACGTCAGTCTGCCAGTACAGCGATACTTGGCTGTAAAGAATGCAGAGGAGTCAAATGGATGCAGTTCAATTACAGCTTGTTTTAACATCGCCAACTGTATCTACTATGATTTACTAAAACTGTCTTGAAGTGACAGCAGCCTCGCATGGCTCTTAAAACTTTGTTATAGGTATGGGGTAAAATTGTTCCTCAAATGCCTTTTTTTTAGTCTCCCATTTTTTTAAATGGCAGGCGCAGACAGAACGTGATGGGTGCAAAGTTCTGGCTCCTCGGTTGGGCTGACGCTCTTGCGTATCCATTCGTGATGTGACTGGAACCAGGCTCAGTTAGGGGCAGCCACACCACCAGCTGTTTATGCTGTGTGCTGTGGCTGCCTGCCAAACCATCTTAAGTCGTTCCCTAAAAGCTGTTTGAATAAAAGCCAAATAAGATGGCTTATCTCCCTCTGGGTGGGATGGAGGGAGGGGGCAGGAGGGTGGTGCCCAGAACGCTGTGCGTGCCTTTTGCCGAGGCCTCGATGGAGCTAAAGAGGTCATGGGAGGTGGACTGTCACCTTCCCCTGCCGGGAACGAGCGCTATGCGTAGCTGAACAAAGAAGATGACACAGGAGTGTTAGAGCACTACATTGCCCTTCCTGCATGTTCCAGTCTTGAGCTTAATATTTCTTTTTTTTCTCCCTCCTTTCCACTTCACTTAGCTTTGACCAATGTGGTCTTAATGTCTGCCAGACTCCTTGGATGTCTGGAATTGAAGTCAGATTTCAATTTACTTGGTCATGTTGCTAACTCCCAAGTTGTCTACGGGGGTGAGTTTGCTATGTTATAATTTTCCTCCTTTCTTTTCTCCGTTGTACAAAAATGAGAGTTACAATGTAAGCTGCCGCCTGGAGTCCCAGGGATACATGTGGTTGTACCTCTCAACATTTGTTGTTCCGTGGTCTCAGGACATGGAAACCAAACAGGTGTTTCCCACAGACTGTATTCAGCAGCTAAAAATGCTTCCTGAAGTAATTTATCCGGGAACACTTAATCCACGCTCATTGACTGCCTAGATGAATAAAGGCAACTTCCTCCCCAACATCCTTTGGAGGAGCCCGGGAGAGCAGGCACGACAGAGGAAGTGTTTGTGCAAGCCTGGCACTGGCTGGTTGGTTCTTGTTGGATGACCTGATTGAGGAACACCTTGGGTTCTTTACAAAACAATAACCTGTTCATCTCGGATTGTCGCTCAGAAATAAATGGGTTCTTCCTACTTATTCTGTTATGAGCTCTTTCAGCCAAGTACAGTTGTATGCATGGTCGCCTTGCTTGCTTTCTTAAAACTACAAATACTGGCTACAGCTCTTGTGGCACCTAGAACTTGATTTGGCTATTGTATTGGTTACATGCGTATAGGTAGTGAGGAAGGACTTCTAAAAACAGTTCCTCATGGATTAATTTGTATTTTTTTTTTATAACTGCTCTAGCTGGGAAGAAACATGCACAAACCCACCTCTCTAGGATCAATTTAATTGATGAAAAGTGAACTCGATTGGGGCTGCTGCTGACATAACTGTAGTAGGAGCAAGCAGCTGCTACTTGCTGTGTGATTCCCTGCTCCCCTCCTGCAGCAGAGCTCTGCCTGCGGAGGATTCTGCTCAGCTACGGCAAGCAGATAAGAAAACTTCCTCTGCCTCTGTGCTTTAGCAAACCGGGTGTGATTGCTTGTCCTCCGAGAGGATTTTTGCGGTTTGCTGGAGGAGGGGCTGGTGCATTATCACCCGCCCTTTTAAGAGGGGGCTGAGGGAGCCTGCACTGACCTTCTAGGCTGAGAATGCAGAGAACAGAACGGAGGTTTATAGCCCTTGAAGTAGGAGAGAACCCTTGGGAAGAAGGCAATGCTACCATGTCGCTTAAAGCATATGGTTTTACTTCCTTAAAGACATGTGGGCAGAACCCTTTCTTTCAATTCGAAAGAACTTAGAAAGTGGGTTTTTTAGTACCACGGTGAACAATTATCTGTTTGGTCCCCTTATCTTTCTGATTTTGGAAGGGATACTGCTTGTGTCAAAGGGCACAATACTGTGACTGGATATTGCAGCCATACCTGCAATAAGGAAGTAAATCATTCTCTAAAGAAACTAATAGACTGTACCTGATAACATCGTGGGGAGACCTAAAATTTCTTTTATTGCTCTTTCTTTCATGAAAGCTCTGCTTTTGTTTTCTAACCAATGCCTTGTTTTTCAGCCATAGCTGAATGTATCTGTTATCGAGAGTACGGAAATATAAATACAATAGTGGTTGAACTGCCGTAGTTACTCCCTTCCTCCTCTGCTGGCTTCCTGCATACATTTTGGAAGGTGGAAACTATTCTTCTGCATTAAATCACTTCAGAAATGAGCGTTCTTCCCCCTGCTGCCACCCCATCAGATTTCAAAATGCAAAGGGTATGAGCAAGGAGAAATGATTACTCTCACATATGTTCCTTGAGACTGAGAAGTAACATAAGGCCTCTTGCTGTAGCTCCTTCTGGCATTTTCCCATGCTCCAGCCTGATGCAAGCACTGGCTAACAGGACATCTTGGCTAACAGGACATCTTGGTTTTTCTCCACTTCACCTAAACCGTTAACCAGATAACCACACAGGCACCGTTCTAGTTGAACGAAGTCAGTGTTCATCTGCTTGCAACATTTGAGCACGTTTCTTAGAAAAAAACTAAAAAATTGGAGCAGTGACTTCACTGACTTGAGTATAGTTCTCCCAGACTGAAGTTTGCAGTTATTTTTGAAAGTTGTTTCATAAATGTGGTTCTACTTGTTCTAGTAACTTGGGTCACTAGTAGCTAATGTTGGTTGCTTTCTTAGTTGGGTAGGAATTTTGTCGTTAAAACCAGCTGAATATAATGGAAAGGCTCAAATGATAGAAATTGTTCTTTTGACTAGCTCAGGAGGAATTAGGTTCAGCTGTTTGATGGGTGTAAGCAGTTAAATTGACCTCAGACTATGGCTGTCATGTGTGTGTGGTGGTTTTTTTGTTGTTTTAATGAAGTCTGCCATGAACTTTGTATGGCAGTAACAACTTTCTGGGGAGAGTTATTTATCTTCAATTACCCAGATCTTTCTTGCATAACCTGCCACTTTTAATGCTATTAATATGTCTATACTGCACTAATGCTGGTCCCTGTTCAGAACTGAGGAGTTCTGTGATGCTCTTAGGGCACTTGGCCAACTGCATGACTGAACTTAGCTAAATAAAAATCCCTGGGATCCTCTCTAAGAATAAACATCACGTGAGAGCAGGAGTGTTTCCCTGCTTTGAGAGAATTAAAATGGCGTGCTGGTAGGGAATAACAGCAGCAGCTTAAGGTAGTCCTTAAGGCTGGCATCCCTCTCTGGCTAAAAGGGATAAGCTACAAGTCCAGAGGAAGCAGGAGGGTCTGGCATGTAACCTTTGCTTTCCTTGCTGTTGAGTTTGTCAGTCCGGGATGACATAGTGCTTTCAGAATGTTCTGTTGTTACAATTCAAGAATCTGATAAACACCCTTTTGAAGGAGACGTGAACATATTTGCTTAACTTCTAGTCTAGCAATGTTACATATTGGGCCTTGGCCTACAGCTTAAATACCTATTAATGTACTATTGAGCAAATTTCTGAGCACTTCTCTGTACCTGTATTTTTTTTTTCCCTCTTTTTGCCACCTTGGTAGCATGGGAGGAACTGGAACTGGTGTAGGCGTCTGGTAATGTTGCCTCAAGTGTGCCTGCATATGGCTTATGTTCTGGCACAAGCAGTAATGGATGCTGAGATAATGTTATCTCGCAGGCAGTTCCCTTGCCGAGGGAGAAAGCCGCTGCTCTGCCGGCCCGCGGTGCATTAGCACTGGTGATGGAGCAGATGAATGTGCCTTGTATTCTGTGGTCCCTCAGAAAAGTGTGTGTTCTCCCTTCTGGGAGTTACGTGGTGACTCACCAGACCTTTCCCTGCTTCACATATGATTCTGAAGCTAAATTATTGTTCTACCTTTCTTTGTTTTGAAGCTGTTACATTACCAAATAGGAGTGCCTCTTTCTCTTGGATCACAGGCAGGCAGTATTTACTTCCCAGGCTTCTAGCAAATCCTTTCATGAGCTATTGTAGCCAAAGACTTCAGCTCTGTTTGCAGACGTCCCCAAGTGTGTTCAGCATTTTTAAAGCTACATGCTTCTACCTTGGTTTAAAAGGACTTCTGATTTTTGTCTTTCTCACTTGTGTGCAGGCACAAATATCCCTACTTGGAAGTAATTCCTAGTAACACAGAATATGTTTAATCTCCATTATACCTATTGCGGAGTGGCTCCAAGATGAACAAAATCCATGCATTGAATTGCAAAAGGCGGTGCAAAGAGCCAGGCCCTCCCTAAGCATGTTCTAGTAGTGCCCCACTGCGTAAAGACAGACTTGGCTATCCCAAAGCTGTTCTTAACCGAGTAAGGAGCAGGCTCCGCAGCTCTGAGTCCCCTAGGTATATACCCTGCTTCCACCCTAAACGTGTCTAGGGACTTCAGTTCTCCATGAATTTCTGAGCACCTGAGTGGCCTCCATAGAAATACAGGGACTGAATTTTATTCCTGGCCTGAAAATCTAACACATGTGAAGCAAAGGGAAAGCTGCTAATGCTTGGTAAATGGGCACGTTCACTCTAAACTAGTTTGCCTACATGGTCGCAGAGTTCTGCTCTGGCTGATGCTCCGAAACCTTGGCTGGGCACTAACAGAGCATTTGCTTCTCCTTTTAAAAGTCTGCTTCCGTAATGCTTTGTTGTGGTTTTCAAATGGCAACCCCCTACCTCTCCAGTAGTTCAAATGTGTCTGTTCTATTTCCAGGTTCCTTTGGGGGCATATCTGTCAGCTCTCAAAAGCCTGAGGGGAGGGCATGATTCTCCAAGGCAACTGCCGAGTCCTTAAACTAACTTACTTGCTATAGCTAAGATCTTGCAGAATTTGCAAGTAGCTAAAACTCATTTCTTAGTATAGAAGCGTGGTTTGTTTCATTCTTCCCAAGTTTTTTGACCTTCCGATAGTGGAGAGCTTTAAAGTATTGTTTACTCTTTGCAAATCTACTTGAAAAAGCATTGACAGGTTTGCTGTTCCACTCGTCTGGCTCTGAAACATCAAGCTGGTGATGAGTTGTCATTGATGAAAATAGTTTACTAGTCAACTTTCTCATTTTGAAGCTACCAGTTCTGTGTCCTGATCGACAGGTTCTCATGCTGTATAATTACATTGTCAAGAGAGGTGCTTATTTTAATTAAAAGTAAAGTAGCTACTCTAATATAGTCACTGACACAACTAGAATTATTCTCTATAGGTAAAGGAGTAAAGCTTGTATGTAAACTGAGTTCCTGGAAGCAGCAACTGCGTGCACCCGGTTGCCAAACAAGGTGCTTCTGTTTTCATGGTTGTATCTGCTGTAGCTGCTACTCTCCGTAACCTGTGATGTTTTATGCTCCTTGCTCAAATTTTATCTTGCTTTTTGAGTAACACTGGCTAGCGTGTTGATCTTGGGGCAGCTCTCTAGAGAGCCAGCTTGCTTGCAGCAGATGGCATCCAGCCTTTCTCGTGGGCATCAGGATGTGTATCTGAGTAGAAGAAGCCACAAAGCTGGCCTCCAAGAGCTCTACTTGAGAAGGTCTTTCCAGTGCCACTTATGACTTGCTTCATCCTTCCTGGTAACTCTTGTGAAGTAAGGGAGCAGAGTGTGTCTTGCCCCTTTCTGCCAGACCATTTCCACAAGCTTGAATTGTTTCTTGTGTTCTACAGAAAGTTTAACTTGGAATTTTCAAGGCTTACTACAGTAAACTTCTTGATGTATGCATGAGATACCATACAGATCTAACACATTAAATGCTATTTAATGGCTGCTTATTTTACTCTTCAATGAGAGCTTGTTTTTGACTAACTTAATTTCAGAATCCATCCTCTATGGTCTTACTTTCCCTCCTACCCTCTCAGATGTGTATATATACATAAGGCAAAATGTTATGAGTTCAGGAAGGTATCGAGGGCCTGCATAGTGGTATTACAACCATAATTAAGCTGGACTGGATCTCTGAAAAATTTTTCTCGCAGCATGACTTGAGCTCTTTCTCATCTGGTTTGTAGTTTGAGTGTTCATACTGCATAGTTTTCTTCACAAGCAATAACAGAAGAAATCATCTTAGAAATGGAAGCTGAAATTCTCGCATAAGCACAAGATCCATTGTTCTGCGAGGTGCATTTATAAGACAAATGTGGAGCAGGATGAATTTAGAGGAGTTGACGTGAGGACTAAGTGACCGAGGCGAACTTTTGTAGTGAAACTTCTCCCTTTTTGTGCACTCATTAGTCTTCCTTTCCAGGCAGTGAGATGCTCTTGCCGGAAGAGGAATGAGGAGGTACAAAATACCTAATAAAAAAGAGAATTACGACTGATCTACTATATTAGAAATGCGCCATCCTTCCCTTCCTCCCGAGAGAAGGGACTCTAGCACAAGCCAGAAAGCCATTATTTTCTGGGTTTTGCTCTTCGGGAGGTAGAAGCTGCCTTCCTTTCTGATGCATGTGCTATTAAAGGAAAGCAGCTGACAGGAACAGCTGCTTGCCTTGCCTGTTTGGTTTGTGGCTTAGCAGTCAATATGCAACATAGAAAGAAAGTGCTTTGCTAACAGCCAGAGTTTTCATACCCTGCCCCCACGTTGACTGTCTTTCCCTCTGTCCTCTGCCAAGTGAAAACAGGAGACTCTTTCCCCCCCATGATTAATGAAACTCTCCTTATTTGGTGCCGCCTCTCCTGGTGTGCAGCGCAGAAAATCCTCTCCTCTGTGAGACAGCTTGAAAATCAGCAAAGAAGTATGACTCTGAGCAGTTTCTTTTTCTAAAGTAGTTAAGGAATAGGTCATTTTAGAGCTAAAACTTCCAAGTCTGTGCAGAAGGTGGGCAGACTCCTTTATTTTCCTTAGATAAGCATTTATGGTTTTTGGAGATGACATACCAGTCTTTTTTAGGTCTCTTATTTCAATGCTTGTAGGCCTGCGCGGAGCTGGACACTTGAAAGTCCCTCACAGTTATTATCTATGAACTCATCTTCCATGTGGCTTTTTTGAAGGCCAGCCAAGACCATTAATCCACACCTTCTAGAGTCCCTAATCCCTGCCGGGGCTTATAGGAAAGTTATTCTTGTACTCCCAGTGAAGCTGCTCTGATGGAGTATCTATCCTGCTGTAACTTAAGGCAAGTTTATTAATGTGACTTTTTATCAGCTTGGAAACGGTACAACTCCTAATGTAGCAATCTGACTTGGACGGTCTTACCCCATCTTGGTGAGTGGTTAACAGTGAAATTGCCCAAAGGGAGGGAATCATTCAGGAGGGTGGTGTTCTCTTATCTCATCTCGGTGTGCTTAAGTATAATTAACTATAACAAAATGCTCTTTGCAGGCACGAATACATGCCACCTATTTTCTGGGGAATGGGTACAAGTGAAGTCGAAGTCAGGGTTGGAAGTGGTCTGCTGGGGTGATTCTTTGCAGTTGTATCACTCTTCTCAGCCTGGCACTTTTAAAGCCTCCTGGCTCTGCTTCTTGTCCAGTTGTGGCTAGACTGAGGTAAGGCCCTCTTCCTATGTGAGCCTCCCCCTTTCCCACCATCCTTCCTTGACCAAAAACTTTTCTTTCGTTGAACAATTTCGTTCGTTTCGTTGAACAATTTTACCTTCAGTTCACGACTGTTCACTCTTGTCAGTGTTGGTAGCATTGATCAGCTCGGTGCTAAATCTCCTGTCTGAAGTGGTTTATTAGGCGGCTTGGGGCCCTTGCTGTCAAAGGGAACTGCGCTACCTCTCCAGTGGTACATACCATGGAGAAATTGCAAAATTCACTTCAGGCTTTTAGACAAATCCAGAGCAGTTTAAGTCTAATTCCCAGGGATGTGGTAGAGTTACTCTCCTGGGTGTCTGGAGTTTTCTGTCTCTACAAGTTCTGTGACCAGAATTAAACTCTTCAAAGCCAGATAGCAAAAGAAGTTGCTGTCTTGACTTTGTTCACTGTTAAGTGTGCTGATAAAGAGCATTGTAGGCTTCATGCCTAGAGTTCCCATGCTGTCTCCTTCTGGAGCCGTTGCATGTCGTTACTTCCCCGCATAGAAAAGGTGGCAAGTTTTGCGAAAAGTATCTCCTCGCCCTGAGCAGAGAAAGAGCCTGAATTAAGGCCAGAAGGGAGCATAACTGATGGAAAACCTGCAACTGAGCCTCTAAAATCTGAGTTGGCCACCACGGTCTCACTGCACAGTACAGCTGTCTGTGCACACCAGACTTCATACTGAGATCTCTGGAAGAAGCAAGGGCCAATCTGTGCCATGTAAATGCTGTGTTCCAGAGGAGCAATGCTTCTGAACTTTTATCATCCTCGCGTCCCATGATGATATCTTAGGGAGCCGGAACAGCAACAGGTAAGTCCAGCCTTCTTGCATTCATCGGCAACTCTGAACACTTTCAGAGTTTCAGAGCAGTCACTGGGCCTATTTCATGACCTGTCGTGTCTTCCTTAAAGCAATACTTTGGGAACAAGTTCTATAAAGGGGAATACATGAATACATAAATAAAACATGATGCAGTCATCGTTACTTTCATGAAAATCAATGTTACAAGTTAGTGTAGATGATCTTGTGTCACCCACAAAAGGACGGGTTTTTATCCTTAAGGGAAGAAGTCTAGTATTCCAAACTAGAGTTGGATAATAAATTTAATAAAACATATTATCCACAGTGCTCTGAGAATTCTGAATTATTATGTGTCTGTAGCTGCTGTTGATATACTGTCTGCCTTTTGCGGTGCTTATGAGAAGGTGCAGTAGGGCAATATTCTTGCCATATGTGAATAATAACAGGGCAACCATTCCCAACTGATGGAGAGGTGTTGTTCCCTCCCCGACATCCTAATCCTTCACTAGGAAATAACCATAGGGAGAAAAAGATCAACCCAGAGATTTAAAAACCAAACAAAATGGAGTAAGAAAAATTCCCTTTCATACAGCTCTTTCCCTCCTGTTTCACGAGGCAGAAGTTTACTTGCTGCATCCCAGCCTGTGGCCACGCGTTGCTGTGTGGGTTGGGAGCGTGGTGCTCTGGATAGGGAGAGCTCTCGCTAGGATCAGCAGCTCCTAGCCGTGTGACTGTTGTTGGGTCAGCCCCATTCGTTGGTCGTGACAGCTCTAGTGGCGGTATGCTAACAAAAGCCCAAATGCTCTTACAAGTAGCGACAACACGTGGAAGCTTTTTTAGGTGATATTTGTTCTTATCTTAAAGCTGCATTTTCATATACCTTTCCACACAGGAAGAAGAAGGTGAGGAGTAGTGAGAAACTAACTTCTTTCTTGTGTATATACATGAAATTTGGAGCTGGCCTTCCAGATTCATTCTGGTTGTCTTCACAGTTTTGCAAGTCAAGCTTTTCCTACTGTACTGACTTCTGGCCTCGCACTGTAGACAAAGTGAAGCAATTGCAGACAAGTAGTAACTTGTGGGTCTTTTGAAGCAGCAGGAGGAAGACCTTTGTGTATTAGTAAGCAGGATCGGTGGCTGCCTTTCCATTGCAGGACTAGTTAGGACTCCTAGAGCTAGCTTCATAGCACCCAAAGTAATTTTAGTTCCTAAATTAGGAGCAGGAGAGTTACCTGAAAATTTGGATGAACAAGATTGGCCGTTGTATATCAGAGATGCAAATTCTGGAATTACTCCTCAATTTTTTTACATAGCTGTGCCTCATTTCCATTCTTAGCAAAAGCCACTGCATGAATGAAATTCCGTATCTACTGCAGGACTGCACTACTGTGTGCTCTCCACACTACTTTATCCTCTCAAGAGTCTAGGACAGAAATGGAGCCTTTCCAAAACCGTATGTGTGGCCAGGGAGGTCGGGAGGGCTGTTTTGGTTTGGTTTCAAGGCTTGCCTTCAAGATGCAAAATGGAAGCGCTTTAGGACGTGTCTTGTTCTGTTTGTAGGCTTTTGATCATTGGTTTCAAAAACATGAACAGCGGTCTTCAAAGAATATTGGAATCGCAGAATGGCTGAGGTTGGCAGGAACCTCTGGAGATAATCTGGTCCAGCTCCCCTCTGCTTAAAGCAGGGTCACCTGGAGCAGGTTGCCCAGAACTGTGTACTCTTGGGTTTTGAACGTCTCCAAGAATGGAGAATCCCCAACCTCTCTGAGCAGCCTGCAGCTCTTGAACTCTTAGTCCAAAGTAGCTGTACCAATAGTGTTGGTTATATGGAAGATGATTGACTGATTTCTTTCTAATTTTATTTTATTCTTGCAACATCATCATAAGAGGTGACCCAGGAGATTCCTGACGGGTAGATATTTGCCAAGTGAGAAATGATCTCCTCTTTACTAAAATCAAAGGTGAAGACAGCTAAAGTCAGTCATGTCATGTTCTTATTGATGCCTCCTAAGTCTCCCTTTAATTAAAGAATGTTGTATATACAGGCACCTGTACACGTGTGTGTGTGTGTATATTTAGACACGCGCAAACAAGAATTGTTTCTGGTGCTCTTTCATTTGGGTATTCCTTCTGCCTTGATCTTTGACGGAGATGTAGCTCCAGCTAATTATTTTTATTTTGCATAAGTGCTGAATGTAGACTTTATTTTTAAACTGCTTTTACTTAATTGAAAATGATGATAATAAGGGGCATATAATATGCACGTTACCTGCCACTAGAATACAGAGATTCCTCAAAGTCTTGAAGTACTAGTATTTTTTTATTTCCTTCCCTCCACTAATAACAGATCTGGCTACAGCGATCAATTTGTCTAGAGGGCTTCCGTAATAACTGGGAGTAATGCAATCAGTCCTCTCCAGGCACCTTTGCTCGGGCAGAATTGCCTTTCTTCCGTGGGAGAGGTGAAGGTTAAGTTGAACATGATGGAATCTGCAGGAGAGTTCCTACCCTTGCTGGTGATCTCTCGCCAGGAGCCTGGCTGCGCGGGTGGCTAGTCTCTTTGTGTTTGGAAGCGAATGCTTTCTGGGATGCATTAAACACCAAGATGGGAAGCAGCAAATGGCACTTTGTAAAATAGCAGAGGCTTTGACTGCTGAGAGGTTTTGGCCTGTATTGTTGTGGACTGGGTCACCAGAGACCTCTCTTCTGTTGAAATCTATGACGAGATCAATTCCTATCCTAAATTACAGCCAAGTTAAATGTTGGAGTGACCTAACTTCCTCATGGACAAGAGATCACTATAAAAGCGTGTTCTTTTGGCTGGTGCAAAGCTTGTATTTTAAATGAGCAGTACAGAGCATTGAATTGGCTCTTTGAAGAGTCTGTTGTAGATGCAAGTGCAAAGGTGGAAGGGTTGCGTGATGCAATGATCCATCCTTGCTGGCATAAGGCTAAAGTTTCTTGAAAAACATCATCTTGGATCACAAGGCTTCTGTCCTGGAGAGGGTGGACCAGCCATGGAATCTTGTGGTGTTTGTTACAGCTGTAAATGTATATAGTCCTTTCATAAGGTATTTTGGTGTTCCTTCTAGCCAACGAAACTCTTATTTGCGTCTGGGAGCTTTTCGTTATCTGGTGTTGTGCTGATTGTGTAACTTCTCAAATGCACTCTGCAGATCTGCCTGATGTTGGAGACGTAACTGCCATAATGGAGATGCAAAGCTGATGGCTGATCGTTGTATGCGTTAGGTTGGGCACCATCCTCTTCAGAGAGACAAATCCTGCTGGTTTTCCTCAAGTTACAGTTTGTCTGTTTATACTTGAGAAGACTAGATTGAATTGTCCGTGTTGCCATTGCCTCCCCCGGGGTGGCCTTCTGGTCCCTGCAGCTTCTTTTGAAGTCCCTTTGCTTTGAGGAAGAATGGTTTCTTTATTGTTAAATCAAGTACAGATAATTCTAAGTGAGTGAATGTCTACATCTAAAAAGAATGGTTATAAACTGAAATGTAGCTTTAGTAAACCTGAAAAATTTTGGACTGTCAGCTTGCAGGCTGAGTTATAATTACGGCTTTTACCTTGACAGCAAGTAGGAGATCCACATGTGGAGAGAGGAGGTCATTTTACAGCTTTCCTCTGGCTAGGTCAGGATTTCTGCCCAGTTATCTCTGTAGTCTTTCTCACTTGATGAAGCTCTCCAAGCTATGAATGTCTGAAAGGCAGGAAGAAAATAGAAGTTGTCTCAAATCTCCAGAAAACTGAGAGAATATTTTGTAACATTACTGAAGAGGCACGAATACTGGGAGACTGTCTTCTGCCTTACTTTGCTAATTCACGAGCCGTCTGAATAGTTGAATATGGTGAAAGCATGCCTCATTGGCTTTATTATTGCTTTCTTAAGGGAAGTCTAGCTGATGAAAATGTTTCAAGCCTATGGAGCAGAAATGTTCATTAAAGACTCATATGCGATCTAGCTGTAGAAGTTGGGGATGTTTGCAGTACCAATTAACAGCAAAAATAAAGCTTTACTTTAAAACAGTGGAGAAATGGCTCGTATCTTAAGTAATGAAATGCTACAAATTGATGGATGCTCTTTGGAAATACTGAATAAAACCCAGAATTATGTAGACTCTTACGAGGCATCATGAAATTGAAATAACTGCACTTTTTAAAGCCATCAACTTTGAAATTCTGAAGTTGCAATTTATAGAAGTTGAAGGTATGGCACTAAAAAAAAAAATGGCCTTTGTCAGCTGGAGCTCGTTTTGTTCAAATGACTTTCCCTGTCATAGTCTATTGGCCTTGCTGTGGCGGTTTCCATTCTGCTCTGACAGTTGCTCTTTGTTTATTCAGAATATTAACATGCCTGTGAAAGTGAATGGCTAACAGCGTTAACGAAGCACAGTTGGCACGCAGGCCGTGCTCACCACCTGCGGTGCTCGCAGCCCCCCGCCTGCAGCCGTCCTGAGCATCTTCCGCGCAGTCACTTCACTTGTTTCACACTTTCCTGATTCTCCAGCACGGGTCCCGGCTGAGACCGGCACCGCTTCCCAGCTTGTCTTTGTGGCCGCTGCCTGGAAAAGTTCACAAACGCACCTGGAAGATAGCTGGGCTGTTTTCCCTCACGTCCGTGCGTAGATCAACGCGCAGCTTTCGCATTTAGAGCCGTATTGCTGAATGGGAGGCTGACTAGTAAGCGTACTGCCGTCAAGCTTCTGCTCAGTCCTCTTGTGGCTCTTGTGTTCATTTTCCTCTTTTGCCTGTCCCCTTCCACTTTCTTGGGCTTGTTTCCTCTTTTGACTTAGGCTTTTTTCCTTATCCGAAGTACATATATACATGTGCTCCACCCAAGACTTTACCTGAATCCAGTGGTTTTGCTCATATTCACGCCTGCTCACAGGTTTACTCCAACTGTCCTCTTGTCGGGGTTCAGCCCCAGGCAGCAGCTCAGCACTGCGCAGCCATCGCTCGCTGCCCCTGCCCCGGTAGGATGGGGAGAGAATCGGAGGAGTGAGAGTGAGAAACACTCCTGGGGTGAGATAAGAACAGTTTAAGAATTGAAATAAAATAAAGTAAAATAATAACAATAATATAATAGTAATAATAATACCCAAAGCAAGTGATGCCCAATGCAATTGCTCACCACCCGCCGACCGATGCCCAGCCCGTCCCCGAGCAGCGATCGCTGCTCCCCGGCCAACCCCCCCAGTTTCTATACTGCCCATGACGCCGTATGGTATGGAATGGCCCTTGGGGCAGTTGGGATCAACTCTCCTGGCTGTGCCCCCTCCCAGCTTCTTGTGCCCCTGGCAGAGCATGGGAAGCTGGAAAGTCCTTGCCTGGCATAAGCAGTGCTGAGCAACAACTAAACCATCAGCGTGTTATCAGCATTCTTCTCCTACTAAATCCAAAACACAGCACTGTGCCTGCTACTCGGAAGAAAATTAACTCTGTCCCAGCTGAAACCAGGACACCTCTCCTAAGTGAAAGACCAGCAGTGCTTGGAGCACTCATTTCGTTCTCTGCTTGAATCCGTCTCTGTGCTTGCCTGATGTGCGAGTTCAGTTACCCACAACTCAACAGGCTGCAGAGAAGCTCGAGAAGCTCCGGGACTGTTTCAGTGCCTGTGCAGTGGCACTGGGAGCTCGTTTAACCTGTTCCATTCGTTGTGTAGGCTTCTTGCTGTAGGAGAAGCTGCTCAAGTGAGACTAGCAGCCTGAGTCAAAAGCTGAGGGACGGGTTATTAGTGACCTGATAAGTGGAAGTAGTGAGATATCAGATGTGGAAGAGGAAATCACTCTGAGCATTATGAGGAAGCAGTAGTGGCTGAAGCTCTGCCTCAGCTTTGAAATTCTCTTGACAAGCTGAATCACAGCTTCGTTAAACCTATCTAAAGTAAGAAGGTAAAAAACCAAATGCGTTAACTCGCGCGTGGCCGTAAACTGATTGTGGAAGTGAACCGAGATTTGCATCAAGCCTTTGGAGCTATTTATGGTTATTAGCATGCGGTTCAGTGGCTCTGACTTCTGTATAAGAGCCCGGACTCCTTAGGACACCTTGCCCCGTCCCCAGTCCTGTGCAGTACCCTCGCCTCCATCGCCGGTTCCCAAACCCTGCCCGGTGTACTGCGGCGTGTAGTCCTGAGTGGAAATGCCTACGTTGTCCTTGTGTTTCTCTGTGGAGGCAGTAATAGGAACTTTTTTTCTCTTTACTTTCGTTGTGCACTTTTTGACTTGGTATCTATAGGAGCTTGGAGGTTCTGGGACTTATTTCATGTATTTTAAATACTTAAAATTAGGCGGAAAGGCGTTGCAGAATTTGTGCTGAGAAGGGAAACAACTCTACTAGTGCTTTCTCTGTTGTAGCAATCCAGGCGTAAAAGCAACAAATTCTCCAAATCTACCTGACGCTTCTTTTGTGCTTCATAAAGGAGGGAGGCATTTACTTAAGCCATATAAATAAGAGCTGGAAACTCTCTTGCTTTATTTATGTGTTGTCTGAAGGAGAATGTGGTTTTGTATGACATGACTCTTACTGAAATCCTGATGTTGCTGGAAGTCCAAACATGCATTTGAAATTAGTATAGAGATATATATAGTATATATTATATGTGATGCCTTACTTAAGCGGCCCCTTAGCGTGACACTGAGGTTGGCAGCACGAGCAGCGTGGCAGACTGGAGCTGGAAACTGCTCTCTGCTGTTTGCTTCAGCCCGCAGGAGTTAGGAGAAAGCTGCCAACTGCACTGCAGTTTAAACAATTTAGTTTAAAATCAGTGTTTGACACCCCCCCCCAAAAATGTAAATATCTGTAGTCTTCTACTGCACTAACTGCCGAGGCCAACTGTGTGAGGTTCAACAAGGGCAAGTGCCGGGTCCTGCACTTGGGTCACAACAACCCCATGCAGCGCTGCAGGCTTGGGGAAGAGTGGCTGGAAAGCTGCCTGGCCGAAAAGGACCTGGGGGTGTTGGTCGACAGCGGCTGAACATGAGCCAGCAGTGTGCCCAGGTGGCCAAGGCGGCCAACAGCATCCTGGCTTGTGTCAGGAATAGCGTGGCCAGCAGGAGCAGGGCAGGGATCGTCCCCCTGTGCTCGGCACTGGGGAGGCTGCACCTGGAATGCTGTGTCCAGTTTTGGTCCCCTCGGCACAAGAAGGACATTGGGGTGCTGGAGCGTGTCCAGAGAAGGGCAGCGGAGCTGGGGCAGGGTCTGGAGCACAGGGCTGGTGGGGAGCGGCTGAGGGAGCTGGGGGTGTTCAGCCTGGAGAAGAGGAGGCTGAGGGGAGACCTGATCGCTCTGCAGCTCCTGGCAGGAGGGGGCAGGGAGGGGGTGTTGGGCTCTTCTCCCAAGTAGCTAGCGATAGGACAAGAGGAAATGGGCTCAAGCTGCGCCAGGGGAGGTTTAGGTTGGAAATTAGGAAAAATTTCTTCACAGAAAGGGTGGTCAAGCATTGGACCAGGCTGCCCAGAGAGGTGGTGGAGTCCCCATCCCTGGAGGGGTTCAAAAAACGGGCAGAGGTGGCACTTCGGGATATGGTTTAGTCTGGTCTACCCTTGATTGGTTTAGGTGGGCTTGGTAGTGTAGGTCAATGGTTGGACTGGATGATCTTAAAGGTCTTTTCCAACCTAGACAATTCTATGATTCTATGATTCTATAATGGCATGATGATGGCTGCGGTATCGGGTGCGTACGCTTGTCTAGCAGGTCTTGAGTATCTGGACTGGGCAGCCTTCCCTCCACAAGGGAGCTGCTAACTCTGATGCACTCGCCGCATTGCTGAGGAACAGATTCCTGAGTATGAGCCTATCTGTAATTCAGGGCACCCACTTTGAGGCTGTTGCATTGGTTTTTCTAGCAAGTGAGCTGGGCGTGAATTTGTAAGTTTTGTTCAAAAGACTTTAATAAAGATCCCTTGACCTGCATCTCTCTACCTCTGAGAAGAAACGTCTAGTAATTTGAGTGATTTTCTGTGACTCAGAACATTCACAAAAATAAAGCAGAGATCTTTACTTTGTTTAACTTTAAAAACAAACAAACAAACAAATTAATGCCACTGATTCAGACTGTGCCAAAAAAAAAATTACAAAAAATTAAAGTAGGTCATAGATTTGTTGTGCCAGCCATGGAATGTAGGAAACATCAGCAGCTTGGCTCACTGATGTGTCCTCTCCTTTTGAAAGATAGATGCAGACATCCTTTTTATGGAAGACTCCCTTCAGGATACTGCGAAGGAAGGTGACAGCGTGTATCTGCTCCCCGCTGCCCTGTTTTCTTGTGCCTCAACAGCCACTGCTAAGTGCTCATGAGAGCCTCGTCTAAGAAAAGCAAGCTGACTTACGATGAGAGAAATGGGAATTATGACTGAGCTGTCCCTGTTTCTTCCAGTCGGGGATTTTGTTCTGTATGTAGCTAGGAGCTAATTTTAAAGGAGCAAGTGGATCTGATGAAATAACATAGATGCTTCTCGTAAATCTGTGTATCCTTTAAACAAATAAAAAAACAAGTGAGGAAATACTGCTTCATTTATTTTTCCTCTTAGATTTGCTACTTGTGTGAACAGATTTCTCTCTGCCTCTTTGGCATAAAGGTTGCTCAGACTTTGCTTTGGCAGGGGAGTACGGAGTTAATACTAGTAGAGATACTGCCGCTGACTGTCCGGATGGGTTTTGAGTGGAAGAAGAGGGGTGAGTACAGCTCGCTTGGCACAGGACGAGATGCGTATCCAGCTTAGGAGGCCAGCAGCCTTGCGGGACTCTGGAGCGGGCCGAGGTGCTGTGTCACTGCCGGGCTGGCGGGCAGCAGGCACTCTGCCGTGCGTAGCTGGCAGCGGGTGGCACCTCTCCTGTATACGCGTCTCTGGGGGAAGAATCTTCTATTCCCGCTGCCAAAAATCTGAGGGAAGTCAGTCAATGTGTCTCGTGCCAAGTAGGATTCTGCTTAAACAGTTTCCAGGTTTTCAAGTATATATATATATTTTTTTTTTTTTTTTTTTTTTGGCAGCATCCCCTGCCCCTGCTTGCCTGCCCTCCCCTTTCTCCATCTTCAGACGAGATGCACAAAATCTGGGTCAGACTGATCATAACTTTAAATTCAAAGACTGCATGCCCAGAGGCGTGTACACAACAGCGCAGTTAAGGAAGCTACAAAATGGAAATACGAAGTTCAGGAAATAAATTGCACTCTTCCCTAGATGGGAAGCTAGAGGCAGTGGCTTATGCAAGTGCGTGTTGTTTGTATTGCTTCTACTTTCAGAGGGTGGCTGGATGAGATGATGTTTCTTGAAAGTTATTCCACTAGGTCACTTAAAGTAAAACCTCTGCGAGGAAGCGCCAGTCTGACTTCTCTGGGATCTCTAGGATGTTGTAATCGGTTCGCAGAGCACAAGTTCTGCATACGTTAGCAAACCTCAACCCTGTGGATGTGGTCGAACATCAGGTAAGGTGGCGGGGAGACCCAAAAGGAGCTCGTTTTGAAAGGGAGGGACTACTGAATTGGGTAAATAGGAGCTCTATTTTATATATATATATATAAATAGGAATGAGATGCCAGGACAGGGGGTCTGTGATATGGGTAACAGATGAAAATAACTCTCCTGTATCTTTCAGGTTAGCTAACAAAAAGATGGATTGTATTTATTGAAACGAGCAGGTTACTTGCTGGGTACACAAAGATTCTGAGCATAAAAAAGAACAGATGGGGCAAATACTGGGTATAACAGATGAGCTGTTGCTGGAACATGAAGAGGTTTGAACAATCCTTTTTTTTTTTAAAAAAAAAAAAAGTGCAAATTAAGGGAGTGTGATTTATTTGCTGTGAAGTAACTTGAAGATTTCCTGGAATGGACTGAGGAAAGTCTAGCTGCAGGAAAACTCTTTTCCTCCTCTGTAGTACAGCTGTCACTGTGGGACTGATAACGCTCCGGTCTGCTCCTTTCCACACCTTTCCTCAGAGCAAAATACTCAACGTGGCATTCTTCAGGGAGGACTTGACTGTCCTCTGAGGCTCCTCCAGAGACAGAAATCTCGAGTCGTGCAGGTTGGCGTTACACCATCGCTGCTCTTAACTCCCTCTGCGATTTAACAAAGAGGAGGACCGTGGCAGCTGTCTCGCAGCTGAAGAATTATTTAATAAATTTTTAAACTGCTGCCTTCTGAAACCTTGGTTGTTCCTCAGTTGTGCCCTTTCATCTTGAAAGTTAATGTCAGAATTCGTATTCCTTGTGCTCTGTTAATATCTGATTTGCATAGCTACGTAATGCAGCGTGGTAAGGTACTCGATGAAGATTCTTGAACGCTTCCTGCACGTAGCTAACTTCGTTCCATATGAATGAAAATGGTATAGGAAGCATCTGTCTCTCTGAGCTGGTCAGCACATGAACTTACTTCAGGGTTCGCTTTCTACCCTTGGGCAGAATCTGCGCAGTATACTTATTTTCCTTTTGCCTTAGTTAACTCTATAAGCCCTAGCTCTAACTGGGAACCTGGGAAATAGTCTAGTTTGGCTGCTCTAACACCAGGGATGTAGTGGAGAAAGCGGTTCTAGGCCGATGCTAGTGCTGTTCCGGCTGTGTTCTTCCCGCAGCCGGTGCGGTGCTTTGGGTTAGGGCAGCCGGTTATTTGCCAGGCGCTTTTACGTGCCTGAGATACCAGTTCTGTATCTGCTACAAAAATGCAAAATGGCTTTATTAGTTATGCTGATTTATTTTTTTTATACATAGTTTCTGCATTCCTTATTGAGTTAAATATAGAGAAGGAAATGTCCTCCTAGGTCTGCATAACCTCGTTATTATTTTTCCCCAGAAACCAGATTGCGTTAGTGTCCTAGTTCCTATGTAGGCCTGAAATGGAGACGCTGCCAATGCTATTTTACAGTAACTATTTCAAAAAGTGCTACCGCATTAATGTGGACAAAAAAACAGCACGATGTGAATTTGTGGTGGAATATTCATGTGCCGGAGGATGATCTGGGTGGGATTAGCCTTGATTTGGGTTTAAGAATTCTTAACTGCTTCCCTAACCCCACTGAGATGGCAGCTCCTGCACCACCGGGGCTTTGGGGCATTTGCTCTGTTAATTGAAGCGCAGCTGTTTAGGTCTAGAGGAAAGGTGACTGAATATCTCGGCGGAACAAGGGCTAGATAATTTCCGGGCCGTCTAAATACTGCTTATAAGCTTGCTCTGACTACAGACCGATGATTATGGCCACACATGTGTCTGTGCGGTCTGGTGTTGGCTCTAGATGGCTACTGGGTTTGGATCGTGCAGGGGAGGGGATGCTAAATGTTAAAGGGCCTCGCTATAAAGTAGTTGGGTAAGAGTTTCCATTGGAGTGGGAGGATAGCAATGACTTGCTATTTGGACAGACCCTAAATTAAGCTGTCAAGAGGAAATGCTGCTAAAAGGCCACTCGTGTTCCTGAAACTAAAATAGCAGGAATGTTTAATCTGAAGAGAACATGTGAAAATTGTGAGCTGATAGTTGGGTTTACGGGCTATAATGAGCTAATGAGCATTTGGAGTGAGGTTAAAAAGAGAGGTTTTCCTAAATGCCATTTACATAAAGCTTCAGGTTCATGATGGGTAAACCTTGCTGCGCTGGTGAGTGTGCAGAACCAAATACGATACTGCAAACGTGAAGGACTTGTGACACCTGCAAAGTCTGATTCAGCCCGACCTGGCATGCCTGCTGTGAGGAACAGGAGTCGGATTTTTCTTTCAGCATCTGATGTATTCACTCCAGCCTTTGTTTGCTTATTCCCCGAGTTATTGGATGTTCTGTAGCTATTTTCTGACCATAGTCTTGATTCTTGCATTTCTTAGTTGAACTTGATGTTTCATGGTCAGACTCGATGACCTTAAAGGCCTCTTCCAACCTGAATGATTCTATAATTGGTAGCATCATGAAGCGGCTTGTTGAAAACTTTAAATATTGTTTTTTCTTCCTTATGCTAAATGAAATTTTCAGAAGAAAAGGATGAAATGTTCATAGCTCCAAACTTTTTTTTTCTGAGATTGACTGACCTAAAAGCCATCATTTCAAGTTGAAAACAAGGGAGGACATGGTTGAAGAGATGACTACTTAAGAGCCCCATTTCTTCCTTCAAAGAGACTGGCCAATGCAAAGATAAAACTTCTGGAAGTGACTTACTTCCCTGGTTGAAACTCAGTGAAGGGTATGCGGCCAGTTGTGTGCAGATCTGTAAACTGGGTGGGGTGAGATGGTGCGTCTTGAAAATAGCGTTGGTATGGAACTCTATCTGAAAGGAAGCCTGAATTTTTTTTAACAAGACTCTTTCACTTAAGTATAAAGATGGCTTTTTTTGATAACTGGAACTCATTCAACTGTGACCCCGCACAAAGGGTTAAGAGCGCCAAACCTTTCACCTCTGGATTTCCATTAAGTGGTAATTCTTCAGGGTCTTTATCTAAACCAACAAAAACTGCAGTTGCTGCTTGAAGTCGGATCTGGCTTGAAGTCTGACCTTTTATTGTTAAAGGAGAAAAAAAAAAAGAAAGAATAGATTTAACTGAATTAGTTTCCATAATATACTTGCATGTGATTACATAAACAGCAATATCAGTGTGATACCATTGTTTACAAAGAATGCAAAATATTGCCTTATACAGGCTTGAGCCTGTAGGTATGTGTCAGTGGCCGTATACTGCTGACGAAGAATTTCCTGTAGTTCAAGGAGTGGGAGCCTTTGTGCTTTTGGAACAAGAGGATCTGTGTTTTGCCATCACCGTGTAAGTCGGTGACCCTGGGCTGCTGCACAGTGGCCACTTGGCTCAGCCCTTCATTAACCAACGCATACAAATGCCCATTGTGTTTTCTTGTGAGTGTGTCTGTGCCTCCTGACGTGCGCAGCTCTGTGTCTTCAGCTCCGCTTTTTTCCTAATGTGGCTTGGTGGTTCTTGTCCAATATAGTGAGAATGGGTTGTAAGGTGACGACTCGCTTCACCTAAGCTCCTTCCTATCTTTTTGTTTGGATGAGTTTGTTGTTGAAACCCTAAACTTCACTTCCATGTACTTGTTCTCTACTGATTCCCAACCAGGCACTGCTGCATTGGCCCGCCGGACTCCTAAGACAGAGTAAACCTTCCATTAACAGGGAAAGTCTCCGCACATCTAATAGCCAACCTAATACAGATCAGCATCAAATTGCTTTGTGCTTCCAAACGTAGACCAAAATTAAAGGAGGCTGAGCTACTGTAGTAGGAGTTGTAACTATGCCTATTTAGATACTAATGGCCCTTTATGGTTTTTGGTTTTTACAGCTCGTACCAGCCTATTTCTGCAAATGGCTAAAATGCATGACTGGAGCTTTTGATATCTTTTGCTGTTTTGATAGCATCGTGCATACAGAACACTGACTAACACTGCTCTGAAAGAAAGTTTCAGAAATGTGCCTTTTGTCAATCAGAAGTGGTGGGTTTTGCTCCTATAAATTCACTGCAGGATTTGCTGGGTGTTGTTCCTAATAATAACTTCAAAAGGATGAAATGTGGAAAAAATAGATAATTGTTTATGGGTGTATTTGTTATGCCAACCTGAAAGCTTTAGCTGCAAAACAGATGAATCAGTTCAGGTACATCTTCTGGTTAGTGCCAGGAAGTTAAATTGAATGCTGAGATACAAATCAGGGAGAAAAGAGAAATGGTGATTCTTTCTACTTTGTTTCCCATTTACAGATTTATATATAATGCGTACGTGTGAACTTCACTATATGTTTTTCACGTAGGCATTATTAAAACTTCACCTTCCAGCACAAATCCCAGGGCTAGAGTGGGTTTGTTGGTATTAGCGAGGTTCGCTGAGGACATAAACATGCTGCAGGACCCTATCAAAGGGATCAAAAGCATCACTGCAGTATACATCAGAGATTATGTAAAACCCTAATCTCCATAGGGGAGGCTGGGTGGAGTCCAACCCAAGAACTAAACTCGCTTGCGTCATTTGCCTTTCTGCTGCTGAGGGTATGTAATTAACTCGCAGATCTGGGGCAAGGCAGAAATCGGTGTAAGATTGTACTTAATGCTGGCCAGGCACTGGCTTTTTTCTCTTTTTTAAGGTTCTGATAGAACATCACATGAAACATAGAATCATAGAATTGTTTAGGTTGGAAAAGCCCTTTAAGATCATCCAGTCCAACCATTCACCTACACTACCAAGTCCACACTAAACCAATCAAGGGTAGACCAGACTAAACCATGTCCCGAACATAATGTTCATGCAGTAAAACCCGATTTAGATGATCTAGCTGTTTGTTTCTGTACTGGCGTGGGGGTTTTGTAAACATCTGGGAATTGAGTGCTAAAGCAAATGTTTCTTATTGTGTTACGGGCACAGGAGGCACACAGTTGTCAACATCAAACTCTGAGTAAACTTAAAAGGTCTCTTATTAAACTGCTATTTTCTTTTTCTTCTTCCCCACATCACTTTTCAGGTTGCAAAGGTGCTAAAGCATGGCTGACTTGGATCACAACCTCAGTCTTGCGGATGCTCTGACAGAGCCACCTCCCGAGATTGAGGAAGAAGTGAAAAGGGACTTCATTGCCACTCTGGAAGCAGAGAAATTTGATGACGTGGTCGGAGAAACAGTAGATAAAACAGACTATGTTCCTCTGCTGGATGATGACGATGCAAAAGCTGGGAGCCAGGAACCAAAAAGCAAACCCCATGCAGACGGTATTCAGGTGGAACGTAAGTGTCTAAAGCACAAGACCAAAAAGCTGCGTCACTTAAGCATCAGAGAACACTTTTGCTTACTGTAATATTGCTAGGCCTGCTAAAACTTTTATCTGTTGCTGGTTTTAGTCTGAAGAACTTATTTTAAAGGCAGAAGTTGAGATCAAATCCCGTTTCTTGCTTCTCTACCTTCTGTTCAGTTCTTCAGCCTGTAAAATAAGCTGTCACTACTAGTCCACAGAAGATGCTATGATTTATGCTAATATTTTGTGGGCTGCCTTGGGCTTCTCGGAGAAAGCAGTGTCCAAAGCGTGCGACTGCTACGCTTCTCATATATACAGTGCTTTCCATCTCAAAATATTAGAACTGTGCAAGACTTGGTAACCACTGCTCCGGGTAATGGCAAATCCCAGGGTGTAAAGATCGATGACTCGCGATTGCTGGTGAGGTCTGCAGGTCAGCATCTTCATAAATCCACACTGTTTGTGAGCTTCAGGCTCGAACGTTTAATAGCTAAAGCTTGGTTTCTGCACTGATCCAGGGTCTACTTTGATTTCTTGCTGCGTGTATATCCTGGTTATGTGCATATATAGTAAAATGTGGTGCTGTCTCTGCTGGTTATGAACACTTACTAGCGCAGTGGATATTTATTAGTGTTAATAGCTTTATCAGAAACTACTTAGGAAAAAGGAGAAGTTTAAACAGGTACTTGCTTCCCTAGCTGAGTAGAAAGGAAAGCAGTGAGATTTGGGGGACATCCATTAGGTTTCTTTCTCAATAAGCAATTTAAATTCTTTGTATCTTTGCCTGTGTGGTGTTCCCCCCAGCCAAGTGGGGCTAGTCACCTGTGACAAATAGTGCCTTGATATTTTTTTTTTTTGGCCTTGATCAATGCTATGTAAAAGAAAAAAACATTTGCTCCTAGACAGGTAACCTGGTGACTTCTTTCAGAAGAAAGATTTTTCTTTTTTTGCCTTAATCTCGACGCTCATCAGCGTTGATGAAAGTGGGATGTGCAGAAGGACTATAATGATCGCCCATCAGAATAACCAGGACCTCCAGGACTGCAGAATGGGGAGTTACACAGTGGGGATTTCTGGTCTCTTTAAGGCACTTATTTGCATTGTTTAGAAGTGTATCGGGTGCCCTGTAATACAGAAAAAGTAATCTTGAATTTTCCATGCTAACATAGTTCATTAAATGGTTACAAACAAGTAGGAAGGATGGAAGTGGGTAAAGGAATTATAAAACTTTGAGCTTTGGTCAATTCAGATGTGTATTATTGTATTCATTTATAGCACCTCTAATGGTAGGTGCTCTAATTTTAGCATTGCAGAAGTGGGAGTAACAGAGGAACATGAAGGCTTGTTAACACTTTGCATGTGGCTTAAGGATGTTTTAAAATAGTGCTTTGTTCTAGAAGTTCCAGGTTCTAAAACATCTCAGCACCAGAATTTCTCAGTTAGTGTTAAAATGATGATATAATATTGGTTTTAAAATACAAGTTCCTTAAGTTGCATCCTCCCAGATGTGTATCCCTTGAACATTACCATCATAACTCACTATTTCAAATAACTTCAGGTTCTTGAAGCAGGTATAATGAGGCCTTTTGGGTTTGCTTAGTAATTAAAACTCGCTGAACTGCCCTGTGAGAAGACTGCCGGTCCCAGTGTGCAGAGCGGAGGCAGAGCTGTTGGGGTGCCAAGGGGCTACCTCTGGGCCAGACTCCTCATCTGCATCGCTTGGCTCTTCTAACCCCTTCCCCTCCCCAGTGCGTCCCCTGGCCGTGCAGCCAGTTGTTTGTCTGCTGAGCAGAACTCATTTCCCTCCTACGTGGCGAGGGCGGGGGGGATGCAATTTCTTGTTCTTGGTTTGGAGATTTCTTTTTCCCTTTTTTGGGATAGCTGGAGAGCAGTTACGAGCGTTATCTAAATCTTTGGCAAGATGAAGACAAGACCCTAACTGAAGAAATTGGAGAGGTTGCTTGCCTTGAGTGTCTAAGATAATGGTTTTCAGCTTTCCCACCTTGTACCAGGAGGGGAAGGGCTGTGGAGCTCCGCGGTTTAAAGCAGTGTCAATTTACTACAGGCCAGGTTTAGGATTTGATCCTTTTAGGTCTTAATTTGTCTAATCTGGTTTTGCCTGAAGCGATAAGGGTGCCTATTTGTTCCATGAGATTTATTCAATATTTAGAACTGGTTTTAAAAAAAAAAAAATACAGTAAAGCTTCCTGCAGTTGCTTTTGTTGAGGCAGTCGGTGAGCCTGGGCGCGCTGTTCCGAGGCCCCCGTGGGGTGCTGGGTGTCGTGCCAGTGCAGTGCTTGGAGCAGAATGGCAAGTTTCTGGGAAGGGGGGCACTGCTGTGTGAAAGGCAGCGAGCGTTTTACATCCCTGGCTCCAAATATGACTGCAAATAGCTTTTGTTTTCCTGAGGGAGAAGAGTAGCTTTCATGGATCAGGCTTTTCAGCCCCCGCTTGTTAATTTATTTATGTTAAAAGGCACGAATGTGTTCAGACAGCACAGTCTCTGCTACTGAGATTGCCTTTCCCCAGTCAGAAGAGGTTTAATCATATGTCCTGTCAGGCTCTAGCTATTCCATCTCTGCTCCAGGTTTTTCTTTCCCTTTTTTCCAAAACCCAGGAGCCAGATTAGACAAGTTTAACGATCAGATGGGCCCCCGTCATGGACCTGAGTGAACCATGCGAGTAGAGGGAGATGGAGAAGAGAGAGATGTGAGGAGCAGTTGTATGGTCACCTACAAATGTGTCCTAGAATAAAGCTCTAATACCAGTTAACTTTTAAAATATCATTGGAAAGGCATAGCTTAAGGAGAAAGGGTTTTACTCTTTTTAGCACCTGGCTGGACATCATAATTTGGCAAATTCTGGGGTAATCCTCTTATGACATTGTGGGCTTTACATAACGCTGAAGGATCACTTCGGGTGTGTGCTCCGCTGTTTGCAGCTAGCTTTCCTTCTCGGTTCCAAGGAATTTAGCGGGTACTGTGGAGCTTCCAGTTAAAGCCACGGAGACTGTAGCGGCAGTTTTTGTTAGGGAGCTCATGTGAAGTAAGGGATGCGCATCCTGAAGTGCGAAGGAAGAGATGTTTGGGTGGGAGCAAGTTCCAAGTGAAAGGAAAATACTGTGCTTTGACAGCTTACGGCAGGCAGCAGGGCTCCTGTGAAATGCTCTGGTTTAAGTGAGGACCAATATTGGTCCTCAAGTGTTTGTGTTATTGTTGAGGAATTGGGTACAAAGCTAGGTCTGTGACATAACTGTGGCTTTCTGCACAGTAAATGCACGTTCTGCATTCGTGCACTCACTGTTCACAAACTTGGTGATGAGTCTTAACTTTGTATACAGTTTTTTTAATAGGGAAACAAATACTGAACCTGCTCTAAGTGACAAAGTTCTTTTAATTTCCTGTGGGCAGTGGCTTTGGGGCTCTTTTCGAGCACGCGTGTCGCCACGAGATGGCTCTGCCGGCGCTGCGCGATGCTGCTGGACAGACGCCGCTGCACAGCAGTGCAGGCCATCCTCCCCTGGAACGGAAACAACACGCGGCTCCAGAGCCTGAAACCAGGGGCCGAACCACACTTCCCTTTCCTTTCGTCTCCCTTTCTGCACTAGGAGTAAGTGCCTTTCTTGCAGAAGGCAGCAGGCTTTGCTTTTGCAAAAGAAAGTTTAAACGCTTTGTCACGTGTGAAAATGAGGATGGAGAATGTTCCAGATACCCCAAAGTTTCAGAAGGATTAAAAAAAGTCAAACGATGTGAAGATACTTGCATTTTAATCTCATATGATATACTGAACACCTTCTCCCCTGAAATTCTGTCCATCCCCTTTCCAACCCTAAAGCTGTTAAAACCTCTGGTTAGTACAAATCCCCAAATTGTCTTTTTGTACATAGCCGAGCACTGAGCACGGTCTGAGCGCACAAGGTCTTTAATCTGCCCGTGTTCCTTGCAGCGGGTTTCTGTCAGGCGCTTGCTAACCAAACATTAAAAATAGTTCAGAGACCCCCAGGTGACACCAAAGGTGCGCTCCGAAGCTGGCTGTGGCGCGTGTGCTCTGCCCCAGACTTCGGCTGCTCTCCCAGCATCTCGTGGCCCAGCCGCAGGAACTGCAGGTTCATTTCAGCATAGGGCCTTGCACCAGTAAGTCTGTCGGGAGCATATTTCAGTGTGAGGGGGGTGGTGGGGGGGTTCTGGTTTTTGTTTAAAATGCAGATTATATTGTAAAGCTGCCCAGATCTTGGGTTGAGTTGCTTAACTATGTATTGTCTTGATAAACCAAAGTGTTCTTGAAACTTTTTCTATGCTTTATGAAATAAAGTGGTGAAATTAATCTAGTTGTTACAGTTCACAAAGCAAAAAACATTTTTTTTTTTTTTTTCCTAGCTCAGTTGCCTTACACTGATTTAGCTTCACTCAGGTAATATTTGTGCTCAATTAGTGAACTTCACTTGGGCTTCTCTAAGTCATCTTGGATCATCTAGTCATCTTGGATTCAATCCCATCACAGGCAGCCAGTGATCAGACAAGGCGATTAAACCTTCAAGCTTCAGCTTCCTATTTCGGAAGGAGAGGTGTGAAGGTGGGATGGGGGGAGAGGGATCTTAGTGGAAATCAGCATGGCAGGTCTCCTTTGCCTGCTCTGGGATGCCAGACCCGCCTGTGGAGCTGCACTTCTGTTAGTGCCATCTGACAGTATGTACGTGCTTCTGAAAGCCCTGGCATCCCCGAAACGCAAAGCCAAGCAAGCCTTGGCTTCCATTTAAATTCAAATTCTCTTTAATTCTCATGGTTAGAGAGAGAAGCTTGAGAATCCAAACCAAGCCTTTATGTCATCGTCCTGGTTTCGGCTGGGGTAGAGTTAATTTTCTTCCTAGTAGCAGGCATAGTGCTGTGTTTTGGATTTAGTAGGAGAAGAACGTTGATAGCAACAACTTAGACATCAGTGTGTTAAGCAGTGCTGACACCAGGCAAGGACTTTTCAGCTTCCCATGCTCTGCCAGGGGCACAAGAAGCTGGGAGGGGGCACAGCCAGGAGAGTTGATCCCAACTGCCCCAAGGGCCATTCCATACCATCCGGCGTCATGGGCAGTACAGAAACTGGGGGGGTTGGCCGGGGAGCAGCGATCACTGCTCGGGGACAGGCTGGGCATCGGTCGGCGGGTGGTGAGCAAGTGCATTGGGCATCACTTGCTTTGTATGTTCTTTTATTATTGTTATCTCTTCCTTTGCTGTCCTACCTATTAAACTGTATCTCAACCCATGGGTTGTACTACTATTTTTTTTTTTTCTTTTTTCAATACTCTCCCCATCCCACCAAGGGTGAGCGAGCGGCTGTGTGGTACTTGGTTGCCAACTGTTTTAAGCCATGACGGTCATGGCCAAAGACAAGCAAAACTCTAAGCCTTTTTTTGGTGACTCTGGGAGATGATGAGCTTGACTGCCGTTCAGAAGCCATTTTGAGACAGAATATTTGAACGTATGAATTGAAATAGCTTAAGCTGCTTGTTTAAGAGTTAGCAGCTAGTTTTGACTGTATGGCACTCTGTTTTTCAGCATTTTCGTTCCCACTCATGGGTTTTTTGTCTAAGTTCTCTGACAAAATTACGTTCAACCAAGTCTGCACACACAAATGTGTGATAGGATGATAAAACATGCAAAATGACTCTCATCCGCAACCCGTCCACCCCACCCTGGCCTGCCGAGAGCTCTTTTTTCTTTTTGCCCTCTGGAATCCCACGCCTACTATGGAGCAGGCTGCAGGTCTGATGGTGGAAACGGGCTCAGTTGTGGTTATGCTTCCATGTGCGCTACGCCAAGTCACCGCTGGAGATTAGGGGGTTTTTGTATTGGCACTGTCCGTTTGCTGGAGATTATCGGTTTAGCGAATGCTGCCTTAAATTTGTTTATATAAAAACAATCCTTTGATCCACTAGCCAGATGCAAATACTATCTTGTGATTCTGATGAGGATTATGTAGTTACAACATCTTGACATGTTTTTGTTTTTATGCAATTTAGAATATGAGGGGAGGAGACCTGGCCCTGAGGAGATTGCTGGGTACTTTCACACTCGCACATTAGCTAAAATAAGTTTGACTTGCTCCAAAGGAGCTGACCTTCAGAGACATAAAAACAAAAACTACTAATGCTGGGTGGAGTTGTTTGATTTGACCTGATTTTCTGGAAGCTTGTCTTCCAAAAAAGCTAAAACTGTAAAGGAAACCATTTTACTTGCTTTTTATCCTTCCCAAGAAGGGCAGAAGGAAAGACATGGCACTTCTGATTCTTCTGCTCATTTGGGAGCCCACTGTTGAGCCTAAAATCTTCTTTAGATTTTGCCTGGTGAAGCGTTGGATTTGGAGAGACCCTGGCTTGACTGAGCACACGATGCATGTGCAACGGTGTCCTGCTTATCCCCGCGTGTTTGCAGAGCGTTTTGAGAAGGTTTGAAAGCTGTTGCCTGTAGGAGACCTGCTTGCAGGTTCCTCTGCCGTTCTGGTGACTGGAGCTTTTTTAGATCGCTTCCCCCTCGTGGCTTCGATGGCAGAGAAGCAACCTTCCGCAGCTAGCAGGGCGCACGCAGGGAAGAGCAGCTGTTGTGGTAGCGCGCAGCACGTCGAGAGGGAGAAGAACGCTGCAACAGCTTTAACCTGTTCTTTTGCCCCAATTCCTGTGCCGTTGAAGCAAATGTAGGATTTTCAATATGTATGTCTTACCCCCTTTTTTTTTTTCTTCTTTTTCAAATGGGTGAGTCTAGGGGACTGAATAAGATGAAGCTTCTCCGAAGGAATGTGTTTGGGCTTTGTAGTCTAGAAGCTGCACAGATTTGAGCCTTATCAGCGCTATGGAAGGTTAAGCCAGAAACACAGCTGGCTTTGAGCTGTCCTTGTTTTCATCTACCATAATGTTTGGTAGGCTTGACTAATATTTTGGTAGGGTTTTTCTTGTTTTGTTTCAAGTTTGCAGAGCCCTTGGTAGGGGAGAGTGGGGTGTCCTGGCTTTTCTCTTTGCTAGAAGGCAGTTGGCTTGGATCACTTGCTACCTAGGAGATCAGTCTCTGACTTTTGTACAGATGAAGTGTTTATTTTCTGAATAGCTGAAATGCACTGAATTGCCAGAAGCACCACTGGGTGGGCCATACGCAGTGCAAAGCTGACCTCAAGTGCACACAAACTGCTCGTTCCAAGTGCCACCAGACCAGTCTGACAGACAAGCATCTTTTTGCAACCCGAAGCCAGTGCTCAAAGTACGCACGCGGACTTGCAGACCAAATCTGTAGTGTTTAGCCATCTTTGTGATCAAGTTGAGTCCTGTTTTTAATGCATGAATAATGGTGGTGGCACCAAGGCCAGACTATGAAATGTTTTAACAGCTATATTGTCTGGGCAAGGTGTAATGATGGGGTTTGAACGAAACTGAAAGCAGTATGTGATGATTTTGTCCAATTTAAAACAGAACTTGCACTCAAGTTTTCAATTACAGTTTAAATACTGAAGAATGGGAGTGAGTTTGTGGGTTGTGGTAGTGGGGTTTGCCGTTTATTTTCCCCACCACCACCAAAAGATTTTTTTTTTTTTTTTTTTTGGACACGTTTAGCATGAGTGAAAACTAGAGAAGACTTGCAAAGCCTCTGTTACAGTGGCATCGCCAGCTACCATCATTAAACCAGTGCTGCGACACCCATTTGAGCAGGACTTAAGAAAACTTGTAGCTCTTGCACTTGGGCTAAGCTTCCTTACTGTTAACTGGAAGGTTCAGCAGGGTCTGTGTAGCTCCTCTACGTAATTCCTCAGAGATTTCATTGTAAGACCCTGTTACCCCGTGAGATACCCAGCAAACCTGTCGTGGTTCAGCCCCAGGCAGCAGCTCAGCACCACGCAGCCGCTCACTCGCTGCCCCTGCCCCGCTGGGATGGGGAGAGAATCGGAGGAGTGAGAGTGAGAAACACTCCTGGTGTGAGATAAGAACAGTTTAATAGTTGAAATAAAGTAAAATAGTAATGATAATAATAACAATAATATAATAGTAATAATAATAATAATACACAAAGCAAGCGATGCCCAATGCAATTGCTCACCACCCGCCGACCGATGCCCAGCCCGTCCCCGAGCAGCGATCGCTGCTCCCCGGCCAACCCCCCCAGTTTCCATACTGCCCATGACGTCGTATGGTATGGAATGGCCCTTGGGGCAGTTGGGATCAACTCTCCTGGCTGTGCCCCCTCCCAGCTTCTTGTGCCCCTGGCAGAGCATGGGAAGCTGAAAAGTCCTTGCCTGGCATAAGCAGTGCTGAGCAACAACTAAACCATCAGCGTGTTATCAGCATTATTCTCATCCTAAATCCAAACCACAGCACTGTGCCTGCTGCTAGGAAGAAAATTAACTCTATCCCAGCCGAAACCAGGACAATACCTTTTGGCAACTGCAAAGCAGTGTTGTATAAACCATCCCAGGACCCCGATTTCTCCTTGCCTGAACTGATCAGTAAATTCGGTGACTTGCGGTAGTTCTCCCGGTTACTCGTTAGGACAGTTCTACTGTTACAGTAAATACCAGACCTTGTAAAGACTGACAGCAGGAGGAGCTGGTGTGTTTAACTGCTAAGAAACAGGTCCAGGGATCCCTGCAGTATTTTCAGCTACTTGAAGAGGATGTAGGTGTATGTTTTTCTATAAGCTGTCTGGCAAGTTCATGTTGAATTTTCATAAAACACCAGGATGAGCCTCTGAAGCAACTGGAAAGACTTTCCTTTTGCTTTATTGAGGGTTGGATTAAGCCCTAAAGTGCTGTGTCTAAAGCACACTGGTAATGTAGCTTTCTTTTAAAACTGCTTGAGCTCAGGGAAGGGACAGCAGCCACTCCAGGTAGCTGAATGTGTGTCTTTTTGGGAGTGATTTTATTTTATTTACTTGCAGGATATATATTTTTTTAAGCCATTGCCCTGTGTGTTTCTTCACAATAAGCGGAACTGCTGGCCTGAGGAGCTGAACTGTTGTTAGAGCCTGTGCTGCTTGTTATGCTTGACTGATACTACTCAGTATCGTTCTTGCCTTGACTTGTCTTCGCTATTTCACAACTGGAAAATAGGATAAATTCTTAGAAATTAAGCAGAGTTTATTTAAGAAGATATTTAAGACTTGGTGCAAGGATGATATCTTCAGTTTAGGTAAATGGCCTTGTAATATTCACCCGTCACGGTGGTGGTCGCCTACAGAAACACTGTGCTGCTGGCAGCCTGCGCCAGTATTAATGCCAGCACAATCCAGGTACTTCTGGAAGGACCATAGTCTGATCTCAAAGGCAGTAATTTAAAATAAATAAAATTCCTCTAGCAGTTTGCCTAAGCAATTACAGTAATTGACCTTCAGCGGCCCAGTGTAGAGATTATGGGGTGAATATAGAATTTCACTAGCATATTTTGATGATTAGGAAGAACTGTTTGAGTACTAGAACAAGAAGTGTGCTTTTAAAAAAAATTATATTATGTTAATTAAATTCCTTAATTATTCCCAAAGATGGGTTCCAAGCAGCATTTTCAAAACCATTACACAGCTGGAGATAGCTGCCTGTTAGCAGAGTGGCTTTCCTAAGGCGGCCCACTGCGCAGACGGCAAAGCCAAGTTTAGAGCTCAGCTCTTCGATTCCAAATGGCCTCAGGTATGACTAGGTCTTGTATTGCTGCCATGTTTTTCAAGTTCAATGTGTAAATCCTGGTGCCTGTTAAAATTTTATCTGACAATGTCAGAACAAGATAGACTAAATCTCTTGATGGCAACTAACTTGCGCTGTTTTCTGGAATCGCGGTCTTCCACCCTGAACTACCCTTCCCTAAACCTCTCCCTGATACCTGCTTTAGCAGTGTGCTGTCAAAGCTGAGATTGAGGTCTTCTGGTCCTTTTTCCTAACAGTATTAGGATAGCTTTGTCTGCAAGAAACTCGTCACGACTGAAGTGGACCAGTATTTAAGAATTCTGGAAAATTAGTTTGTGCCTGTTGGCTCTTGCTCTGTCACTGGCCTCCCCTGAAAAGAGCGTGCCCAGGCTTCTTTACAGCCTCCCTTTGGGTGCTTGTACACATCCCCCCAAGACTTCTCTTCTCCAGGGTGAACAGTCCCGGCTCTCTCAGCCTTTACGCATACAAGAGATGCTCCAGTCCCTTAATCATCGTAGTGGCCCTTCACTGACGTCTCTCCAGCAGCTCCACCTCTCTTGTGCTGGGGAGCCCAGCACTGGACCCCGCACTCCAGATGTGTCTCAGCAGTGCTGAAGAGAGGGAAAGGATCCCCCCCTTCAGCCTGCTGACAGTGCTCTGCCTAATGCAGCCCAGGATGCTGGTGACCTTCTTTGCTGCAAGGGCACATTGCTGGTTCGTGTTCAACTTGGCCACCAGGACCCCACGGGCTTTTCCTGCAGGATCCCGAGGGCTTTTCCTGCAGAACTGCCTTCCAGCAAGTTGATCCCCAGTGTATACTGGTGCCTGGGCTTATTCCTCCATTGGTGCAGGACTTTGCATTTCTCCTTGTTGAACTTCATGAGATTCTTCTCTGCTCATCTCTTCAGCCTGTCCAGATCCTTCTGGATGGCATCACAAGCCTCTGCTGTATCAGCCACTCCTCCCACTTTTGTCTCATCCTCAAACTTGCTGAGGGTGTGCTCTTCTCCATCATTCAGGTCATTAATGAAGATGTTAAACAGTATTGGCCCCAGCATCAACTGCTGGGGGACACCAGTAGTGACTGGCCTCCAGTTGACTTTCATAGAATCATCGAATCGTTTAGGTTGGAAAAGACCTTTAAGATCATCCAGTCCAACCATTAACCCACACTACCAAGTCTACTCTAAGCCAATCAAGGGTAGACTAGACTAGACTAAGGGTAGACTTTGTGCTACCCTTGGAGCCTGGCTCTTCAGCCACTTTTCCATCCGCCTCGCTCTGCAGTTATCTGACCCATGCTTTGTCAGTTTGTCTATGAGGATGTTATGGGAGACGGTGTTAAGGTCAACAGCATCAACTGCTCTTTGCCTCACATCTGCTAAGCCCATCGGAGTTTATCAGCTTGGCTAAGCGTTATTTGCTTGAAGGAAATCCGGAGTCACAGTAGTCTAGCGCTGGCCCTTAGGAAAGCTTAGTTTGCAGTGATGGTATGAACAGATAAAGCAGCTTCTAGTTGTTATGCCTTGAGTCTCCTTCATGGGAATAGATTTTCTGTGATTGAAAAGCTCTTCCTTTTGGGTTTTAAGTTGCACTGACTTGGTGCCATGTGGGTACCTTAACTTTTTTCAAAAACAATTCTGGGGAAAAAAAAAAACCCCTATCTGTGTTTGATAACGTTACAGTGTTGTCCTTACAATGTTGGTTTTAAGTTTTAAGATTAACTTCATCCAGTGCTAACATTTCCTTTGATTTCTTGCAGATACTTCAGCTTCTGGGCCAACAGTTGTCGAAAATGGTGACCATGGAATAGAAGATCACCGCACAGGTACGTGCTTAATGTCTGAAGCGAACACGTTGACTTCTTTATTTGTTATCGGACCAGTAAAACCTCACTGTGACAAAACGCATCTTCTTTTTGGGTCGTATTTCTCTATGGAGGGTTGTTTCTGGTTTTGTAATGATCTTTTTCAAAGAATTTGAAACAAAATAGAACTTTATTCTCTTTTGGGTTTGAAATTGCTTATTTGCATAAAGCCTCGATCTGAAGACATTGTATACTTCATCTGTGGTCAGCGTTGGGAAGGCAACATTGAGGGCACTGATACCTAAATGGCTTTCCAGTGACTCTGTAATATTCATAGCTGAACTATACCTTAACCTGTGAGAATGACTCCTCCTGTTCCCCGTGAGACTGACGGTGATGTTTCTTCTCCAAGTACACCATCCTTTGATGCAGTTTTTTCATTCACTAACTCTTAATGGAAAGCTACTGAAATTACACTGCTTTGTTTATCCGGCAGTTTCTCCTTCCACCCCAAACTACTCTTCTATAAATATCTCCTAATGCTTGCTTTAGCAATGTCAAAGATGAAATTGAGGTCTTCTGAACCTCTTTTCATACAGCGTTAGGATAGCTTTGTCTGCAAGACACTTCTCGTTACTTAAGTGGACCAATATTTCAGACTTGAGAGGAATCTGGAAAAGAATTATCTTTCCAAGCAGCCTAACACATGCTGAAGTTGGTCTTCTTTTAGCAGTTACATTTAATGATAAACACCAGTTCTCTTTTATGAGACTTTCTTACTGTGAATTGGGTTTCCCACCAAATTCCAACTGAAGTGTTTGGGATGAGCAGTACCAAACTCTGCAGCTGTGTGCAGGAGCCAGTGGATTGTTTCTGTTTGTGGTGAGGAGGGTGCAGACTTTGACAGGCCACACTGTAGCACCTCTGTTTTCTTGAGGATGAAATACTAAAAAGTCGATTGTCATCCTGGCCTTGGCAAGAGCTATTTATTTGGTCTCCCTTTTCATGATCTCCAGCTCAGCTTTAGTGGTACAGATCATTGCTAAGATTGTTCGGATGTTCCCAGCGCTAGCATCCCTGCTAGTCTATAGGTGTGTCCCCAAGGAAAAAAAAAAAAAAATCCAGGAGATAATGATGAATTTGTGGGAGTGGGAGACAGGGATGAATTAAAACACTTTTCTGCTATAACTCTATTTAGTGTGAGCAAGTGTTCATGTTCTTATTGAGGATACGAATATAAAAATTGATCTTTGTACTTAATTTGCCATTGTAAATCCAGTCAAAAGGAAGCTGTGCATCTTTCATAATTTAGTATAAAACTGAAATTAAGAACGCTTCTGAACCTTCCTAAGGATACTTCCTTTCTTTTTTTAATACCTATGACTAAAAGGAGATAGAAACAAAATCAGATTTATGATACTCCAGGTATGACTAATTAAATGCATTAGGACTTCTTAAATTGAACTTCTGAATTGTGTTTAGGAAAAATCTTGTCATTTACTTAATACTAGGTTTCTGGAGGTTTAACTCTTCACCCACTAAATGGTAATAACTTTGATCAAAGATACTTTTATGTGTCTGAAGCTTTTTAATTTATTAATATGTTCTGTCTTTGTGGGGTAGAGTTGGATTTTTTTTTTCCCTTGTTAAAGGCTGTCTAAAAGTGACATCAAAGTGGTAGAAACAGCATGTTGAAGGATGAAGAGTCATAGGCATCAAGTTAATTAGGCTTTTCAGAATAACAGAAGATTTATACAACACAACCATTTCATGGACTCTTTCCCCCTACCCCCTTCTCTAGGGAATACTTAAAATATCCAGACTTATACATTTGCGAGTAAGGGAGAAATGCTATTTTTCGATCAGATAATGGAGGGGTTTTTGAGGTGAAGCGCAGTTGATGCTCTGCAGAAATACAGGCAAGTTGTTCCAGACCAGGTGATGGGCTTCAGTAGTGCCTGGTTCTACATTTAATAGGTGGTGCTGCCCGGAGCCTTTTGTCCCTGGCCCTGAGCCACCTTCCTTCAGTTTTTGGCTGGCTTATTTGTTGTTTTCAGCTGGATCTATTCCCTAGTCTGTCTCTTTTTAGAGCTGAAATAATTCTTCTGGATGTGCAGTGTGGGCCCAGTGCAGAGGTGGGAAACAGAGTAACTGAGAAAGGACTAAGGAAAGTGATGCTCAAGGAAAACCAGCTTTTTGCTACAAAAAGCAGTGTTCAGCGCTACAGAGAGAGCTTTTAAAAGCAGAGCTGTGTTTGAGTTGGATTCTGAAACAGACTTCAGAGCAAGTATTGGGGAAAGATGTAGTTAAGCTATTTGAAAAGACAAATGTCTGCTTATCTCTCCGGTCTAGATTGCAGGAAGCATTGCTACATGGGTTTGGTTGGGTTTTTTTTTTTTTTTCACCTATCAAATAAAACAGGGTGATGACTTGCTAATGTTTTATCGCATGTGACATTATCTACAGACATCTGGTGTGTGTGTGTATGCGGAGGTTAGAATTAGTCAGGACTGAAATCTTAGTGCTGGTTTGGCAGCCTGTGCTGCCTCCTGACCGGCTGCCCCGCTCCGAAGTACCGTTAATGCGGTAGATGGCATAAATCCCAAACTAATGTAACGCGGGGGCAAAACCCTCTATTAACTGTTGAGTTATTTTTGTTGCAACAGCAATGCATTTAAACCATTGATGCGAGGATGTGTATAGTTCAGTATTTCAGAATGCAAAGGAAAAATGTGAATGGTTGACTTCACGTTGGCTGTTTACTTGAGGGTCCAAAACTGTGGCCGTGAGGCTGAGAACCCTCTGCACCCGTTTGCTCTCCCTGCAAGGGAGAGACTGGCACTTCCGAAGGGTTCAGTTCTTGGCAGGGCTGAGCCTTATGTGGCAATTGCTTATTTGGTTTGTGGGTTTTTGTTTTTTGAGGATGAGAGCTACAGACTGGGAGCTCTGGCTTGGGTACTCAGCACAAAGACTGAAACTCTCTCTATTAATTCTGTTCTTCCTTATAAGGAGAAATAGAAGAGCGGTCGGTGCAGCGTTTGGAGGGAAGCTGTGCACATCTGGTGCGACTCAAGTGAATCAGCGAGGGTGGGAGGGAACTGTTAGTAGTTTACAATCACTGATGGCATGCAGGTATTGAATTAGGGAACTAACTGCTAACTCTCATGATGCAGAGGTTAGAGGGTGCCTAGTAAAACTCTGCAGGTTTAAAACAGCAGCAAAAAAAGTGTAATTTTTGAACAGTGCAACGTTTGCACCTCCTTATTGCAGGATATTTGCCTAGAGTTCAAAGGAATGATGCATTTTAAAAAAGACAAATTTCTGGAAAGAAATCCATTAAGGATGATTGTATGGTTTAATCTGGATACCTCTTGTTCCAAGATCCCGTTTGTTACCTTGCTGGAAGATGAGAAGTAACCTAGGGAAGTATTGCTCTGCGGTGTTCATACTTTCCCTAGCTGGACTTTCTCTCCAACCAGCCTGCTTGTCGTTCTCTCATCTGAGATCGGGTCACAAAAATACGTTGTCACTGCTTTCAGTGCAAATTGTGCTTTTAAGCAGCATCCTGAGCTGCTGCTCTTTTGATAGCAATTTGTCACTAATCTTGATTTATCACAGCTAATTTTTGCATGTGGCACAATGTCATGCCATAGCATGACTAGCGATATATTTTCAGACCCTTCTAAAAGCAAAATTCCACGTGTCTCTAATCTGGCTTTTGGCAAATCTCCTGGCTGCACTAAATGAAATATTGCTTGTTGTGCAGTTGCTACGTGAATGTTCATGTTTACTAATGACTTGCGCTTTTTTGCCCCTTTCCCCATCCCGTTTCCCTCTCCTACTTCTTTTCCTCTCTTCTATTTTCTCCTCCTAGAAGCCTAGACTGTCTCCTAACACTGGGGCTGCCACTGATACAAGACCAGTGTACTTTTCTACCTGCCATTACACTTCTAAAATCTTCAGCATTTTACAGAGCTCTTGCTTTACGTCTTTGGACTTTACGTGTAGAAGAAACCAAAGGGTAGCTGTGCTGTCGGCCGATCAGCCCTTCTCCTCCTCCCTCTCTGCTCTGCAGTGCTTGTTGAAACCTTCCTTTCTTTGTGTAAGCACAAACAGGCATGATGGTTTTTAACTGCACTATTTCAGCACTCCCACTGTTTTTAAAACCACAACCACAGCTCCATTTTTAGTTCAACCACTTTTAAATTTAATTTATATCCTTTTTCATGGACGCTTAATAACAGAAGGTTTGATATTAAAGTTGTGCTTTCATAGCGGATGGGTCCACTATGACTGCAGCTCCTTTCCCTTCTCCCTGTACTCACCACAGCCTTTTAGAATAACGCTGAGTTATACCTGCCTCTATCCTTGCTGCTTTGAAACCTTCTTGTAGGAGGTTCTTCTCTTTTAATAATGTTGTCTTCCTCAAAACAGGTGTTTTCATGTCATAGCGCTTATTATACAGACTTGAGAAACAAATTAGGAAGAAACATGTTTACTGAGGCAAGATTGTCTCTGGTTTGTGAGGGGTGGGTTGGATTATGGGGTTCAAGCACTTGCTGTCAACTGGGACTATAAAGGCAAATGACCAGCCCCAAATTCCTGCCTCAGTAAGCTGCTTTGCTGTCGTGCCGCTTCCCGCAAGCCTTGGAAGTAAGAAAGAAAATTGCCTTTAACTTCATACCTCTAGCTTCGTTTTGGTAATGACAGCCTTGGATGAAACTTCACCTGCTGTGAAAAATAATCTGTCCCCTCTAAAACTGAGAAACAAAAGATCTAGGACTAGATTGTTAGATCTATATGGAAATAATGATGACAGTTTCCAGCAACACCAAAAGGAATGGGCCTGTTTTAACCTTAAACAGAGCTACAGTAGGTCAGCAAGCCTCTTGCAATTCCTGCTGTCTCCATAAAGGTGCAAAGCTTTCCAAATGCAAAAGTATTAGTTACCACCATTCAACAGATAAAACGCAAAAGAAGGAAATAATTTATAGAGAGACTACTTAGTATTTTACACGAGGCAAGCTCAGCCTGGGTTTTTGTAGAGTAGTGAATGTTTTGTTTGAGGCTAATGGTGTTATGTAGCTCAAGGTACTTTGCCTACAATGCCTGATAAAAGTACAGGATTTATTTGAACCCAAATCCAGTCTAAGGTAGGACATGATTCTCTAAATTGCCAAAAGCTAGCATACTTTCACTTGCCTAAAAATGCTGTTTTCTTCTTGTGAAGAGAGTAGCTTGCACCTGAACATTCCTGGTACCCTGCTAGTACCCTCGACTACACTACTATACCGGTTTACTCATGACGTACTGGAAGAATATTGCACCTTGAATGAATACTACTGTTAATGCCACCAGAAGGTTTTCTTTGAAGATCTCCTTCAATCCATCCAATCTTGATTTTTGTTTGTTTTTTTAACGTGAGACCTCATGTGCTCCCCACCCAGGGTGGCAGTGTCCCGAGCTGCCGCAATGAACTGTGCGTAATCAGCCTGTTCGGTGATGTGCACCGGGGCGCAAGGCTTTCGTTCTCTAATTTGGTGGCAGTTTATTGCTTTACCCACCATTCAAAGCCTCATTAGTAGCTGACATCCTTGTGGTGCCAGTTTCTGACCAGGTAACACCGCTGGGCTCTCCTCCGAGGCAGATAGCTGTCACTTCCGAGAAAACCCCGTTGCCTACAGGCACTCGGCTGCCAAAGCCGGGCTCTTCCCTTGCCGGCCCGCTGTGCCGACCTGGCAGAGCCACCGCGCAGTTGCCTAAGGCCAGCAGCCTTTGAGGCCAGGTGCTGAGCAAAAGTACAGAAATAAGTGTTTCCCTACGGACTGGAGCGATAATGGCGACTGGGATTCAGGATACACTGGCAAGTACGGCTGTCACGGATTGCCCTCTGTCTTTCCGGTTCTACTGGAGATAGGCCACGTGGTAGCACGTAGCCAAGTGCCTCCACCTTTCCCAAGCCACCGTGGTGCCACCGGCGCCCTTTTGGGGGTGGTGGGGGGTCCCGCTCGCCCGGCTCTGCATGCCGCCCGGCACCGTTTCTCCGGCTGTACTTCACCCATCAGGCCTGCCGCGCCGTCACACCGGGAGCTGCGACGAGGGCGGTGGTGTGTGATGCAGGGAGAGGTGTTTGGTCCTTCTCGTCATGAAGTGCTTTCTTCCAGGGGGATTTTTGGTGTCTGTTGCCATAAAAGGAGGCGGTTGTGTTCTTGGCTTTATTTTTAAAGACCTCTTTGTAGCCATTTCTTTTAATGTGGTTGATTTTGGAGCAAGACAGCATCACGGCTAGTTTGCAGGCATTTTAACTTGGTTCCACAAGTCATTCTTTCTCACCTTTTGCCTTAAGTGGGTATAACTATTTCTGCCCTAGAAATAGAGAGTAAATAATTACAGAGAGAAATTTTCAGATTGAATTAACAAAAGTTTTCAGATGAACTGAATACCTGACCTCCTTCCCCCCCAACCCCTGCACATGCTCTATTTTATTGAAATGCAATAATGAGTTAAAGTACTGGCCAGAGGGGTGTATCTAGCACTTGCAGCAGTTGGCTAGGACAGCTCGAGGTGGGGAACGGAGTTACGGAGCGATCTGCCTGGCACAGGACAGTGAAATCGGGCTGGATGGCTGTCAGCTCGCCAGGCACAGCAGTGCCTCGAGCGGACCAAAGCAAAGCTTGCTAATGCCGACGGGGGCACCCGGGGGTTCACTCATAACGTGAATAATTCATGGAATCCTAGAATTGTTTCGGTTGGAAAAGGCCTTTAAGATCTTAAAGGTGGTGAGGCACTGGCACAGGTTGCCCAGAGAGGCGGTGGGAGATGCCCCATCCCTGGCACCATCCCAGGCCAGGTTGGACGGGGCTCTGAGCACCCTGCTCTGGTTAAAGCTGTCCCTGGCACTGCAGGGGCTGGGCTGGGTGGGCTCTGAAGGTCCCTTCCAGCCTAAAGCATTCTGTGATTCTATGATCATCCAGTCCAACCATTAACCTAACACTACCAAGTCCACCACTAAACCAGTTAAGGCAAGAGTAATAATAATAAAGTTCATGTTTCATGAACTTGGGGGGTGGATTATTTTTTCATAGAATCATAGAATCGTTTAGGTTGGAAAAGACCTTGAAGATCATCCAGTCCAACCAAATTATTTTTTTAATGCAAGTAAAACTGGGAATCACTAAGGTTGGAAAGGATCTCTAAGATCATCAGCCCAACCATCAACCCAACACCCCCATGCCCACTAAACCATGGCCCCCAGTGCCACCTCTGCCCGTTTTTGAACCCCTCCAGGGATGGGGACTCCACCACCTCTCTGGGCAGCCTGGTCCAATGCTTGACCACCCTTTCTGTGAAGAAATTTCTCCCAGTATCCAATCTAAACCTCCCCTGGCGCAGCTTGAGCCCATTTCCTCTCACCTGTCGCTGTTCCTTGGGAGAAGAGCCCGACCCCCTCCCTGCCCCCTCCTGCCAGGAGCTGCAGAGCGATCAGGTCTCCCCTCAGCCTCCTCTTCTCCAGGCTGAACACCCCCAGCTCCCTCAGCCGCTCCCCACCAGCCCTGTGCTCCACACCCTTCATTCATTCCATTACCACTTCCCCCCCATATTTGTTTTTATCCCTGTTTGTTTTAAATGTCATTAGGTTTACAGACTTGAATGTAAACTTGGAGATAGAGGATGGGAGGTGGTTGTTTCTTGTCTGTGGTGGTTCTTCCTTACAGGACTCTTACCAAAAAGCTCTGCAGTGTCACACACTTGCTTTTTCTGGGGCAGAAGTGTGACGTGCCTGTGCTGGGAGCCTGACCGTTTTGGCAAGGGGGAGGTAGGGGATGTTGGAGAGTCAATGCAGAGGGTTGTATCTTTTGTCACTCCCACAAAATGTACGTGTATCTTGCTGAAAATTCAGTGCAGTAAATGAATATGCAGGAGTATATGTTTCATTTCTCAGTTTTTGTTTTCAGAAAGCCAGGTAGCTACCAAATATGTTCCTCTGTTTAAATTTCATGTTACCCATACTTTTCTCCAGTCTTTGGAGATGATATGAAATCTTCGCAGAATATACTATAACTTTCTTGTGCTTACAAGCTTGTCTGTTATCACTTCTGATTTTTTCTTAATGATTCCAGTGCTTTGTATGATGTGAAGCTGTATATCACTGTTGAATAAATCGCCCTAATAAACATCTCAAACTAACCGCTCAAGAGTTGTACTGTGGTGAGAATCTTCTTGGATTGTGCTGCTTGTTCACAGTTAATATTTACAGGTAGCTGAATGTGCTTGATTAACTGCTCTGGTGTTATTTTTAAAAGAGGTAAATGGCTTAAACTGGAATAGTTTGCTGTCTGGAGAGACGTTTGAAAACACGTCCATCAAAAAATTGGTTTAGTTAATAGAGTTAATACATTACAAAGGAAATTCTTTCAATGAGCCATGCAATTTTGTTGCTGTTGGCGGGGTGGAGGGGCAGAAATAGAAGAACTTCCCACCATGCTCAAGGAATAAAAGGTGAACTGGGGATGGAGGAGATGGAGGCTCATTTCCATGTTGGATGTAGGAGGTACTTAAAATCTACATGTGTGAACTAGCTAGTAAATAATGTCTAGTGTTTGTGGCAGCACACCTCTTGTGGCTTAAAATGCCTGATTTTTGTGAGGATTCACAGAAAAAATGCCATGTCTGTGGGAACGGTAGTCTACACTTAACAATATTTCTGAGTATATGATGTATGCAAGGGAAGCATTTAACTGCTGCCCCAGCTGAGGTTCAGTCTTTGCTGTTTGTTATCTCACCCTCTTTTGCTGTTGAATAAGTTGCTAGTGCACAAAGTCTTAAAAAAAAAAAACATCCAAACAACCAAACCAACAAAACAACCCCCAACCAAACAAGCAAAAAGCCAAAAAGCCCCCAAAACCAAACCAAAAACCCCAACAAGACCCACAAAAAACCCTGAAAAAAGTCATTCTTTAGCATTTTCTAAATAGGACACTTAAAGGTGTTCTTTTCTAATTAAAGCTATATTTCTTCTTTTAACCCATCTGCATATTCCCCGTTTGGTGCAAGTTTTTATTTATAAAGGCTTTTACACTTTCTTGACTTAAGGGAGAGCTTTTTAGGCTTTTCAGAATGAGTTTGCATCCAACCATGTTTGCTAAAAGAGAGTTCCTGTTTTCTGCTGCTGCAGTCTAAAAAAAGCAGCAAACTGAATAATTCAGAAGGCTGCTTTAGTTCTTCAGACAGGCATGACTAAGAGGGTTTTTTTTTGTGTGTGTGGCTGTTTGCTCTTTCAGGGGTGATTATTTTTAGGCCCGAGATGGACGGCGGGCGGCGTCTGGAGGCAGCCGAGCTGAGAGCCGGGGGGCAGAGGTTGGGGCTCTTGCACCCCGGCTCCCGGCGAGGGTCCTGGGTGGGAGTGGGAGGCACTGGCCAGGACGCGCCGCTTCCCCCTCGCCCCGGAGGGTGAGCGCGGAGGATGAAGGCTTGCGCTCCGCGGGGTGCCCCTCGTGCGGGGTGCCCCTTGCGTGGGCTCTGACGGAGCTGGGTGCTCTTTCGACTGACGGACCCGCGCGGCTTTGCGCGGCTGGCAGAGGAGCTGAGCAGCAGTTAGCATCATCTCAACTCATGAGCTACTCGCCAGCAGCTCAGAAAGCTGAAAGAAACTCTCCAAATGTTGAAGCACTTACAAACACTGGGAACGCAAGAGACATTGGGGTAAATTTCTTTTTTTTTTTTTTTTTTTTTTTTTTTTTTTTTTTTTTGTTCAGCACATGGCTTTGCTTAGAAAACCTGACCGGTCTGAAGAGCCCCTTCCATGCCCCGGGTTAGATCAAGGTCTGTAATTCTCAGGCCGTAGAGCGTTGTGCAGGGGCACAAAGTCACCGAGCGCCTGGATTGCAGTGCAGGATGGCTCAGGAGATCGCCAGCACACAGATCTGTCACTTCAACGCATGTTTTAGTAATACAGCTCTTCTCTGGTGTCTGACTGCGTACCAGTTTAATGTACCTGACGGATACTGGAGTTCTTCTGAGCTGGTGTATTGTGAGCTGCGGAACAATGGTTCTTTACGTATCCATAATGTTGTGCAGCACCTTGGCTTGGTTTGTGTTCAAAAAACGGGCAGAGGTGGCACTTGGGGCCATGGTTTAGTCCAGTCTACCCTTGATTGGCTTAGAGTAGACTTGGCAGTGTAGGTTAATGGTTGGACTGGATGATCTTAAAGGTCTTTTCCAACCTAAACGATTCTATGATTCTATGATTCTAAGACAGAAGCTTGTAGAACGGCACATACCTTACGCAAATTAAAATCTGAAGAACTACAATGGTCCTTTAAGAACTGTTACTTTTAAAAGGAAACCCAGAAAAATATATCCTTTACAAATCTTCCTTCCTCCTCTATGTTCAGCTTTTCACCTACCATGTAACTGACCTTTTATGCTGATACTGCTTACTCTTAACTTGTCATTCACAGGAAAATGCTCTAACTTGAAGATGAAGGCTTGGTAATGTTAGGTTAATGGTTGGACTGGATGATCTTAAAGGTCTTTTCCAACCTAAGCGATTCCATGATTCTATGATTCTATTACAGGTCTGTGCTAGAAGTATTGCATTTAAGAGCTTTCCGTCCTTGAAGCTCTCTTGCTCTTCCACATCCCGGTGAGAGGAACAGTCGCATTTCGTGTGGCAGCGATGTAGATGTATATTGATTACAGGGAAGGAGCGTGTCCTAAAGACAGTCACTTGTGCTACCAGTTTTCTAAATCCTTTTTTCTGTTACGACTTTGGATGTTTTGGTGAATCTTCAGTTCAGAACGCTGGTTGCATCTGCACCTTGAAATGACTGTAGGAATCTTTGCTACCACGGGAATAACTTCTTTGAAAAACTGTGACTTTGGAAGATTAAATAGGGGAAATGTATTTGTCTGCGTGGAGGAGGAGCCAGCTGCTACTAACACAAACTTCCTTTTTTCAGATGAAATTCTAGTGGGAAGAAGCTTAAGTGTTGCAAACCTCTGAGATTTTTGGTGTTTTGCTGACCATTTTATAAAACTAGATAGGACCACTAATGACCGCTGCCTTGACTTCTGCAACACAGGGTAGTCCTCAGTGAGTAAGTTCCATACCAGATCAATAACTTTTTTGCTGTAAATATTTGATTTCTTTCATCATCTGAAGGCTTTAAATCATCTATTTTTTGGGTGGTAAGTTCTATATAGTTCCTACCAGTATTAAAAAAAAAAAAACAAACCAAAAAAACCCCACCCAAAACATTTACTATACTTATTTCTATTTTAAATTCAGTCAACTTCAAACGAGCAATTCTTTGAGCAATTTACTTCCAGTATAAGTAGACTGATCAACTTTCCTTTCCTGTCTTTAAAGGCTATCTAAATGTGGTATTTTCAGAGGAGCAGCAGTATCTTTCCTGTCGCCAGCAAGCAGCTGTAAGTCGGTCCGTTCATGGTACCTTCGTTAGGCATTGACAGGCAGATTACTTTGATTCCAGAATAATTTCTGAATCCCGGGGCCCAGAAGTGCATCGTAATACGCATCCCTGTGCATATGTATTTGTAACAAAAACCAGGCCACTTCTGAGGACGCGTAAGCAACCTCTTTTGAAGACTCTGGGTGTGCAACTTGCTGGTCGGCCTCTTAACTGCCCGGTACACCGATGCTTTCTTTGACCAGCCAAGCAGAGGAGACTCTCGCCTGTATTACACTAAATGCACACGTGCTAACTTTGTGAAAGCCCTTGGAATGACAGCTTCTGTGTTCAGCTTCAGGAACTCATAGGAAGGCGTAACAGTGCGAGTCACCTTCTGCAGAAGTCGCCGCCTTTTCAGTGTCCTATTTAATCCGGGAATATCGAGTCCCTCTCTGGAGGGCTGCCAGCGCCGCACCTTCTGTCCTGGGGTTTTTTGTCCACAGGAGCAAAACCAAATTCAGGCAAAACGTGCCTTTTGTGGAAGGGGTTACTTGTGCCGTTTAGGCTTCGTTAAAGAATGGTCCCTGCTCCGACACCCAGAGCAAGGAACGAATGGCTGTCGGTGTCTTTGGAGGGCTTCTTGCCTCGTGGAGACAAGTTCTAAAAGCCTGTTTGGGTTTATGTGAAATAAGTTACAAATTCTTCTGAACTGCAGGCTAATGCTTATGCTGATGCCTGTGCCTTTGCTTCATGCAGTGATCCAGTAATACCTCCCACGGGCTTTTGTCAGTTTTCATAAAATACAGATATTTCTCCCTATTCCCAGGGCCTTGCTTGGGCAGCTGTAGATTTCTCACCTTTAACCTGCCTGTTATATGTCTATGTACGTGTTAAATAGAAATATCTTTTCAAGGTCAAGCTACTTACAATTCAAATTATGAGTCTGAACACACTTTGAAATTTCGGTTCGAACCCCAAACCAGCGATTATGTAGTGCCTTCAATCTAGCGAGCACGGCTGCTGGACCCTCTGCCCTCGCTGTCTGCTCGTAGAAGGGCACGAGCGCTGTGCGGGAGGTCACCGGAGCAGTCGGGCGCTTTCCTGTAGAAGCATCAGCGCAACAAGGAACTGCTTTGCGACCACAGACAACCTCTTTTACGTACGCCGTAAATAGCGCGCTTCCTCTGAAACTTCTGGCATCTAATTTAAATGTACTTGATGGCCTTGGCACTGCGATGAAAGTTGTCTTTTTGGTAATTTTAATGAACTCTATTGGGAAAAGAAATAACATAATAGCAAGGTATTCTTTGCTACGGGTTTCGTGTCTTGACATCACTCCTACCCTGACTGTGGAGAAGCAGCACAATTTTTCTTTTTTATATTATTGCCACTGCTTTTTTGGAATCTCTGCATCAGTATCTATCTTTATTTCTTCTCGCAATAGTCCTCTAATTAGCATTTCACCAAACTAAGCTTTGTGACTTTCCTAAATGCAGTAGTAAGGGAATAAATGGCTACTGCTGGCAGTGGATATTTTGGGCTGGGAAGTCGTATCTGATCAATGATGAAATACAGCTTTGGCTCAAGAAGAAGCTGGGGGGTGGTGGTGGTAACTTCAACACAGATAAAGCTGCAACGTCCACGTTACGTGAGCTGAAATATCCAGGATGCCTCATGTGTGTTGGATTATAGGAGCCTTACGTTGAGGGAGTTGGTGTTGGTGGAGACTCCCCTACCCACCTCAGTTTGCGACTGCTGCTGTGAGCTCACTTTGTGGGATTCCGAGTGGGTTTCCCGCTATCCCTGCTCCTCGCGCTGGGGAGGATCCCTCTGGCAGCACGTGAAGCCATTCAGTAAGTGTCAAAAACCAATGTCAGGAGGGTTGGGGTTTTTTTTTGGCCTGCATGATAGTACTGCATCCTCTGTGGGCTACTAGATTCAGCAAATTGCCATGTCACCAGGGAATGATTTAAATTTTTAAATCCAAACATTCCAAGTACACTCAGCATTGTACTCCAGGTTTTTTCTTCCCGTAATGCCCATTTTGGGCACTATTCAAGCACGTTGCCGGTGGGGAACAGTTAAGATATTGTGTATTTGCGATGTTACTTGGCTATTACATTTTTAAATATGCTAGTTGCCTGTTTTTATGAACTCTACTTAGGCCAAAATTCTTTAATCTCCTAAAATAAGACAGCAAGAGTCAGCCAGTTCATGTTGTTGATGTCTTACAGAGAGCAGACTGAGACTCGCAGGAGTGACGGGCTGTGTTGGGGAAGCCACTTGGCTTCACTTTTGACAGTCACAGCTTTTTCTGCAGGTTCAGGAAATATTTTTTTGATAATTCTAGTGACTCTGTCTAGTCCAGAAGAATAAGTAGTTAATTCGTAACTGAGAAGCCAGGTGAAGACTGAAAATAGCAACCCCCTGTCGGGGTTCAGCCCCAGGCAGCAGCTCAGCACCGCGCAGCCATTGCTCGCTGCCCCTGCCCTGCTGGGATGGGGAGAGAATCGGAGGAGTGAGAGTGAGAAACACTCCTGGGCTGAGATAAGAACAGTTTAATAGTTGAAATAAAGTAAAATAGTAATGATAATAGTAACAGTATAATAATAATAACAATATCCAAAGCAAGTGATGCCCAATGCAATTGCCCACCCCCCGCCGACCGATGCCCAGCCAGTTCCCAGCAGCGATCGCTGCTCCCCGGCCAACCCCCCCAGTTTCCATACTGCCCATGACGCCGTATGGTATGGAATGGCCCTTGGGGCAGTTGGGATCAGCTCTCCTGGCTGTGCCCCCTCCCAGCTTCTTGTGCCCCTGGCAGAGCATGGGAAGCTGAAAAGTCCTTGACTGGCATAAGCAGCGCTGAGCAACAACTAAACCATCAGCGTGTTATCAGTGTTATTCTCCTACTAAATCCAAACCACAGCGCTGTGCCTGCTGCTAGGAAGAAAATTAACTCTATCCCAGCCGAAACCAGGACACCGGGGAAGCGGAGCATTTCAGAAAGCAGTTCCAGCGGGCCTGCCACGCTCTACTTTCTTGCAAATAACAGAGCTCGTTACACAACTGCTTAAGCTGATTTGATACAAGCAGCAAACAAGACTACGGCCCAGGAAGAAAAGCTTCTTGAGCAGGCCATTGAACATATGGAGAAAAGGGGACTGATTTATGTCAGAGTAGACCGAACTCCAGGATCTAATCGGCATTTTGAGTCAGCCAGCCCGAGGTTTATCTTATTTACACTCCCTTTCCCTAAAGAATTAGGGAGTACGCATCGGGAGCCAACTCAAGCTAGACAGAGCATCTCCTTAAAAAAACATCCCTTGGCAGGGAAGTATTACACATCATGCACACGCGTGATTTTATAGCTATGCCATACAACCATTTAAGTGTTACGTTGTTCGTCGTACATGGGGGAAGGCTGGGGGTGGGGTTTTTTTTGGGAGGTTTTTGTTCGGGGTTGGTTGGTTGTTTTTGTGGGGGTTTTGTTGTTTTGGGTTTTTTCCCCCCCTCACCAAGCTACATTTTGGTGCAAAACTGCACACAAGAAGGCCATTTTGAATAGTCATTACAGAAAATTACTTGTTTAACATATGGCTGATAAAGCACAGGGGAAAAAAATATCAGTGTTATGAAGACAGTTTGGGTTTTTTAATCTAAAAATTAGTAAAGAGGAAAACTTTTCTATATTAACAGATTTTTTTTTTTTCTAATCTAATGTCCTGCAAGACATGAGAGCCAAAAGACCATCCCTTCATCCCTCATGTTACCAGTACTGTCATCAAGAATGGAAAAATAAGAGGGGGGTTGTCCTGGTTTCGGCTGGGACAGAGTTAATTTTCTTCCGAGTAGCAGGCACAGTGCTGTGGTTTGGATTTAGGATGAGAAGAATGTTGATAACACGCTGATGGTTTAGTTGTTGCTCAGCACTGCTTATGCCAGGCAAGGACTTTCCAGCTTCCCATGCTCTGCCAGGGGCACAAGAAGCTGGGAGGGGGCACAGCCAGGAGAGTTGATCCCAACTGCCCCAAGGGCCATTCCATACCATACGGCGTCATGGGCAGTATGGAAACTGGGGGGGTTGGCCGGGGAGCAGCGATCGCTGCTCGGGGACGGGCTGGGCATCGGTCGGCGGGTGGTGAGCAATTGCATTGGGCATCACTTGCTTTGGGTATTATTATTACTAAATAAGTATAATAATAAGCAATTATTATTATATTGTTATTATTTTACTTTATTTCAATTCTTAACCTGTTCTTATCTCAGCCCAGGAGTGTTTCTCACTCTCACTCCTCCGATTCTCTCCCATCCCAGCGGGGCAGCGTGCGGCTGCGTGGTGCTGAGCTGGGGCTGGGGCTGAACCCCGAGCCCGGGGACGACGGGGAAGCTGCCCCGTGCAGCTCCCCGCCGGGCTGAAGGCACGAGTGTGTCGTTGCAAGCGTTGACGTTGCTGGGCCGCCGCCGTGTCGCGGCGTGGGGAGACGCAGCTGTGAGAGGAGGAAGGGAGGAGGTGGGAATGAGCAAGGATGGGGGTTTTTCGGGGAGCCAGCGCTCTTTTGTGCCGACTGTCGCTCTGGGTTCCTAAGGGGCTGCTTGCTGGCGCATGAAGGACAGCGAGCGTTGGAACTTGGGCAGCGACTGGGAATGTATTGAAAGCTCCAGTGATGACTGCAAGTAAAAGGAAGGACCTTTTCTTGTTAAAAAAATGCTGTTGCCATGGCCGTGTCTCTCTCAAATGGTATTTTTCCTAGCAACCTGCTACTTTTGCTTTTCACTTTTTGCTTCTAAACTTTGATTCAAAGGTGGAATGTGTCCTGACTTGACTTGTTGAATAGGAAATAAAAAAGCTGATAATGAAGTGGTACACATGTCAAGAAGTCTATTAAAAGCTTTATGGTGAGGCTTAGTGAGATTTAAAAAATGTTAATACAAACCCTTTAGTTTTTGTAGCGTGTTTAAGAGTCATTCAAGCAAGCATCAGACTGCTGGATGAATTAATGTGGTTTTTACAAAGCTCGAATTTCCTGAGCAAGTAGCTGTTTCTTATATTCAAGCCACGAGCTCTTGAGCCTGTATCTGGAATTTAATATCTTCTTAGTGCATTTAAACCAACTGATTTGTGGAGGTATGCTCTAGAAGTATTGAAGAAGTATGCAGCCTAATATCTAATAGAAAACGTGAACCCTTTTTCTCTCTGTCCGTACTTCATCAGCCTTTACACAAAATCAACTTGATTGCCGTTTCTCAGAACTTTGTTTCTGTGTACCCAGAATATTTTTGTACATGTAATCCTGTAAATGCTTGGACATTGAGGCAGCCTTTTTAAAATAGCGTGGTATTTTCAAGAGTTTTTGAGGCAGGCAGAAGAGAGACTGAGGCTTATTGCTGCAAACAAATAGGACCGCTTACCCTCGCTGCTTTGTCATCCACAGTTGTGCTTTTATCCTACACTACGTTACCCAATTTTCCTTTAATTAGCCTGTCTTTCTGGAACTTAACTGCAGGTTAAAGATACTTTCTTTCTTTTCCCCCCCCCGTCTATTGCCTTAGACAGCATCCTGTTCCTTTTCGTGCTTATTCTCATAGTTCATACTCCAGTTTTTGCAGTGACCCTTTACAGGAATTTACATGCCACGTGTGTTTGAGAGACTTGTCAAAGGACAATAAAAACAAACAATAGTGCTGTAAAACACATCCAAATTAAGCTTCGTCTAAACACTTTATCACCTTTTTGCTAGATCTGCTTAATTATTTAGCTTGATAAGAATTTATCTTTCATGTTAGACCAGTTAGCTAAATATTTGCCTTTGAGTTAGTAACGTGGCCAAGCCCCAGGGATAAGCTACTGCGCTAACAGCAAAAAAACAAATAGGAACGCGGCTGCGGTGATTCCGCTGCCGCGATCTGCAGGCGTGGACAGGAGGGCGGCCGGCGGCGGCCGGCTCCGATACCTGCCAGGAGCTCCGGCGAAAGCCCTGCGCGGCGCAGGCTGCCGGGAGGGTGGCTTTGCGTGGAACACGGTGCGCTGCTCCGAGCTGCTTCTCCTTCTCACGGCGCACGGGCTCTCCCATTTAGAACTCTTCCTTTTTTCACCGCTTCTTCCTGTTCTAAACCTGGGGGTTCTGTTTTTGCAAACAACTGGTTTAATAGGGGTTTATCCCGCTTGCAAAAAATTTGGAAAGAATTGTGCGCTGGGATGTTGGAGGGGCTGAGAGGTTGTATGACATGGGCTAAACAGGAACCGGGGGGGGTTAGGAAACTTCCCTGATCCTGGCTCTAGTTGTAGCTCACTCGGAGGCCTTAGCGCTTTAATCTTCTTCCATTTCAGTCCCATCCCTGAAAATAGGGTAAGGCTGATTATGTTGTGCATTTTATCTCTTATAGCTATGCCGCATCTGTTATTATCGCAGCGTTCTCATTTTGGTGGTGTTGACTAGTAGCAGGGGTAATCTTGGATTAATCTGACCTTTTCTGGAAAAAGACAATCTTGTAGTTACGAAACGTATCTGGATACGGTGAGGCTCAGCAAGGGGAGATCTTTGGTGGTTGGTAGCGAGAGCAATTCTACACCTCAGAGCAAGTGTTTCTTTTAAATGGCTAAGCAAATGGAAATTCAGCTTAGACGCTAGCAAGCTGGCTGCTAGTGTTTCCTCATTAAACCCCATAAAACGACTCTCTACGGAAATGTTTTCGAACAAATTCAGCTCACTTAGTCTTGCATTAGTAATTCACTGAAAAAGAAATGATAAATATGCTCATCAGTAATCCCGCTTTTTGCTGCTATTGTGTACAGCTGTTTGTCAGCGCCAACCCATGAAATACCACGTATACCTTCAGTAGCGTTTGTGTTTCTAAAATACTCGGGCTTTTGTCCAGTATAGCATAAAAGTTACCTGAATTATTGCTGAATGAGTATCGGAAAAGAAAAGCTCTGCAACTTTCTGGAGCTATAAGACTCTGAAACGAGCATGAGGGATGCCTGGGATGCTGGTGTCCTCTCCTGGCCCAGGGAGCTCTGCCTGCTCCTCTCTGATGGGATCTCCTCACCCTTTGGGTAATGCTGCACGCGAGGCTTACCCCGCTCTTGGGGATTGTGCAAAACGCAATGTTTGGTTATTTTTTAAGCACATGCTCTCCCTTTTTTCCATTTCTGTTGATGAATACTGTGCGGTATCTCCTTTCCTTCATCAGATGTGGTAAAAGGTCACCTTGGTACGTCGGAGTTGGTCCCTCCTCACTTGAAGCCACTCTTTTCTGCGGTAACGAACAGGGTAGGGTCACGGTTTCTGTAGCACGGAGATGCTGTGGTGTTTGAACAGGAGGCTGTTCCCATAAATCTGGCAGTTCATTTTAGCAGCAGCGAATGGCAAAATAAGCTGCTTCCTGGAGATGACTGGGTAGAAATTGAAAATTCTCAACAGGCATCTGGCCGTTCGCATTTAATCAATGCCTGTTAAACTGTGCAAGATTAACAGCTTCCTTAGGAGTGAGATACGGCTTTAGGGCTGTAGATATTTCTGTAGACAATTGATGCTGTAGGCAACTATGAAATTAGAAATTAATTAGCCAGGCACAGAAGCAACATGAGAATCTAGGAAGTGAACAAAACACGATTCATCCCAAAAAAGAAATGATCTGGAAGGGATGCTTGATTTCATTTTGCCATGTAACTTACTATGTTATTTAACCTTCTTCCTTTTGACTAGAGCACACTGTATTTGACCTATCTATTCTAAAAAAAGAATTTTCTGTAGTTCTCTGCGACAAGTTAGTTCTTCCATGCCCTCAGGTTAGTCTGGCTAAACTTGCTGTGTTTCTCTGCTCTTCCTGAACTGCTGGGGATTTAGCAGTTACTTGCATTTAAGAGGGTTGGTAGTTTCCTCACAGATGACTGTAGGACTAAACAATGGCATTTTATTCTTCTGGAGTCCTCTTTTCTGTGCAGTTGAAAATTTATAATGTTAAAATGTTAAATGGCTGTTTAGCAGATTCGAGAGGAAAATGCACTGGTATTTAATGATGATGCCACATGGTGAGTTAGTGGGAAGGTTGGGAGGAGAATTTGGGTTTCCTGAGCCAACAATTACAATTGTTGCTTCCCAACCAGAAAGTTGCAGGCAGAGCATCAGGACCTGAGATGTGATGGTGTTTGCCAGCAGAAAGCTGTCATAGAATCATAGAATAGAATCATCGAATCGTTTAGGTTGGAAAAGACCTTTAAGATCATCCAGTCCAACCATTCACCTACACTACCAAGTCCACACTAAACCAATCAAGGGTAGACCAGACATGGCCCAAAGTGCCACCTCTGCCCGTTTTTTGAACCCCTCCAGGGATGGGGACTCCACCACCTCTCTGGGCAGCCTGGTCCAATGCTTGACCACCCTTTCCGTGAAGAAATTCTTCCTAATTTCCAACCTAAACCTCCCCTGGCGCAGCTTGAGCCCATTTCCTCTCGTCCTATCGCTGGTTCCTTGGGAGAAGAGCCTGACCCCCCTCCCTGCCCCCTCCTGCCAGGAGCTGCAGAGCGATCAGGTCTCCCCTCAGCCTCCTCTTCTCCAGGCTGAACACCCCCAGCTCCCTCAGCCGCTCCCCACCAGCCCTGTGCTCCACACCCTGCCCCAGCTCCGCTGCCCTTCTCTGGACACGCTCCAGCACCCCAATGTCCTCCTTGTGCCGAGGGGCCCAAAACTGGACACAGCATTCCAGGTGCGGCCTCCCCAGTGCCGAGCACAGGGGGACGATCCCTGCCCTGCTCCTGCTGGCCACGCTATTCCTGACACAAGCCAGGATGCTGTTGGCCTTCTTGGCCACCTGGGCACACTGCTGGCTCATGTTCAGCCGCTGTTGACCAACACCCCCAGGTCCTTTTCGGCCAGGCAGCTTTCCAGCCACTCTTCCCCAAGCCTGCAGCGCTGCATGGGGTTGTTGTGACCCAAGTGCAGGACCCGGCCCTTGGCCTTGTTGAACCTCACACAGCTGGCCTCGGCCCATCGCTCCAGCCTGTCCAGGTCCCTCTGCAGGGCCATCCCACCTTCGAGCAGATCAACAGTCCCACCCAGTTTGATGTTGTCTGTCGTGGGCCTCATCATCGGTCTGGAGTGGCTGTATGAACTCTTCCATGCTAATGCGACCCGGCAGAGGAGGGGGGTTGGAGGTGTCTGGGTTCTTGTTACGATGCTGCATATTCTGCCTTAGTTGGTACACAGCTTTTTGTGCTTTAAAATCTCTTTTCTTGGTACCAGTTTAAGACGTGCTGCTGTAGAATGAAATTTGTCAATAGGGTAGAAAGTCCAAGGGTGTTTCTGACAGCAGAGAACAAACATCTAAACTCTACCTCCAACACATGACGGTAATACAAATTTGGCTATTCAGTTTAGTCCAGTGTCTGAGACATGAGGTAAGAATGTTTTCTCTGTGTCTAAGAAAAGATACTTCTGCTTCTTTATTATTTAAGTATGGCAATAAAATAGGATTCTTGTTGTATTGCAATGTTGTGGTGTCACATTGTCACCTTTCTGGTTCGGGTGGGACCACTACCATTGCAGCATCCTACTTGCTGCCACTGCTCTAGCTGAGACACAAACCAAATACAAACCCAGGTAATCTGAAATTACATATTTTAGGCAAATGTTCTTGAAGGGGGAGAGTAGCAGACACGGGAGACCAGAATGACTTGCTAAAAGGATCGACCGTGGAATGTGTTGATGGGATCAACTTTTCTTAGATTAACTAAGGCAGGAGAGTCTTTGGAGGCCAACCCTGGGAGATACAGGCTACCAGCTGTAGGACTGGCTTCTTGAGACCACCTTGGCACTCTTCCACCTTCAGGTTATTTCCTTTAAACCAGCCTGGGTCAGTACATTAGAGTCGATCATGTGTTGAGTCATTTCTGTTCTGAATATATAAGCATTCTACAAACCACTGACTTTGTTTATATGCAAAGCTATATAATATTGTGGGGTTTTTTTCAAACGAATTGACTGCACAAATCTGAAACGTAATGGTGAAGAACTGAAAGACTTATTTCCATTTACTGTTTGAACCCACAGAAAAATACAGTCCAGCCAGACAGACATTTTAAAGAGAGTGTGTCATGTGGAGGCAGTTAACACAGGCAAGCATCTAACATCTTTTCATAGGATACTTTTATTTGCAGTGTGTTTAGCGTAAAATACAGTGGTAAGAGAAGCCAGCTTTTCAAATGGAATTGAGTAACGCAACCCTGCCCCTTTTGTAAAATGCGGAATTACTCCGTGTACTGATTATAGCCCAGAACTGTATGGCTAAATTCTAATAACTTAACCCAGCCTGCCCATTCGAGTTGTTGTTTATGGAAGTCATTGATCCTGCTGAGAAACTAAGGGGCAAATAATATTTTGAAAAGGCTAGCTGTGATTTTGCCCGTTTTATGGGGATGACATATAGAGTCTAGCTCTGGGGTCAGGCTCTGGGGTTATGCGATGGCGCGCCCCGTGCAGCGGCTTTGCTCGCAGGGTGTTTCCCTGAGCTGCTCACTGGTGTGTCTCAGAGCTCTCCTGTGCCACCCTACTGCTGGCGACTGAGGCACTGAAGATGCTTATTGATAAACGTGAAATATGTCTGTTTTAATTTAATAACACTACAGAGTGAGCATGAACCTGGAAAGTTGTTCTTGGGCAAGCAAACCCAGATTCTAACTACTGTAGGTAGAGGGGTGGTTAGGGGAGGTTTAGATTGGATAGTAGGAAAAATTTCTTCATGGAAAGGGTAATCAAGCATTGGACCAGGCTGCCCAGAGAGGTGGGGGAGTCCCCAGCCCTGGAAGCGTTCAAAAAATGGGTAGATGTGGCACCTGGGGACATGGTTTAGTCTAGTCTACCCTTGATTGGTTTAGTGTGGACCTGGTAGTGTAGGTTAATGGTTGGACTGGATGATCTTAAAGGGCTTTTCCAACCTAAACGATTCTGTGATTCTATGATTTAACAAACACTTTGAAAAAGATGTGTTTTCCTGTCTCTGCTCATGGGCTGTTTCACTGCTTCCACTCCTTGACGGTTACTTAGAAAGTTTCTTCTAACTTCCACACTAAAGATACTGGGGAAATGATATCAGCAGTTGTTCTGTGCAAATATTGGCTTTAAGTTTAAGGAAATGCTTCCACTTCCCTACCAAATGCCCCAGTAAAACCCATGGAGAAGAATCTGTTCCCTTTCCTTCTTTTTTGCTGAGCTAAACCGTTTGAACTCTTAATAATTTCTTCATGATACTCAAGAAAGTTTTGATATCAGTGTCCATCTTCCAGTGCCTTGGGACTGTTCTTTACTGTTTTTCCCGGGATGTTGATTAGAGCGGCATGACATGTTTTGCAGAAGAAATCTTGCTGTTGTCTTAGGAGGCATTAGTGCATCCCTCGCCTGTCGAGCTCCTGCGTTCTCTTGCCTCTTTTCATCACCCAATTCAGTCTTTCTGTATTTCATTAGTAAGCTCAGCCTGTGTTTCTGTTTGAACTCCCTGTTTATGGCATAAATCCTGTTAGTTCATTGTCTTGGTCCCTTGCATGACCTTGAATTTCATAATGTCAAACGTTGTCTCATGTCTACCATTCTGATACTCAAAATCACCGAATTCTTCCCGGATGGCATCCTAACGCTGTTTGCTGACTTGATCTGTTAATTTAATTTCATCAGAACCCTTTCTAATTCCTGAGATTCAAAATAAAAATGTTAAGCCTGACTCATTCTGGTTTCTTGATCTTCAAACTCTAATAACTAGCTATGTTCCTCGGGCAAGATAATTCCCCTTTTGACATTGCCTTGCCACTTGTCACTTAGCCAGTTCTGTAATTACCTTCATGTTGTTTCCTTGTGTCTCCAGCTTCCCTAATATTTCCCCTGGCTGCAGATAAAAATACTTTGCTTTCAGCTAAGTCAAGTCTTCCATACTTTGTCTAGAACATCTGTTACGTTACATCTCCTACATTAACACTCTCCTGTTTCTCAGTGATGCAAACAGCTTATCTTTCCAAATGTCACTCATACAAAAACAGTTTTGCAAGGTTTTAGGGAGTGATCAGTGTCTCAATCTTACAACCAAAATGGCTGACTCTGCTTAAAAAAATAGAGAAAAATCTACATTTATATGTGTATTACTTGAAGTTTCAGGCAGTTCAATGCAATACCGCGTTCTGCTAACGCCGTAGTCTCAGATTCAACGTGAATGGGAACCAACTAATCGTTAAAAGATCCAAATTAGCGTTGCCCAGTTTAGTAGCTGAGAGTTGAAGATGATTAGATTTGCCTGGCCAGACCTTCAGTTAAAAAGAAACATATATATGTAAGCTGATTATTGGTTTCAACTACCAGTTGTGGGTTTTGTGTTGATGATAGAAGAGCTAGTCTTAGGGGTCTCCATCAATTTTTGTACCTCTTATTCTTTAGGCCGTTCGTTAACGTAATTTACTTGGAAGCTAACCTTGAAAGGCATTCCTGCTTGTTGAAGGAGGAATTGCAGGAATATTCAAATTGCTGTTTGCTCTTCAGGATTATGGTTAGTTGAAGGTTGTAGGAGCATGTGTTACCTTCCTTGCTTTAGATCTGGACCATTTACCTGGGATCTCCGAGTATTACTATAGAAAATGCTGTGAGAAAGATCTTGAGTCTCATGAGTTTTAATTCTGAAGGATAGTGTATTTGATGAAATTTAAAATCTGAACATACTGAGAGATCTGATTTGCTGATTTGTAACTAAAAGGTGTGTTACGACTTCTGGAAAAGTCAAAGAATATGCAGGAAAGAAAAAGCTTACCGAGACTGTTTCCATTACAGTGATTTTTTTTTTTTTTTTTTAATTTTTATTTTTACCCCTTTCTGTGTTCTGACAGTTTTCATTTCTTGGAATTCATCCTCCTAGTTGGCCAGTTAATTCACGTTTTAAGAAGGGCTGCCACTGTATTTCCTCTACTGAATAGCTCTTCCCATCCCTGCCTGCTGTACCTACAACGATGCAGAGACTGCACCAAGTTGCACTGATGCCGTTGTTGCTGAGGCTTGTGCTGCTCTTCTGTCTCGGTAGTGTCTACAATCCTGCTAAGGTTGCTTCATAAAAATGTTTCAGCACTAAATCTCAGTGACGTGAACACCAAAGCAAGATGTTTCAATGCGCATCTTTGAACTTGGTGGTTAACTCAAATATTGCGTTTCAAGCCATACCTCCAAAAAAACTCTGGGGGATTTGAAGTTCCCCCCTCCCATTTATATACTTGGAAGTTACCTTCTGCCTAACTGTATACACCACTTCCTTACAGCCCTCTAACGCGCGTTCCGTTTGGTGCTCTGAGCGTGCTGGTTGTCAGTGCACGACGGACACCCGTTGCACCTCTGCAGAGCACGGACAGCTTCTGTAAGATGTGGCGCGATGCGGTCGCCCGGCTGTGCTTCAAGGTCAAACTTGCTGTGCCCTGTTGTATTTTTTTCCTAAAATGAAAACAAACCAGAAGACTTGTCTGCCCTGACTGCAGAAATGCCCTGCGGTGCGTTCACTGCGGTTCTCAATGCGGCTGGAGCTTCACAGGCCATGGAAGTCTTCTGACAACCCTGGAAGTGTCCAGTCTACTTACTGTCAAACACGCAGGAGCATTAGCGGTTCCGCTTTAGCTGTGCACCCAGGACCCGACTCTGTCAAATACATCTAGGTGAGACAATTCAATGTTAGACAGAGATCTGAGTAATAATTTCTTTTTTTTTTTCTTTGCACGTTGGGTCTGTGGTGTGTAGGTGGGAGCTCCCGTGCAAACACCAGCTCCGGTAGCCTTTCCTTCTAGGTGAACTGCTTCCCTCGGATGGCTGTGCTCAGTCTCGAGCAGCTTGTCCACATGAACAGAGATACTTTATTGGTTAGTTTTGCAGGGAAAAAATAGTATTGACAAGATTTATTTAGCACTGCAAAACACCAAAACCTCCTCAGTGAGGAATTCAGAAATTCCTAGAAAACTGGCTGCCTCTTTACAAGGCTGTAAATTATAATGCTTTCAAAAGAGCAGAGACAGCATGTCATTTTTCTCATTCTCTAAGCAGAAGCTTCCTGAATAAATAGCAATAGAATTGTAGATTCTTCTAGTATTATGTAAATGGCTTCATGCTTTGATGTCCCTCGTGTCATTAGTTTGACACTAGCTGGAATTAATGGCCATAGAACTATATTACAAACGTGGCAGATAGATTTCTCTTGACTGCTTCTGATTCCTCATGTGAGCTCGCCGCTTTTGCCATGGGATTTTAAAAGTGGAAAGTAGGTCACCGCAATGTGTGTGAACATGGGCTGAGAAACGGGCTATAATCTCAGCATTAAACAAACATGACTGTAATGCTGAAGGGAAATTTTCTATTTTAAGCACTTCTATTATCACTCTCTCATTCTGCAGAACAAGCATATGGGACTTCGGTGTACACGCACCCACAGATGGGATTCGGGAAGCAGTATACAAGAGAGGCAGATATATGTGTGTGTATATACATATATCTGTATATCTGTATGTACATGTTTCAAGAGTGATGATGTATATTGTCACTTCTGAATGGTTCCTCTGCATCTTGTGTGAAGCAGGCGGGGAAGGAGTGAGAGTGCCAAAATATGTAGGTCAAAAGAAAACGAAGCGTTTCGAATCTCAGCAGCAATCAAACGCTAATGGTTCTGGGGATGGAATTAGTGATACCGTGTGGTTGAGCATGAAGCAGTATTATATTAAAATCTTTCAGAGTTCCCGGACTCCATGCATATTTATAACACATTCTTAGTCCTCTGAGTGGCTTCCTCGCCAACAGCTCTGGGCGTCTGGTTTGGGGGATAAGTGTTGGCTTACGATCTAGAACTACCTGAAATAAATTGTTTGGATTTTTTTAACTGGGAGAAGGGTTAATAGGCGAGGTGGTGCTGTCTCTATTGCATGCTTTTACTTATGAGAGCTGAACGAAGATAAGGATAGAAGATAAGGTGGAAAGCAAGTAAATATGATGGAATTGGCTATTTTTAGGCAAGTAAAGGTATGAGCAGCAGGGAGAAAATGGTAGTGAATTTAAATTCATCTTGGCAGTCAGGGATCTCATGAGTTAAATCTGTTGGGAAGTTGAAGTGCTGAAAAACTAATGAAGGCAAATGATTTGTAGGTATAGGCAAGACATTCATAGGCTGCTAGTAGTGTGGCTGTGTCAGGAGTTCTTTAAAGGGTCTGGAAAAAAGGAGGAAATGAATAAAAAATGGAAGCTAGGACTTACGGCTCGAAAGATTTAAAAACTACACAGATGAAGGAACACAACGATTTACAACTACTGAAGTGCATGAGTCGAAAAGAAGGGGCTTTCTAATTTATTAGACATTAGAGAAGGCTGAAAGAAAACTATTAAACGGAGATCGAGGAGAAAATGATGCAAAAAAGGCTGCAGTATTCAGACCCTTGTCTCCTTTAGTTCTGTGTTTTATTATTTGGTTTGATAAGTCACGCTGTTTAACAGGGGTGCAGCATAGGCCTCAGCAGCAAGGCTTCGCACCCGACGGAGTACAAGCAAGGCCAGCCTCCGAACCCCCGGCGGCTGGCTGAACCCGTGGGGACACGGGCAGGAGGTGCCACGTAATGGAAGAGGGCAAGCGCCATACCTGGCTTAGAGACGTGAAGCATTACTAATTTGCAGCCTAATTTAAGTTAATGAAAAGATATTAGAAGAAGCGATGAAACAAGCAGCTTAGAACCAGCTAGAGAATAGCAGGGTAATAAAGAGGACGTGCTGCGCTCTGGAAAGTCTTTCAAGCTGCTTTTGTTGGACAAGGTAGCAGGCGCAGCGTAGGTAAGATGGGCGCAGTGAGTGGGGATGTTTCTATAACGTGACCCCAGTTTCCTAATTTCCTTCTTAAAAGTTTTGAGAAGAGACAGTCAGTTTTGTGCCTTCCTCATCTGGAGAAATTGCTCTTGAAAAGTACTTATTAGTGGATCGCTTTCAAGTAGTTGCCTGGACACTTCACATGGTGGTGTAAGGACCTTCTTCTTGTATGAGTTTGTTTGTAAATACTGGCTTTTAAAAGAATACACTTGGAGATCGTGCTCGTTCCATAGGGACCGTAAGTGCTTTTATTTATTTTTGTTTTCTTCGCTGGCCCTGATTACATTTGAAGAAAGAATTCAGCAGAAAAGCACTTGGAGGTTGTCAGGAGAAAACTTGGGAACTGTAAGAGATCGCAGCTGAGATGCGGCTCAGCGCAGAAAAGCAGCGGGCACGTCCTCGCAGGAGAGCTGCGCGCGAGGAGGTAGAGGCGCTTGTTCTGCTCCAGTTGCTTTCGATGACGACTTGGCTGGGCAGCTCTGCCCAGCGTCTGTCGAGCGGGCAAATGGAAGGCAGTCTGGGGACATGGGGAACGTGTGATGTTTAACTGACCCATGGAAAGACATCTCAAATATTTCGTATTTTTCACGAAGAGAACAGTAATTGGTTAGTCTGGTCTGGGCATGGGATAAGAAGAAATCTTATGCTATCTTAGGATCTTAAGGAGGCACTTTGTGTCTAGCTGAAGGGAAATTTGCAGGCTTGCTTTTCATGGTAGTTTGGGCAAATGTGATCTGGTCTCAGTGCAGAAGGATAAAGCTGAGAGAAGGTTGGAGTTCCTTAACACGAGTTACCAAATCATCAGATGGTATGTAGGGGATATTTTCTTTAAGAATTTTACTGGGTGTTTTGGGTTTTTTGTGTTTTTTTTTTAATACCTCAGCTAATTTTTTTTAAATCCACTCTCTGGATCTTGGATTTCCTGGGGGCGGGGGCCGCTGTGCTTTGAAAGCCCCAGTCCTACTTGCAGAATGGCAGAAGCTCGTGTCTTACCCACTTTTCCGTGTTTAGCTTTAGCCTCCATCCCGGCTGCAGCACGGGGTTCCCCGGGACACGTCACAGGAACCAGCTTGTCGTGCCGGCCGGAGCGTGGTTCTTGCTGGCCCGCGTGCTGCTGAGCAGTCCTGTGGTCCTCAGCTCCACGGAGTCACCGTGTGCCCGAGAGATGCCTTGCGGAAATGTCCCAAGGTCGGGGCTGGCACGTTACCAGCTGTTCATGCACAGCAGCTGTTAGATCCTGCTCATTTTCCAAACTTGTGGGTTGTACGTCTGGGCTCTAGCGTGTCTCTTCGCTAATGTTTTCTCATCTTTCCACACTCACATCCTCGGAGGTTTCGGGGACGCCGGCGTCCCTGTTCAGGAGACTGCTTCAGTTGCCCTGGAGGAAGAGGACTCCCAAACCTGTCTTCCTTGAACACCAAAGCCCTTGCACCCTCCAGGGTGGCAGCTCATGCCCTCATATATCCGTGTTTCAAAGGCTTGAGCGTTAAGCTCCTGTCGGGGTTCAGCCCCAGGCAGCAGCTCAGCACCACGCAGCCATCACTCGCTGCCCCTGCCCCGCTGGGATGGGGAGAGAATCGGAGGAGTGAGAGTGAGAAACACTCCTGGGCTGAGATAAGAACAGTTTAATAATTGAAATAAAGTAAAATAGTAATGATAATAGTAACAGTATAATAATGATAATAATAATGATGATATATGAAGGAAGTGATGCCCAATGCAGTTGCCCACCACCCACCGACCGATGCCCAGCCAGTTCCCAGCAGCGATCGCTGCTCCCCAGCCAACCCCCCCCAGTTTCTATACTGCCCATGACGCCGTATGGTATGGAATGGCCCTTGGGGCAGTTGGGATCAACTCTCCTGGCTGTGCCCCCTCCCAGCTTCTTGTGCCCCTGGCAGAGCATGGGAAGCTGAAAAGTCCTTGACTGGCATAAGCAGTGCTGAGCAACAACTAAACCATCAGCGTGTTATCAGCGTTATTCTCATCCCAAATCCAAACCACAGCACTGTGCCTGCTGCTAGGAAGAAAATTAACTCTATCCCAGCCGAAACCAGGACAGCTCTGCACTGGCCTTTGAACGAACCCTTGTGCTCGTTCCTTGCTGCTGCTTTCTGCTCTGAAGCGCTGCGCAGTTTTTGACCCTGGATTAACCTGGAGCGCAGTCAGTCATCTCAAAATGTGCCACTGCCGTGTCTGCGATGCTGCTCCAGCCTCTCCCCCTGCCCTGCTGGAAGAAGTTACAATCATGTGTTTCAACTGGAGCGTGCCCTGAATCGGCATAAAGCTGTTTAAATTTGGTAACAGCCCTTTCAGGGGAAATAGCTTTTTCCTGCTGGGAACAAGGAACGGCAGCAGCCTGGGTCCCAGCTCTCTGCTGTAAACTGCAGCGTCACCGGCTCGTGGTGACAGCCTAAGGGACGCGCTCTCCTGCTCGGGGTGGTGAGCGTGGAGGGGCTGCAGGTCACCCCAAAACCCTTTGGGGCTTCCTTCCTTGGGCAGCACTGGCTTCCAGATGGCTCTGTGTCCTGGTTTCGGCTGGGACAGAGTTAATTTTCTTCCTAGCAGCAGGCACAGTGCTGTGGTTTGGATTTAGCAGGAGAAGAATGCTGATAACACGCTGATGGTTTAGTTGTTGCTCAGCACTGCTTATGCCAGGCAAGGACTTTTCAGCTTCCCATGCTCTGCCAGGGGCACAAGGAGCTGGGAGGGGGCACAGCCAGGAGAGTTGATCCCAACTGCCCCAAGGGCCATTCCATACCATCCGGCGTCATGGGCAGTATAGAAACTGGGGGGGTTGGCCGGGGAGCAGCGATCGCTGCTCGGGGACGGGCTGGGCATCGGTCGGCGGGTGGTGAGCAATTGCATTGGGCATCACTTGCTTCGTATATCATTATTATTATCATTATTATACTGTTACTATTATCATTACTATTTTACTTTATTTCAATTATTAAACTGTTCTTATCTCAGCCCAGGAGTGTTTCTCACTCTCACCCCTCCGATTCTCTCCCCATCCCAGCGGGGCAGGGGCAGCGAGCGATGGCTGCGTGGTGCTGAGCTGCTGCCTGGGGCTGAGCCCCGACACTCTGGAAGTCGGGAGGCTTTTGTCGGACGCTAAAGTGACACGACTCGGCGTGAGACTTTACGGAAGGGCCTGTGACACTTAGTTTAAACAAAACTCTTCTGACGTGTGGATGTTCTCGCGTCGCTCTCGCTCACAGCCCTGTACTCGTGAGCGTGAGGTCTCTGTGCTGAGGAGCTCCGGCCAGGTTGGTAGCGTGGGGGCTGGGACCCCACCGCCTGTTCCATCTCTTGGGGTCCTCTCCGGTGCCAGCAAACTGGGTTTTGGACAGGCCTCACATGCCCACCGTAAGGAGCCGGCGGTTCCCACGCTGCGAGTCTTTTGCCTTAGAATTTTGCTTATTTCGACTTCATAAATTTTAGGCAAGGCTGCCTGCTCAAGGTGTTCAGGTAGCTTCTTGTGCGTTCCTCTCCTCAGTTACGAGGCTGGATCCAAGGCCAGGGAATGGGGGCGTGATTTAGCTGACTCAGTCTTGGCGTTATTGCTTTGGGGTTTCTGTACGTACGGATGTTCTTTTATATTGTCTGCACCTTGCGTTGGGCCTGTTGAACAGGTTTGTAGGTTTTTTGCGTGCCTTTGGATTGAAATATTTGCTACCAAGGATATGCAGAAGGCCCTCAGCTTTAGGAAGGAACCCCAAGTGAAACAGTAAAACTCTCTTAGTTGTATCACTCTCCAAAATATCAGTTAGGAAAAAAGAAACAAAAAGCCCAAGAATAGCAAAAAGTAAAAATATTCAACCATGCCTCAAGTGTCTGGTTTTAAAACGCATGGTAACATAAGCGATTTTCCTGTAATCCTCATGTTCTGCAGAAAACACAAGTGTCGTTCCCTGAATTCACCGAACAGATGCCTGCTCAGAGCAACCTTCATGGCAGAAGTAGTCTCCCAAGTAGAGCTATTTTGTTTATGTGTGCCTGTGACAACACTGCGGAAATAAGTCTTTAGAGAGCCTTTTTAGGACTTCAAGTGCCTTCGTTATTAAAAAATGTAGAGTCTGTTGAGCGTGGTTCTAGATGGGAGGAATCCAAAGAGGCGTCTGGTGGAAGCGGTCCTGCGTTGCAGTCCGGAGCGTTGTCAGCGATCTGTGAGACTTCGCCAGTAACATCTGAGATGTGATAACGAATTATTCACTTCCTGAGCATCTGATATTCCCAGCGGGAAGCAGGAGCCTGAGAACAAACATTGCTTGTAGAGCAATTAGAGCTGGGGGTGGGAGGTGTGCTTTCTGTGCATCTCTGGTTCTTGCTTTCAATTTATCATGAAGCAATCACCGCTGAAGAAATGTCTCTTTAGGAAGAATAAGTAAGGAAAAAAAGCTATACAATAAACTCTAACAATTCCATCTTTTTTTTTCCTTGCGGATTCTTTCTTTCTTTTTTAAAAAAGGCAAAATGTGAACCTTGTGTTGAACTTTAAAGTTACTGACTTTGCGTCTTTTAAGTTAGGAGATACTGGTTCTGACAGTCATACGCACTGAGCTTTTTTAGCATTCCGGATTATATAACAGCATGGAATTTCACAAGGAAAGCAATAAAATGTTTCTTGAATTGTCAGCACCGTCTGAAATGCCCTGCGGTTTCTTGAGGACCTGTACTATATTCCTGATCTTCTTTTTCCCATCTAACTCAATGGTGGATTTTAACTTGCTTCTCATTGCAGCAAATTCAAGTATTTAGAGTAATCTCAGCCAGATTTGGTTGCAGCACTAGCTCCTGGTAGTTAAGCCTTTATCTTCTGCAAGGGCAGAAGTCTTTTGCTCCAAAAGCAGCACCTGAAGTGCCTGCAAAGGTTTGGGAGGCTGGAGGGGGCCTCTGATGTCCGCAGCCCACCCCCCCCGCTCAGAGGAGGCTGCTCGGGCTCTGTCCAGCTGGGTTGGCGTCGCCTCCAAGGATGGAGACTCCACAGCCTCGCTGGGCAACCTGTCCAGTCTTCAACTTCCCTCCGATTTTTATTTAAAAAAAAAAAAAAGAAGTTTAAATGGAGCCACCTGTAGTTCAGTTTGACAAGAGGAAAGTCACTGGGCAGAAGGTAACCAGTTTGGCTCTGGTCTGGATAAATTCTTCTCCATCAAGGCTGCCAGCTTTGTGCTTTATATGTTTATTAAATGCAAAAACTTAGTTTAATCTTGAGCTCTTACCCTCTTGGATAAAAATGTACGAGCTTCCTTTGGTAAGCTGCTCAACATTCTTTTCCGTGTAGTTGTCTGTCTGTTTATCCCGTAGATTTTGGGTATTGGTGGCGCTTGCCTGTGACACTCATGTACAGTGATTAAGACCTTCACTCTGAACTGAACTCAACAATATTCTATTTTACAAAATAACGAAACCGATGACAGTAAAATATTGAGAAGGTGTTCCTGCGAGGTACTTTCCCTTTACTCTGAAGCCAGCACGCGCAAGGGGAGCGCTGAGCATCTTCGAAGAGGCACTGCGTAACCTCTAAGGTGGGAATTCTGTATCCCTTACCCGCAGTAACGCATCGGTGTCCGGAGTGAGGGAAGGAGGAGAACCCGGGACGTCTTGGCTGCCTGTAGGGGCTTTTACCTGATGTTCTGGCTGCCTGGCCGAAAAGGACCTGGGGGTGTTGGCCGACAGCAGCTGAACATGAGCCAGCCCTGTGCCCAGGTGGCCAAGGCGGCCAACAGCATCCTGGCTTGTGTCAGGAATAGCGTGGCCAGCAGGAGCAGGGCAGGGATCGTCCCCCTGTGCTCGGCACTGGGGAGGCCGCACCTGGAATGCTGTGTCCAGTTTTGGGCCCCTCAGCACAAGAAGGACATTGGGGTGCTGGAGCGTGTCCAGAGAAGGGCAGCGGAGCTGGGGCAGGGTCTGGAGCACAGGGCTGGTGGGGAGCGGCTGAGGGAGCTGGGGGTGTTCAGCCTGGAGAAGAGGAGGCTGAGGGGAGACCTGATCGCTCTGCAGCTCCTGGCAGGAGGGGGCAGGGAGGGGGGTCGGGCTCTTCTCCCAAGGAACAGCGACAGGTGAGAGGAAATGGGCTCAAGCTGCGCCAGGGGAGGTTTAGATTGGATATTGGGAGAAATTTCTTTATGGAAAGGGTGGTCAGGCATTGGACCAGGCTGCCCAGAGAGGTGGGGGTGTCCCCATCCCTGGAGGGGTTCAAAAAATGGGCAGAGGTGGCACTTGGGGCCATGGTTCAGTCTGGTCTACCCTTGATTGGTTTAGTGTGGACTTGGCAGTGTGGGTTAATGGTTGGACTGGATGATCTTAAAGGGCTTTGCCAACCTAAACGATTCCATGATTCTATGATTCCACGATTCTATGATTCCACATGTCATCCCACCCTATATAATGGTTATATATTGAAGGTCGTACCTCTATCTGTGCACATTAAAAAAAAAGAGAGAGGACATGCAGACAGATATCTCATGAATCTGTATCCTGGGAATCGGAAGTCGCTCGTGTTAGTAACTGCCCGCAGCAGCCTGCAAGGAGCCTCACACGGGAACCAAGTGCTACCAAACCAGCTCAAAATCTCACGTAGAATATAAAAATTTGCATGTTACTGAACCCTTGCCCTCTAACAATGCTTCTTAAAGTTCCTTCTTAAAGGCAGCAGCACCCCATACCCCGCAGAGGTGGGGTGGGCTTTCGTTTCCTTTGAGATTCCCGAGAATTTACTGCAGGGCACGGCTGGCTCTGCTGACTGGCAAAGCTGCCGGTCTTTGGTGGCGATTTCAGCACGGCGAACTTGGCATCCATTTGAGGTGCGGAACTGATGCAGCAACCTGGGCAAATTAGCTTTAAGATCAGCATAGGAATGAAGCTCTTAAGCTTCTCTCTGTTTGCTCGGCTTGGTGCTGGCAGGGACATCTCCTGGCTGCAGACTCATTAATTTTGCAGCTCCTTACCCTCCAGCTAGAGATCTGGTCAGTGACCTGTCCAGATTAGCATCTCCTGCAGCCAAGAGGCTTTATCATGGCAATCCTCTGCTAGGAGTGCTCCGTGCTGGAAGCTCACTGTGTGCTGTCCTGCATGTTAGCGGGTATAGGTTCTTCTTTTCCTTTTCTTTTTTTTCCTGGACGTCTGAGCACAGCAGGCTGCCCGTGTTGGGAGCGTCCGTGTTGGAGGTTGCCAGAAGTGCTGTTTTATATGGATTAGCTTCTGGATTGGCTTATGTGACCATGCTGATCTTTGCAGAGCAAACGATAAAACAAACAAATCAACGCTGCCAGCAGCCCTACTAAATGTTTTGCGCTCTTTCTCCGGAACCTGCCGTGGGATCAGTTCGGGGAAGGTGCTCCTTGCATGGGACCCATATTTTTACTTTCACAAGCAAGTTTGCTTTGTAAGTATGTCGTTAACGTTTTTTTGTTTTGGTTTTTCTTTTTTAAGCAAGACTTTGTAAGCTGTAATCCTTCATTGGTTTATATTAACACTTGTAACCGGATTTCCAACTATCGGCAAGCCTTAATACTTGCTAAAATTACTTTACAGGTTTGTGGGATCTGTCAAATTTACATTTTGCGTCGAGTACATTATCGGCTGCTAATACGTATTAATAGGCACTTTCAGGATTGATCATCCTAAGAGTTTGCTTAGTCGGTTTTGTTGGCTTTTATGTCTCTTATTTGTAGATCACACGCAGACTGTGTGTCTCGGGAGGGTCTGCAGAACCGAGAAATCCTCTTTTCTGCAGCCCTTGGTTTCTGAGACCACATTCCTCATGTTCCACGAAGCTTGCTCGAATGAGGGACCGAGTATTGGGACGGGGTGGGGACGACAGGTGAGCTGGAAGCGTCCGCGTTACAGCTGTATGGCAAGTAATGTCCAACCCCCACTTTGGGAATAGCACGGGAGTTTTTGCCGGCGCTCATTTTGATGCAGCAGTCCCTGCCCTCCGCCCGCGCTGGCACCGGCGCTCGCGCGGCGAAGAGGAGCTGCGGCAGAGGCGCGGCGCCGGCAGGGCGAGCGGCCGGCGGCTCTGGTCTGGGAGCCCTGTGCCGGCTCCTGACCCGGCTGCTGGCCTCGTGGCTGCCTCGAGCAGCTCACGGGATTGCCTCTTCCCTCTGCGCCTCTGGAAAGCAGCGCTGGGTTTGTCTGGGGCTTTTTAATTGGCATCCGTTAGGAAAACGTTGTATGAAAAATATGCAAGTCGTGGGTTTCCATTTCTAATGATTTGGCAGAGGTGATTCACAACTGCCTCTGAATCATCTCTCGCCTGGCTTTTGGGGTTTTTGCTAGAACTAAGAGTTTGCAAACACCGATACAGTTCTGTTGAACTGTTACAGGAGTTTGATTTCAGCTGCGCTCTTGTGTAAATGTTTCCCTCTATACTTCTTTTTGGCTGCTGCCTTACTGTCCTGCCCTTTCCTTTTCCAGCAAGGCGTGCGGTTGAGGGAGGTTCCTCCTCTTTATTTAAAGGCAGGAATGCAACCTGTCTACTTAATAAATAAAAAAAAAAATTAAAAAGTGGAGGTTTTGCTTCCGGTTTACCTGTTGTGATCCTAATTTTATGTTCTTCCGCTGTGAGATCCGTGAATAATAGCAATATGCCAGTGTGTATTTGTGCTCTAACAGATTTAGTTAAAACATTTTGGAGTTCAATCGCTGTGCTCTACAGTTGATCAGATTAGCGTGGGTCCAATCTAAAAATCGGTTGAAGGCATTTTTAAGAAAGTTCATGTCAAATTTTCTTAACTGCTCCCAGGCCTCTTCCTCACGCTGACAAGGACACTTAGTCTCCTGGGTTTTGTGTTTTTTTTGCTTTAAATGGAGTTTTACGGACAAATGAATGACAGGTTCCTGTCCAGAGGAATTTACAGTGGAATGTAATTAAATCCCTTGCTGTTCTGCACCACAAAGAGTCGTAAATAATAACATCTCTTGACACATGTAGCGACACTTTATCTTCAAAGTACTTTGCAGCTCGGAATGATCGTTGTCTCCCTCAAGAACACGTTTCCTGCTTAAATTGTCAGCCTCTAGGCTCCCCTCGGACTTGGCGGTGGGCCGGCGTTGCCTGGGCTGATCTTCCCGCTGAACGCGCGGCGGGTGTTGCCTTCACCGGGTGTTGCCTTCACGCGTCGCCTCTCCTGCCGGCTGCTCGCGCAGAGCTACACCTTGCCGTAAAGCTGCGCCTGGGAGGCTTCTCCGTCCTCTCTGCCGTGCCGGCCGTGTCAAATGTAGGCATTTAGCAGAATAATGGCTAAAAGCCGCTGGCAGAAAAGCAGCACCCGCTTGCCAAACCAGCGTTGCTTTAGGATGCTTGTAGCATCTGTGGGGTTGTAGCACGAGAGGTAGGAGTAACTCCACCGATGGTCAGAAATTGAATTTATTCAAAAGCAGCTCTTCAGTGCTTTCTTTTGGTGGTGTTTACGCAGAAGTGAAGTAGTAGAAGATTTTGTGTTTACTACAATTACACTTTGAATTCCCATTCTCTGCCCCTCCGAGTGCGTATAAGGGTACAAATTAAATGCATTTTATTTCTATTTAGTTGCGTCAGAATCTGAATAGGAACTCTTCTACAATCGCGAGCTTCTGTTCAAGCGTAACATCGCTTCCTGTAGTTGGTGCCCGTGTTGCGGTGTGTCCGTACCCAACCTACGGCTGGTAGGCAGCGTTCTGTCTTTTGAATTTCAGCGGGGACAAAAGCGTGTTGCCAGCGCGTTACTGCTTCGCTTGTTCCTTGTGGGACTCCCAAGTTCAAACGCTGGTGCCACGAGAGGTCTCGTGAATAGTCTGTCTCGTTGCCCTTTGGAGATCCGGTTCCTTTTTGCTCGCTGCATCCGCAGCGTGGCCCGTCTGGTGCAACGTTGCTCAGCGCCCGTGGAAGCGGAGCACACCCGGGGCGTCCCCGTTCAGGTCAGCTGGGGAGATGGAAGCGTCTCCGCTTGCCCAGGGCTGGGGACGGAGCAGGAGCACGAGCCGGTGGCCGTGCAGGGAGAGCCGCTGGGCTCCGAGAGCCCGCGTCCGAGCGCCCGCGTCCGAGAGCCCGCGTCTGAGAGCCCGCGTCCGAGAGCCCGCGTCCGAGAGCCCGCGTCCCGCCTCTCGCCGAGGGAACTGAGCTGCTGTGGATTGAAACCCGGTGCCGCCATCGCCGCCTCCCTCTGAATTTAGGTAGAGAAGCGCTCGCCTCGTCCCCTGTCCTATCTGCTGCGCCGCAGTTCGCGTAACGCCTCAAAGGGAGTTAAAGCTCATTAATTCTTCTGCTTTTCCTGGGGATTATCTGTGTGAAGTCCCAGCTAAAGTGTATTGCTGTTAATGACTCAAAATAGGAACATGCAGACCGTCGTACGCCTCTGACCTTGCAAAGTTTTAGACCCCGGGGACGCTGTATGGCATTGAGCTCCAGAGTTGAATTATGAGAAGTAGTATTTATGTGCTAATCTGAGATTTGGACGTGTTTCTAACTCCATTCAGTCGCCTCCTGTTCTTGTAAAAACAAAATCTCTCATCGCATTGCTGTAACCACTGATTGATTTGTACTGGTGACGTTTCATTATTTTGTGATGTCAACCAACCAACCAACCAACCCCACAAAAGCCCTCTTTCATCTCACTCTTTCTCAATCACTTTTTTATTAGAATCATTACAACCTTTCTGTGAATCTTTGTTCCACCTTGCTACGAATTCTCTGTTTGCGGCTGCCTGCTACCTCAGCCTCCTGGAAGAGGCAGCGGTTGTTGCTTTTATGTACCAGCGTCGTGGTTTTAATTATTTCTTCCTTTCTGTTCCTCCTGTGCGTTAACCTTGGGTTTGCTTTTATTAACTGCACTTTTGCACTGAATTAAGGGTCGTCTTCAGGGATATCTTTTGAGGCAGACTATCAATTTCCTTTCCTGAGCAAGGAAAGTTTTGCAAGTAGTATTGTTAGCCTAAGTGAAGGTAAAAATATTAAAAGCATAAAGAGCTGTATTGGCAAGAGAGCGTAGACTATTGCATTAGGGGCTGAGAGAAGGAGTTTGTGTAAATTTTTTGTGTTTCTTTCCAGAAGAAACTGGAAATGCGTTTGAAAGTCTAATGTTGTTGATAGAAGAGCTGACAAATTCATGTCTCCTTAAGATGAAAATTTGCCTGAAAAGTTGTGAGCCTGGGTATTTGTTTTACAACCCAGCTGAGGCTTCAGTGACACAATGTGACTCAGCAGAGTGTTTTGAGCCTTTCCATTGCATTTGTCTTATTTGAAAACTCTAGGATATATGGTTTTGTTTCTTTTGTACAACTACAGGATCTGGAAATGTCTTTGAAAGCTGAAAGGACCGGGCTTTTTACAGTAACAGCTGAGGAGACTCCAAGGGAGCTCCAGTAGAGTAGCCAGCTTTGACACAATGGAAGTTCAGGATGTTTTTTGTGTGTTAATTTTACATGTAAATCAAATGTCGCAGGCGTTAGCTCATTTATAGCTAGCTTTCATATGCTGTACGTATTAACGCATCTCTTGTTTACAAGGAGAATTTCATTTCTGCCTCAGTGCTGTTTCCCATCCCATTACCACTAGCTCCTGCTTCTGTTTCTCTGGTGAGCGATTGGAAGTTGAAGTGTTACAGACAGGGATCGGCGGAGACGCACGTGCGGTTCCCTCCGTGTCCAAAGCTTCCCCCCAGTATGTAGGGCTGGACCACCCTCCCCGAGAGGCCTGCAGCACTCTCGGGGGCCTCTAAATCCCAGCTTCCCAGGACAGAGGCAAAATCCTCTCGTTCGTGACCATGTTGGTGCGGCTGGGGCTGCTGTCAGCGCTTCATACACCTGCGTGTCGTGGCACGGCGCGGGGATGCTGCCGGCTCTTGCTTGTCCGCTGGTTCATCCCGGGGTGCTGCAGTGGGAGAAGTGAATAGGCTGGAGCAGAGGGGAGATGTTATTAAAGGGGGGAAAAAAACCCAAACAGGCACAGAAGGTGAGGAAGAGGAGAGCCCACGGCGTGTCTTGGTGCTGCTCAGTTCACAGCTGAGCTTTCTTGCTTTGGTTTTCTAAACATCTTCCAACTGCTTGTAAGGACTTCAGGAAAAGGCTGATCTGCGTATTTTTAATACTCCTCGTGACAAACCTTACTGAAATAGTTTTTTGTAGTCTAACTTCTTTGTTTCCATCCTTTTTTCCTGTGGGGCATTTGTAGGCTGTGAAAGGTACCCACCAAGGCTTCAGGAGTAAAATACTTGACTCTGACATCTCGAATTGCTGAAGGCTGTTAGTCTCAGCGCAGTTGTGTTTAACACAGGCTGGCAAAGCAAGATTAACATTTTCCTTGGTCAGATATAGAGTCATAGAATCGTTCAGGTTGGAAAAGACCTTTAAGATCATCCAGTCCAACCATTCACCTACACTGCCAAGTCCACACTAAACCAATCAAGGGTAGACCAGACTAAACCATGTCCCCAAGTGCCACCTCTGCCCGTTTTTTGAACCCCTCCAGGGATGGGGACTCCACCACCTCTCTGGGCAGCCTGGTCCAGTGCTTGACCACCCTTTCCATAAAGAAATTTTTCCTAATATCCAACCTAAACCTCCCCTGGCGCAGCTTGAGCCCATTTCCTCTCGTCCCATCGCTGGTTCCTTGGGAGAAGAGCCCGACCCCCCTCCCTGCCCCCTCCTGCCAGGAGCTGCAGAGCGATCAGGTCTCCCCTCAGCCTCCTCTTCTCCAGGCTGAACACCCCCAGCTCCCTCAGCCGCTCCCCACCAGCCCTGTGCTCCACACCCTGCCCCAGCTCCGCTGCCCTTCTCTGGACACGCTCCAGCACCCCAATGTCCTCCTTGTGCCGAGGGGCCCAAAACTGGACACAGCATTCCAGGTGCGGCCTCACCAGTGCTGAGCACAGGGGGACGATCCCTGCCCTGCTCCTGCTGGCCACACTATCCTTGACACAAGCCAGGATGCTGTTGGCCGCCTTGGCCACCTGGGCACACTGCTGGCTCATGTTCAGCTGCTGTCGACCAACACCCCCAGGTCCTTTTCGGCCAGGCAGCTTCCAGCCACTCTTCCCCCAGCCTGCAGCGCTGCATGGGGTTGTTGTGACTGAAGTGCAGGACCCGGCACTTGCCCTTGTTGAACCTCACACGGCTGGCCTCGGCCCATCGGCCCAGCCTGGCCAGGTCCCTCTGCTTGGCCATCCCACCCTCCAGCAGATCGACACTCCCACCCAGTTTGGTGCCATCTGCACACTTACTGAGGGTGCACTCAGTCCCCTCATCCAGATCATCAGTAAAGATATTAAACAAGGCTGGCCCCAAAACAGAGCCCTGGGGAACACCACTCATGACCGGCCACCAACTGGACTTAACTCCATTCACCACAACTCTCTGGGCTCGGCCACCCAACCAGTTTTTTACCCAGCGAAGACTACGCCCGGCCAAGCCATGAGCTGCCAGCTTCCCAAGGAGAATTTGTGGGAGCCGGTGTCAAAAGCTTTGCTAAAGTCCATCAGGCTTCGATGTGTTGATGTGTTCAGAGAACTGTCTTTACTGTAAACTGGGGGAAGATTAGGCTTAGGTGTGAAGTATAAAGATATACAAATAAAGGCCTTGGAGGTATTCAGGGAAAAGTTATTCACTTAAATGATTTGGAGTTTGTCTTCCTAGTAAAACAGAGCAAAACCATCCTATGGGTGGTACTGTGTGTCTGTGGTGGTACTAACATTTTTGTAAATACGGTCAGATTTGGCGCAAAGAGGCGATGCCTGGGCAGGAGAGGAAGGGGCTGGTTTCCCCTCCTCTCCGCTGTGGCCTGATGAGCAGGTTGTGTTCAGCATTTCTGTATTGACAGACTTGAAAGCTTTGCTCAGCCTCACAAGTTCAGGGTCTCAGGGTTGTTCCAGCTCGTATGTTAATGAAAAATCTCCTTAAAGATGAGTGTGAGGAGCTAACATGAATTGTCCAACATTTGAAAACAGGACAGCACTCTGGAGTGCGAGTCCATTCTTGATCTTACATGCGTATCATGATGCAGAAATTCCCATTATTCTGTTTCTTATATTGGAAGAGTTGGATCAAAGCAGTAAAAAATGAATATTCATGGTCTCTGGTTTGGCTAACAGTTCATGTTACCTGTTCGTCTCTGAATGTCATATCATGCAATAATCTATTTTAGCTTAATGTTTCACTTTTGACTCTGTCGTTTTCTTCTCTAATTTCAGTATTCCCAGGAGAAATCATGGATGAAAAGCTGTCTTACAAAGAATTTCTCGACCGCAATGACTCCTGGACGATGGACGACAGAGACCTGTGCTTTGAGTCACAGCCCATGTTCAAACCCATGGAGATGGCTGGTATGACTGTATTACTCTTAAAACTGTAGCATCGGTTATTTTATCAGTTGTGTAACATGATAGAGTCCTAGCCTCCACCCCGAAGGGTGGTTTTGTTCTCTTGCCTTGTACGCACGCCTGCGTTCTTTAGGATGTGTTGCTCTGTTTTCGTAAAATGTGTAACATCTTGGCAGGAGAGTTACCGTAGCACATCGAGCCCCTAACTTGCCCTAGAGCATAGTTCTTAGAAATGGAGTTGCTAGCCCGGCGTGCTGGAGCACACAGCGTGTGGGTGAGCAGATTTCCCCCTGACTTGGCTCACACGGCGATAGCAGTTTTTGGTTGACTTCCACAGCTTAACCACTCTCGAGTACTGTGGCTTGCAGCGCAGACCTCGCCAAAGGTTTGCGTTCAAAAAACGGGTAGATGTGGCATTTCGGGACATGGTTTATTCTAGTCTACCCTTGATCGGCTTAGAGTAGACTTGGTAGTGTAGGTTAATGGTTGGACTGGATGATCTTAAAGGTCTTTTCCAACCTAAACGATTCTATGATTCTATGATTCTAAAGTTGTTGACGGCTGAAAGCCAGTCTTCCCTGGCTCTCGGAAATGCCGGTTCCAGCTGTCACGTCGCTGTGTCTGCAATGCAGGTCGGTCTGTTCCAGAGGCAGCCTGTGTCGCTGCTGACTCTCTTGAAAATTAGATGAACTTTGTGTAACTTGCCCCTGCAAAAAGATATGCTTACACCCAACAACTTTCACCCAATCTCCTCTCATTTTTGAGAAAGCTTATGGGGAAATCACTTGCTAGCTCTTGGAGGGTATGAGAAATGTATGTGCTGCTCAGATTGTAACAGGCAGTAAACCTGGGAGAGATACTGGCTGAAACAGGATGAAACTTTTAATTGAGACCTGCTTACTAAATTATTTTCTTGCTATCTGAATCTCATATTGACTAAGACTCTGTGAAGAAATTACATATTGTTACAAGGGTAAGAAATGATTCGTGGCACAACTGGAACGAAAGAGCCACTAGTTTCTAAAACAGAGTTGTTGGGTTTTTCCCCCCCATTGCTTTGTTAGATGAAAGAATGGGATGTTGATGTAGTTAATGCTCAACAGCCAGATGACAAACTTGTTGATTAGGAGCAATTCATATACCTAGCCCATCACCCAGTATTCTTTTGGCCTGAATAATGTGAATCTGTGGGTTATCTATTGCATGAAACCACATTTCCATAGGTTTCATGTCCTTAGAGTATCTTGGAGACCTGTACATGCCTAAGGTACCACGTATGCTTCAGTATGAAAGTATTCCTGCTTACTGCTCTTCCTGGGACTGTGTAGACAAGAGGTGCTGCTTAGAGGTTAGTCGATTCTCATAACTGAGCAGAGGGATCAAAGAGGATAGGCAAACTTTAAGGACTTGTCAGCAGAAGGAGAAAAATGTGAACAGCAGACTCATAAAAGTCTATGGGTTTATTAAATATTTTTCTGCACGCTCTTTGGAAAACAGTAGGATGATTTCCCTCCCAAGGAGAGAATTCTCTGGTTAGTGGTGTAACAGGTCTCTGTCGTGGTTTAGCCCCAGCCAGCAACTCAGCACCACGCAGCCGCTCGCTCACTCCCCCTACCCCGATGGGACGGGGGAGAGAATCGGAGGAGTAAGAGTGAGAAACACTCCTGGGGTGAGATAAGAACAGTTTAATAATTGAAATAAAGTAAAATAGTAATGCTAATAGTAACAGTATAATAATGATAGTAATAATAATGATACACGAAGCAAGTGATGCACAATGCAATTGCTCACCACCCGCCGACCGATACCCAGACAGTTCCCGAGCAGCGATCGCTGCTCCCTGGCCAACCCCCCCCAGTTTATATACTGAGCATGACGTCATATGGTATGGAATAGCCCTTTGGTCAGTTTGGATCAACTATTCTGGCTGTGCCCCCTCCCAGTTTCTTGTGCGCCTGGCAGAGCATGGGAAGCTGAAAAAGTCCTTGACTAGCATAAGCAGTACTCAGCAACAACTAAACCATCAGCGTGTTATCAACATTCTTCTCCTACTAAATCCAAAACACAGCACTATGCCTGCTGCTAGGAAGAAAATTAACTCTATCCCAGCCGAAACCAGGACAGTATCCACCCCTTATTCTATACCATCTACGTCATGCACAGGCCCTCCCCTTTCCAATGTGTTCCAATTAATCACCACCGCTTTCCCTATCTTGATATACACACAGATATCATTCCCTTCGTCTATGGCCCATCCCTCTAAAATGTCCATTGAGTTCATTTAGCCCATGACTTTGGGTTCCATCTGTCATCACAGTCTTTCAGAGCAGGAGAGGTGGTGTGCAGTGTTGGACTGTTGCATGCTGAAGTCAGTTCTCATTCCAACATGGTTTCATCAAAGTTCATTTTCATTAAGCTGGGCAATTCTTACTGCAATACCATTGATGCGGCATATAGCAATCATAATATATAGTATTATATACTTAATATTAACCTACTATATTATTATATTAACATGCAGTTAAGAGATAACATACAGTTAAGAGATAACATACAGTATTATAAAGCAATTAATATCATACAATTCAGTTCATTGGCTATTTTCACCCAAAATCAAATTCCCTTGAGGTACACATTGGGCTTCCCCATCCTTTCGCATCACCCACCAAGTGCACCCAGGTCCTTGAGCAAAAGCAATCCCACGAATGGGTTTGCCTTTGCCAGAGGGGGAAGTAACCCAGACTGTCTTCCCCAGCATATTTTTTATGTGCACTACAGGAACTTTATCTCCTTCTACAGTACGTAAAAGTTTTGATTGGGCAGGGCCAGCTCGATTGGCAGATCCCCTGGTGTTGACTAACCAGGTGGCTTTTGCTAAATGCGTATCCCAATGTTTAAACGTCCCACCACCCATTGCTCTCAGGGTAGTCTTTAACAATCCATTGTATCGCTCAATCTTCCCAGAGGCTGGTGCATGGTAAGGGATGTGATACACCCACTCAATGCCGTGCTCTTTGGCCCAGGTGTCTATGAGGTTGTTTCAGAAATGAGTCCCGTTGTCTGACTCAATTCTTTCTGGGGTGCCATGTCGCCACAGGACTTGCTTTTCAAGGCCCAGGATGGTGTTCCGGGCGGTGGCATGGGGCACGGGATATGTTTCCAGCCATCCAGTGGTTGCTTCCACCATGGTGAGCACATAGCGCTTGCCTTGTCGGGTCTGTGGGAGCGTGATGTAATCAATCTGCCAGGCCTCCCCATATTTATATTTCAGCCATCGTTCACTATACCCAAGGGGCTTGAACTGCTTGGCTTGCTTGATTGCAGCGCATGTTTCACACTCATGAATAACCTGTGCAATACTGTCCATAGTTAAGTCCACCCCTCGATCACGAGCCCATTTATACGTTGCATCCCTTCCTTGATGGCCTGAGGCGTCATGGGCCCACCAAGCTATAAATAATTCACCCCCTTATGTTGCCAGTCCAAATCCACCTGAGCCACTTCAATCTTAGCAGCCTGATCTACTTGCTGGTTGTTTTGATGTTCTTCAGTGGCCCGACTCTTAGGTACATGAGCATCTACGTGACGAACTTTTACAACCAGGTTCTCTACCCGGGCAGCAATATCTTGCCACAATGCGGCAGCCCGGATTGGTTTGCCTCTGCGCTGCCAGTTGCTCTGCTTCCATTGCTGCAGCCACCCCCACAGGCCATTTGCCACCATCCATGAGTCAGTATAGAGATAAAGGACTGGCCACTTTTCTCTTTCAGCAATATCTAAAGCCAGCTGGATGGCTTTCACCTCTGCAAACTGACTCGACTCCCCTTCTCCTTCAGCAGTTTCTGCGACTTGTCGTATAGGACTCCATACAGCAGCTTTCCACCTCCGATGCTTTCCCACAAGACGACAGGACCCATCAGTGAACAGGGCATATTGCTTTTCATTTTCTGGCAATTTATTATACAGTGGGGCCTCTTCAGCACGTGTCACCTCCTCCTCTGGTGATATTCTAAGGTTTTTTCCTTCTGGCCAGTCCATGATCACTTCCAAGATTCCTGGGCGACTGGGGTTTCCTATTCGAGCCCGTTGTGTGATCAATGCAACCCACTTACTCCATGTAGCATCAGTTGCATGATGAGTAGAGGGGACCCTCCCTTTGAACATCCAGCCCAACACCGGCAGTCGGGGTGCCAGGAGGAGCTGGGCTTCAGTACCTACCACTTCTGAAGCAGCTCGAACCCCTTCATATGCTGCCAGTATCTCTTTCTCAGTTGGAGAATAGCGGGCTTCGGATCCTCTGTATCCCCGACTCCAAAACCCTAGGGGTCGACCTCGAGTCTCCCCTGGTGCTTTCTGCCAGAGGCTCCAGGTAGGGCCATTCTCCCCGGCTGCGGTGTAGAGCACATTTTTAATATCCTGCCCTGCCCGGACTGGCCCAAGGGCTACTGCATGAACTATCTCCCGTTTAATTTGTTCAAAGGCTTGTTGTTGCTCAGGGCCCCATTTGAATTCGTTCTTCTTCCGGGTCACTTGATAGAGAGGGCTTACGATCTGGCTGTAATTTGGAATATGCATTCTCCAAAACCCCACAACGCCTAAGAAAGCTTGTGTTTCCTTTTTGCTAGTTGGTGGGGACATAGCTGTTATTTTGTTGATCACATCCATTGGGATCTGACGACGTCCATCTTGCCATTTTATTCCTAAAAACTGGATCTCCTGTGCAGGCCCCTTGACCTTACTCTGTTTTATGGCAAAACCAGCCTTCAGAAGGATTTGGACTATTTTCTTTCCCTTCTCAAAAACTTCTTCTGCTGTATTGCCCCACACAATGATGTCATCAATGTACTGCAGATGTTCTGGAGCTTCACCCTGTTCCAGTGCTGTCTGGATCAGTCCATGGCAAATGGTGGGGCTGTGCTTCCACCCCTGGGGCAGTCGGTTCCAGCTGTACTGAACACCCCTCCAGGTAAAAGCAAACTGGGGTCTGCACTCTGCTGCCAAAGGGATGGAGAAAAACGCATTAGCAGTATCAATTGTGGCATACCACTTAGCTGCCTTTGACTCCAGTTCATATTGAAGTTCTAGCATGTCTGGCACAGCAGCACTCAGCGGCGGTGTAACTTCGTTCAGGCCACGATAGTCCACTGTTAGTCTCCACTCCCCATTAGACTTTCGCACCGGCCATGTGGGACTGTTAAAGGGTGAGCGAGTCTTGCTGATCACTCCCTGGCTCTCCAGTCGACGAATCAGGTTATGGATGGGAATCAGGGAGTCTCGGTTGGTGCGATATTGCCGCCTGTGCACAGTTGTGGTAGCGATCGGCACCTGTTGTTCCTCAACCTTCAGCAACCCTACAATCGAAGGGTCCTCTGAGAGACCGGGCAAGGTGGACAACTGTTTAATTTCCTCTGTCTCCAAAGCAGCTATACCAAAAGCCCACCGGTACCCTTTTGGGTCCTTGAAATACCCTCTCCTGAGGTAGTCTATGCCAAGGATGCACGGAGCGTCTGGGCCAGTCACAATGGGGTGCTTTTGCCACTCATTCCCAGTTAGGCTCACTTCAGCTTCCAGTACAGTGAGCTGTTGGGATCCCCCTGCCACTCCAGAAATACAAAGGGGTTCTGCCCCTCTATAGTTTGATGGCATTAGGGTACACTGTGCACCAGTGTCCACTGGAGCCTTATACTCCTGTGGGTCTGACGTTCCAGGCCATCGAATCCACACAGTCCAGTAAACCCGGTTGTCCCTTTCCTCCACCTGGCTGGAGGCAGGGCCCTCTAACACTGGTCATAGTATTCGCTGTTCACTTCCTGTAAATGTGAATCAAAAGTCCCCTGATCAAGGTCGGAAGTAAAATTAGCCCTCTTACTCTGTCTGGGGAACTGCTCACTGGAAACTGGAGCTGCAATTTTCCTGGGAGAACCGCCTTTTCTAATAGTTTTTCCTTGCAACTCACGCACCCGTGCCTCTAAGGTTGAGGTGGGTTTTCCATCCCACTTTCTCATGTCCTCTCCATAATCACGCAGGCAAAACCACAGGGTGCCCCGTGGTGTGTATCCTCTATATCCTCTCTCTTGAGCATAGGGACGTTGACTCCTAATGGCTGAGACACTGGTCCGTGCAGGTGGGGAGTAGGACAGATCCTCTCTGAGTTGTTGGAACTCTTGGCACAGTTTTTCCACAGCTGAGACACAGGCCTGTAGGGAGGAAGAGAGCTTTTCTTCGTAGTCCCGGAGTTGTCTAGCCACTTCATCCACCGTTGGTGCCTCGTCGTCTTTCCAGGCTAGTATTGCCAACGAGTTGGAATACGATGCTGGTGCGCTCCGTACCACCTTCCGCCACATGGATTGTGTGCACCTGACTTCATCTGGGTCTTTGGTTAACCGCTCATCATTCAGGTCACTGTAAATCACCTCCAGCACGCCTAATTCCCTCAGGTACTGGATACCTTTCTCTACGGTGGTCCATTTGCTTGGGCGGTATAAAACATCCTCCTTGAAGGGATACCTTTCCTTCACGCTTGACAGAAGTCGCCTCCAGAGGCTGAGCGGTTTTGCCCCTTTTCCAATTGCTTTGTCAATGCCCCCTTCCCTGGAAAGGGATCCCAGCTGCTTGGCTTCCCTACCCTCTAAATCCAGGCTACTGGCCCCGTTATCCCAGCATCGGAGCAGCCAGGTGATGATGTGCTCGCCTGGATGACGACCGAAATCTTTTCGCATATCTCGCAGCTCACTCAGGGATAGGGATCGGGTGGTCACCATCTCATTTATGGGTTCTTCCTCCTCTGGTTCTCATGATGGCCCTGGTTCATCTTCATCCCTTACTAAACGAACTGATTTCCTCGTGTATTTTTTCTTCTGTATAGGGGCAACTGATACCGGCGCAGGTTGGTTCTCTGGTTTAGCCACAGTGTCTGTCACTGGGGTTTGAGTAGCCGCAGTGCTCATGGCTGTGGCTGGAGTAGCCACAGTGCCTGGGGCAGGGGTTTGAGTAGCTGCAAGGCCTGTAGTGGGGGTTGGAGTAGCCGCAGGGCCTGTAGTGGGGGTTTGAGTAGCCACAGTGCTTGTTGTTTTGTCATCAGATCCAGAGACCTTCTCTTTCTTTTGAGGGTACTGATTAGCGTTGACCACGGCTCGATAGGCATGGGCCAGTCCCCAGCATGTTGCAATGATTTGTGTCTCTCTGGAGCTACCAGGGTGACAACATACTTCTTCCAAATACTTTACTAATTCTTCAGGATTCTGCACTTGTTCAGGGGTGAAGTTCCAAAACACTGGAGGTCCCCACTGCCCTAGGTACTTGCGCATACGATCCCACACACCCTGCCACTCATAACTATCCAGCCTTGGGGTAGATCTCTGGATGGTATTTTTAAACTGCTTACTGACCTTTATCAAAACGGAAACAACATTCCCAAGAATTATCAATAGAAGTATCTTAACTGCCCAGGGGTGTTCAAGATACAGGAAAGTTGTTGTAATGAAGGAGGAAACATCATAGAAGAAAGCAGCAAAGGTGCCATTCTGTATTTCCTCCACAACAAGCCTCTCAGAGTAAGAAGTATAATTGCTAACTCTCTCTATGAGGTAGTACCCGAAGTACAGTAGTGACTTCTGTATGAAACCCAAATACCAAAGAATGCTCAAGGTCAGGGTTTTGATAAGGAGCCTCCCAAGCAAAAGATCATGAATCACTGCAGAGCATAGCACACTACACAAACTGACAGCAAGCTTTAACCTGTGCTGCAAAAAAAAGAACATGGTGCAGATCAGATGAACTAATATCGTGACCGGCAACTGTTAACAGACTCCTTAATACACTCTGGTTAATCTGTTGTTATCTCAAACCCTTCGAGTCCCTGTTCGGGCACCAAAAAGGACTGTCGTGGTTCAGCCCCAGCCAGCAGCTCAGCACCACGCAGCCGCTCGCTCACTGCCCCTGCCCCGATGGGATGGGGGAGAGAATCGGAGGAGTAAGAGTGAGAAACACTCCTGGGCTGAGATAAGAACAGTTTAATAATTGAAATAAAGTAAAATAGTAATGCTAATAGTAACAGTATAATAATGATAATAATAATAATGATACACGAAGCAAGTGATGCACAATGCAATTGCTCACCACCCGCTGACTGATACCCAGCCAGTTCCCGAGCAGCGATCGCTGCTCCCCGGCCACCCCCCCCCAGTTTATATACTGAGCATGACGTCATATGGTATGGAATAGCCCTTTGGTCAGTTTGGATCAACTATTCTGGCTGTGCCCCCTCCCAGTTTCTTGTGCGCCTGGCAGAGCATGGGAAGCTGAAAAAGTCCTTGACTAGCATAAGCAGTACTCAGCAACAACTAAAAACATCAGCGTGTTAGCAACATTCTTCTCCTACTAAATCCAAAACACAGCACTATGCCTGCTGCTAGGAAGAAAATTAACTCTGTCCCAGCCAAAACCAGGACAATCTCCCGATCAGCAGTGTTGGAATTCCTCGTTCCTTGGTGAGAAGAAACGTGGGAAATGGCAGCTCTGCCACTTCCGTGAGCAGCTGGAAGGTGCGTTTGAGTCTGCTCTGGACTTTGCTGCTACATATTATAAATGCTGCGTTGGGATCTGGCAGTGGGACCCAACCCTATGAAAGTAACAGTTATGAGCCAAACCACACATACATATTTTACACACTACCTGTAATAAAAAGACTTGTTTTAAAAAAATGTTATCATCATGTAGAATCAATAAAACTCAAACGTTATCTAATTGCTTGCAAGCTTTGAAAGTGCTGCAAGGCCATTAATCACAAGTGTGTCATGATTTATTACTGTAACTACAAGTAAATATCTAAACATGAAGAGCTCCTATTTCAATGATCTACAGTAGCATGCTTTTATTCGTCCACAGTCATTGGCAAATTGGAACTGTGTCTCTGAACAGCGAAGGATACGAGTGTCTACGGAAGGGAGCTGAAATGTTTTGTTGATCTTACCTCCAGCTGTCTAGAAGCAGTGCTCTCAGATTCTTAACATTTCTCTGGCTTCGTAATATTCTAAACAAGCTGCAAATTTTGAGCAAGTCAAGAATTATTTTCAGGGCTCATTTAAGGCAAGAACTGATAATTTCCTGAACTGGCTGTATCCCATCCGTAGAGTTCATCCTTAGTTTTCAGCTGCATTGCACTTCGCTGAAAGCGTCACCTTGTCATCAGCAGAGCGGCATCGCTCACCAGTCACAAAAATGCTAAAACTTGAGTGGGGCACAGGCCCACTATGAGTCTGTGGAGGATCTTTAGAGATGGGAAACACAAGTTCAGCCCTAACTCCTTCAGCTTCTCCCCTTTTTCCCTCTGGAGCAGAGGCAGAGTTTAATCCGAGTCGCCCATTTTTGCCACGTCGTCTAACTGCTGGACAAAGAGGGGAGATCATCAGCATCTCCTTTAGTTTTTAAACTGGTTTCAGTCATGATGCTTTTTTGTGGGTTTGGGGTTTTTTTTGTTGTTGTTGTTTGTTGGGTTTTGGTTTTTGTTTTTTTTTTTTTAATTGGAAAAAGGGCAGTTACTTAGTCTTGGTAATACTGTTTTAAACAGCTTGAAATTAAAATTTTCTACAGTTTCCTCTGAAGCAAGACATTGTCTTGGCATCTCAAATAGCCTGATAGATTTATAAAAGAATTCATTGAGCTCACCTGATCTTGATATCTGGAGCACCATGGGCACATGAACATTTGAACTTTGGCTGTCATCCCCGCAGATAGCATGCCTGACATAAAAATGAGTCACAGCCTTCAACTGAATCCCTTTTAATTGTGCCTAACCAGAAAAAATCTGTGCAGTGTCTGAAAATCGGTGTGTGACAGCCTTTTTGGGAACAGAGAGTTCTTCGGCTCCTGGGCAATGCAACGTGCGAGAGAGGCGTGAGAAATGTCACTTGTTCGCAAGAGGCCACTTGAGTCGAAACGTCTCGTTGCTCAGCTGTGCCTCTCCAGAGAGAAATGCGACGTACAGCTGGCGCAAGCCAGCCAGATGCGTGAGGAGTCATTGGTCATAAAACACACCTGGGTGTTTGTAAACTATAGAATAATTTGTTTGGAGAGGAATGCCGTGTTTCCTTCCCTTTGCAGTGTCTTGCCCTTGACTGTGTTACAGTGACCAACTCATGGAAGGGTAGTATTTTCTTCGTTTCATTCTGTCAGTGAGGTCATCTGTCTACTCTCTGATTCACAGCATTTCAGTTAAGTAATCCATCTCATAAAACCCAGCATGGTGGTTCTCTCTGTCCTGTCTGGTTCGAAAGCCCATGCTGATTACTTGAGGGGAAAGGAGATGCGTACACACAAAAAATAAAAGTTGCAGAAAAGGAATCTCGCTGAATCCTCAGCTGCTGGAGGACCATCTTTTGCAGATGGCATTGATATATCCACTTAAAACACGGACCAAAAGCAGAACAAAGCTAATGCACGTTCGACCAACCAAAGCTGACACCAGACAACTTGCAAACGTGGACTAAAGATCCTGACAGTCTCACCGGTGCGTCTGGTCTGGAACTAAGGGCGAAGGCTGCTCATCTGCCTGGAGCACTGGGAAATGTGTTATTTTCCTCTCTGGCTTGCAACTTGGTTGAAATACTGGCCCATCAGTCAGTTTATACTGGTGTACTGTTCTTGGGGAGGGGAGCACGAAGCTTACACAGGCTTTCCTTGGTCTGCTGTGGAGTTGACTGATCTGGAGCTCAGCTGTTGTTCCGTCTCAGGTTAGCCGTATGTGTCCTTCAGGTCAGAAACAGATGCTTCTTCTGTGAGGAGACAGGTTCTCCATGCAACAGTCGTAATCTAAATTTTAGTCAGTTTTCCCTAGGAAGCCCTGTGAGCAACCATGTTTTGCTGTTGGATGTAAATTTGAATTATAGAATCACAGAATCATTTAGGTTGGAAAAGCCCTTTAAGATCATCCAGTCCAACCATTAACCCAACACTGCCAAGTCCACACTAAACCAATTAAAGGTAGACTAAACCATGTCCCAAAGTGCCACGTCTACCCTTTTTTTGAACACTTCCAGGGATGGTGGCTTATGAAGGTGTTTGCCCCTGGTAAATAATCTTGAAAGCAGCTTTCCCTCAGAAGTCCAGTGGTGGTGTCAGGTGCATCTTCATCTTGTTTTTTAAATAATCTTACGCTGCATCATGTCTTCCCCTTGTGTGGTGACACTGGCCTTGTTCTTCTCTCCTGCCAGACCCCTTCAGGATGCACAGAGGGGAGAATCTGCCTGATTTATCATTTCCGACTGACATGAAGAATGTGCCGCTGTTCACAGACCATGTTGATGCTTCCAGAGACATTCATGGTGAGTTCGTCCTCGGCATTTGCCCCTGATGGTCAGGTTTTGGTGTTTTCTCTATTGATTTTCATGTACTGAAAACTATTAAGCTGGTAAGTGTACAGACTATATAATCTCTTCACATGTTTCTTAAAAAAAATTTTTGCATGTGCCTAAAGCCATTCCAATAGCTACTTCCAGGAAGGTTTTTTTTGAAGTATATTTAGGCAGGAGGAGATAGGACATCTAGACAAGTTGAGTTGAAGCAGGAGTTACCAACGGCTCTTGCCTTCATGGCTAGAAACCAAATACGCATGAACTTTTTCCACAAAGTGGTCTTCAGTGTTTGGACTATTGGAGTTTAAGCAGATACTAACAAGAATTCATGGGAGCAGAAGCAGAAAGCGAAAGGGAAATAATTTGCCTGTGTCTACTGTCTTATACCTTGTTAAAAAATTATATATGCGCACATAATTTACAATGCAGTTTGTAAGGGTGAGCTAATTGAGAGAGTTGCTTACAAACTTTATCTAAACTGCTCATGAGCAGAACAGGATAGTTTATTTTCCAAGCATTGTATAGACTTTAAATTTTGGAGGGGAGTCATCAGGGTTAGCATAGTGGTTAACAAATGGTCTTTTTGTTTCATTAGCACCACATGGATCTATGATGATACCTGAACAACCTTTCTTGGGGCCCCTGTATTCTCCTGCAGAGGCTCTAGACCCATCAGCCTTCATTGGCCTGGATTCAACTGCAGAATTTCTACAAGACAAAGCAGGTGAGAAACAGATGTTTGTCTTGCTAGCTGGGCTTGAAGGATATGCAGCTGGAAGATTTTTGTGTATTAGTCCTAAAGAATCTTGGTGGGGGAGTTGATAAGTAACGTGAGTCAAGATTAGAAAGCATCCTACTGGCAATGCCAGCTCTTGGTTCAGTGTGGATGTTCTGAATATGTTAGATCACAGAATCACAGGATGGTTGAGGTTGGAAGGGGCCTCTGGAGGTCGTCTTGTCCAACCCCCCTGCTCAGGCAGGGCCACCTAGAGCCCGTTGCCCAGCAGAATTGAGCGAAGAACCTGCTCTGTCAGGTCCTGAAGTCTGTGCTGGTTATAACTCTTTCCTGATGCAAGCTTTCACTAACAATAATCACAGAAGAACATGGTGGTGTGGTACCATTCTTAAAGGGAACTGAAAAGTTACCCAAGAGTGAGCTTGCAAAACAGCTGGGTCAGTACCTTCAGCTGAAAAAATAAAGCAGTGCTAGTGTCAGTGGCAGGACTAAATGTGTTTGTTTTCCGTAGTGCCTGAAGAACATTGGATGGGAGCTCAGCATGATGCGAAGGGACCAGATGCCTCTTTCTTTGTTGAGCCACCAGGTAAAAATAGTTTTGACTTGATCTGCAGGAACCGTCTATAGACAGTTTCTGAACAGCAGAAGCAGAGCTTCTCTCCTTGTCTGCCTTTTCAAGAAACACGAGGCTGTAATGGAGTGAAGTGGGATCTGACCAAGAAAAGCACTGTTTCTGGTTCTCAAATCAATTGAGAATAGAAACATGTGTTTTAGAGAGATGTTACTTAACATGCATTTTTCTGGTTTACTGCTGTAAGGGGTGGGGAGGACCCTGCATTTTATAGACTTTACTATACAGTTATAGACTTTACTATAGTTGTATTTTTTAGGTTTATTTCTAATTTAGGGTAGCAAACTTAATATAGGCAATTCCAAGCCCAACCAACAGTAGATATTAGTGGCATGCCCTTTTGGGGGCATATCATGCAGCAGGGCTTTCGCCCGCTGAAAGCATGCCCTTTCATGGGTTTTGGGGAATAAAGTTAGCAGATGTAGATGTGTGCAAAAAAATATGTTCAGCAGCAAGTTCTGTGGATTCCAGACTCTGTCTCCATTCTGTGAGTCTCCATTACAGTGGAAGGTACTGTAAATTCCAGTTGGGATCTGTGTTCAAGCATTACTTGACACTAAAATAATAAATGGCGTGAATAAAATTTACCCTTGAGAGGAAACTCTAAGACTGTTTACTAAGTTTACTGCTGTCAAGGATTCCAGTCTTTGTACACACTAAGAGTCAAATCTGCCGACTTGAGTGCTAAGTCAGAGCACTTATGTTTACTGCTTCTAAAGGTCGGTGCAGCTGAGGGCACCAACATAGTTTTGGCTCATGCATAATCAACAGAATTTTAACTAAATTCTAATTGCAAACCTATGTACTCTGTCCAATTATCCTTAGATTATGGTTACAGTTCAATCTTTGAAGCTCCCTTGAGTAAATAATTCCATTGCGGTTGCATGTATATTATGATATTTGATCCATAATGGGATCTTTATTGCTGATTTTGGTGAGCAAGTGAAGAGGAGAGTAGTTTAACACTGGTTCTAGGTAGAAAGTATTTCTGGAGCTGGTGGCCCTACCTAGGGCTCAGGGTAGAACTGGGATGCTTTGTAACTGAACTTGCTCAACTTCGTCACAGCAATTGCTTCTCTCAAGATACAAGTGTTTGCCTAAGTATTGCACAAACTAATCTTCTGAAAATTGATGATAAAAACCAATTCTGTTTTTGTCCGACCCGACTGGGACGCTGAAGCGGGGGAGCTCGCTCATCAGGGCTGCTGCAGGCAGCACAGACCAGGCAGCACCTTGAGAGGTGATTCACGTCCTGGCAACTCCAGAAGAGACGGCTGTTTGCTAGGATCTGAGCGCTTAATCAAAATTCATTTTGTATGCCCAGTGCCCCCCACAGTGACTGAAGCAATAAAGCCGAATTTGCCGGAAAGCCCTGCAGCGGTGGCTCCTGGTTTCGTTCCTGCTGCGGTAACCGCATCCCCAGGAGAGGCTGACGCTACCGATGGACCAAAAGGTGCGGCATCAGGTAAAGCTGCCCAGCCTAAAGATTGGGGCTGGGTTTAGGCCCTCCATGAGCACGCTGTAATGGTGGAAAAAGACGTGGGCCTGCCTCTTCGGAGGGAAGTGCAGCAAGGTATTAACAAATTCCGTTGTGACAGAAGGTTTAGGTTACCTGAGTTGTGTTGGTGAGAAAGAGCGAGTCTACTCGACTTTTCAACTCTCGTGTCACAGTCCAGGAACTGATTTAATGACACTTTACTTTCTCAAAATATTAGCTCCAGAAAAATGGTAAGGTGTGTCAAGAAAGTGGTTATACCACGAGTCTGATGCTATATACGAATACCTTGAAAACTCTCGGTTTTAAAGTCCCTTTAAAGCAGAGTTTTTAAGGTATTTCTGTACAGCATCAAACTCGCGCTACATTTTGCAGCGGTCTTCAAAAAAAAAAGGGGAGGGGGCAAAACCAAATGAAAGCTAGTGCCTAATGGATCTTTTTGTTTGGTTCACTGGAATATTGGCTTTAAATGGATCCTGAAGTACTATTTTAAAACAGACTTTTTCCATTTTTCTAATTTATTTCCTTTTGCAGCTTAAGTATCTAATTTAAGATTTAATATGTTTTCCATTGTTTGGGGAGGATATTTTTAGATGTGACTCAAACAATCAGTAGAAATTTTTTTTTTTAACATCTGCTCAGCAGTATATCTGACATGTTCAGGTCACCATGCTGCATTAGAGAGTATGGGTAGTGCTTGGGGCTGTTGAAATTAATAGCTACAGAGGAGAAATCTAGTGCTTCTGGCTTTTGATAATTTGTGAAAACTTGCCTCTAGACAGCTGAAATGCTAAACTAGAACTGACCGAAAAAATCCTTTAAGGGGATCTTACGAAAATGCTAACTTAAATGCAGAGTTCGATTGTGCTGTGAACTGCCAAATGTTATTTTGAAACTAACAGCTCAGTGTTTAGTAGATATGATGTGAAAAATGAATGAGGCCAAGTTGGGCGTGAAAGAATAAAGGGCAGTTTGTGATTCACTGGATGGCAGTGTCTTTTGTGTCAAGAGTGCCAATGCTTCTGCTCAAGTTGCAGCACCATACCACCCGTGAACAGCATAAATGATATTTAAAATGAAGTGCATGTGGCTCTGGAACATTTCAGGACTCTTTCCGCTGTTGGAATACACAGCTGGGCTCATAAAGGTGACACCAAAAGTTTCTGTGTCCTGCTATATAGGAAAACCCCCCTCGTTACGATTCCTGTATATATTCTGTTGGAATGTGTTGCTCGCAGTGGATCCAGCAGCCCTGGTCTCTTGCCAGCTACGTAGCATCAGGTAGTTTTTAAGTGAAAACAAGGCATCTTTTGGCTGATGTATGTTGGGAGCAGACGGATGTCCTAACGCTGTAGTCGAGGATAGAAAACAAGGCACATGAGGCTGTAGTAGGAAAAGCATTGGGTGCATTGAGGAGCGTCAAAGACTGGTACAACTTGAGTGCGCTGGCGTAAGGGGGGGAGTAAGTGATGCTGAAAGACAAGAAGAAAGACAGGGAGCGAAAGCCCTGTCTTCTCTAGTCATAAAACCACACTGTCGGGTATTTCCATTCTGTATTTTTGTTGATTTCTGTGATCTGTGTTCCTGTAGCAGATGCAGCGTGTGTTCCTGCCTCAGATGTCATGTCCGTTTCTGCAGAACAAGCTGGGTCCGTTCTTGCAGGAGACACCAAGCCTCCTCAAGCTCTGGATGCTGGATTTCCACCTACAGCAGAAGCCAGCCCTCTTCAGGCTGTGGATGTTGGGTTTGCCTCTGCACCAGTAGCCGAGCCTCCTAACGCTGTCAGTGCTGCATCCGCCCCAGTGGCGGATACTGGCTTCACCCCAGCAGCAGATGCCGCGGCCCATTATGCTATGGATTTGGAGTTTGCCCCAGCAGAAGATGCAGGGTTTGCCCCAGCAGCAGATGCGGAATCTCACCATGCTATGGATTTGGTGTTTGCTCCAGCAGCAGATGTGGAATCTCACCATGCTATGGATTTGGTGTTTGCCCCAGCAGAAGATGCAGGGTTTGCCCCAGCAGCAGATACTAAATCTCATCAAGCTATGGATTATGAGTTTGCACCAGCAGCCGATGCAGAGTTTGCCCCTGCAGCAGAAGTCAACCATCATCATGCTATGGATTCTGGGTTTGCTCCTGTAGCAGAAGCCAAGCCTCTTCCTGACATGGATTCTGGGTTTGCCTCTGCAGAAGCTAAACCTGTCTCTGCAGCTGACACCAAGGCTGCTGCACCTGAAGAGCTGATGACATCCGAGTCTTCTGTTGAGCAAGACAAGTCACCCTTCGACAAGTCTCCCGCAGGTGAGCGCGTATGCCTGAAAGCTTCCTTCAGGCTTGAAATAGCTTGGCAAGCGGTGGGAGAAGGCCACACTAAGCTGGCCACAATAAGCTGGCACCAGCACTCTTGGTAGCGCATCGTGATGGCTACGCAGATGCACAATTGTCTAAGACTGTCAAGTAAAAAGCGTATTTTTTTAGTAGTTAAGATTATGATATGCCTTGCACAACCTTGCGCTAAACATCTTAAGCAGAGCTCAGTTCTGCTGTCAAGATACAGACAGAGGAAGTGCTTCGCCAGGATTTTTTGCTTCTAAAATGTAAAAGTAGAATAGCTTAATGATGGTTTTCTTTCTTTTTTTTACTTGGCATTCTTAGCAGTGATGTATGTTTTTTAGGACAGCCATAGAGACATTCAGTTCATCCCTGTTAGTATGTACTTTCGTATCACTGTCATCCTCAGCATACACCGAAATCTCTGCGGATCCTGTAGGACGCAGTGGTTTTGAACAAAGCTTCTTATCGTGAAAATAGTTTCTGAATAGACTGACAGGGTTTGTTGATAATTTGGTGACATTTCTTTGGAATGACTATAGGCGTTGAAATGGCGAGGCAGGAATTTTGGCTTTTTCCATGTGGGGGACAATGGATGTTCTGTGCTGCACAGATTTCTCAAAGGACACTATCCTTTCAGAGAGAAAATGACCATCAAAATGTAACAAATAGTACTGGGCAGAGGCAGTATATGTGGATTGATTGCAGAAAGAGTTGGAGCGAGATATTTTGTTCCTTACTTTCTAATAATCTTTAGTTTAATGATAAGAATACATTTCAAAAGAGAGAAGTTTAATAAAAAAATCCCTGCTAGAATGTAGTAACTGAGGCATAGGTGCGTGAAAGAAAGAGTAAATACCGGGCAATACAGGAAGATTTGCTTTAGCAGAACTCTTAGGCTTTCAGGAGTGGAGAGCTGCTAGAAAGTGCCTAAAAAGCAGGTGGGGTTTTGGGGTTTTTTTTGAAAGTGAGGAAAACCTTAAGTTTCTTGCGGAAGATAAGAATTAGGTGAGGAAGTGGTTTTTATCTTGCTTAATCTGATCTAAATTAAAAATAATACAAATTTTTATTCTTTGTGTTCTGTTTGCAGAAGCAACTGCAAATGTGGAACAAGAATTGAAAGTCCCAGAAGCTTGTGTTGATCTTTTGGAGAAAGCTGAAGACAGCAGACCACCTCCCAGCCACCATGAGGAGCATCTTCCAGAACAGACGAACCATCTTTCAGAACCAACAGGTGAGAAATGCAAACCAGGGTATGAAACTGGAGCCAGCACTTCACTATCAGCTAATTCTGCCCCACCACCTACGTTCTTTCTCACAGACACCGGTCTCCTGCCTTTATGAAGGAAAACGCAACAAAGGTTTAATTTCGAGAAGGTTATTAGTGTGTGCTAGCATGGGGACTGTTATAAATAGAAGACAGTCTTAACATTTCAAATTACCATCATATAACTTGTTTTTTTCTTCCTCATTCATAGTTGTTGTACCAATGTCTGTCATAATTCTTTTTTCTAATTTAAATTTAAATAACATTAATTACATATAGAACTGTTCTCCAATGTAATTATGTCTTCCAAATTAAAACTTGTTATAATTATGTGTAGCTAGGAATTTTGTAGCATCTGCATGAATATGTTCTAAGGTATATATGAATACTAGATGATTAGCATTAGATAGGGACTCCAGACTGATAATGGAGTATGTTCTGGATTTGAGTTCCAGTGGGAAGCTAGTATAGTCTGAATTTGGTTGATACAAAGGGGGGGACACCCCAAAACCCCAAACCCTCACCGTGTGCTTAAGCCCCAAGACAGTCTTTGCTTCCTGTTTTACCTCCACCTTGGCATGTCTGCCAAAATATAAAATTGCTGCTTAGAACGGGGTTGTGAGGAGATAATACATAGTAGACTACCGTGTCTTATAAAACTTCATTCCTATTAAAAATAAAATAAACCCTATACCCTTTCCAAGGGCTTGCATTTAAACTGCAGGTTGCCTGTCTCCGTAAGAACTGAAGCATTCTGTTCATATTTTTCATATTTCAGTTCCAGTGGAAGCAAAAGAAGCTGTTGCACTAGAAAATAAAGACCTCCTTCCAGAAAAATCTGTTACTCCTGTGGATGTTACCATTACAGAGAAACAAAAGGAGGAGGCTGAACACAACCATGTCCAACATGCAGAACCTCAGCAAGAAAAAACTCTGCAAGAGCCCACAGGTAGAATATAAATAATAATTCAATTTTAGAATGGAAATGTCCTCTGTGAACTATTCACCTTTTACTGACTGCATTGCCACTTGAGCAAGCAGAAATCTTTTTTGCACCAAGCAGCTGTGCGGTGCTTTGCATTCATCGGTGATTCTGCTTGCACTTTGCCTCTAATCCCTGCCCTCTTAAATACTCTTTTCCCCTCCTTGTTCACTGGACTAGAGGCCCAAATATGGGTGCTGCTAGTACTTTATCACTGGGACTGCCTTATCTTTTCTGCTGTAGAATTGAAAAGCTCACCATCTTTTTGCCGTTACCGCTAGCTCTTTATTTTGGTATTAAAAAGGACCATTAATTCTTATTACACTATTCCTAGTGAAGACCTCCTTCCAAATTGAGTTTTGTAATTACCAAAGAAAAATGTAATTTTTTTTTTTTTCCTGCTCCACTAACCCAGCCTCTCCGATGAGCTGTTATTGCTTACACTTGTGACTGGAGGCTGATTTGTGGGCCAGGGCTGACTGACAAACGACTGATGCTCTCCTTAAAAATCGGTGCCTTGTAGCTAAGGAAACCTAGCGCTGCCTGTAACGGCGTACAGCAAGTGACTCCTGTTGCAGAGGTTCTGCCTTCCGCTGCTTCCACCGTGGGTGCTGTGGGAAGCTCGGCTCTCTTGCTCCCCCTTCCCCGTTACGCCCCTTCCCTAGTCTCATCTTTCCACTGATCTTCTATTTTCACGTTTTGGAAGGATGCCAGTTAGGGATATAAAAAGTGTATCTGTTTTCTTGTCTTGCTAAGACAAAATGGATCCTTAATGCATTTGTAAAAAGAGATAGCATGTCCTTACAAGAACTGTTGCTTTTCGGTGGGGTAAGAGCATGTATCGGGAATTCTGTCTTTTTAAATAGCATTGACGTACTTATCAGTAGTAGTTTAAATAGGTTTTGTGTGTAAATGTCTATCCCAGCCCTACTGAGGTGGATTTAGAATTAGCGTGGTATCAGTGCTGGAAAATTCTGCATATATGACTGTATGGACTGTTTTAGATGGGTAAAATCACATATATAGTATATTTATTTTTTTAAAAAAAAAGCAAATAGTTGCTTCGATGTTTGAGGAGGCTTCCTGTATTCCAGGTCTACCTACTGCACAAATAAGGCAAGCTAACAAATCAAGTGAACGCAGGTTTGGCAGAGCAAAACCTGCACCAGTGCCTATTGCAGATGTGCCAGAGGAACGTCTGATAGGTCTCCCACAACAGAAGAGTACTGCCCCAAAAGTAGACCCCTATTCTGTAGCGGAACTTGGATGTGTGGCTGGAACATCCCCTCGCACTAGGGTTTCACATAAAAAGGCAACTGAGCAGCCGTCCAGTGTGCTGTCGGAGTTTGTGGAGAGCTGCAGAGATGTACCAAGGGAGAGCTGGGATTTGGAAGGTTCCCTGGCCATTGTGAAGAAAAAGAAAAAGAAACCAAAACAAAAGAGAAACCAGCTGCCAAGAGCAATGGAGTTCTGGGATGAAAACGTAACAGTCTCAAAAGCTCCTAGAAACTCTCCATTTGCTGCTGAATTGCAAAAACCAGATGTCCGTCCCGTAACGCCTGCTGAAGCTCGCAAAGAGCAGTCGGTTGCCTCAGGAAGCAGAGCTTCAGATATGCCAACCGATGCTAAAATAATAACTGCAAGTCATATCCTGGAGGAGCAAAATGCCTTCTCAGTGCCAGCACCAGCACAGCGGGCCCCAAAACCCAGCATGCCGCTAGAATCTGTGTTGGATGCAAAAAATGGGGCCGTCAGGAAAACAGAAGAAATGAGAGGTGACGGTTTGATGCTGCAGTCTGAAGGCAAAAGAAAAGAGGTTCCCGCGCAGCAAGTAGGCAAGACTAAGGTGGGGGAATCTGTTACAGCAAAGGTGCCAACCGAGCCTATGGAAAGAGATTTTCTTGATAAAAATGAGAAGAGGGAGTATAAAGAGTCAAAATGTGCTGACCTGACGCCATCTCTTTCGGGAGCGAACAATCTAAGCAAAGTAGAAACTCCTTTAGAGACCAAACCTTCAGAATTGCTCCTTTCTGATAAAGGTAAGGAGGCGAAATGCACATCTCCCGGGCGTGAAGCACGCAGCGACAGCGTCCACCGCGAGCTTCAGCCTTCCAGTGGGTCGCTGGAAGCAGCAGCAAAGAAAAGAGGCAGTTGTGAAAAAAGCAAAGGGCTTGAAATGGAATCCCTCAAACAGCCCGCTCTTCTAGAGCCCGCGGCCCCGTCGGACAAGCCTCCGCACGAGCCAGAGGCAGCTGGCGAAACTAAACCAGCGTCCTCCGATAAATGCGCGCCCGTTAGCGCGGAGGGAGTAACGAAGACTCCAACAGATACTGCTAAAACGCCTGCTACACCATCAGTTTTACCAAAACCTGCGGAAGTCACTGCTTTGCGAAACAGAAAGGCTGACAATTTTTCAGAGCAGCCATTTCTTCTGTCGGCTCAGGCTGATGCAACCAACCATCCCGCCTCTGCAGAGGCGGTGGACAGAGCGATGGTAGCAGATTCCCCTGACAGAAACAAAGGGAAAGGATTTGCTGCGTTAGAGCAGCAGACTGGAAAAGATCCCAATATTGCACATGGGATGGACAGACCTAAAAAAAAGCGTGGTGAAGGGAAGGTAAAAAAAATCAAAAGCTTCTCTGAGCAGACGATGCTTGCGGAGGATGTAAGCAGATTTACTGACGGAGTGAGGACAGCTGAGGCTGTAAAAGAAAGGACTTTCCCTGATAAAGGCAGAGGTTTTGCTGCACGAGGACCTCCGTCAGTAAGCATTACACACGCTCATCCTGCAGACAAGCCAAAAAAAAGAGGTAGTGATGGAAGAAGTAAAAAAGGCGACAGAAGTTTTTTCCAGCAGCCTTTTCTTGAGAGTAAGATGGACCCAAGCAGTTTTCCTGATGTAATCGATAAAACTAAGGAAGTTAGTGTTAGTGATAAAGGCAGAGAGAGAGGCTGTATTACTGCTGAGTGTTTTCAGGAGAACACATCAGACGTAACTAAAATGCAAAGGTCAATTGAACTGGTAACAGAGAAGCCTAAAGAAAGCGTTGGGAAGAATGAAATGGCTGATTTGGGTGCTGTAGACCAACCCTTCCTGCTGGAGGGTAGGAGAGAGGAAGCAAAGCATCTTGCTGTGGCTGACACGATCAGCAAAACAGAAGAGGTAAATTTGGTTAGTAAAGGCAAAGAGGCTGGAATCACTGCTGCAGGTGAATCAGTTGTGATAAGTTCTGATGCCGCACTGGTGGCAGACAAACCTAGAAAGAGGTGTAGTGATGGGAAAAGAAAAAAAACTGAAAAAAGTCCTTCGGGGCAGGCAGCTGTTCTGGATGCTGGGGTGGAAACAAGCAGTCTTCCAAGCAAAGAGAAAGTGGCTGGAAGCACAAAAGAAATGACCTCTGATAAAGATACGGTGTCTGGTTTTGAAAGAGAGCTTTTGCTGGAGAATCTGACAGGTATAACCAAAGAGGTGCTGGAAAAGCCTGAAATACAGGCTGGCAGTAGAAGTTGTTTCTCTAATCAGCCAGTTCTTTCAGGTCATAAAATAGAGACAGCAGAGCCAGAAATAGTCAACACTAAAGAAACTTGGCCCGTGAATAAAGGTAAGGAACCAGATAGATCTGAGCCTCTCCCAGAGCACAGGGCAGATGCGGCCGTGGCACACAGTCCCGCCACGGAACTGGTGATGGACAAGCCTAAGAAAAAAAGTAGAGAAGTGAAAGGCAAAAAGGCTGAAAACAGTCTTGAGCCCTCTGTTGCACTGCGTCCAGGCAACATCCCTGCAGTAGGTGAAGAGGTGGGAAATACTAAACACGCTCAGTCATTTGATAAAGGCAGAGAGACTAATTCCAGTACTTCAGGGAGTCTGCTAGGTGACCTAACTGATACTGCTAAAGTACCAGCTCCTGCTCTACACCCAAGTAGTAAAGAGAAAGGCAAAAAGGTGGAGGCTAACCTGCAGCAGCCATGTCTTCTGGAGCATAAAGGAGGTGCAGAGATGTTTCCTCCTCGGCACATGGAGACAAGTGACAAACCTGAAGCAGAAAGTCCCGCTCCTTGCAGCACGGGGGGTGGACTTCCTATCCTAGAGCATCCAGCAGTGGCAGATCACACTTTGGCCACAGTTACTGATAGATCTAAAAAGAGGGGTTATGATGGAAGTAGTAAAAAGGCTAAAAATGCCTCTGAGCAGCCTGGTTTTCTAGAGCCAAGAACAAACAGGAGAGAAGTACAGCCTCCCGTAGGATCGGAGATGGAATACGGAATGGAAGACATGGATTTGGTAGATGAAAACAGAAATATTAAAAACTTTCCCATTGGCCCTCAAATGGTTTGGGATAATAAAGGAAGCGGCTTTGAGTCCTTTGCTCAGACTGCAGTAAGCGGCTCTGCTAACACTGGCAATGTTTCTTCTGGCTTCCCAAAGCAGGCGGATGAGGGTGCGAGAAGGAAGGGGCTTCCTCCTCCCGAAGCGGTGGCAGAGAGCAGCAGCAGCAGCAAAGAGCCTGCATCGGGTGCTGAGGAGGAGACACGGGCGCAGAAGTCGTGCAAGCGACCCGTCGGTGTGGGAGACGAAGAGCCTGGAAAAGACGTTTCAAAGGAAGGTGGTAGAACCACAGAGGCTGGTTCCCAGGATGGGGGCGAGGCAGGTCAACCACTTCCTTTGGACCATTCAGTTAAACAGGACGTTAAGTCAAAGAAAGACGGAGTTCACCTTTCTCCCGTTGCAAAGGTGGATGATAAAGAAATAAGAACCACTGATAAAAACCGAAACGCTGACGGCGCTTCCTCAGACCTCCCTCAGAAGGTGGCAGGTTCAAAAAATAGGCCAGCTCTTGTAGATGCCAACGGGACGGAGAGACGCGAAGCAGCCATCTCCAAAGGGACGGAGAGACGCGAAGCAGCCATCTCTCCTGGCGAGCCGGACGCTGGGTGCGCTTCCCCAGAGCTCGCGGCGGCACCCGAGAGCGGGGCAGGAGCTGCCGTGTCGCAGGCTGCGGCAGAAGCGCTGGCGGAGGGTAAAGCTGGAGAGGCTGAGCTGGGTGGAGGCAAGAAGAGCGCGCAGAGCTCGCTGAAGTACCCGGGCAGTCTGGACAATAAAGCGGTTGAAGCAGAGCATGCTGGTGTAGATCTGACAGCTGCCCAACCAACCAAAGCAAGTCCCAAAGATGAGGAGAGAGGTCATTCCCAGCCTGCAGAAGAGGGTGCTGCTCGCGGTGGGGAAGCTCACCTGAAGGATGCTCCGGCGTTGAAGCCTGAAGGAGATAAACCTGAAGCCGCCACTAAAGAGAAAGACGAGGAATGTGAACAAAAAGCTGTGAAGGAGGCGAAGAAAGAGCGCGTTAAAGCAGCAGAACAGATCAAAGGCTACATGAGACCCACCAAGTCAAGAGGGGTGCCACCTCTGCCAGCCAGGTCTGCTGCTCCAGAGCGAGAGAAGCAAAGGCAGCCGAAACCCGCTGGTATGAGCCGGCAGCGGCAAGAACAAGGTGTGTGCGTGTGACTTGAGCTAGCAGCAGTAATCCAGGCAGCTTGCGTGCAAGGCCCTGCTATCTGTCAGTGCGTTGGCATGAATCCGTGGTCGTTAATCCTGTGTGGCACAAGCGAGTGTGGCATGACTGGGTTTTTGGCTGATCTTAAAAGGCTGTTAGTTCTGCTTGCCTGTCTCACAGTGCTAATTCCCAAAGTTTGCAGGATTGACAGCTTGGTCTAAGTTCCAGAACTCTTGATTATTGTTTTTTTATTATTATTATCCATTCAGAGTTAATTTTACATACACATTGTAGAACACTTAAGTAAAGGTGCACTTTTTGGTGTTAAGTTCCATTAGCTTCTTGTCAGCCGAGGCTGAAAGTGACCCTCGGCTGCGGCGCAGCGGTGAGCATCGCGGTCGCTGCATGGCACCGTGTGCCACTGGCGGGCGGGGAGCGGGGTGTTCCCGTGGGAGATCGCTCTCACCTTGCAGGGTTTGGCGTTAATCCTGCCTCAGGCTAACTGCAACCATCTACTTTTCCTCCTGCAATTGGTTAAGGACTTTATCTCAAGCTACCTTGAACTGCTGCATCTGTAAAATGTGTTTCCTTCTAGAATAATCAGCTTTACTAAAGCAGAGTTGTAACAAAACGAGAGTGGGACTGATAGAGATTTTAAGACTTTATGTCTCTGTTGAGACTATGGATGGGCTGGTGAGCGTTTTGGACTGTTTACCCTGGCTGTTGTTCAGCGAACAAAATCCCTGTACTCATAGGAAATGAGATGGAATTAATTTCGTAGAGTTTAATGAAGTTCATAGGAATTTTGAAATGGAGAATATAGTATGGATAGAGATGAAATTAAAAAAAATATTCTTCTGCTTATTCTAAACCTTCCTCAGAAAGAATTGGCATCTTCTCTGTGAATCCCAGCTTGCGTAGATGGGCTAGGGAAGTTTATCCATGCCCTTAGGTGCTCTTAGTTTTTGCTTTGTCATCAGGCATGAAAGTTTGTTCCTGTTTCTGTTTCTGCGGAGTTCCTTGCTGCCAGTTTGCATGATGCAGCCGCTAACTTAACCAACCTAGAGCTCAAGTGTGCCTTAACATGCTGGTCAGGTTTTTGAGAGGTTTTGTAATTTTAATGAGTGTTGCATAACCTGAAGTAGTTCTATTTTAGTGAAAGTGGTGTTCTCTGCATGAACTTGTGCCTGCAGAAGTAATGTTCTTTGGTGCATGATGCTACAAAATAAAGGGAAAGCTAAAGGCAGCATCTTTTTAAAAAAAAAAAAAAATCTTTAAAGCCTTTCCATTGTCTGCTAGAAGTCTTTATTTTCCTTTGCTAACTGCTGTATTCAAGGGAGCAGAATTTTAGTAGCAGATCCGTGCAAAAACGAGAAGCTCCTCCTGCATGTTTTGCACAGGTAAAGCGTGTCTGGAGTTGAAGGGTTCCTGGTTCAGAGTAGCACATCAGCGTGTAAGTTGGCACATACTTTGCATCTATAAGTTGGCCCGACCTAAGTTTGCACAGGACTTTAATAATATTCAGTTGCTTCCCTCCTTTTCAGCACTCCATAGACTCACGGTTGGTTGTTTTTAAGAGAAGCTCTGAGTGACTGAGCTTGTTTTGGAAATGCTGGTTGACGTGTTCCTATGGCAGCTTCAATGCGAACGCTGTCGGGGCGGGGCTGCCGAGGAGCGCGGGCGGCAGAGCCGGCCCCTGGCACAGCTCCGGGCAGTCTCGTGGTGACCGTGCAACGCCTGGGCCGAGTGACAAAGCGTAAGCTGCGGTCGAGCTCGTAGCCGGGGGGGAGCAGGGAAGCAGATTTGCTTCGCCATCCAGATACGTTGCCGAGCCTTGTCTCTCTTTCCATCCTCTGCCCAACTCATAATGCAGCAGCCGTTCAGCGAGTTGCAAAATGCCAGCAAAACCCGGCCGGAATCCCTAAGTTAGCACAACTGGTGTGGAAGTGCCTTCGGCTGGATCTGAGGATGCAACTGTGAGTTCATGCAGCAGCTGAACACAAGTTAAAACCAGAAATCAGTGAAGGGAAGGTGTTGAGATTTCAAGGCCGTGAATGTGAGTGTGCTTGTTTACTGCACAGAGAAGAGCTAAAGGGATCCAGGAGATCGTTATTATAGTGCGGATTTTCATAGCATCATAGAATGGTTTGGGTTGGAAGGGACCTTTAAAGGTCCTCTAGTCCAACAATTCCTATTTTCACTAAGTTGATGGGGCCATGGACTGTTACGTACCTCCTACGTGCCAGTTCAGCCTCCTGTTAAGGTAACAATTCACTGCTATAGGTTTTATATTTTCACCTATCACCAGAACTTGGCCAACACTTCATCTGTATTTGTCAGGCAGGACTGTGAAGCTCACACTTTGCAGCATCTAATATCCGCCCATGTAAGCTATTTTTCTTTGTGACGGGCAGTCGGTGATCTACTATCAGAATAATGCACGTCGGTATTTTGGAGGATCTTCTGCTGAAGTTTAGTAACTGCAGTCTCTTCAGCCAGGCTCCCATGTCTTACACCGTGTGTTCTAGAATAACAGGACGGCTTTCCTAAATGCATCAGCTCCTGTATGTACTACTAAAATAGGTATGAGCTTTGTGATACAGCTCCCTTCGGAGTCATGGCAACTGTGATGCTGCAGATTTCTCTCACTGACGGAAGTTGTATGTATCTTTTATAAACTAGGCCTGCAAACTTCTGGTTTTTTTTTTTTTTTTTCTAATTTTGACTTTGCAGCTTAAAGTTAAGAAACGTTGGATGTAAGGCTGTTCATGTAATTTGAATTTAATCCCTTATCCATCTCTTGGATTTATTTCAGCTTCTCATTTTTGTTGTTGTCATTGTAAGAACTGCCCTAGATTCTTCTGGAAAACTGTTTTATGCCTTTTAATGTCAGGAGGCAGCTGAGATGATAACCAAAACATGTCAGACATTATCAGCCTTTAAAATGTGACTGAACCTTCATGCTACCTCTTGTGTGGAATTAAAACTAAAATTGGGAATTTTATATAAAAAGCAGGGTCCTAAAATCTGTAGTGCCCTGGCTGATGTAGGGCTGGGGATCTGATGTTGAGGAATGGTTAATGGAGAAACGATGGAAGATTTTCATTCATCCAGTGTTGAGCCATTTGATTCAGATTTACTGCTAGCATCCCTCTTCCCTTTACTCCCCAAGCTGTATTTCAACATTGAGACTTTGAAAAGATTTTTTTTTTTCCCCCTCCAATCTCTCCTTAGAGAGTAGTCTATTAAAACAAATAAATTGCTTTGTTTTGGGGTGTTGGGTTTTGTGTCTTATGTTTTTGATTTGCGTAAGCTCTCCAGGAAAGGGCTGTCTTCATGTGTGTCTCTTAGAGCAATGCTCCAGTACTCAGTGCTGTGGGCTTCGGTGCCGGCAGAGGAGAGCGCTGATTGCGGAACGACGTCGCGGTCTGGGCACTTAACGCTTCTGATTTACTCTCCCGCACATGGGTTGGAGGGGCCTGCTGAAGTGCTCATCTGATGCTTAGTTTCCCTCTTTCCTCAAAAGCTTCCATCGCAACCTCTGTCGCTGCCTCCCGTGGGCACCCGCCCAGCGCCCGTCCTTTCAGCGGCGCTGATGACAAGCTGTCTTTGCAGCCCGCTGGCGCAATTGCTGCGTGTGATACGGTGCATATTTCTCAATATGACAGCTCTAAATCCCTTGTCTGTAAATAAGATACGTTTAAAAGCAAGAAATGCTGTCCCTGCTTAATTGCAGGATTTGCTTTTCTCCTACAGCCACAATGAAGCCCTTTCTCTAAATATTTCCTTTTCCTGACCGGTTTCCACTATACTGGTGTCATTATAATGTTAAGTCAGTTTAGCATTTCTACGATAACCTTTCATTCATATAACGTCTGTAATTCTGCGGGACCCCAAACTGTAATTGGGTTTGTCTTAACGTGAGCTGATGCGCTATGTGAATGCGTGAAATTAATTATTCCTCTCCCCTGAATTGGTTTAGTGGTGGCCTTGGCAGTGTTACGCTAATGGTTGGGCTGGGTGATCTTGAAGGGCTTTGCCAACATGAACGACTCTGTGATGTGTAACTCACTGCATCCATCCTGCCTGAAATCATCATCGCAAATGCCGTCGTGGACAGGTGCCTCGCAATAACAGTGGTAATTTAATAATGCTTTTGAAATGGTCGGAATAGCATCATATTGCAGCCTGTTCGTTAATTAAGACCGGTTATTTATCCCAGGTAGGTATATGAGAGAAATGGAACCCAAACAATGGCACCGGCCAGTTCTCATGCCAGGACTAAACGTATTTACGAAGCAGCAAGAGGACTTTGCTATTATCTGCTTTTCCCATAAATTTTTGTACTTGTGTGTTTGTGTTTGCTTGTGCTTTAACAGAAGGTTTTGTTGAGGTAGGGGTTCTGTCCGTAATGAAGAGGTGAGTCGAGCTTAGAGGACATTTTTGCAGATCTGTAGCTGGCAGATGCCGGGTGTTTAGAGGCCTGTTTGTCTCCTGTCGAATCAGAACAGCTCTGAACATGTTCTTTTAAGGGTTGCTCAAAACAGTTATAACTGCATATACCTTTTTTTTTTTTCCCCTGGTTGGTTTTGTGCCGTGGGTTACATTGATGCTGGCTTTTTCTCCAGCTGGACGGTCTCCTGCAGTAGCTCTCATTGAAGCTGGCACCCCATAGTCTTTGGCTAGGACTTCCCAAGTTTTGTTTTCTTCCTTTATTTTATATTCCCAAGTTTTGTTTTCTTCCTTTATTTTATATTCCTGCTCATCCTTGACACTGATTTTCGAGAAAAGCTGAGAACGAAACAAATATACTTCTGATTCTAAATTCTGCCAGATTAAGAACATTGAACATATTTCCCGAGTGATGTTGTTTAACTTCCAGGGGGATATCTGAATTTCAAGCCTCATCTTTTTGCTCACTGATGTTGCTGGTTCATTGCTTGTGTGTCATTCAGTTGACTTTGCTTTGTCACTTTTCAGTTTCCACTAGCAAATACTCCTACAATAACCAAATACTGGTAATATTTTGAGTTGGAAACATTCTTGAGTGCGTTTGAATTCTGGTTTTGGTCAATCACTAGGATTTTTAATGTATTATATGTAAATTCTGAAGTAAATGGGATTTGATCTGTAAATGTCCTGTCCTATAAAACGTGAGACTGCGTTTGAGTATTGTACGGCTCCGCACCTTTTAAATATTAAGCTTGTAGTGCAAAATTACAGCGGGCGGAACACTTAAATATTCTGGTTCACCTTTTTTTATCCTTTAGCCTGGCTTCTTCCAGACTGCGAGATGAAATGAAGCGTGCGAGTTCAGCGGGTAGTGTCAGACCTCAGGCTTCGTGTGTTGCTGCTTGTTTTACACGCAGCGCGTGTTTGGCTGAGCAGCATGACACGCGTGTGTATACGAACATACAGACGAGCGAGCGTACAAATTGCAGTTTTACGGTCTTGGCTTTTATAGACAGAGAGTATCCTTGACGGTTCCGGTCAGTCCGATCATTGTCTGTGATTGGTAATAACACTTAATTAGAGATCGCATTAATTGGAAATGCTGGCAAGGAGTAGCTCATCCTGGAAAGTGATGTTGCCTTAGAAACCGGTGCAAAGGATTGCACAGAAATGATTGTGTTAGATAAAAAAAAAAAAAAAAAAAAAAGCCAAACACCAAAAAAACCCAGCAAAGGCATTAGAAGGGATAAGCAATAGCTTCGGGAGTGAAGCAAAAATAGAAACACTAGGCTGATTCATCTGCTGAGGCTGGAAGCCTGCAGATTGGGCATTAAGTGGTGACGTGTTGATGTCGTGATCTTTGGCTGCTCTGGTTGCTGGCACTGGCTGGGCCTGGGCAGCCGTGGTTTACCTGCTAAAGCCCACTGAAGTAGGTAGGGATTTTTTTTGCAGTTTCTTCAGCACGTGGGTATGTCTTCCCTCGGAAAATGCTCGTGTTGAGAGGTACAATGTAAGCATCAAAATGTATCTAAGCAGCTCGGATAAATGACCACAGATGTGTTTAATGTTGGTGTGCTCCATGTGCTCAGCTTCCCTGACAGGCTCATTGGTGTCAGCCGTACCTGTAAGAAAAGAAAGGATTTAGTGATGGTAAGAGGAGGTGAACAGGCAAAGCACAACCTTCCTCCTTGTGAAACAGGCTGCTGCCTCACCACCGAAAGGTTGAGAGGGGCTCCAGGCAGTGGGCGAATCTCTACGTCCAGAAGCTGGACCAGGGTCTGACTTATAGAATCATAGAATCATGGAATCGTTTAGGTTGGAAAAGACCTTAGAGATCACCCAGTCCAACCATTAACCTACACTACCAAGTCCACACTAAACCAATCAAGGGTAGACCAGACTAAACCATGTCCCCAAGTGCCACCTCTGCCCGTTTTTTGAACCCCTCCAGGGATGGGGACTCCCCCACCTCTCTGGGCAGCCTGTTCCAATTCTTGACCACCCTTTCCGTAAAGAAATTTTTCCTAATTTCCAACCTAAACCTCCCCTGGTGCAGCTTAAGCCCATTTCCTCTCGTCCTAAGCCCATTTCCTCTCGTCGACTTGCAAGAGCTTATAATGTTTCACTGCCATTATCTGACACATTCTTAAAAAGAAGGGTGGCAGAGAGCCAAAAGGATTGTGAAACCCCAGATTTGATACTTGAGGAGTACGAAATCTTCCTCAAAGTTGAACTAAGGGTAAGAGCAGTGGATGGGCTTCCTTTCACTGAGTCTCGAACCCTTCTAGCCCAGCTCCTCTTCAGCATGGGCCCTTTCTCATTTGAGTTGTTTTTCAAAATCTGTCCAAGTCCTCTTGTTTTCTGAGCACCCTCCCACGCTTTCCTGGATATCTTTCATTGACTAGTACTGCTTCTCTTCTAATTCTGCAGAAAATTTAAGCTTTGTCAGAATCTGAAGGAAGAAGCGGGACCGAAGCTCCGGTGTCAGGACTGCTGGTTGTGTGTTGTGAGCGTTGGTGACTTCTGGTCTTGCTGAAGGCTTAGCACAACAACCGTGGTGTATCTTCAGAAGCAGAATATTAATAAATTTAAAGGAAAAAAAAAATGTGTTTGGTAGAAGGTAGAGGCACTGGAACTGAGAAGGGGTATCTGGAAACAACATGCTGTAGGCAGGGTGAAGCTGTTGGAAAGCTCTCAGTGTATGAACTCTACGTTACCTCCATTAATGTCCTGAGCGATTAAATATTAGATGACTTTAGAGATTTTTTTCACAGCTAAGCATTCTCCTGCTTGAGTATCCCAGGTATTGAATATGGTTCATTTCCTACATTAAAAAAAAAAAAAACCACCTAGCAATGGTGGTTGTTACTGGCTGTATATTGACATTATGGCATAGTCAGGCTTTTCTTTCCAGTGATGCAAATCTCTTCTGTGATACCGGTCTCTGAAGTACAAACCCCCAAATCAATGTGGGTTTTCTCCTCTGTCTATTGTAAGTGGTAGCTGGGTTTTGGGTTTTTTTTTGGTTGGCTGGGTTTTTTTTTAAAAAAAAACCAAATAAAAATCTCCCAGGTGGTTTCAGGTAGCTTTACCAACTTGTTCTCGCTCCTGGTGAAGTGCGTTAAGTGGTCTCTAATGGCTTGAGATTTGCTACAAAAATCTTGGTTTGGAATTGACCAAGCGATGGAGGAGTAGCGGTAATTACATGGCACTGGATGACCTCAAGGTCTGCCGTTTTGGGGCGCAGGCTCAATGCTTTCAGAGGGAGCACGCGCGTGCAAACCTTAGTCCTACAGCAGTTAGGAGGGAGAATGCGCGCCTTGAGCTAGGGTCCCATTTTCCACTAGCAAGACACCTGTGAATATTTGAAAGTACAGAGAAATTGTTGAGGCCTTCTGAGAAGTGAAGTTTGTGGGTGGAACTATTCTGGTTAATTAGAGGGTGTCATGAAAGATTCATATAACTTACAGTTCCTTAGTCATTGTTTTTAAATATAGCAGCGTCTTAAATCCAGAGCTTAAATACAAGTAGATAAATGTGTGGATTGTAGGATTTCTCAGCAGCAGGTTAAATTCAGGGGGCGTAGTGTAGCTTGCAGTCTCCGGGTGTAAAAATACATTTATTCTCAGTTAAACTATAGGAGGGAGTCCTTTTACTGCATCAGCTCTAAGGACAAAATTTCCTCCTGGACTGGAGTATACTGATGTCTGTAAAGTATTGTAACCCTGCTTCAAAGAAGATGGTTTGCCTTAGTCGAGGATTAATCTGTACCAGGCACTTAAGAAAAAGGCAGCTCTGCAGTTTGGTGCTAATGCAATAGTAGCGATCCGGATACCGGTGGCTGCGAGGCTGAAAGCAGTCTCCAGCGCTCTTGGGTAGGCTCCCAGTTTAACCAGGGGAACAATGTCCAAATCAAGAACCGCAGTTAGAAAAGCCTCGTCGAGGATGCTGGATGTAGAGGCTTCGCAGGGTGGCCGAGTGGTGCACTTAATAGGTGTTGAGACTGGTTTGGAATAGATCAACACAAAATGTGAAATGCTGGGTGTAAATTAAGTGCAATAGAAAAAAATGCAGCCCAAAAATATTGTAAAACATGCTCACATTTAAAAAAAAAATTATTTAAAAATCAAGTTTACACTATTTAAGACTGCAAAACCTCTCCTAACCTGTCCCATTTCATCCTTTCCAGCTTTGTCCGCTTGCTTATATGAGTGATGTGGTTTGTGGATTGTGAAATCCTCATTACAGCAACACTTGTGATCACTGTTGACTCCAAAAGAATATATTAAAATTCACTGAAAACAAAGCCCTTGCGCTGAAAGAGGTCATTCTGTGCCGTAGTGTTTGGGGTTGGGCTTGGTTTGGTTTTGTTTAAGGGGAGGAAAATTGCTCACCTTAGTTCCTAAGTATTCTTAAGAGTTGGTTCATCGGCAGGAATTAATACTTACAAATGCACTGATCATAGAAGGGTTTGACGGAGAAAAAGGAGACGGCAGTATTTCCCAAAATGTGTAACAGCCCAAGAAATGCTGCTCGCAGAAAAATGGTTTCACTGAGATGATTAAAGCCCCCACTAGCATCTCGCCGGGGACGGGTATTTCTGTTACGGAAGCGTATTATTCCTCTTGATTTTTACAAAAGGATAAAACCTGACGCTTTCGTTTGAACTAGTGGCTGGATCCAGTAAATGCCGGCGTGCGGCAGGCAGGGGGTGGGGAGGAAGGAGTTTTGTCATGAATACAGGGGCACGGTGTGTCGTCACCGGCGCTGCCGGCTCGGCTCGCTCCGAGCTGGTGTCACAGCCGCGGGAGGGAGCGAAGCGGTCGGAGATGTCTCTCTCGAACAAGCAGCCCGCATCGCTCTCCGAATACAGCCAGCTGTGCAAAAGCAAGAACGCGGAGAGCTTCTCGGAAACCTTCCACTGCATGGAGTCCCCGAAAGACTTCGGCAAAACTGAATTCGAATGGCAGAGGACTGAGGGGAAGCTGAATGAGATTGGCTTGAATGTAAACTCGGGGGGACCGATTAAGGATGGGCTCGTTAAGAATGCCGGTTTCACGGATGAGGACAAGCTCTGCTTCTTTGAAGGAAAACTAGACAAAGAGCTAAAAATAGCTCAGAAAGACAAAAGAGAAATTGAGGTGCAAGGCAAAAAATACCAGGCAGCTGCAGGTCACCTTGAGAGCTGGTCTTTGATTTCTGAAACGTTTCCTTCTGCAGAAGGGAACTTTGCAAACCCTAAAACTACAGATTTTCATGTGGGACAGGCAGGAGCTGAAAAATCTGGTCCTGGGCTGGGTAAAAATGAAGCCATCACCGATCAGGAGAAAGCAGCCGGTAAGGCTGGAATGGAGACCAAATGCCAGCCAGACCCAAACCTGCCCCATCTGTCTGTGTCGGAGAGCGATCCCGGCAAATACGTGAAGGAACAGGAAATCAGTGTCTGGAACCCAAATTTCCACCCTATCCTGCCTAACAATTCGGGGTCGAAAGAAGCAACCGTGAAAAAAGATGGAGCCCCCAGCTATTGTGTAATTGGGGTGGTTAATGACAACTATGTGCAGAGCGGATTTTCTTCTTCCTCAACGGCATCTAAGCCAGAACCCCCAACTACCACCGTAGAGCTTGCACAAGATGACTCCAAAAGTAGTTACTTTAATAATACCGCTGAGATGGAGGAGGAGATGGAGGACAAGCTGAGCAGTGCAGATGACGGCAATTTTCTGAACAGGGCTGCCCACCAAAGGAAGGCAATGAGGCGTGCAATGTCAGAGTGCTCTCACTTGTCGGTGCCCCTAACCCTTAACCTGGCTGATAAATACCCCGAGCCCGTGCTTCGAGAAGACGTCGCCACTGGTCTGCTCTCTCCTAATAGCAGCCTGACCCAGTGCTCGAGCCCCACGGCCAGAAAGCCGGGCGCTCCGATGAAGAGGTCAATGACTGTGTCGGAAGAGCAAACATCTGTCTGCAGCTCGGGTCCCGAGCAGAGCCGTGCGGGGCTGCCCAGCCTGGTGGTGAAGGAGCATCCGTGCCTCCCGGCAGAGGAGCCGGCTGCCAAGAAGAGAGAGGAGTGGAACGGCGGCAGCAGCTCGGTCAAGAAAGAGCTGGGCAGCCCGGGTTTGTATCACAGCAAGCTGGAGCAAATCCCTGAAATCAGCGGCCAAGACAAAGAGAGGGAGGAGGTGGCAGCGAAGAGGGAGAAGAGAAATGCCACCGATGGAGCTGCTGGGTTTGATTCTCCGAAAAGCAAATGCACCGAGATGGAACCCAGCAAAACTGTTCCCCTGGAAAGAAAAGAAATTGAGGTCAGCGATGTGCAGAGCTCTCTGTCTCCCAAGCAAGGAGATCCACCACGTGATGGTATGTTGCTAATTTTTACCTCCCTGGGGAGCGAGCGGACGGTAGCTAGGAAGCGACTGACTGACTTCGCAGACTGCGGGGAGGGTGGGTGGCTCAGTGCACCTGAAAAGGCCGGCACGGTTCAGGTTCCGGTAGGTAGAACAAAGGATGTATTTTTGGATAGGTGAAAATGGAGGGAAAATGTAAAAAAAAAAAAAAAAATAATAATTTGCCTGGCTGGTTCCACAGCATTTGTTGCAGCAGCAGCCGTGAATTGCTTGCTGGGATCCTAAACCTGATGGGTCTCTCTCCAGTACCCTCCTGCCACCCCCTCTTGCGAGCGTAGGTACCCCTCTGATTTGCAAGCTGTATTGTTAGCGTGAGGGCGTTATCGAAGTTAAAACCTTTCAACCTGCGTCAAAAAGATCTGAGGATTGGGCTTTTCCCTTAAGCTTTTAGCACCTTTTGGTGTTTCTCTTGGAGGGGGCCAGCAAGAGTAAATGGGTAGAATGATTCACGTAGTTAAGCTCTTCCTAGCTGTTCCAGTGCTGACATTCAAAGTGGAATTTCCCCGTTCCTTTCTGTAACCCCTTTCCCAAAACCCCAGTTACAATGCAGCCTTTCCCGTTGCTGAGTGTCAATAGCAGCTTGTTTTATTTTGTAGTGTTGTGTTGTTTCAATAGCGCTGTGATGTATGAGCTCAGTCTTCCCGGATTTAAAATCTGTGAGAAGAGTGGGTAATCTTTGTTCTCAGTCCTGGAACAACATCTATGGCCCTCTTGCCAGTTCAGCCAGCAATAAACCTGCTTTTTTTTTCCCAGATTTTGGGTGCGGGGATGGTCTGTGTGCTTTGTCTGTCACCCGTATTAGCAAGAGCTTTGCATGGGAAGAGGAAAGAAAATGTGTCAGGGAATAAAGACAAAAGACTTGCGTGAGAATTTTTGCATCCGAGGACTCTTGTAGCCATCCAATGATTTTTGCTAAACCTTCAGAGGATGAATATAAAACTTGAAAGTGTAATACCCCGGTGTGAGAGAGTAACACGCGGGTGGGTAGAGGGATGCGCTGTTGAGGTGTAGCTCCAAAATGCTTCGTCTGGGTTGATCAGCTGAGCTCTCCGCAGCGGTGAGTGTGGAAAGGCAGGCTCTGGGTAAGGTGGGGTGCTGCGAGAACTGCACACCGGCGTTACCTCCTCCGGATTTGCGGTGTGTTAGTGACACCCAATGGTCAGTCTGTCGGCTCCCGGCTGCCTGCGCGAGGCTCTCATCATCCATCCTTCTCCCAGCTGTCAGCAAGCGCTTTCAACAGAACCCCACGCTGTAGCTAATTAGAGTTTTACTTTTCTCTCATCATTTCTCTAAGACGCTTCAATCTGCAAGTCTCACGGTCGGAGATGGGTAGAACGAGGTTTTGGCGATACGAACCTCCCCGCTCCGACGTGCCGGCATGTCTTATCTTCTCCCCTTCCCATTTTCTCGGCGTTACCTTGTTCCTTACGGTCTGCTCGGTGCGCAGATTTTCAAGAGCGCTGGCAGTCGTGAGATGAAGCGGTGTCAGTTTTGGTGGCAGCGCCTCCCGGATTGCAGGCGTCGGTCCTTCGGAGCCCGAACAGAGGCGTCGAGTCCTTTCAGGCAGGCAGGAGCCGTCGGCTCTCCCGTTGGTAGTCGCCAGAGCTTGATATCCCTTCTAAGACGGCTTCAGTTGATGCTGTGGGTTTGCTGGCATTTTTAGTTTGACTGGGAGGTGTGCTTGTCTCTCTCACTTGGGTTTCTCAGGGGCATTGAGAGAAAATAGAGCTTTTTGTTGGCTTTGTGAACTCCTGGCCGCAAGCCGCGGTTGGAGGGGCTGCCTGCAGTCGTGTTTGCTTGGGCGCAAGTAGGAGCTGCGCAGCCGTACGCTTACCCGCGCCCAGTTTTGTGCTTAAACACCAAAGGGGCAGCGGTCTTCTTGACAGCTTAAACATGACATGAGCAAAAGCAATGTTGGCAACAAATGTGGAACACGGTGGGGGGGGGGGGGGGGGAAGTACTGTATTGGTGCACACCTTTCATGTCAGAATTTCTGGTGCACACCTTTCATGTCAGAATTTCTGGGGTGGTGGGGTTTGCTGTCATCCCCTCTGCAACTGAAGTTTATTTGCAACAAGGCGAATTAGCAGGGAGGCTCGTATTTTGGACGACGAGGAAACCAGGTTTGGGTAGACTGGCAAATTCTGTCGAGCTGAAAAGGCAAGCATTTCAAAACACAGATACGTGGGATTTTTAAATCAGAAAAACGTTTAAAACATAATCTAAGTGGATTGACATGTTTTCCCCAGAGGGTCTGAGCGTCAGCGCTGTAAAGGTCACCGAGATAGGAACACTCCGAGTCTTCTGGTTGGGCTGCTTTTTGCAGGTGGCTGGTTTGTATTACCAAGGGGTTTTTTAAGCATCTAGGTTTAAAATTTCGTGTTCTCGCAATCTTTGCTTTAACAGCGAGTTTATCATCCTTACAACCATCGGTCTGAGCGTGAAGTGATACGGTAATAACTGAGTTGGCAGACAGCTCACAGGCTTCCCTGGGCAAGAATACGATAGAATTGTAACTTCTTTTTTACTCTTTTCTGCAAAATTAACAGCTGGTTAGGTTAGGTTTGGTTTGTTCTGTTGTGTACAATGCATCAGTAAGAAATAAACTCTGGATTTCTTCTCTCCAGGAAGAAAACATAGCAGTAGAAGCAATAAAATGTTTTCCTTGTTTTATATATGCGTAGTTTAGAAATAATTTTCAGAATGCAAGAGAAAACGGGCAGAAATTCCTTGGGTGTTTCTGAAATGCTTTCAGACTTTCTATGATGAGATTTTCTTCCTCTCCCCTGTTAATAAGCAGAGAGGCGGTTATGCTAAAAATAACTCAACCAAGCAAGCGGTCTCGGCTGTAAGTATGGAACTGATTCTAAATCTGTCCTTTGCATTTTATTCACGGCTAAATTACCCGTTCATATCCTTATCAACTTCCCCTCCTTCAGCCTCAGTTTTCTCCTTGCAGGTCTCCTTCCAGTCACAAGGCAACGTGCCCAAAATGGCCAGCGTCTCTCTTTTATCTGACAGAAATATGTTTTTCCTTCTCCTTGTTAATTCTTCTATTTTTCTGCCTGTCCTATCTGTTCATTCTGAACTTAGCGCTTACATTCAGGGTAACAACTTTTATCACTTGCACCTTTTTTCATCCTAAAAATTCTTGAAAGAATTGTCCAACCTGATTCTAATCATTTCAGTGGCATCCCTCAGCACTTCTGCCAAAGGTAGATTTCCTTGGTCCTTCCCGGCCAGGGTTTGTCTGGTTTGGTGTTTTTGCTAAACCTCTGCTACTCCTGTTTTTTGCGGTGACCTAGAATTGTACATAAAGTACTTCTTTCTTGCAGATAGTTGGGTGTTAGTATGATGACACGTTTAGTTTAATTTCTTTCTAAAAATTGTCAAAAAGGCGTACCCGTTCAAATCTCTCACACACCCGCCGCAGGTATTCGAAGCAAGGAGATCCTGGCTGCAGGTTAGTCCTGATCGGAGCTGAGCCGCAGAACTTGTTCCAGTCCCTTAGTAAATCAGCGGTCACTGCAGATTCTCACCAAAACAAGCGGTCGCATTGTTTCCTGCACTGAACAATAGATCTGATTCACGTTCACATTGTGTGTACGCTGTCGTGTGATTTATTGCACGTACCTAATATGTCACCTCCAATGGTATCACCTAGATAAGCGGTGTCGTTCACCACTGCCTTCACCTTCTGCCTCTTCTCATTTTCTTTGAATTTCCTCCAACTTGAAATATTTCCTGCTCTGAAATACCAGAAATTCCAGGCCCCGCTGGACCACGCTGAGCTGGGACTGTCACCTCTGACACTCAGCAGCTCAGCGTATGCATCAGAAAAATTGTCCTGGTTTTCTGACTCTTGTTTCTTTATAAATCCATAAACAAGGGCTGCAATACAGTGTAACTTCTGAATCTCCTGGAGGGTTGTTTTGGTTGGGTTTTTTTTTTTTTTTCAGAACACTTTGTGGTTTGAATAAACACAGAATCCGAGACTTCCAACATGACTGAGTTAGGCTGTGATAGCCTGTCGCCTCAGGTTTACACAGATTAAAGTTAATTATGGGATTAGGAAATATCAGCCCAGCTACCTTGTAATGAACTAATGATACTTGTTCAAGTAATGTTAGTGGTGTGGATGGTGGCTTGCTAACAGGGCTCCTTGCCAGATGAAATCATGCTTTTAATGAGAAAGAAAAGAAAGAAAGGATCGCAGGCTGCGGGAAGGAGGCGATGAAGGCACCGGTGATAAACAACAGTGCCTGATACGGGCTGTGGATAGTTCAGTGAAAACTCTTACTTGGTGTATGCACGTTCAGCCTTAAGTATAAAATAAACAGTGGCATCTCTCAGGGACCGAGCTGAAAATCGATGCTGGAAGTCTTGTCATCATTGTGTAGATCAGGTGGGTTCCCCATTCTCTAACACCTGCTGTGCTTTCTCAAAAATGGCAAAAACTACCGGGCATTCGAGGGAGACTGCCTTCGAAGCAGTGGTTTACAGCAGACACGTGAGCTCTCCTCTTTCCCCTTCCTCCGGGGCAGAGACGGGAAGGGCAAGGAGAGGTTCAGTAGCACAAGACGGGTTGAGGGCAGCGCGTGCCGGTCTCGTGCAGGGATCGTGTTTGTGGCGGTGCAGTGCTCATCCCTGGAAATCCCTGCTGCAAGCTTGAGGTGACAAGCGTGGCAGGACTTAAAGAATGGGTACGTCAATGGATGGATCTTCAAGGTATGCTGGATAGGATAAAAGTATATAAAATGTCATGCTTCAAGCCCAAGGCCAGGGATGTATCAGCTGATAGAAGCATTAGAAAGACCCCTGGGACCGGCTTCTCTGTGGCACGTTGTTGATATCAGATGACACGCAAGAAGTTGAAGTTGGACGAGTTGGATCATTGATAACATCTTATCTTTGTGCTTAAGTGTTCAGAGACAGGATCGTGCTTGTAATTGTTTTGCATTTTGAACAGTACGGAATTGCAGTTTTACGCCTTCAGGTACTGAAAGTGCCGCCGGTGTCCCCTAGCCCAAGCTCGAGCAGCCACCTGGAGATGCTCTGAGGTTTCGTCAGCGCTCAGACCAGCCTTAGGGACAGACCGAAATACGAATTCAGGCGGCGTTTCTTCCCTCCTCCCCGCTTGATATCCCTTCTAAGGCAGCTTCAGTTGATGTTGTGGGTTTGCTGGTATTTTTAGTTTGACTGGGAGGTGTGCTTGTCTCTCTCACTTGGGTTTCTCAGGGGCATTGACAGAAAATAGAGCTTTTGTTGGCTTTGTGAATGCGCTTCCACTTTTGTCAATGAAAAGGGAAAAAGTTTGTGATTTTGTTAGCTTGCTTTATATCCAGCATCAAATTTTTAGCACAGTATTACAGTCAAACAGAGTATTTTAATTACTCTAAGTAGCTGTTTGATTTCAGTTCATGCCGTGTTAGGTAAAGATGGCAAATAGTTTAGGTTGTTCTAGAAGAACAAGTTCTGATTTAGGGTTTCCCTTCCTGGGTAAAAAGTAGAGTCCTAACAAATCAACCTAGGTTTACAAGATGCAGGCAAAGAGCACATCTGGTTTATTCCTCAATTCTTGATTCTTGATAACAAGTGAAAATGTACACATTGAGTCGCATTTGGTGCCAAATAAAATGCTTAGCTATTCTGTGTTTGGGTCAAGCGGGAGACATTTTATTTAGCCTTTTCTGGAGAGGAGAAAGCAGATAAGGGTTGTATTTCTGCTTAAACTGAGATTTGTTAAATTTGTAGATACTTTTGTCTTAAGAGCCTTAAACAAAAAGGCTTTATTTGATGGTGATTTTTCTGATGAAGCCGCTCCTGGGTGGTGATGGATAAGCAAGAGCGAGCTCCTGCCTCTGCAGCATTTCTGGCAAAAGCAGTGTTTAACATGCTCTGGTTTTGTTTCTAAGGTTGCTTACGTTTAAGAGGGAGAGTAAAGACGGCCATTGCCTTACTGCTTAATCTATTTCTCTTAATGGATTTTCAGTTGATGACTCTAATCCCTATGAGAATTATGGAGCCGTTTCATTGAATGATGTTTTCGTTCAGCTTAGCCTGCTAAATATCCCTTGCTGGGGATATGGAAGATGAGCGCCTGGCCTTGTTCACAAGAAGCACGTTTGAACGCAGCTGCGAGTCCCCTTCCATTTTGAAGCACGTAAATGAGCCAGCCTGGATGAGTGACCAGGGGCAAGGCAGGGGACGTGCAGACCCCATAAAATGGGAGCCAATACCTTACCAAGCGCGACAGGTAGGAGATGAGAGCATTTAAGTGATGGAGGCTCAAGTACCCACTGAAATGCTCGCTTAGCTAGTCTATAAAGGGGAGAAAGAAAGACAAGACGTCAAGTTTTTTAAATCTTCCAGATGCACAGTATGTAGTTACTGCTGTCCTTTATCTTCACTTTAGCTTTTGTTTACCACAGTACCAGCAAATAGAAATACTTGCTTTTGGCCTTTTGAGATGAGCCTGGTATGTTATACCGGGGTCTTCACCTGTTGCTTTTGATGTGGAGATTGAATTTTTGGGAATGCTTGTTCTTGAGTAAGTTGCTGCATGATGTTTGAGAAATACATGCACATAGGCTTTTACTCTGAGATTCTGAGTTCCATGATTTATAAAACAATGCAGTAACATGGTTTAACTTTAAAAAGATACTCATGGGTATGTTTCTATAAGTACTTTTTCCTAATTTTACTTCTTTGGGGAAGGAAACACAAACAGTAAAGCTTTTCAGATTTAGTGCCTCCTTTTTTTTTTCCCCACACACAGTAACAGCTTTCATGAGAGAGCTGTTACTGCAAAACTGATGGTGAAGGGATCTGAAAGACTGAAGGTCTGTGTTTGCTCTCCTCTTGGGTTCCAGCTCAGTGTCACCTCGCATGAGCTGTAACCCTGATGGTTTTGTTTCTGTATTTGTAGAGGAGAAGCAATAATGCTACTGTTGTAAGGATTTTAGAGATGTCATAAGGATGCTTTTGTGTGGCTTTCCTTCACCAAATGGAGTTCTAGGAATTCAGAAAGAAGAGAGAACAAACTAGAAAAAATTATATCAATTTATAAATCCATTATGCACTTGTGTTCGGAATACGATGTATAAATCCGCATGTTGTCCTCTGCCTCAAAAAGGTTGTAATAGAATTAGAAGTATGATAAATAAAGGCATTATATTAGAGAAGTTCATGTGGGGAATGGCCAAATAAACTGAGACTCTTTAGCCTGGAAGAGAGAAGACTTGGAGAGGGAGGTGGTTGTGATTGCTGTCTGTAAAGTCATCAATGACATGAAAGTTGTGAACAAGAGAAGACTGTTCAGTTTTTCCAGTATAAGAATATGGGTCATCAAACGAAAATAGCAGCAGCAGATGAAAGCAAATGATGCTGGGTGACTTGTGAGCAATTTGCAGTGAAGCTGTAAAACATCTTGCGCCAGGAATTTGTGAATTGTGATTTTTTTTTTTTTTTTTTTTTTTTAACCATGAGGCTAGTCAAGTATTGGAGGAGAAGCCCCAAGATGTGGAATCTCTATCCTTGGAGATGCTCAGAATAGCATTGAAAAACCCCCGAGCAATCTGGTATAATTTTTAAGTGGGGAATTGGGCTAAATGACCTCCAGATATCCCTTCCAACCTACGTTGTTCTGCTGTTCTAATGTTGAATGATTACATGGGCTCAAAGGCTGTTGGACAAGCAGGTAGTCTCTAGACTGCAAGTCACAGGATGGTGAGAGATTTTTTTTTTGAGGAGGAGGAGGAGAGTGGGGTGGTTTTTTTCTCCTTATGGTTAGGAAAACTATGTATAGTTATTCATGATCAGGACTTGGCTTCAAGAAGGCAAATGATTAATTGCATACAACGTGGGCATCCTCCACTATGTAGCTGTAATACAGAGTCACTTAGACTGGAACAGGTTTAACCCCCGACTCAAAACCACGTGTAAGTAGATCAGGTTGCTCCAGGGCCATGTGTGTCCCTTCCAGGTCTGAATGTCTCCAAGGATGGAGATCTCGCAGTCTCTTTGGGCCTCTTCCAGTGTTTGCCCTCCCTCACATTGAAGAAGTTTTTCCTTATATTTGGAAATTATGCTGGCCATGACTGTAAGCAACCTGATCTGCTGAGACCTGCTTTGAGTGATGGGTTGGGCTGCTGACCTCTGAGGTCCCTTCCAACCCTTCATTGCTCTGTGGTCCTATCTTGCTTGACCACTTTGGTATATCCATGCAGGCAGATTGCTGAATTCTCACAATAACACTGTGCAATAGGTACAATTGCATTTTGAGTAATGAGTTCAAGGTTAAAATCACAAAGCATGGAATACTGTGTCCAGTTTTGGGCCCCTCAGCACAAGAAGGACATTGGGGTGCTGGAGCGTGTCCAGAGAAGGGCAGCGGAGCTGGGGCAGGGTCTGGAGCACAGGGCTGGTGGGGAGCGGCTGAGGGAGCTGGGGGTGTTCAGCCTGGAGAAGAGGAGGCTGAGGGGAGACCTCATCGCTCTCTACAACTCCCTGAAAGGAGGTTGTACTGAGGTGGGTGTTGGTCTCTTCTCCCAAGTAGTTAACGATAGGACAAGAGGAAATGGGCTCAAGTTGCACCAGGGAGGTTCAGATTGGATATTGGGAGAAATTTCTTTACGGAAAGAGTGGCCAAGCACTGGACCAGGCTGCCCAGAGAGGTGGGGGAGTCCCCATCCCTGGAAGTGTTCAAAAAAAGGGCAGAGGTGGCACTTGGGGCCATGGTTTAGTGGGCATGGGGGTGTTGGGTTGATGGTTGGACCGATGATCTTAGAGATCCTTTCCAACCTTAGTGATTCCCAGTTTTTACTTTCATTAAAAATGATCCAGCCACCAAGCCAGGAGGCGTGGGGTTGCTACTCTCTCCTTAATTGGTTTAGTGGTGGACTTGGTAGTGTAGGTTAATGGTTGGACTGGATGATCTTAAAGGTCTCTTCCAACCTAAATGATTCCATGATTCTATGATTCTATACGCATTGTCTTAGCTCTCACTATGTGGGTTTGCAATCTTCCTTTTTATGTTAGGCTAGTACAGCTCGAAGGAGCGGCGTGGCAGTTGGTGTCACCCTGCCCTTCCTTACTGCGTTACTCTGCTGCTTCATTCAGAAGTGTGAAGGGGAACGCCACCTCTGCTGTTGTTTTCTGATTGCCCAGCTCTTCTCTTTTCAGGCTTCAGCAGCTTTTGCCCCCACTTTGTTGCTGCTTTTGAGGAAGAGCCCCTCTTAGCATCTGCAAAACTCCATCAAAACACTGAGTTTGGTTTGTCTTGTTCCTTGGTCTTTTTCAAAAGACACCTGTGTGGTTTTCAGACAAAAAATCAACCAAAAAAAAAATCAGCCAAGCTCTCCATCATCATGCCTTTTTTATTATTATTATTCATTTGGAGGGAGGTTCCGTACATCCTTGTGATACGAAGGGGAAATGCTCCATTCCTTAACCTTCTAATGAGAGAAAGTCTCCCTAGAGGAAAGATAACCAGAGGAAAAGCTTTGACATTAGAATCTTGTGGTGGTTTTCTGTGGATGTAGTGGAATGGGTTGGGTCTGAATGACTAGCTGTAACGTTGTGCTTGAAGGCTCCTTGGAAAGTTGTTCTCTTGAGCTGTGTTAGTGCTATGTAGGAAGCTTTGGAGAGAGACTCACTGTTCAAACAGGGAAGTTTTTTTGAAGAAATAATAGGCAGTCTATTTAAACATTAACATTGAGCCTTGGAGGACAGCTTTGGTCTTTTATACGGCTGATAAGGTAGCTGTTCTGCAGTTTGTTCTTTTGGGGGGAAAAAGATATCATTCCATTGCATCATGCAACCATTGCATCATCTACTTGGATTACTTTATAACACGTTACGTTTCTTCTAATGGTAATTCATCTGCTGCTAGTAACCACAGAGAGAGTGGCAGTATGTATAGAAGTAAGAGGTTAAGGATAAAATGTTAAGAGTCTCCTCAGACACTAAGGGTCTTGTGTAAACAACTTGTTACGAGTGGCTGCTGATACCTCAAAATCAGGATGAATTGCCTTTCAGGACACCGTGCCTACTCCACGGCTGCGTGGATGGCCCCACAGGCTTTATTTGCGTCACAGTATTTAAACTTGGCTGTGGGAGGCAGAATTATAAATTTTCTCATTAGTGGCTTTTTAATGGCTCACTCTGCTTGTATGTGACGAACATAATGATTCATGTTTTCCATAATTTTTAAGATCTATAGGAAGAGTATTGCCCCCTTTTACAACAAGGAGCTGAAGCTTTGGGGTTTTTTTTGTGTCAGTTTTGGCACAGATCATCTAATTTTTACTATTTATGCTGAAAAATCACCACTGCTTATTTGCTAAGAGTTTTGTTCCCTCTGACTTCAGTTTTATCTGAACGCCATGTGGTCTTGTTTGCTGGGTCCTTCATCCAGCAATGGCAAATACCTGGTTTCTGGTGACAAATTTATTTTAAAAATACGCTTTTTAAATTGTTGGCCTTAGGCTGCCTTTTGCCAAACACAGTTTCAGCGCTACAGCTTCTGCCTGTGGTCTTGCCTGTGTGTTACGACAGCTCGGGGACTGCCTTTGGGTAAGGTGTGGTCGACCAACCTGGCGCTACAGCGGTGAGTGCTCTGGCAAGGCTGGGGCAGGGTCAGTAGGGGAGAAGTCTGGTTTCTGCCACCTACGAGTTGTGTAGGTCTTGTTTTGCTGGGCTCCATCCTCCCAGGAACCTGGAAGAGGTGGCTTGTACGCCGCGGACGTGGGGTTGGTGTGGATGCAGCCTGGGAATCCCCGGGAGATGGGCTGCTGGGCATGGCTAACACGGGGAGTCACCGGAGGCTCCAGCCAGCAAGAGGGTTTAAACTACGGGGCGGGCTTTTTTCCAGTGAATTATAACGTCACTGAATTTGAGCAGATTTTTTGTATGAGATTTTATGTATCATTTTTTGTGTTCAAGAAACGGGTGGATGTAGCACTCTGGGACGTGGTATAGTGGGCATGGGGGTGTTGGGTTGATGGTTGGACTGATGATCTTGAGTTCCTTTCCAACCTTAATGATTTCTAGTTTTACTTGCATTAAAAAATAATTCAGCCCCCAAGCCATTAACACATTAAATTAGTTATTCCTCTACTCTTAATTGGTTGAGTGGTGGCCTTGGCAGCATTAGGTTAATGGTTGGACTGGATGATCTTGAAGGGCTTTTCCAACCTGAACGATTTGATGGTTCTATATGAAAGACGTCTGACAGCAAGGCTGCATCTGCCAGTGTCAGGCTCCTGCAGCAGCTGAGAGCGAAACCTTGTCAAGGAAGACATGGCAATTATCTTTGATACGCAGGATGGCCGTCTTCAGCGTTCTTCTCAGAACTGGCCTGTTTTGTCTACAGTCATCTTGAGGCAGACAGGTGCTATAAATAGGAGGTAACCAGAGCACAGTGTCCGTGTAAGAAGTGCCGGGCCACCCGGGGGTCCCTCCTCCACGCAGCGCGTCAGGAATCCCGACCATCCCTCCTTCCGCCGGCTGGAGCGTGTCTGAAGGACGCATGGTATCGCTGTTGAGGGAGACATAAGCACCACTTATCACGTTCGCTCTTTCATAACTGACGTCTGTAAAACCTCAGACGAAATTCTGGCGTTCGCGATTTGTGGGTTTAGTCGTTATTGTGGAGTCATTTGTTCCCTCCGGCGCGCTTAGATGTGAATAACTTCTTCCAGCGTCACTCTCGGAAACTGTGAAGCGGTGGTGCCTCGCAGTACTGTGAACGGACGCGTACAAAAAAGCTTGGCTTCCACTATTAAAAACAGCTCAGCGAGTAGCAAATGGTGCAGCTTGCCATTGCAGTGAGTAGCAGCAGGGAGAGAGTAACCCTGACGGCAGGATTATGCCTTTGAGTTCAGCGGTGGAAGGTGCCAGATTGGAATGTCCTTCCCTTTCTCCTTCAAGCCCCCGTCTCCCTTTCCCCCAGGAGTAATTCCGTTCTGGGCGCTGACTCAGCTGAGCCGAATTTTCTCTGTCGGTGAACGCCACGGGGAGCAGGAGCTGCGGCGGCTGGAGGAGCCCTGCTCTGGGCAGAGCAGCAAGCCCTGCTACAGCTCCCAGCAAAATGTCTTTGAAATACCTTTCAGAGGTGTGTTGCCATGCTTGGAGGAACAAGCAAACTGAAAAGTCTCTTAAATAGTTCTTGCAGACTAATGAACAAATTTCATTAAGATTTGTTAATGTTGAACATGAGCTCATGTTGAACATGAGCCAGCAGCGTGCCCAGGTGGCCAAGGCGGCCAACAGCATCCTGGCTTGTGTCAGGGATAGCGTGGCCAGCAGGAGCAGGGCAGGGATCGTCCCCCTGTGCTCGGCACTGGGGAGGCCGCACCTGGAATGCTGTGTCCAGTTTTGGGCCCCTCAGCACAAGAAGGACATTGGGGTGCTGGAGCGTGTCCAGAGAAGGGCAGCGGAGCTGGGGCAGGGTGTGGAGCACAGGGCTGGTGGGGAGCGGCTGAGGGAGCTGGGGGTGTTCAGCCTGGAGAAGAGGAGGCTGAGGGGAGACCTGATTGCTCTGCAGCTCCTGGCAGGAGGGGGCAGGGAGGGGGGTCGGGCTCTGCTCCCAAGGAACCAGCGATGGGATGAGAGGGAATGGGCTCAAGCTGCACCAGGGGAGGTTTAGGTTGGAAATTAGGAAAAATTTCTTTACGGAAAGGGTGGTCAAGCATTGGACCAGGCTGCCCAGAGAGGTGGGGGAGTCCCCATCCCTGGAAGTGTTCAAAAAACGGGCAGAGGTGGCACCTGGGGACATGGTTTAGTCTGGTCTACCCTTGATTGGTTTAGTGTGGACTTGGCAGTGTAGGTTAATGGTTGGACTGGATGATCTTAAAGGTCTTTTCCAACCTAAACGATTCCATGATTCTAAGATTTGGCAGCTTTTCCTTATATTCCCCATAACCAGGAAATCTTCCCAGGCAGCTCTGCTCTGTGTAGGAGAGAGTGCCCTCATAATTGAACGATGAATGAAAGCAGATGTGCTGGTGAGCACATGGGGTTGTTACCCAAATTGAAGCAGCACAAACCAAAACTGTCCTTCTGTAATCCCTTGGGCTTGTACACCCCGCTGGATCGGAGGCCACGAGATGGAACCTGCATAATGGTCCTGTGGCCCCCGAAACAGGAGAGTTCCCTACCCCGCTCTCCGGGGTTCATCGTTGCTGTTGGAGGTGTTTAAAAGACGCGTAGATGTGGCGCTTAGGGACATGGTTTAGTGGTGGACTCGGCAGTGCGAGGTCAATGGTTGGACCTGATGATCTTAAGGGTCTTTTCCAACCTGAACGATTCCGCGATTCTGTTATTTATAGATGCGAGTTGCCTAACCTGTTTGTGTGCTGTCCTGCAGCCTAGCTCCATCAGCTTGGTGATGCTACATTTATGGTTTACAATTAAAAAAAAAAAAAAAAAAAAGTCCTATTTGTTTCGTAGAGCCTTAACGTACTCTCTGATAATTTTGGGTGTTGAAGTTACTCACTCCAAATTTCTTGCGTAGTAGCCCGTATTTGATGAAGTGACATGAAATAACATGAAATTCATGTTGTCGTTAGTTCAGAAGCACGGAAGCTGCTAGAGTTTAAATCCTGAAACGTTGGAAGTCGCGGGGTTTTGAGGAGCTGCATTAGGCTCCCTGAGCAGACGAATTCGCGTTGCTGCGTGGATGCTGTGGTACTGCCATCAAGCGAGAGGTTTACTGTTCCTGCTAAACGTGCCGAAATAATACAGGACAGGTAACTTCCAACGGGCGGAAAGTGCCCTTGACGTTGGAGATATTTGAGACTGGTGGGATTCAAAATAAAGCCATCCCCAGGCGGGGGTCCCGGGAGCAGAGAGCAGTGGATGGACAGAAGGTTGTTATTCCGAACCGGGAACCGTCGACAACGCTTGCTCTTTCTGGTGTTGCTGTAGATAAAACTGACAAATTAAATGAGGGAGAATATAAAGGTTTACTGAAATGCAGTGGAGAAAACCAGTATAGAGGAACCATTATAGATTAGCTACAAAAAAAATGGGCTTTCTAGGTGAACGTGAACGATTCTTCAGAATTTTGCATTAAGACCAGTGTCCAGCCTGTACATCTTGGTGCTTGTTTTCCGTCACAAGTCTTTTTTGTATGCCTAAGATGCTAAACCCAGTGCTGCAAAACATTTAGTGTGTCTTGGAAGCTAAATGGCTAGGAAGAGGTGAATGCAATGCAAGGAAAAAAGCCTTCTAAACTTGTCCTGGACTCAGAAAAATAGATAACAATGAGAAAACCATCCCGCTGTTGAGCGTCGCCGGGGCAGGCAGAAGGCACGATTTTGTTTTATGTTGCTTGTTTCAACAGTGGTGTTTGTACCAGAACTGAACCGTCCTCTGAGACGCTCCCTTCAAGACTGACAAGCAAGAAAATGGGAAATAGAAATAGTAATTGTCAAAAGATGGGGAAAACAACCTTTTTACTGTTGAATTGTTACACTATTGTCTGGTGGGCCCTTAGCACGCGCCGCAGCATCACAAGCTGCCGCGTTGTTATAAAAAGAAACATCCAACACAGATGCGCTTTATTTTAATCCCTGGATGACGAGGGAAGATGCATAAGTTTGTGATGGGTTGTTTGCGCCGTATCCTTCGTAAAATTGAAACGCCAGAGGAATTGCAGCGGAAGACAGCTCGTAGCAGTGCAGTTGTACAGCTGAGAATTAGCGTTGTAGACGCTGCTTGTAGGGAAGTTGCCTCTTGCGCGTCTCGTGGTGCAAAGCAGCGTGGCAGTTCTGCTGTAGGATTTCTAAGGTTCAGGGAGAAAACTGGGTGAAGCTGCTGCAAAATTAATGTCTGGTTATATTGTTTGCTTTGGAGGGCAGCAGGTGGCCTTCTCCTGGGGGCTGGACCATGCTTTAGAGCCTGGATTTTAAAAGGAGGTGAGGTGGCCGCTCTGCTGCTGTCAGGAGAGCGTGTGTGTTCGCTGTCCCCACCCAGCGCCACAACCTCGGGCGGCAATGGCAAAAAAATGAGCAATCACGGAGCAAAACCGGCAGCCCTTGTATCCGAATCTAAGCTTTGCGCTGTGGAACGCCGCGTGCAGTGGCGTGACTCGACGGTTGCCGCACTAACAGGGGTCGGTGTGATCCACGCGTGTTAGAAAGAGATTTCCGTGTTCCTGCTTCCCTGTGCGACCCTTCCCGTTAGCAGTCCGGCTCCCTTCGGCTGCCGGGAATCCTCCCTGCTTGCGGAGAGCTGCAGCGGGGGGATGCGGGCAGAAGAGCGGTCAAGAAGAAGAAACAGCCCTAATGAGAGGGAGGGATTTTAATGGTGCCCTACTTCAGGATAAGTCAGAGTATAGAACCTGGAAGAGGTCAGAACTTCACCATTAACATTCCAACAACTCATTTTAATAACTTGAAAGATGGGAAGGTTTGCTATTTTAATTAAACCAGAGGTTTCCTTCATCTGCTGTCTGTCTTTTCCCACTGGAATAATAGGAAAAATTGGATGCTAATGGCATCTGGATGAACCTGTCCTGTTACAAGGAAAATTTTTTTTTCCTGTAGGTGTTCTGATTTGGGGGAAATTTTCCAGAAACAGCCAATCTGTAACTGTCTCACTTCTGTCTCCTTCTGCTACTGTGTTGAATAATAGTAAACTAAAAAAAAATTTACATATATCTATAAAAAAAAAAAAAAAGCTCAAACTTACGAAGTCTCCCTTCCTTTTTTTTTTCTCCCAGCAAAACCAGAAGAGACCAAACCAGCTGAAGCTGTGACAGGGAACGATATCACAGCACCTCCCAACAAGGAGCTTCCTCCCAGCCCTGAGAAGAAGACAAAGGTAGGCGTCGCTTCACCTTCAGCGTCTTCGCTTCCGTGGCTTTTATTTGCCGGCTTTTCTGCTTCTTAAGCTGCGGCAACACCAGTCCTGTTTTCTGAGCTGCCGTTTGTGACCCGTTGTACTGAAACAAAGACGTCCGGTGACGAAGTTGCAAACAACTCGGCCTGTAGCAGTGTGACTGAAAGTGGATTTAATAAATAGGTGGCAAGCTTTATTTAAATTCATTCTCTGGTGGGTATCGGTGGTGTAGAAGTAGTGAACATGTATGACAACACTTCTGCTACGCTGATCCTCTCCTAGTTGTTTACAGCACATTTATTTGCATTACAATTAGCACTCCGAGCTCCTGCTCAGGATCTGATATTCTCTTATTTTAGGGCTGTTTATGACACATGAGAGATACCTGCTGTCAGGAGCTTGCAGCATTCAGCAAAATCCAACCCCAAATTCGTAGAGCAGTGGTAAGGGCAGGGGGTTCTCAGCAGACGGATGACCACCAGAGCTGATGGGATGAGGATTTAGAGCTTGCAGTCCGTTGTGTGCCTGTAATTGGAAAGCAGCGTCCTGCCTATTGCACACAGGACTAGATGCCAGGAACACCCAATTACTAATCCCAGCTTTACCAGCGATTCCTTCTGTTGCTTTAGATGTTGCTGGAATAAATCCTGTTCCCTTTGAATTGAATGGCAAAACTCCACTGGGCTCCGAAGGCAGCCCTCTTCTGCTGCTTCATTTTGGTCTTTTTGTTACGCTCAGAAAACAGAAAGCTAATTTCTTTTGTTGTTGTTGTTTCATTTAAAATATCATTTTTATGTTCTTGCAGCTCAATGTTTTGGTTTACAATGCGCTTTTTTTTGTTGTTGTTGTATTTTTTTTGTTTTGATACTGGATTTTGCTTTTTGAAAAAAACATAAAGCCTGCCGCATCCACACCATCTACAAAGCCTGCAGCAACGAAAGCCAGGCCCCTGTCCGCTACCAGCCCCAAACGGCCAGCCTCTGCCACGCCTGGCCCAAACAAAAAACCCACGAGCCCTACTGCAGGTCCTACTTCAGCCACTACTCCTAAACGCCCAGCCACCAGTACTACACGTCCCTCCACCTTAACTCCAAAAGAGACCAAACCAAAGGTAAGAAACAATTTACTTTTGCGTGGGAGCTCCCAGAACTTCTGTACATGTCAACTTACCAGCTGTCTTGCCCAAGAGTCAAAACATAATTCTAGTGCTAATCATGGGAGAGTAAGACCAGGAATGTGATTCACTGCGTTGCGAGAGCTGCACGTTATGCCTATCAGCTTCCTCTAACCCACTTACGGCGTCGAGTCCCAAGCATTCAGTTGTGTCATCGCAGAGGAGAAAATTGTGCTTGGCTGTATTACCACAATTTCCCTTGTGAACTGTTGTGAAGTACACAAGATAATTCTTTCTTTCTTTCTGTTACTAAAGGAGGAGGGGTTTTTAAATATAGATACACTACAAACATAAGATAACTCTTAAATCCAGACAAGAGCATGGCAAAACTGAATGGAGAGCTTCGATATTAATATTGGGGGGGGGGAAAATCAGTTTAAACACTTCAGTATTTCCCCCCGATTGTCTCTTTATGATGTCTGGTCATTATAAAAACTGTACAAAGATAATTGATAATACACTTATGTGCTTAGGAAATATTGGAGATTTGTAATTCTCCAATAAGAGAAGATTTGCGGCCAGTTCTTGGTGTTGCATCTTAAAGCTGAAGTAGGGTATCTGTGTGTAACGTCAAGAATGGGAAATGTCCCTTGAATCTTCCCGACGTTAACTTGTGGTACGATATAGTAGAAGAATTCAAATTTGAAAGGGAATGTTGAAACCTATTTCAGAAGCTTTCAGTTGGTGTCTAAATGCTAGCGTTTCTACTACACATTTAAGCTTAAATAATGGCATTTGTGTGTCTCTTAAAAGTAACTAACTAAAAATGTCAAAAAGAGCATGAAAGCACAGGCATAAATCTGGACTTTTTCTGTGAACCAGTGTCTTCAGTTTGGGGTTTTTTGCACGATTCTGAATCCCATTTTGATGAAATCGAAATCTCGTCTCATTTGTTCCCATGCATTAAGTCACTATTTAATATTTAAGAGGTCAGTCAGTTGACAAACAAGTGGCTTACCAGGGGCAGACGTGAAATAGTTTTCCAAGTGAGGAATGAGCCATGGACACCTAATTCTTATGTCCACAGTGTTTTAATGAATGCCGCCTTAGCTTAGGAAGCATTTCTGCTCACGAAGGAAAGAAATCTCTCCCAGAAGTATTGCTAGTGGACTGACATTTTCCATTTTGCTCAGAAATCAAAACTCTGTCCGCATCTGTAAATGGCCTCCACACATTAATGCTGAAACAGATCTGGATGAGTTCTGATATTCAGCAGGGTCTGTGCACTGAATACAGTCAGTTGCTTCTGCATGCCTTAATTACGTTTCTCATCTTCTGCATTATGATGTTTCAGCAGTGCCTAGCTTTAAGAATTTAAACAACTTCCATTTATTTCAGGCTTTTTGTTGGCCAACGCTTTGAAGAGACTGTCAGTGAAATACTGGCTTTAATGTGGCCTGTTCATTTTCAGGTTGCAGATGCGAAGACCACAGAGAAGCGGACCTCGCTTTCGAAGCCTCCGTCATCTGCCACTCCTAGAACTACTGTCAAGAGCACCCCTACTACTCCTAGGACAACGGCAGCGTCGCCAGTCACTGCAGCTGCTGCTGCGAAAAATACTGCTACTTCTCCACCGAAGAGGCCAACATGTAAGTGGTCTCTTGTTTTTCTTCAGACCTCTCTGACCAGCTGCCAGTTTCTGTTTGAGTAGCACCGTTGGTTCACGCTGTGATGTCTTTCTCACGTATTCCGGTACGCTGGTGGCTTTTTCCTGTATGTAGGTTATCCTGTGGCCTCACCAGTTTCGTCTCCTAATAAACAAGCTTGTGATCTTCAGGTTCAAAAGGAGGGGGGAAAAAAAAAAGCCAACCCTTGAAATGTAGTCACTTAGGAGAAGCCGTAGCTGCTGTTAACCGGTACTTCTGAGAGGTGTGAACTGGCCTACCTGTCAGTCGGGAGTCGACGAAGCTTAGCGATAGCTGAAATCTCAACCCTTTTAATACAACACAAGATCAGACCCTGTGCTAAGGCACAGAGACCGTAGGTCACACTTTTTTTCCTCTCCAGGGTTTCCTCTTCCAAAAACAAATCTGAATGACCTTCAAGGCCAACTTGGATCAGCTCTGTGCAGTTCAAGCTCAATACAATTACTGAACATGCTTGATTTAAGAAAGGAGGTGCTATTACCTCTTCATTTTGCCATAGTAACAGTTAGAATAAACACTAAAACCAATTTAAAACTTGGGAAAAGCAAATCTCCAGAAAAGGACTTGAAGCACTCAAACTAGTGCATCTGAAAACCAAAAAAGGTTGAACAGAAGTGGAGGGTTTTTTACTAGTGCAGGAAGAATTTGGAACTGAAATCACATCAGGTTCATCAGAAAACTGTATCCCACTCCTCTTGCCAAAGAGGGAACTTCCCATGAGTTTAACACAGTCAGCATGAAACACGAGCAGCTATTAGCATCTTGAAAACAGTGTTTTCACTCATTTTAATGGAGCTTGAGAGATTTAATGTCAGGTAAAAATATAGTTAAATGTTCTCAAGTCTTTTCAAATGACTAGACCTCATTGGCAAAATATGCCAATAAACATGTAAAACTAATAATACGTATTTGTTGCTTTGTTTTATGAGTCCCAAAGCATGAATTCATAACCCATCTTTCCAAAAAGAATAGTAGTGTTTTATATGTTGAAATATATTAGGCTAGATGTACATTCCATACTTTATGCTCGAGGGGAAAATATAGTTAATCCTGTGCAGAGGTAGGTGTTGCGCTTTCCAAGAGCCACGTATCTTAACTGATCCTGTGGACATCCTTGTAAAATTCATTTTGTGTGGTCTTTTATGCAAACTGTAGCCCAGAATGCCTAATACGTTTTAATGAGTTCAGTTAATTTCTCCTTCCAAAATTGAGACACAAAGAAAGACGTGTTTTCTGATGACATTTGAAAAGAGATGGAGTCAACGATGCAGAGACGCAGGAAGGTTGTTCCAGGCGGCAAGATGTACAGAGGAAGAGGCTTCTGCACCAGCGAGGGTGGTGGGACATTGCCAAAGTACAGTGAGAACCGGGTGGGCGAGGGAGAGATGAGGTCAGCTGGAGAAACTCCATCAGGAGTGAAAGCTGTTTTGTCTGGATCTGGAAATGCACAGAGGAGCCGTGAATGGTAAGAGAAGGGAGTCGTGTTTTGGAAGAGGAGAAAGCAAGGGTGTGATAGAGCACGAACAGCGCTGCGGGGCCCGAAGGGGAGTCGCAGCGAGCCAAACGCTAACGATTCAGGTTAGGCAGAGCACGTGCGGCTTCAGCTAGATCCATAGATGTAGGCGATGGAGAGACGCGGATCTCTGCTGATCACAATAGTTGCTCATCACGTAGCGTTGAGACAGGTAATAAGTTCCTGGCTAAAGACGGTATTTCAGAAGGACATCTGCTCGTGCTTTTCAGGTTCAAAAGGCAGAGACTCTCACTTCCTTGTGGCTCGCTCAAATGTTTAGTCATTCTCACTGTTGAAAAATGTGTGTATAGTGGCTTGTTTTGAAATTGTGTGGTTTCACTTTTGCAGGTGTTAAGCATCAGTCACTTTCTCAAGCAAATGAGAGCCACTGGCCATGTGGTGCTTGGGTTTTGGGGTTTTTTTTTTTTGTATTTTTTCCCAGTTTACCCCCCACCCCCTGTAAAAATGACTTTTACGTTTGTACAAGACCACCTCTCTGTCTTTCAGACCAGGAAAAAAAAAAATCAAAGTCTCGGACTGTCATTATAGACCATTTTCCCAGTAGCGTTATCATTCTCCACGTTTTCAACATTGCATGCTAGCAACACAGACAAAAGTGTTCCAGCATTTGGCTCCCCACTCACACGAGTAGCAGTAACATCTCTTTATATATTAAAGTAACATATTAGTCCTCTTGTCTTTATACAAAACTTAAGTCTGTTCTGTCCATACAGTTTTCCCAATTAAAGCTGTGGTCTCAAGGAATGAGAGTAGGTTGGTTTGGCTGGACCTCTTTTGAAGTGTTCTTGTGCACCCGGCACAGCGTGGGGAGCTGAAAACGTCCTTGCTTAGTGTCAGCACTGCTCAGCAACAGCTAAACCATCAGGGTGTAATCAGCGTTATTTTCATACCAAATCCAAAACACAGCACTATACCAGCGACTAGGAAGAAAATGAACTCTATCCCAGCCGAAACCAGGACAATTATATATCTGTCCTTTAGGCCTTATTAAATTATCCAAAAGTGTTTCATCTCATTAGCTAGTGTCTTATCTGTGGTGTTTAATTGAGTGCTTTTAGGAAAGTCTGGATGGAATGATCCAGACTAACTTGGCCTGTAGTTATCTGCCTCTTTTCCTTGTTCTTTTCTATATTGGCATTCCATAAAATACCCTGCCAGCTGCTTGAGTTTATCTAAAAATCTAAGACTGTTAATAGAAATTGAATATTAGAAGATGGGGGTTTTCATAATTTCTAACTTAGCGCTTTTTCTTATTATTTTTTTGATACTGCCTTCCTTTGGCTATTGAAGCCAATTTTAGCCAAAGTTGTCCATTATTGATAGTAAAAAAGCTAGAATTTCATTATCAAAGAGCTCTTTAAAATAAGGTTCTGTTTATATTTTTCAGTCTGCTATTTTTCCTTGATCAACTTTGTGTATGGCTTTATTCTGCTTTGAGAAATACAGATGCGTTCCCGGTTCAGACTGTCCTCTGTCTACGTGGAAAGTAATCAGGTCATGATCATTGGTGTTTGCCCAAAGGCGTAGTTCAGTTTAGCAATTGATTTTTTTCGTTTTAAACAGTTACAGTAGGGACCAAAATATGTGCAATAACTTCTATGCAAGAAAATTGGCATTGGTTAGAACTGATCTAGCAATAATACCAAGGTTATAGATGGACAAATGTGGTTTTGCTTTTGCTACTTAGTAAAGAAAGGAGCTTTGTTGGTTTTGTTTGTTTGGGGTTTTTTTAAGAAATGAAATTGGGAAGGGATTAAAATAATGTTAGTGAGTGCTGTCAGATTCAGAAAGTTATTTTAAGAAAAAAACAAAATGCAAACCTGTCGTGGTTTAGCCCCAGCCAACAGCTCAGCACCACGCAGCCGCTCGCTCACTGCCCCTACCCCGGTGGGATGGGGGAGAGAATCGGAGGAGTAAGAGTGAGAAACACTCCTGGGGTGAGATAAGAACAGTTTAATAATTGAAACAAAATAAAGTGCAATGGTAGTAGTAAAAATAACAATATAATAATAATAATAATAATAATAATAATACCCAAAGCAAGTGATGCCCAATGCAATTGCTCACCACCCGCCGACCAATGCCCAGCCCGTCCCCGAGCAGCGATCGCTGCTCCCCGGCCAACCCCCCCCAGTTTCTATACTGCCCATGACGCCGTATGGTATGGAATGGCCCTTGGGGCAGTTGGGATCAACTCTTCTGGCTGTGCCCCCTCCCAGCTTCTTGTGCCCCTGGCAGAGCATGGGAAGCTGGAAAGTCCTTGACTGGTGTCAGCACTGCTCAGCAACAACTACACCATCAGTGTGTTATCAGTGTTATTCTCATCCTAAATCCAAACCACAGCACTACACCAGCTGCTAGGAAGAAAATTAACTCTATCCCAGCCGAAACCAGGACAAATCCATACCTCAGGTGTGTTGCATCCTTGAATGGTGAATTGATCCTTTTGCTGGAAAACATGAATGAGTTTTGCTGATACGATGAGCGCCTCAGCCAGGTGTTCAAATGGAGATGCTTTCTTGAGCTTAATTGAGCTTTCTTGAGGTTAATTCTTGAGATGCTTTATTTCAAGCGGCGTGCTAGCAATAGGGACTGTGGGTAAAGAGGACCATTGGTATGTGAGGAGCTGCAGAGAGCCCCGGAGCTCCAGGGGAAGCTGTGCTGGGATCCCAGGCTTCTCATCTCTGCGGACTGGCTCCCACTCTGAAATACTTAGCAGTGTGTTTTGTGTTGGGCAGCTATCAAGACTGATACAAAGCCCGCAGATGCCAAGAAGACCTCTGCAAAGTCGCCATCAGGTAACGTTGTTCAGTTTCCATCTAAATCAAATCCTCCTCGTTCGGGGCTGTGTTAATTAAGCGGGACACTGTACGTCTTTGGGACTCTGAGGAAGTTTGTATAAATGGCCTCTGACGCATCTTTCTCCCCCCTTCCCTCCAACTATCGCTGTGATAATTGTAGCAGACTTGAGCCGCCCTAAGAGCGCTACTGGAAACGCAGTAAAAAGTAGTGCCACCACTCCTACCACCACCTCCAGCGCGCCTGCTTTAGCTGGAGTAGCCACCGGTCGTCCCAAAGCCAAGCCTGCCGCAAGCAAACCCACCACAACCTCAACTGCAACAGCAGATGCTAAAAAAACAACCGCAAAGGCTCCGACTAAACCCAGCGCTGTTTCCAAGCCACCTCGCCCGACCAGCAGTGTTTCTGCTCCAGATCTGAAAAACGTACGTTCCAAAATCGGATCAACAGATAATATTAAACATCAGCCTGGTGGAGGAAAGGTAAGTTTCTTCAAATTTGATAACAATATGCGCTTTGGAACAGTAGCTCTTAAGCATCATGGGTGCTCTTTGCTAATTTTGGTGGCTGTATCCTCACTGCTCTTCTCATTTATGCTCTGCAGAGCTCCTCTTTGGGTTCTTGGTTTATGCACAAGGCATTAACAAGGCAGCGATAGTAGCGTACAGAAGGAATCCGCCTTAAGAGCCTTCATTGCTTACTGGCATACGTGCAGGAATTCAGAACTCTGCGGTTCTGTTTTTCTGTCGTACGCCTTGACATAGAAACTAGCTGCTATTGAAAGCTCAAAACCTTGTCTATATTCCAAAACTTTGCCTTTGAATAGAGGAATTGAGTCTGCTGAATGGTGCAGAAGGTGGAATAATGCACTACGATGCAGGAAATCTGGATTCAGGAGCAAGCTCCACAGGACCTTTCCCAGGTCTAGGAACGGGGACTCAGTTCAACTTGTCAGGCCTGAAGCTGGTATGAAATGGGTCTGTGTATGCTGCTCTTCGGATAACTTCTGGTGGCCACGAGGAAAGAGGAGGGTAGTTTTGAATGAGCTGTAGGGAAAAGCGTGTACACAGATATAACTTGAGGCTCTCAGTCAGTAATGGTCTTAAATTACACTTTCACTGTGAATGTCTACCTGACCAAATGTGTTAGCAGCTTGCCCATAGTCAGAGGGCTTTAATTTCCACAAAGTGGAAGAAATTTGCCCACTTATCTTTGCTGCAGGTCTACAGTAATGAATAACTCAGCATCTAACTCTAATCTGATGCCAAGAGAGCACGTTTCATGCTGGGAGCCTTAATCTCCTCTCAGCACGCTCAAGTCAAGGGCATTCTTGGGCTGTGGTGGTGTGTGTCACAGGCAGCATCGGTACAGCACGGATTTATCCTTCGGAGTGCAGAGTATCTCAGTTGTACAATATCATAGTACAGACCTCAGGGCTTAGAGGTCTAGAGGACAGGAACTGCCACTCCCCGAATCGGAGTTTCTGGAAATGACAAACCAAGTCAGCTGAAAAACTGGGAGGCAAGCAGGAGGGTGACCCTTTCATGTCCTGTATATTGGAGCCTGAAACCAAAGAGAAGTTCAGAAAGCCGCCTGCCATCTGGTCAGAAGGAGCACATGAGATTGTGCCGTTATTTTACACTGTGCTAGGGTTCTCAGGATTGCAGAGCTTTTTTAGCTTACAGGGTTATTGTGTCAGTTTAAGGGAATTTATTTTTACATTTAATTGTACTGTCCTTTATTTTCTAAATATTTTCATAGAATTGTTAAATCCTAACAATTGTACTTTGAAGAAGATTGTCCTTTTCATAGTCTTATTTACGCTGGGATGTTTTTAGAGAATGAGAATGCCTTAGGAGCGCTGGGGGTTTTTTGTTTACCGTTCTGTTGCTGGTAGGCTAGTGAAATACAGGATTTATGCTGACCCCCCCAAAAAGTGCAAGTTCTGCTGCACTTACCTGGATTTAGAGTAGCAGACGAATGGATATTCTCAGGCAGTTGCTGATTTTTTTTTTCTAAAAACCTGTAAATTTTCATTCAGTTTTCTGCTTAGCTGGATTAGCTAGGTCCACCTGCATTTGATTAGTTAAAAACTAAATCAGCTGTTGATCTCAACGCCTGAGTCAAACCAGGGCGCGGGTGCCAAATCAGAGATGGAAGCACAGTGCATGTGTATCCAACAGAGCTCTTAGAGCTCGAAGGCAAAGAAAATCAGCCAGTGGATGTGTTTGCCCCTACGATCTGTATCATGGCCCCCGTGTGAAGGAGGTGGTACCGCACTGCTGTTGGGTTACTGAAAGATTGGGTTTCATTTTTTGGCAGAATGTAATGTACTGGGCTCACCTGGAGACCTGCCCTCGTGACTGTTGGGGAAATGATGAGATACCGATGAAGGGCACCCACGAGCTTTTTGAGAAATGGAGAACTTGATTAGTGCTTTATGGCCGCGGGGTGCCTGTTTCATCCCATGTCTGAGTGATGTTGCTTCCCCTCCACCCCCTTAGTTTTATTGTTCCTGGGCATGGGATTGTACTTTGCCTGAGAATTACAGCATGTGAGAAGTTCTCCTGGGTCATCTGTGCCACTGAGTTTATCTGGGTAGCTTGTGTTCCCGTACTCTCCTGCCCACACTTTTGCTTTTGCTGGTTGAAATCATCCATTTGTCTCCATCTAGGGGAAAATAGAGAAAAAGCCAGAATCAGCTGCTGCTGCACGAAAGTCTGAACCCAGTGCGGTCTCTAAAATGGCTACTACTAAAACAACCGTATCAAAAGAGGGTGCCCCAAAACAGCCCAATGGGAAAGTGAGTTTATTTCAGACTTTTCTCTGTGGGAGATGAAGGAAAACATTTCCATTTTGAGTCACTTTCCCTTCTCTTCAACTCTTCTGCTTTCTCCTGTCAGTGTCACTGTTCCTTGCACAGACACTCCTCCGATTCTTTCTTGTAGACCCTGAGATGTTTTCAGATGAACACGTTCAGAGATCACTGTCATAGGTATCTTTTCCGTGCCTGCTGTAAATGTTTTCAGAGCAGAGTCCTCCATTTTCGCTTTTAGGGAGACAGGCCTAACTTTGAGGCGGAGGTTTCCCTTAAGACCGCTTCTTCATACACAGCACTAGTTTGTAACGAGGAGGAGAGAGCGTTAGTTCATTAAGACATTAAGGACTCGGTCTTTCCTGCAATATTCCCGACCCGGACGTACCAAAACCCTTTAATTCCACGCATGAGGCGGTCAGCGTTTGACGGGTTACTCCGAAGCTGTCGTGACGTGGTGTTTCGGCACGAGTGGGTGGGGAGTGCGGCAGGAGGGCCTGCAGTGCTGGCTTAATTCAGATGTTGTCAGGCAGAGCCTGTTAACGAATGGATGGGATTTGTACCTCTAGAGAAGTCAGTAAATTATAAGTCAGTCATTATAAACTGCCACGGCACGAGTACGTTTTCAGAGCTGCTGTTGCACTGAATCCAGTCTTTCTGAACTGGCTAAGGAGCTTTCGGAAACCTGCTAAAGTGAGAATGTTCTGGTGATTCCTTTTGCGCTTCGAATTTATCACCTCTTTCTAGAGAGTACTCTAGATACAGCTTCTGCCACGTTTCGTGCTGTTAAATAACTCCTAGACTAAACACGTGTCGTAACTAACCTTTGTGAACACGGGCCTCTTACTCTAACTCAGTTACTACGTTCGTGAGTAAAAGCTCACTTGGCATTACTCCTTCTGTATGTTGAAAAAGTCCAAGTCATTTTAGTTTAAAGGAGAAACAATTTAGTTAACATCAGACGCGTCTGATTACAATTTAACTGAAGGTTTGACGACCTTCATCAGAAGAATTGTTTCTCAGACCGGGCTTTACTGCCCCGCGCTTTCGAAAGACGTTACCCGAGCCTGGAGTCAATCCAGGCAAACGGCAGTGAAGCGCAGACACCGAGCAGTTCGTAGCGGCGTTGGAAGTGGTGACCCCATGGCTTTGATCCGGGGGGGGAAGGAGGCAGCTGAGCTGGCTCTCCCTGCTCCCGGGAAGCTTCCCAGGGGACGTAGATGAACCCGGCCCTTCGGGCAGGCAGGCGCCCACCCAGCGATGCTAACCCGTAGAGTACATGGAGAAGCTGTCTTCACGGTAGCACCTACGCTCTCGCACTAACACTGTCTGTGCAGCCTCTTGTTTCGTTCACTTTTTTTCCTCACTCTCCTCCTCAGTTGCTTTCACACCTAATACTAAAGTTGGATTGAGTTTAACACAACTCCTTGTTTATCCACCGTGTTAGAGCGTCCACTCCAGCCTGCCGTATGACAACTCTAACCAGTCCTCTTCCCTTGTGTTGTTTTCCATTCTGTAACATTCCAGGTCCAGATAGTCTCCAAAAAAGCGAACTACAGCCATGTTCAGTCCAAGTGTGGTTCCAAGGACAATATTAAGCATGTCCCTGGAGGTGGGAATGTAAGTATGGGCTCTGGGCAAGCTGTCTTTCTACTAACTCCTTCTCTTGTACTATGTTTTTATATGTCAGTCACATATACATATACACATATACAACACAATGCTGTGTTTCAGGCAGAAAGGTGTGGCAGAGTTTCAGGGCTTCTGGAAATAACGTAGGCTGGAGAAATTTTTTTTTTTTTTCCCCCCATGGGATGCTAGGTTGAATGTATGTGTCTTGTTTCATAGTACTACAAATACACCTGACCTATTTCTTGCATGGTTTACGTGGTGTTCATGACCAAATGTAGGACGTGCGCGTTGTTGACCCCCAGGAGTTAGTGCACCATGGGTTCCCTCTGCAGTCAATGGAGGCACCTCATCAGTCCTCTGACCTATTTTAGATGTCTGATTTTTTTAGATGAAATGAACTGTGGCCTAGAAGTGCCTGTTACTCTTCACTGGCTAATAGAGCAAGCCTGAATCAGATTAATTTCATTTCTTGTTTCACAAAAAGGGAGACTTCAAAAAAGGAGGAGGAAGAGACTCTGGGACTTAATCTTTGAGCTGTTCTAAATTTGAAGGCTACTGGTATCTCTGGCAGCAGAGTTGAGCTTACTAAAATAGAAGGCTAATCTTGTAATGTCTGTGTACTTGGTTTGGAGTATTATATCCTGAAAGCATCTGGCAAAAACCCCAAGTTAACTATCTATGTGCTAAAGCTTTTGAAAACATGACTATAGTTTGGCAGGCTTGTTTCCTTGTGGGCAAATCTGTGCTACCTTAACAAAGCTATGCCAGGCTGTTTGTACTAGGGATAGTTTACAGAAATACAAAGATTGGACGGTTTCAAAAAGAAGCTGACGTACTTAAGCCCAAGGAAGTTTTTTCCATTGGCGTTTAAATATGCCAGGCTCCTGAGGAGAGATGTCCAGCTATCGCATCTTGTGACACTTTCTCTGGGACCAGCATCAGTGAAACTCTCTGCATCCTTGCTTTGTGTAGTGTTCAAGGCGCAAATATTCAATTTCTGGGGCCAGACTTGCTGTTGCTGTATAGAACACATATGTATGTGTTCTGTTTGATGTCTGGTTCAGCAGATACAAATGCTACATGGGCCTGACTGTGGTGCAAACTGCTGTGGCCACTTTTTTGGGGAAATATATGTGTATTTGTGTTACATATATGTGTAAACCACAAATATGTTGTGGTTTAACCCCAGCCGGCAACTCAGCCCCACCCAGCCGCTCACTCACTCCCCCCCAGCGGGATCGGGGAGAGAATCGGAAGGGTAAAAGTGAGAAAACTCGTGGGTTGAGATAACGACAGTTTAATAGATAAAGCAAAAGCCGCACACGCAAGCAAAGCAAAACAAGGAATTCATTCACTCCTTCTCATCAGTAGGCAGGTGTTCAGCCATCCCCAGGAAAGCCGGGTTCTGCCGTTCTTAACGGTGATTTGGGAAGACAAACATCATCACTCCAAACATCCCCACCTTCCTCCTTCTTCCCCCAGCTCTGTGTGCTGAGCACGACGCCATACGGTGCGGGACATCCCTTGGGTCAGTTGGGGTCAGCTGTCCCGGCCGTGTCCCCTCCCAAACGCTCGTGCCCCCCAGCCTGCTCGCTGGTGGGGTGAGGAGCAGAAAAGGCCTTGGCTGTGTGTCAGCACTGCTCAGCGATATCTAAACCATCCCTGCGTTAGCAACACTGCTTCCAGCACAAATCCCAACCACAGCCCCATATGAAGAAAAGAAGAAAATGAACTCTACCCCAGCCAAAGCCAGCACAATTTGACTAGTTGGCTGAACCTTTACTCTACATGACCGATTCTTCCTTAAATCTTTGCAAGAGGCAACCAAATCTGGGTTCTTAGCAAACTTGTTCCCTACAGGGGGTTGCCAGGATGGTAAGAGACACGCGCGCGTTGAAGTCACGCGCGCAGCGTTCACTTACCTAACCTTGAGTTGCTGGGCACGCATCTCTGCTGCCCTCCTTGCCTTCCCGTTTGCAGATTCTCACCGGTGGTGGGATTTGCCATTCTCACTTGATGTTTCCGTGACTTAACCAACATTTATAGGAGCGCATGCATGTGCGTATGGAGCTTCCCATAGAAATGCTCATGCAGGCAAGTTCTCTGTGCCATAGGAAGAAAAACTGATGTTGAGACCATCAGGTCAGCTAGGTGCCCTCATATAATATTTTTTTAGCTGTGCACATTTGTGTTCCTACTGCATATTTCGTCTGGTTTTGTCACCCACGTTTGGAAGAGACTGCTTGTACATAGCCAGTGTTCCATGGCAGAAGTCCCTTTGGCTATGCTGTTAAAGACCAGCTGTTGTAACTTAACCGTTCATGCTCTCGAAGGAGCTGTGTTTTATAAACCACTTTAATTTTGCTACTCTTACCTTGTACAGCCTTTTAGTGGACAACAAGTCTCGCGCATACTTCTCCTTTTTTTGAGGTCAACAGAAATGTGCTTTAAATGTGAGGGATCTTTTTCTTGCTTGATTAATTACATTAGTGAACTATTCTTTCTTCTAATAAATCACCAAATCTGTCCTTTCCTCTTTACATCTGCTCTCCTGTCCTGGGGACGTTCCCAACTCTAGGGGACAAGCGTGTGCCTGCTTTCTTTTTCTCTTACTCCAAATTCTCCTTTTACCGCTGCACTTTTTCTCCTTGCTCAGCTACTTGAGCGTTTTGCTTTGAGAACAGAGAATAAAGTGCTGCTTATTCCCAGGTTCCAAATGCCCCCAAAGCAGCCTCAGGCAGTCGTTCCCACCATCCAACACCCCCAAACCCAGCACTGCCTGTACCAATGTGAGTAGGCGAGGTGCAGCAGCCGGTCTGGCTTCCTAGAAAAGTGTTTCCTTTTTGTTCATTTTTATATCTGCTCACTCCCTTTGGGGCACTGTAATATTAGCGTCCAAGATGTTTTCTTGTTCATCTAGTTACGGTGATCACTTCTGATAGAAGACTTCCCGATGTTTAATTCCTGAACTGCACTGCTGATGGGGGATGTCTGGAAAATCTGTTGTTCTAGTCTGTGGCTTCAGTTAAAGCTTTTAGGAATCCTGTGGACGAGAGCTGTGGTTAGTAGCAAATTATGATTCAGCTTTAGGGTTGCTCTGGTAGGAGTGATGGACATCCTACCTAAGTGGTTCCTAGCTGGTGCGCTCTGTTTGGGTACCCATTTTGCCTTCTATACACAGAGCTAATGTCTTCTCCCCTCCAGGATACCCAAGAAGACATGTTCAAAAGCAGTAGATATTGTTCCTACTCACGTTGTATTTGCCAGAAGTATCTTGACACAAGGTCAGGTTTCCTGGGTAAAAGCTTTTATTGCGCTTTAGTATTTCCCCCCTCTCTTTTTAAAGAAAGCAACAGTAAAGAGGTAGATCTTACAAAGTGCGGGTAGCGTACATGTTGTTGAAGTTTTAACAAGGTGATTTGGAATGTTCATATGTTTCTCTGCCCTTTGGTTTGACCTGTTTAGCTGGATTGGGAAATGGTCAGAGATAGAAAATCTAAGAAGAAATGAGGATGACACTTCCCATCTGAGCCTCTGTATCAAGATTAGATTGGATATTAGGAAAAATTTCTTCACGGAAAGGGTAGTCAAGCACTGGAACAGGCTGCCCAGAGAGGTGGGGGAGTCCCCATCCCTGGAGGGGTTCAAAGAACGGGCAGAGGTGGCACTTTGGGCCATGGTTTAGTGGGCATGGGGGTGCTGGGTTGATGATTGGACTGATGATCTTCGAGACCCTTTCCAATCTTAGTGATTCCCAGTTTTTACTCTCATTATGAATGATCCAGCCACCAAGCCAGGAGGCGTGGGGTTGCTACTCTCCCCTTAATTGGTTTAGTGGTGGCCTTGGCAGTGTGAGGTTACTGGTTGGACTGGATGATCTTAAAGGGCTTTTCCAACCTAAACGATTCTATGATTCTGAGATTCCAAGCTTTCAGATCTAAGGTTTATTTCTGGCACCAGAGTCTGAGTGTTTGGCTCTGTAAATGCAAGCCTAAGCTTTTAAATGTGTCTCCCTTTGCAAACTCAAAACAACTGATGTTAGAAATCTTACCAGAAATACACTTCCATTTAGGTATAATTGTTTGGATCCCCAGGTGAAATCATGAGGAGTCATAGCTGGGTATGTCTGGCCTAGCTGATAACAAACATTATTATTTTAAAATGCATTCTGTGAAATAAATTTAGTTTTATTCCAGTTCCAAGCAAACAAGTACTCATTATAAAAGCTGTAGTAACTTTACTAGCAACCCCCAAGAAAATCAAATTCAGTAGTCGTAATCTCACCTTTTCGGAGTGTCTGGTGTCACTGAGTCAGGGTACATGAACATGGAACAGCGTAGCAGGAGGCTGAACTGTGCTGTGCTACTGATTCTGAGCAAACAAGACATCAGGGCTTTGACTCATCCCTCCTCACAAGTACCAGGAGGATTCATGCTTCCTGAGAAAGACGTGTTGCAAATTATCATGGTAATTCTCAATAAGCTTGTAGAGTAGCTTGTAAGTGAACGAATTCTTGAGATGTTCAAAAAGAAAGATTCTGATTTTGTCTGCGAGATTATCTATAGCAGAGCTTTCTGTGCACGTAGGTGCCAGCTGGTGGTTGCTGACACGATTGGGAGAGGTGATCCTTTTAACGTTACTGCCAAAAAAACCCAGATTTTTCCCATGGAAAGTTATAATGTCAACTTAGTAGGGGGTTAGACCAGATGACCATAAGCTCCTTCCAGTATAAATTATCCTATGTCTGTATGAAATGAAAGATCTCCAAGTAGTTAGACAAGAAGTTAATTCTGGAATAGAGGAATTTTTCATCCACCTGGAGCTGGAGAAGGAATTTTAAAGATGTCAGAAATGGGGCTCTGTACATAGCACTTGGTCCAGGTGTCGGAAATCAAATATTTTTTGAGCAAAAAGACATAAAACCTGTGACATTTTGACTCCACCTTTGTCCTACCCCAGAGAAGACACTTCTCCCCAAACTCAAACTGATGTCCACAAATACCATGCTGGAATATTTGGCTCATTGACTTGGAAGAAGGTCATTTACTGAGTCACGAATACCTCATCATTGCATCACCGAACACTTTTCTCGCTGAAGGCTTTCTATGCCAGCACCAAGTCACTGGTAGAATGAGGTTAAAGGAAATAATACTGGAAAGGAAACAGCTTCCCCACTCCCAGTGTTTTGTCTTTGAGAATGATAGCTTCTTCGAGCAGTTTGTTCCAGCTGTCTGAGGTTCAACAAGGCTCAGTGCCAGGTCCTGCACTTGGGTCGCAACAACCCCATGCAGCGCTCCAGGCTTGGGGAAGAGTGGCTGGAAGCTGCCTGGCAGAAAAGGACCTGGGGGTGTTGGTCGGCAGCGGCTGAACATGAGCCAGCAGCGTGCCCAGGTGGCCAAGGCGGCCAACAGCATCCTGGCTTGTGTCAGGAATAGCGTGGCCAGCGGGAGCAGGGCAGGGATCGTCCCCCTGTGCTCGGCGCTGGGGAGGCCGCACCTGGAATGCTGTGTCCAGTTGTGGGCCCCTCAGCACAAGGAGGACATTGGGGTGCTGGAGCGTGTCCAGAGAAGGGCAGCGGAGCTGGGGAAGGGTCTGGAGCACAGGGCTGGTGGGGAGCGGCTGAGGGAGCTGGGGGTGTTCAGCCTGGAGAAGAGGAGGCTGAGGGGAGACCTGATCGCTCTGCAGCTCCTGGCAGGAGGGGGCAGGGAGGGGGGTCGGGCTCTGCTCCCAAGGAACCAGCGATAGGACGAGAGGAAATGGGCTCAAGCTGCGCCAGGGGAGGTTTAGATTGGATATTGGGAGAAATTTCTTCATGGAAAAAGCACTGGACCAGGCTGCCCAGAGAGGTGGGGGAGTCCCCATCCCTGGAGGGGCTCAAAAAACGGGCAGAGGTGGCACTTGGGGCCATGGTTTAGTGGGCATGGGGGTGTTGGGTTGATGGTTGGGCTGATGATCTTAGACCTCCTTTCCAACCTTAGTGATTCCCAGTTTTACTTTCATTAAAAACTAATCCAGCCCCCAAGCCAGGAAACATGAGATTATGACTCTGCCCTTAATGGGTTTAGTGGTGGAGTTGGCAGTGTTGGGTCAATGGTTGGACTGGATGATCTTAAAGGTCTTTTCCAACCTAAACGATTCTATGATTCTGTGATCCTTCCAGGTGTCCTGCTCTCAGCAGGGAGGGAAGGCCGCTGTGGGGAGGCTGCAGACAAAGCCTGACATTAGATGTGGGTCAGTCTGCACGCTGAACGTGGTCGAGAGAAAAAGTTGCAGCTGGTGGCATGTCTGTGGCCCTGCAGCAAGAGAGTGGCTGAGTAGAACCATGAGATGCCATCTGCCCGAGTGACCGTCTGGAGCTGCCCAGGCAATGGCCCGTGTCTTCAGAGGCAGAGCCAGCGCTGGGCAGAAACAGTCTGGGGAACGTGGCAATGGGATCAGCTTTTTTTGGTCCCTCTCCCAGGTGCTGTTGCATTCCATGAATGTGCCACGAACTCAAGACTCCCATTTCTGGTTGCTGTCCCTCTGTTAGTTTTATCTGGTCTCAATTTCTGTCTGCTCACATTAACCACTTCTGGCTGGTGCAGGCCTTTAAATAATGCTAAAGCTGACTGTAGCGTTTGGCATACAGTGGCTGGGAAATCACCAGGAGAAAATAATGCGCTAGAAAAGGGGTGCAGGGTCCTTAAGTGTGACCTGACGTTTGAGATGGCCCGTTGGCCTCCAGATTCACGGGAAATGTTTCTTTGTGTTGAGTTGTTTCTTTTTGCCTCTTCAGGTGCAGATCCAGAACAAGAAAGTTGACCTTTCCAAAGTGTCCTCCAAGTGTGGCTCTAAAGCAAATATCAAGCATAAGCCAGGTAGAAATTTTACCATTTCCTCGTGATTTGTCTGCAGATACCGAAAGGCATTTAAATGTAGTCCTGGATTGCGACTGAGATGGTTCAAGGGGTTTGTTGCTTTCAGGGAGTATTTCTAGAAGTACTGTCAAGCTTCTTAGCAATTCCGGGTGGTTTCATCAGCGGAGAAGGGGATTAGATGTGGGATTTCATCTTGCCTGTGGAGATAATCTACTGCTTCCACTCAGTTCTCTCCCCCCCCCCCTCCCCATTTAGGGGGGGAGTGTGGATACTTACCACGACTGTTCCAGAGTCTAGAAGCTTCCTCCGTGCTTACAGAGGGCTTTGGGGCTCTCGGAGCGCGTGTGCTAGGGAAGGATAAAGTAACTTCCCTCCAGTTCTTCAAAGCAGACACAAGGGTCGTCTTAGCCTTCAGTTCAGTAGCAGTTCTTGTCTTATGTAAAACACTTTTGGCTCTTTAATGCCATATTATGGGATGAGTGTGCAGGAATCATTTGCTCCCCGCTGAGAACACAGCAATTATTCTGCGTGAATTCCTGTGAATCTCGGGTTCCCTAACCAAGCAATGATCAGCCCACTGCTCAGCTGCAGCATAGGCAAGTCCCGAGTTCAGGGTCCTGTGGCTGCAGGCAGATTCTTTGAACTGTACCTTTGTGGCACCCTGAAGTGCGGTCAGTTCACTGACCTTTGCTGGTTTGTCTGTATCTGAGGGCAGTTACCTGCACAGGAAAGCTCCTGCCCATCAAACATCCGTGCATGAGGACAAGTTCACTGACCAAAGCTGAAAACAAATAGGACAAGCTTGTCTTTGTCCGCTCCTGGGAGCTTCCTGTGCCCTTTCTGCCAGGCTGCTAGGTTGAAAGCAGTTAGACCTTATACACTGAGCACCACGGTTCAGTGCCTCAAAACGTGTTCCCGCTTTGAGAACGTGGTGCCACAAACATGACCTCTGTTTGTTCAGTGCTCTGTAATAACAAGCTGTGCGTGACAATAACTGCTCTTGTCCGGGGCTGATTAAAGCAGAATAATCCATCCAGAATTATCTCGTCAGATGTTTTAACTGAGTTTGTTAGACTGAGTCAGTTGGCTTCCATCGTTGGCCATGCCAAGCTTCCAAAGTGCTGAGGACTGAGTATTTAATGATGTTGCTGGGAAGCAAAGTTGTGCTTAGCAATACTTAAAATTTTTTTTTGAGAAACCTACTGGAATACGGACTGCACGTACAGCCATATATTAATGGGAACTGCAGTATTCTAAATCTAGGAAAACGCTGCTAGAAATCTACAGCTGTTTTCCTGACCTTCATGTTCTCCTGAACCTGAAGCGCTCATCCCGTCCCACGCTTGGCTTCTCCCTGCCTGCGTGGCTGCCTCCCGAGTAGTTCAAGCCGTGGCACACGGGTCTGTGTCAGGGAGGAGCTGTCGGTCCAGGCAGTCCCACAACTGCCAGTGATGGAGTAGAAGTGGGAACGGGTAACGAGCAGAGGAATGCAGTTAACGAAAAGGAGCAGAACTTGTCCCGGCACCGACGACTACGCAGATGGGCTGAGCTGGTGGACCTTGGCAAGGGACACAGAGAGTGGGCAGCTGGTATTAGCCATCAGAAACGCACCCACGTGGGGTCGGGTGGAAGTGGCATTTCACACCTCAAACGGATCGATGAGCAGATCTGCCGAGGCAGTTGGCATGCAGATATCGCCCAGCCTGCCTGTCCGGACGCGTGGAGTTCCCCACCTGAGGGCATCTCCAGAGCTTTGCCATGCAGCCCTGCTTACTTGCTTGGCCTGCGCAGGTGGAGATCCCCAACTTTTGAGCTTAGTTTTTTAAACTGAACCTTACTGGAGAGAGACTGAGACACTAGACGTCTTAGTTGGTCATGTCCCTCCTCCAAAGTACGTTGGGTCCCCAGTGGTTCCTCGGTGGGGCTGGGAAGGGGACAGATCTCAGGTGGGACTCTTCTGGAGGCGTTAATAAACTCCTACACAATCTTCTTCTAGGGGGAGGCGATGTCAAAATTGAGAACCAGAAGCTGAACTTCAAGGAGAAGGCCCAAGCCAAAGTGGGTTCTCTGGACAACGTGGGACACTTACCGGCAGGAGGAACCGTGAAGGTGGGTGCAGCAAGCTCTGGCACATCAGGGTAGGGATTAAATCTGGTTGTTCTCCTTGTCCTGCTGTTGATGTAGTGCAGCTTCTCCACCCCCAGCCTTTCATAGCCATCTGCTTATTTCTGTGGCCTCTGCTGTCAACCCCAGGAGTCAGTATGAGTCAAAAAGGAGAGCGCTACGGACCAGCTCTGTGGCCTGCCTGAATGCGCTCCCCGCTAGGCGCTACCGGGAGGGCTCGTGCTGCGCGTCTGCACCCTTCCTCTGAGAACCCGAGCGCCGGGATTGCTGTGTGAGCTACGAGCCCATCGGAGGAGCTGCCTGCGGCCCTTCCTGCTTTCTTTACCCCCAGTAAAGCTGGTGAGAGCAAGGTGCTCTGTGCTGGGAGACAGCACCCTGCAGCTCTTGGGAGCAGTTTTCAGCCCCTACCGCAGTCCAAAGACCCTTTGTGTGAGGATAAGAAAAGATCGTTGGGCTCTCCTTGCTGTGATTCAGCGCTTCTCCCCCGGAGAACGTAAACCGTCCCCAGCCTCAGCTCTGCAAATCGCAGGTCTCGCTGCAGCAACGCGACATCTGTGCTTAGGGGAGGGAAATCAGCCCCGCTTGAATGACCAAGTGTTGGGTGTGTGGGCTTGACCTGTCACGCCACGTAATGATTAGAGCAGTGCTGGGGATTATGTTTTGGTAGTCACTAGTGCTGGGGCTTTCAGGTAAACCACTTCTGAATTGGCTGGTAGCGCTGGAAGCAGAGAAAACAATCCTGTGCTCCGGCACCAGAACTGTTAAAATATGACTTAGTCTTTGCCCCCAGCAGGACAGACAGACAGAGGAGAAGAAACCCCTTCCAAACACTGAGTGCCCTTGGTTGTCCCAGCATTGTTTTCTTTGAGCACTTTTGTGTTGTGGAAGGGTTTCGAGTTCAGCCTGGTTGAGCTATTGTGTTAAATGCCGTGTGAATTTGAAAGAAATAATCCCTGTCCCAAAGAGCAGATCATGCAGCAGAATTCACAAGTATATTTAGTATGTGCTTAATCATCCCCATTAAAACAAGGCAGGAGGTGACTGCCAGAATATTTGCTGGGGACACATCGGGCCTCTCCTGTCTCCAGTCCTTTATGTAAACTTCAGCCCGTCAAATCGGGGCTCGGTGAAAAGCCGAAAGGAGCTAGAGAAGCTGCTGGTGTGTTGGTAGGGATCGGGAACCTTCTGTAACGGTGCCTGGCTGTTCCGGTTTACTGGAGTGTCTAGTCCATATACCGGCGCTGTTTGCTGGGTACTAGGGTTTTTGTTGAAGTTCTAAAATCTTACCTGTTCAGAATTAGTCTGATCTTTTTTTTTTTAATATTTTTCCCCCATCTTCATGGGTGCAAAGAGTCTCTGTTGATGACACTCTCATCCAGTTTTTTTGGGGGTGGCTCTAGTGTTAGCCTTGTGATAGAGAGACTAAATCATTTCCCTGTTGCGTCCCACAGATCTCAGCCAGTGCTGGCATCGGAGCAGGGGCGGGTGGCACTTCGGGGCTGGCACACACGTCCGAGGGGGCCGGCAGCTCTTGCTCAGCTACCCGCTGCGCCTCTCCTGGAGGCATGGCATTCATCCGAGTCCTGTAGTTCCTGCAGAAGCACCTAGATATCGGTGTTGCACCTAGATACCAGTGTTGCACCTAGATATCGGTGTTGCACCTAGATATCGGTGTTGCACCTAGGTCGGTGTTGCACCTAGATATTGGTGTTGCACCTAGATATCGGTGTTGCACCTAGGTCAGTGTTGCACCTAGATATCGGTGTTGCACCTAGGTCGGTGTTGCACCTAGGTCAGTGTTGCACCTAGATATTGGTGTTGCACCTAGGTCGGTGTTGCACCTAGATACTGGTGTTGCACCTAGATACCGGTGTTGTACCTAGATACCAGTGTTGCACCTAGGTCGGTGTTGCACCTAGATATCGGTGTTGCACCTAGGCCGGTGTTGCACCTAGGTATCGGTGTTGCACCTAGGCCGGTGTTGCACCTAGGTATCGGTGTTGCACCTAGGTATCGGTGTTGCGGTCAGTTCATGGGTGGGCACTTGGAGCCCAGAAGGAAGGCCCGGTGGTTTTGCCACTTGTTGAGTGAGCAGGTACAGAGCCGGTCCGTGGCTGGCATTGCTGCCTGGGCGAGGGCCTGACGTAGTCTTGAGAAGAGCGCAGCAGCTTTATTCCCCACGGATAAGACTTTGTAGGGCAAGGGCATGGGGTAAGAGCAGAGCTGCTTTGGGCTGGAGGGTGCCATGCTCTCCCCGTCCTCCTCCCTGCTGAACGTGGCAGCAAGGGGATGTCCTGGCTGGGTGAGTTGCTCCTTCCCGGAGCTGGGCTGGTCCAGCGTGTCATCTTCTCTGCTTGCCGTGCTGGTGGTCACCGAATGGCTTTCCAAGCAACTCTGCATCGCTCTCAGCAGGCTCCCACCAGCGTGTTGGTCTCTCCTCTAACGGCAGTAGGACTTAGCTCTTCTCTAAGGCTGGTAGAAGTTGGTGACTCCAGGTGGGACGACCAGCCATGGTAGGAGAGCAGACCAGGACAGAGTCTTCTCCGAAGACCGCACTCCCAGTTCATAGTCCAGCATCAGCACCAAGTGAGGATGAGGTCCTTTGTGCAAACTTGGCCTTCCTGTTTTGGGATCCGCTGTGTACCCTTTGGGTCTGGTATATAAAGGTGTCCCCGGATGACGGGGACTGCTTCGCTGCCACGTACCCACACCACCTGCTTGCTTTTGAGCCCGCAGCGCTCTGCTTCAGCCCTGTCAACGTTGGTCTGCTTTTGCCTCGGCCGTCTTCCGTCACCGGGCCGTTACAGGCGTGCGTTTGGGGAGCGGGTGCTGAGCTCTGGACCCCGTGGTCAGGGACACGGCAGCCACGCTCGGATGAGCTGGCAGGGAGCAGCCGATGAGTCTGCGGGGACTGGAGCGCTGTGGGAAGCTGGAAAGCTGGTCAGGACGGCGGCTTCCCGGGGAGCGGAGGGGCCGCTTCCCGCTTCCAAACACCCCCTCGTCCCTGCGTGTGTCTCGGCAGCTGGGGAGGGCGGAGGGGGCTCCGGGAACCCGCACTTCACCCCCCCACCCCTGCACCCCCATTTTCTACTGACTCGTCCCTGTCGTCCTCCCCACCCCGTTGTCTCATTGTAGGCTGAGGGGAGCGCGGAGCCGGGGCAGCTCCCGCCAGCCCCTCAGAACGGAGAGGTGACAGCGGCCCAGGCGGGCACTGAGATGCGGGAGAATGGCATAGGGCCGGCAGTGCCCGCTGCCCTGAGCAGTGGTGACCAAAGGGAAATTCAGAGCTTCGAGACTCAGATACAAGAAACAAGTAAGTGCCCGCGCCTTCTCACCGCGCACGCTGCCGGGTGGGGTGGGGAGAGGACTGCAGCAGGGCAGAGCAGCCGCCCCCGGGCACTGGTCACACCGCTGTAATCTGAACGTTGAACTGTTTGTATCGATGTCTGTAGGGGTGTTTTCTGCCTTTTTTTTAATTCAGAAAATTGCCTTTTATTTTCCAGGCATCTAATGATGACATTATGGTATCGTCTTCCATTCCCCTCCTGCCCCCCCCCCCTCCTCTTTCCTCCTCCCACCCTTCCCCTTCTCACCTGCCCTTGTGTCGCTGCAGATTGAATCTCACAAGCTGACGTTCCGTGAGAAGGCCAAGGCTCGAACAGACCACGGAGCGGAAATCGTCGTCTCCAAACCCCCCAACCTTTCCAGCAGCACTTCCCCCTGACGTAGCACATCCGTCAGCGACAGCCTGGGCTCAGTCGCCTCCTTGTCACCGCTGCAACAGCCGGCTCCCCTTGCAGCGCTTTCTCAGCAAGGCTTGTGACCCCTCCCAGCCCCGTCTCCCACGTGCTCCCCACAGGAACGCAGCTTGGCTCTCTTAACCCGGCGTCTGGCTTTAGGTGGGAAGGGGACAGCGTTTAGCAGGGCTAGCGTCCCTTTCGGCCGCGCTGGCTCCTCGAAGCGTCCTGGAAGCTCGCCCCTGCCCGAGCGTGCCGGGCTCCAGTGCTCCCTTTTTTGGCTGGAAAGGGCTTCCTTCCCTCTCCGCGCCTCGTCCCTTTTGCTTTGGAAGGGGATGCTGGAGTGAGCATGAGCGTCGTGTGTCGGGGACGGGCATCTGGCGACTTCCAGGCTGCGTCTCGACGCACCCCGAGCCTGGGCGGCGGGTGGCCGGCTCGGAGCACGCCTGCGCTGCTGGTGGCTGAAGCCAGGCCAGAGTTAACAGGGATAAGCTGGGATCTTTCTTTCTGTCTTTTTTTTTTTTTTTTTAAAGAAAAAAAAAAAAGCCAACCTTTTCCTCCTTGCCGCTTCAGTTTCTGCTGATCCTGTTTGATGATGATATATATTATACACACACGTTAGGCTGTTTTAACTGTTGACTTTAACCTTTTATTCTTTGTGACGACGTGTTGATGATTTATCGTGCTACAAACCCATGCTAAGTTTCCTTTTCTCTTTCCTTCTTTTCCTAACCGTAGGAGAGTAGAGACATTAACCGCTGCTGCAGTGCTGGCTTCTTATTGACATATCCAGCAATTGTAACATTTTTGTTGTTGTTTGTTTTCTTTTTTTTTTTTTTTTTTTTTTTTAAACTATTTTAAAACGATGGAGCAAATTCATGGGATTAAGCCATGTCTGAAATGAAAGGCACAGGACTGTGTTAAAGGAAAACTTGCTGTAACAGATCAGATGAAGCCTGTGTTGACTGCAACAAGGCGTGTTGAATCGATGCTCGTAAAAAAAAAAACCGAAACCAAACCTCCCGTAGGGCCAAGCCGCCAGCCCCGGAGGGTGCCTGGGACCTTCTGCGCATTAGCAAGGCAGAGGCGGTTTATTTATTAACTCGCGCAGCCAAAGCCCTGGGATTTATCGGTTTTTTCGGCCAGGGCCTGAGGTCTGGAGGAAAGGCAGGAGGCTGCTTTGGCGGTGGAGTTGCAGGTTAACGCAGGCCGTGAGTTGCGAGGCAAAAGCAGGTCTGTGGTGTGCGTGCGTGCGTGGTGTTTTAGCAGAGGCTGGTGGAGGGGTGACCGCGGCGGCGGGCTGAGCAGGTCTGGTGGGAGGCCGAGGCGGGGAAGCAGGGAAAGGGGCTGCCTCTCGCCTGCGGCGCGAGGCCGGGCAGCGGAACGCTGGCGCAGGGCTGGGAGGCCGAGCCCTCGGCCGCGGCAGGGCAGGCTTCTGGTGCCAGGGAGTTGCAGCTCTGACTGGGAAGGAGATTTCCCTGCTCTTCTGAGGTGTGAGCTCCTCGTTTCGTGTTGCAAATGACACTAAAGAAATGAAATGTAAATAAATTAAAACGAAAACAAAAGCATTCTTGGGTCGTCGAACTAATTTAAAGCAAAAAAAAAAAAAAAAAAAGAAAAAAAAAAGGCGGAATAACAAAACACTGGGATCAAAGCGAACTGAACCAGGCGTGTGCTAAGGGGGGGCTGTTCGAGGAGGGGGCGGAGGGAAGCCTGCAGCTTCTCATGCTTGTGGGAATATTTCTTTGGGAAGCCGACAATGACACGATAACCCGGAATCTGTATTTACACACAAAGATTCTTATTGCACTTGTATTTTTTATATTAAAGTTTGCATGATTTCTAATAAAATGGCATTAAAACGTACTAGTTTGCATCAAAGTCGTCTGCTAGTTTCATAAGTGCTTTTTCCTCTGAATACAAATTTAAATAAGCAATGCAGATTTGCACCTGAAAGGGGCGGTTATATATACCCGAGAAAACTCCCAGCGCTTCCCTTCCTCTTCCTCCTCCTCCTCCTCTTCCTCCTCCTCCTTCCCGCCTCTCCCCTCCATGCCACATCCCTCTAATCCCAAGCCAGCGCCCGCGCCCGAGCGGGTCCTTCCCTGCCCTCGTGCTGCGTGGCCCCGGCCTCCGCCGCTGCGGCCGCCAGCCCCGAGGCCAGCGCTAACAGCCCGCGCGCTCCGGGCTGCAGCTGGGGAAGGGGCCGAAGCCGCCCTCCTGCCCCGCACCAGGCAGATGAGGGTCGGAAACCTCGTTTGGCAAGAGAGCGGCGCCGCGCTGCGATGCTTTGAAACCCCCCGGGGCCGGGCCGGTGCTGCCTCCACCCCCCCCGTTCACCTGCATGCCCCCCGGTATATATCACTGCCCCTTGGCTGATGCTTCCTTCTTTCTCTTACCGCTAAATTCTAAACACCAGCTTGATCTTGTCAGTCTTAGGCTTTTATTTTTCTCCCCCGGCGCTTGAATTGAGGGGAAGTTTGGAGGCGAGGGAGCGAGAGGAGAGCAGAAGGCAGGGGCTGCGCTTCCCCGAGCAATAACGTCCGCCTGCCCGGGGTAGGGCAGGCGCTGGCGCGAGGGTGCTGTGCCCGCAGCGTGGGCGCGCGGCCCCGCTTGCCCGCCTGCCGAAGGCTGGAGCCGACCGCCGGGCTCGCCGGCCCGGCGGAGGAGCTGGGACGTTGGTGGCGGTGAGCCGCGGCCGGGGACCAGGCGCGAGGTTGGGCCGGCGAGGGCCGGCGGTGCTGGCGGCTCACCAAAGGGGAGGTGGAAGCGGAAATGTCGCGGTCCTCTTGCTGCTCTGCCCCGCGCGGCGGGAGGCAGCCGGGGCCTGGCCTTGGTGCAGGTGCCGCAGGAGGAAGGGAAGTGGCAACGTTGCACTTTATCTTCTGAGATTGCAGGGAAAAAAAAAACCCACAAGCAAACCCCTAACACCCTGCACAGGGACAGTAACGCCACCTTCTCCCCCTGCATTGCTTTTATCTGATTTATTGCCCGCTCAGCAGTCTTGGCCAAGGCTTTCATGTCTGCGATGGTCGCGGCAGCCTTCAGCCCTGTCTCCGAACGTGCACAGACCTTCCCCGACGCTCAGTTCAGCTGAACGCTAACGACCGACCTGTGCTTCTGTGCCACTTTCTCTAACACTTGTTGTGCCTGCGGTTAGCTGACAAACTAAATCCAGATACACTAGTTTGGTGTGGTTTTTCTAGGACAGCTTCAGTTTTAATACAGATTTTTCGGGGTTGGTTTTTTTTTTTTTTTAAATTTTATTTTATTTTAAGGAAACGGCTGTACATATTGCTAGCCTGGGAAGCGATCCATGTGTGGTGAAAAGTAATGACTTTAGTTTCCTGTTTGGAGAGGTGGGAGTGAGCTGGTTTAGTGCTGAGAGCTTTTAAATGAAGCGAGCGGAGAAGCTGCAGGCTGGCGGAGCAGGGGAAGGAGCCGTGTTTGCTGGTGGCGTGAGCGAGGGCTGGAGAGAGCACGTTCTCCTGGGGGAGGGGGAATAAGAAGAGTTGTGGGCTGAATTAGATGCGACCTGAACGTAGACATACGCCGCGCGTGGGTCCTGGCTTTCCTTGGCAGCTGCGCTCGGCAGCGTGGAGTGCCGCTGCTCTTGGGGCGGCGCTGGGGAGAGGGGAGGGCTGGGGTGGCCGGAGCAGCCTGGGGGCTTCGGGCGCTGGCTGGGGCGCAGAGGCGTCGTGCGCAGGGCTGCGTGGGCAGCGCTCGAGCGCCAGGCGTGCCAGAGCCTGCTCCTGCAAGCGGCTCGGCAAAGCCCGCGCCTAAGCTCACGGGCAGGGTCAGCGTTGGCTTGGAGGCGTCCGAGCTGCCGAAGCCATGAGAAAGCAGCGCAGGCTGCGGGCAGGGGCTGCGGGGCCGCAGGAAGGGCTGGGTGGGAGCTCCTCGGCGGCGGGCGCGGGGGTCCCTGCCCTGGGCTCCGGCAGGCAGGAGGCTGCCCGCGACCCTGGCTGCCGTCCTGCCCGCCGGAGCCCGGAGTCTCCCTGCATGTCAGTGGCATCTACAGTAACGGTGGGGCGTTTTATGCTGTTCAAGTACGTTCACGTAACCGCGTCCGTGGGCTTGAGGCCACTGGAGGCCGGGAGCTGCGGCAGCTTTGCTGCTGCCCCCCGAGCGTGCCTGCCCGTGAGCCGGCGTCCTGGCCGCAAACTGAATGTAGGTTTCTACGCTGACCCTCGCTGTTGTCCCCCGCGTAGTAGCAGTGTGTGAGCGGGGCTCTAGGACCCTCGTGTTTTGTGGTGTTTAGGCAGAATTTCTAGTTTTCTTGGGACGTGGCAGGAGCGCGGTATCAGTGGCCTCTTTGGGGTGATGGGGGCTCCTGTGTCCTCCCCGCAGGTGGAAGGAGGGGACGGCTGAGCCCCCCTGCGCCGGTCATGGCTGTTCAACGCTGTCCCTGCCAAAAGCCCGAGCAGCTGCAGCAGCCCTCCTGGCCCGGGGCAGCCTGCGGGTGGGAAATGGCTACCACAGGCAGCAGCGGAAAGCGGGCTCCGTCTCCTCCTTCCTCCTCACCACCTGAATTCCAGCTAGAGTAAGCGTTTGCCTTCCTCGCACACGAGTCTCGCTGGCCAGCAGCTGGTGTCTAAAGCGATCAGACACGAGACTCCGCTCCTGCACCCCTTGTGCTCGTCCCACCCCAGCCTTCAGCGGCGCCTGCAGCTTCCGTTACCCCGTAACATAGGTACAACGAGTAATGACGTAGTGGGGGAAATGACCACGTGGAGAGGGGATGGCGGGGACGGCGTGGCTGGAGCCGAGGGCTCAGGGCGCAGGACCCGGCAGGGCTGAGCCGGGCGCTTGGCTCCCTCGGTCTCGGGAAGTCACTTAACCTCTCTGCCTCAGTTTCCCCATCTGCAAGCTGGGGACGCTACTACTTACCTCACCAGGCTGTTGTGAGGAGCGAGCAGTATGTCAAGTGTTCTCTAAATGTGACGTATTATTATTATTTTGTGTCATAGGATTATTCTGCAGCGGCGCCGTCTCCTCCGCGGCGCTGGGTGCACCGTGCTGCCCGAGGAGGGGGTGCAGCCGGCGCCGGGGCGGGTGACGGCGCCGTACCCGTGCTGGAGCGGGGGGTCCCGGGGCCGGGGGAGGTCGGTGCGTGGCTGTAAGGCAACAGCTCTGCGGGCGGGGGGCCGGGCAGAGCCCCTCCTGCCTGGAACGGCTTCATCCCCCTTTGCTTCTGCCAGTCTGTCTCGCCCTCCTGCGAGGGGCTGTAAGACTTGTCGTCTCCTTAGCAACATTTCCTGATTTGATGTTGTGATTCTTACTATTGTAAAGGGTTGAAATAAAGCTTCTAGATGTTCCTCCGCAGCCTGGGTGTGAGTTTGTGGTGGGGGGGGTTTGGGAAGGCCGGGCGGGGGTGTGGGCACAGCCGGGGACCACCCCACGTCCTACCGGGGGGCAGAGGAAGGCGTGAAGAACGGGGTGCAACAATTTTGTTGTCTCCAATGGCTTCAACCACTGGAATTCCCCCAAGGCGTTGCTTCTCCAGCCTAGGCAGGGAGGGGGGTGCTGGGCCCACGCCAGGCACCGGCCGGCCACCGCCCCATGGCCAACGCGAGCCCGTGGTGGCTGCTGGCGGGGGCCCACGTGTAGAGCAGCTCGGCCAGTACAGCCAGCACCGCAGGCACGCACGCCCTCAGCATTGGCACCGGCCCCGGGGGTTGCTTCCTTCCGCCCATCCCAGCCAGCAGCGGCCAAGGCCAGCTCCCGGAGAAGCGTGAGGGCCTGTGGGGGGCTGTGACTAACGGGGGGCCCCGAGGGGCCACCACCGACTCGCAGCAGGACCCCCTGCCGCTCTTCAAAAATAAAAAGCAAGGTTTTCTACCTTGGCTCGGCACGCAGGATGGACATGGCCCAGGATGGTTTTGCCCAGTCCCTGCGCCCAGAGCATCCCCGGCCCCGCTGCGGCAATCGCCCACCCTGGCAGCCGCGGTTTCCCCCCCGGCAGCACCAGGACGTGCTCCGGCGCTCCCAGGTGCCTTGATGGCTGCCAGGGCTGTCTGTGACCCCCAAGGCCCCCAGTTTGCCGCTCGCTGCCGCAGGCTCAAGGGCAGCAGGTCCCCGCGCTGCCGTGTGCGTCCTGCAGCGCTCCCAGCACCCTGAGGCTTCGCCGCTGCTGCTGCACCCCGAGTGCCGGACCCCGACGCAACCAGGGAGCTCGCAGGAGCTGGGGCGCGGGCAGCGTCAGCGCCTCAAACAACGCTGCGGGGGTGCCCACGCACCAATCCCACCGGAGCTCTCGCAGGAAAAAGGAGCGACAAGGTTCAGACTTGACTCAGCTACTGAAAAAAAAAAAATCGATAGAAAAAAAAAAAAAGAATGAAGAGGACAGAGGCGGTTACTACTCTATCCCTTTTTATTGTCTTTAATCTATGTTGTAAAAAGATCCAGTATCACATAACAGCCACTGAAGTATCCCAATATCACACTAGTTCTGAACCATTTAGACAATAGCTTAGTCTTTTTTTTTTTTTCTTTTTTTTCTTTTTCTCTTTTTTTTTTTTAAACCTGCTGGAAGGGAAAACCATACTGCCCATTATACAGGCCAAAAGAAACAAACACTGGTCAAATAATAGTGACAACCTCAAGCAAGTGAAATGAAGATGAAAAGTTTTGAGTGAACACAGGCGGCGGGCGGCCGAGGGCCCCGCGCTGGCGCATCCAGCGCAGCCGCGCCAGGAGGCTCCAGGGAACGGGAATGGCCCCGGCTCCCGCTGCTGGAGCTGCTGCAAGCCCCCCTGGCCCCCCACCCTTGTGCTTTTTGCCCACGGCCGCCAGAGCCGTGGGGCTCCCGCACGCACCCCGCTACAGTACATCAGCTCAGATGGCAGAGGCCACAGCTCCGTTAATTAAAGCCCATGACGAGTAAATTAAATCTTAGCAGAGAACAACCGGGAGAAGCGAACGGCGGCCCCCGAGGAAGGCAGCTCCCGTCCCGAGCGCGGGGCGGACGCTGCCGGCGCAGGAACGCCTTCGCCATCCTGGAGAACCGGCCTCAGCCGCGCTCAGCCGACGGCTTTCCGCCGCTTCCATTCCCCAGCAGAGCACCGGGCGGCTGGCGCCGTCAAGCCTCGCGTTGATTTCAGATACAAAGAGCATAAGAAACGGTGAATAAAAACAAACGATCCCAGGCCCTGCAACTGCCTTTCGCTCGGCTGCTGGGGAAAGCGGCAGCTGCCCCTCGCTCCAGCACCGCTGGCAGCCCCGCGAGGGCACGAGCCTTTAGCCGTGTCCCACCGCCGGCAAAGCGAGTGTGAAGTACTCGTTCCTCTCCCGCACCGCCCAGCCCGAGGGCTCGCACGCGTTACAAACATGAGTGAAGCCTCACAACAGCCCTGTGAGGTAGGTCACTGTCTTCATTTGACAGGGAATCCAAGGCAAAGCTGGGATTAGACTCCAGATTTCTCATTTAATGCTGCGCCTGTCACAATCCTCCTTCCACAGAAATATGGTCCCTGTTCATAGAAAACAAAGAATTTTGTGCCTATGCTCCTGGCTTCCTGCAGGAGAAAGCGCTCACAGGCAGACCGGCATCTACAATCATGTCCTGTGTTGCACAAGTTACAGGGATCCGGCCTCCTTGACGTAGGGAGAACGAGAAAGTAATAATAATAATAAAAAAAAATAGGAACAACGCAAGAGGACAAAAAGTACAGGCAGATTAGGAACGACAAGTCACATCTCACACTCATAACGCCACGACTGCGCTCGCGCTGTGGGGTGGCAGGGCCCCGCTGCGAGGCTCGGAGGTCCCGCGCGGAACGTCAGGTCCGTCCGGCGCCTTCGGGGCTTCCTCCCCTCCGACGTCCTCGGGGCACGCGGCGCCGGGAGAGCGAAGACAACAATGATTGCCACCCTGCACCGGAGCTGCTGGATCCACGCTCTGCCCGGCCCCGGCCCCCGGAGCAGGCACAGCCGCAAGCCAAGACGTCCGTCCTCCTCTTGAGCCCGGAGTAGCTCTCGCACCAGAGCCGCTCCAGCCCGGCCCCGTGGGGATGGGGCGGAGGACGGTCCGCAGCAGCTGCGTCCTCGCTTTCCAGTTCAGGGACTGACGCTGTTAAGAGCGGAGGAGGTGGGTGTCCACGAAGCTCGCGTCAGGGTCCATCGGCACTCCCAGTCCGTTCCAGGCGGTGCTGCGCTGGTTCTTCCTACGCGGTGACCATGCACGGAGCCGACAGCAGGAGATTCAGACAACATTAATCTTCTAGGATGGAGAGAGATGACTTCACAAGGGATAAATAGAACTTTATTTAAATAAACATTTGTGAACATCTTTATACAAATTACAAGTCCCCACACAATCCTCCAGCTCTGCCTAAGCGCCAAAGCTGCCAGGAGGGCCTTTGAGCAGATCCACCAGGATGTCGAGCAGCTGGCTGTGCTGGTGGTGCAGGTCCCCGGGGATGGCTGCCATCTCATAGCACAGGCACGTCTCCACCATCTTGGAGAGCGACACACGGAAATCACGCAGGAGGCGGATGGTGTAGGAGTCTCCCTCCAGCACCAGGAGATCACTGTCTGTCAGGGAGACCGTCGCTCGCCAGCCATCATCTTAGTGGGAAGAAGAGAGGAGGTGAGGAGGAGGAATGGCGCTGAGCTGCTCCAGCCCGTGCTGGCCACTCGGCGCTCTCCACCGCCGTTACCAGGTTCCTCCCCACGCGCGTTTTAGCCCCAACTCCAGGGACTCAACTAGGCCAAGCAGTTCCCGTCACACTGGGATCCTCCCGCAGGAGGTGACCGACTGCACAGCCCATCTGAGCTCGAGGGCTAGAGACCAACTGCAGCGCTGCCAAAACCGCACCGCTAAAGCAACAAATCCACAAGGAGAGGGGCTCACTCCTCCCCACACAGCAGCCACAGCTGAAGACCGGCTCAACTCCTCATTCCCCAGGGATGAGCCTCCAGGCACAAGCCTGCTTGCTCAGCCCACCTGCGGCTTGGTTTCCTCATCTCCCTGGAGAGCCGCAGCTGAGAACAGCTCACAAATCATCACCTTTCTGGCCCCATTACAGCAACACCCAGTCTGAAGCAAGAGGCTTAGAAAGCAGGGGAAGATAGTTGGCCAGGGGAAGAAGCAGAGCTGCTCAGAGTAGAGATGAGGGGTAGGCACCCTGCGGCCCCTCGGACTGGGGTACAGCTGCAGAAGCGGGGTGCCTGGGGTGCCGGGCGCGGCAGGAGGGGCCTGCGGCGGCACAAGAGAACGTGCAGGTGGACGCGTCAGCCCTGCGGCTGCTGCAGCACTCACCTCGGACATGGATATCTGTATCGGTCATGAGCAGCACGGCCAGCGGGTGGACCTGCGAGGAGTCCCGCACGAACACCCCACCATTGGACTTCACCGCCATGAAGTACGTTAGCCAGCGGCTGTACAGCTTGGATGCCTCCCTGCACAGGGGAACAGCTTCGTCAGCCGCAGGCGGAGACGTGTTGTACTCCGGTAGCAGCACGCGTGTCGGGAGGCAGCGCCGGGGTCCTCGGCACAGCCAGCTGGTGCCATGAAGCGCAATTGTGCGGGGTGCCCACCCTCCCACGGTCACAGTCACAGATAGATCACCCACCTGTTGATCGTTGACTTGTGGAGCAGAACGGTGCCAGCCTTTGTCCGATACGCGTAGCTGTTGGGTTTGAACTTCCCCTGACGCGTCACTTTGCCTTGTCTCACCTGAAACAAGAAGCGCATCTCAAATACCTGCACAACCGGCAGCCAGCCTGGCTTTCCCCACAACTGTCTCTCCTACTGCATGTAGGGGCAAGCACGTTCCTCCACTTAGAATAGAAGAGAATCGTTCAGGTTGGAAAAGCCCTTTAAGATCATCCAGTCCAACCTTTCACCTACATTACCAAGTCCACACTAAACCAATCAAGGGTAGACCAGACTAAACCATGTCCCCAAGTGCCACATCTACCCATTTTTTGAACACTTCCAGGGATGGGGACTCCCCCCACCTCTCTGGGCAGCCTGTTCCAATGCTTGACTACCCTTTCCGTGAAGAAATTTTTCCTAATTTCCAACCTAAACCTCCCCTGGCGCAGCTTGAGCCCATTTCCTCTCATCCTATCGCTAACTACATGGGAGAAGAGCCCAACACCCACCTCACTACAACCTCCTTTCAGGTAGTTGTGGAGAGCAATAAGGTCTCCCCTCAGCCTCCTCTTCTCCAGACTAAACAATCCCAGAAGCCCCGCTGCGTTAGCAGAGTATGTACGTGGGTGTGACGTACTACGCCATGCAAGGGGCAGCAAAGAGGAGGAGGAAGATGCCACCTCAATGCCTCCCAGACCAAGCTACAAGAACCCAAGCATGGACCTGTGCAGGCCGGGGGGGGCCGCTCCTTATGAGGAGGGATCCAGAGGCAGTACTGGAGCAGCAGGCAGAAATACAAGCAGGCAGCCTGCCTAGGGTACACGCTCCCAGGAGAGCGCAAGCGTCCCCGGCACCTCCGCGCTTCCCTGTGCCACCCGCACTGACCAGCGAGCCCAGGAAAGCGCTAGCAGGGCAGTAAGCCAGCACCTGGATGAGGTTGGGGTAGAGCCCAGCCATGAGGACTCCCTTGACGAGTTCCTCCTCTTCACTGTACTGGTTACATACGGATGAGGGCATGGTACAGTCAGATGGGGACGACACCAGGAAGGCTTCGTAGAGGTTCTCGGAGAACTGCTTGACAAGGCCTGCAGGGAGGAGACAGCCCCAGGGAATGAGATTCACCCTCTCCTTCGCCCCACTGTGAATGCAATAACCCTGGCAGGGCAGCAGCTGCCCCGGCCTCGGAGGCTCAGCCTCAGCACTAGGACAGGAGAGCTGTCCTGCCCGCAGCCTCCCTGGCACCCAGGGCTACGCCTGCACTCACGAGGGCCAAAGCCAGAACCTGCGCCCAGTCCAGCAGTCACTGGCCCAGTCTATCCCATTTCTGCACCAGTGCTTCAGCCTTTTCAGGGGACAGAGGGCAGAAGCAGGCCTCTGGGACTCACCATTTATGAAGCGAAGGCTGGGGCCGTACAGGTAATAGTCCTGCAGGTAGTTATCCCTGGCACGACTGTCTCTGCGTCTCAGCACCTCCTCCCAGCCTGCCACAGCTCTGACAAACGCGAGGTGATCGCTCCCACTCTCCCGGCTCAGAACAGCCTTGGCCTGGGAGACAGACACACGCGTCAGCCAAGCGGCAGCCCCTTCCCTACCTGCCTTCTACCTTCCTCGAGGAGCGGCTCCTCACCTTGTCCACCTCTGCACGGTTTTGCAGGCTGCTGCTGAAGGGGTCCCGGGTGAGGCAGGAAACGATGACGAGCAGAGGGTGGAGGCAACGGTAGATGGATGCCAAGACGATGGCCTTTGCCAGTCGAGGATCCGTGGAGATCTGAGCAAGGCGTTTGCCCAAAGTGGTGAGGGCTTCTCGCTGGTCCAGCACACCTGCAACAGAGCCGCCCGCAAGGGCGCATCCATCAGCTCCGAGTGGGGCCAAAGCAGTGGCCAGTGGCTTCGGGGAGCTGCCAGGAGAACCCGCCTACTGGGCTTGGAAGATTTGGTGTAACCTCCAGAAGCGGCACAGCATAGGTGCCTGCAGTAAGCACCCAGAACCTCCCAGGTCTAACTGACCTGAGGCCAAAGAAAAGGCTGTAGCAGCCAGATGACAATGCACAAGACCCCAGCTATGAACCCCAGATCACAACGTTCCTTCTTTAGCCTGGAAAGAGGAGGCTGAGGGGAGACCCAATGGCTCTGCAGCTCCTGACAGGAGGGGGCAGGGAGGGGGGTCGGGCTCTTCTCCCAAGGAACCAGTGATAGGACGAGAGGAAATGGGCTCAAGCTGTGCCAGGGGAGGTTTAGATTGGATATTGGGAGAAATTTCTTCATGGAAAGAGTGTCCAAGCTTTGGAACAGGCTGCCCAGAGAGGTGGTGGAGTCCCCAGCCCTGGAGGGGTTCAACAAACAGGCAGAGGTGGCACTTTGGGCCATGGTTTAGTGGGCATGGGGGTGTTGGGGTGATGGTTGGGCTGATGATCTTAGAGATCCTTTCCAACCTTAGTGATTCCCAGTTTTACTTGCATTAAAAACTAATCCATCCCCCAAGCCAGGAAACATGAAATTAATTATTATTCTTCCCTTAATTGGTTTAGTGGTGGACTTGGCAGTGTTAGGTTAATGGTTGGACTGGATGATCTTAAAGGTCTTTTCCAACCTAAATGATTCAATGATTCTTTCTCTGCCCACCCCCCCCTTTTTTTTTATATTTTTAAAAAACACCTTGGGAAGTCCTCCCTACTTCTTGAGCAAAGCAGCGTGGGAAATAAAATAGCACTGCAACGTGTGTTTTTTGGGAAGTCCCTATCAGCAACCATCCCTATCTAGGAACAATCCTGCCCAGTCTGTCTCACAGGATCCTGGGCCAACTCCCACTTCCCATGTTTAGACAGCAAACATGTTTCCATCACACCCACACCAGGACACAGCATTAGCTCACCAATCTCCTGCAGTAAGATCACTGCTTCATCCACAGCTTTGATGTCAGGGCTGTCCAGAGCCTTGGAGAGGAATTCAACTGCCTGCAACACAGCGGGGGGGAGAGAAGGGGGAGGGAAAAGAGGGGGGGGGGGGGGGGGAAAAAAAAAAAGGGCATGTTTCCCATACAGGAGCGTGGGAGAGCCCTGGGGAGCCACTGGCCCGCCCCAGGGCCCCAGACTGCAACACGGTTCCCTCTTTGTTTGCCTACAGGGATATGAGCTCAGCCCTCTCCATTCCTTTAGACATACTCTGTAATCTAAGTAATCTATACATTTCCTGGTCTTAACTTCCCTAGACAGCACTGCATTTAGGAAAGCCAGAACTAAAGTCATCAGCATCTTAGGTTTTTCCTGCTCATGTTTGCGGTCAAATCACGCCGCATCCTGCTGGTTCAGTTGGCTGCAGTGCTGCAGGCAGGTACTGTGCTTACCGTTTTCTCTGGCATGTGGATCTTGGCCTGAACCACCAGGTTCTCCAGTGGGGTGCGTAGGATCTCTGGAACCTGGTAAGTTGGCATTTTGTCCAGGCGGCTGCGAGGGAAGAGGTGATAGGCAAATCCCGACTGACAGCGGCCAGCACGCCCTCGCCTCTGCACCACGTTTGACTTGGACACCCACACCGTTTCCAGGCAGGACACCTAGGAGAAGAAGGATTAGGCACGAATGCTCTCACGGCTCTCCGTCCTGTTTAAATGCAGCCTGCCATCCGGTCCACAGACCTCAGAAACTCCTCACGACTCATCAACCATCCCACTAAAGGGCAAGGGAAGCCTTTCCCACCCTCGCGCATCTTGCGGTGCCTGTCTCTAGCAAGCAGCAGCGTGAAGGCTGAGCGGCTTGGCGCACGGGTGAGACCCTGATGCCATCTGCTGGGCACCTGCCCTGGCTCCACGTCACCACGCTCCCCAGGGGCTGCCAGCGAAGCGCGGTCCCCGCCTCCCCCATGCCAGTCCTGCTGCGTGCTGGCACAGGCAGGGTCCGCACTGCGAGATGAACTGCGTTAAAACTGGGCAAATATAAAAGGGTTGGTTTGAAACGAGAACGGTTCCAAGGTGTGAATCGCCACCTGGCCCCGTAAGGCCATTCTAGCACAGGGAGGGGAAGGGGCAGCAGTGTATAGCCAGAATCCCTTCTTCCAAGAGCAACAGTGACACAGCTGCCTTCACGTTGTTACAAAAATGCGTTACAAGAGCCTCTGCAGGGCCCGACACCACCAGAAACGTGGCCCGAGAGCAGCATAAACCCGCCCGCCCTTAAAGCTGACTAACAAGCGAAGGCAGTGGGGTCAGGACAGCTTCAAACAAGAGCAGCTTATGATTAAATCATAGGTGTCTCCTCCCAAGGAACCAGCAACAGGAGGAGAGGAAATGGCCTCAAGCTGCGCCAGGGGAGGTTTAGGTTGGATATTGGGAGAAATTTCTTCAGGGAAAGAGTGGCCAAGCATTGGAACAGGCTGCCCAGAGAGGTGGGGGAGTCCCCAGCCCTGGAGGGGTTCAACAAACGGGCAGAGGTGGCACTTTGGGCCATGGTTTAGTGGGCATGGGGGTGTTGGGGTGATGGTTGGACTGATGATCTTAGAGGGCCTTTCCAACCTTAATGATTCCCAGTTTTACTTGCATTAAAAAATAATCCAGCCACTCAGCCAGGAAACATGAAATTAATTATTACTCTACCCTTAATGGGTTTAATGGTGGACTTGGTAGTGTGAGGTTAACGGTTGGACTGGATGATCTTAAAGGTCTTTTCCAACCTAAACAATTCTATGATTAAAAAGGCAGAAAGCAAATGGAAAAGCTACAGATGTTAGACGGTGTAAGAGAGATGGGAAGGGAGCAGGATTTGCCTTAAACTTCTTTGAAGACATCAGATTTTTGCCTGTTCAGCAGAAGTCGATGGGGAGCCTGGCAGGGAGCTGGGCAAAGGCAAACTCTCTCTGACTGACGAGTCGAACACTCTGTCCCCAAACAGGGACACAGTGCCAGTGCCCCAAGGGCCAAATGGGAAGCAGCTCTATCATCCCGTTAATGGCATCTCAAATGGTGCTCCGAAAGCATCCATTAGCTCCAGTACATCCCAAATGCACTTAGAGGCGAGAAAGCATCAGTACCTTGGTCTTTAGATCGTAGCGTTCCTCCTTGTGCGTGCCACTGTCCACCACGTGGACGATGTCATTGATGGTGATGGAGGTCTCAGCGATGTTGGTGGCCAGGACGATCTTCCTGACGCCGGGTGGAGGCCGCTGGAAGATGTTTTGCTGGTCCATCATGGGGATGTTGGAGTGCACTAGGAGATAAAGAACAATCAGTCCTGCCCTGCTGAGCTGCTTTGCAGTACAAGGCCAGGGTGGGCAGAGATTCTCAGCCCTCTTATACCATCACCTCTCGCTTCCAGAAATAAGGGACAGGGATGGGGACACCACCTGTAATACTGATGGTCATTGTCAGCAGTTTCCTGCCAGCCAGACCCCAAGAAAAATCTTCCACATATCATTAGGAAAGGCCTCATTTCAGTTGCTTCAACCTGTGGCTCATCACCAGCAGGAGCTCCGATCACCCCCCATCCCAGAGAGCCTAGTGGCACCACCAGAATATCCCTGGGCCCCAAGCAGAAGTCCCACACCCTCCCACCGTCCAGTTCTGCAGCTCCCCCTTTCCGAAGACCTATGGGGCAGGGGAATGGGGTATCCTTGCTGTCACTTGGTTTCACTTGGTCAAAAATGGTTATCAGCAAGGGCCTGTAACTCTTCTGTATCACCTATTTGCCCTATTACAGATCAGTGATGCAGAGAAATTCCCAGCAACCGTGCAGAACAGCAGGGGAGCACAAGAACATGCAGTTTTCACAAAACACCACCTGCATTTATTAGCAACTGAGCTGCTCAAAGTTGGGCTCCTGGCCGGCCTTATTTGACACTGAGTAGGGAGGACCATTAAAAAACAAACAAAAAACCCCAAACAAACCAACCCCCCAAATCTTGCAGCCTTGCAGAGTAATACCAGCTTTTGTAATAGATTACCCTGCTGGGATAGAGAACGTTACATTCACTGATCAAAGCTGAGCTACAGCGTTCATCGCCATCCCACAGAACAGGGCTTGAAGATCTTTTCTACGTAGGCTCAGCATGCAGCTACAGCAATGCAGAGTGTAGCCATTTCCTCCTTGCCTAATTCTGAATCGCTGAAGGCAAACAGGAAGCCAGTTTCTTTGATCACACACAGGTTTGGATGGCCTCTGCTAGGAGGAGTTATTCGTGTTTAACACGCACAATTACACAACAGGTACGTACATCAGAGCGTACAAGCTTGCTCTGTACCAGAGCGCAACAGCTGAAGGGGCCCATCAAGTCAATTGGCCTGTCCGTTCTCCCGAATCCTGGGGAGAAAAGGTCTGGCACTGCCATCTCACCTGGTAAGACGAGGTACCGGCTGTTCTGAGATCCCAGCATCTCTAGCAGGCGCTGCTGCACTCCTTTGATTTCCTGCCAACCAGGGAGGAAGCAGAGGATCCCGCCTGAAATAGAGCAAGAGTTAAGAACAAGTGACCTAGAAATCCAAGCACTTTTGCCCCACTGGAGACACAGAAGCTGCTTCTGCTGCACAGAAAGAAGAGCCGTTATTTCCCCAAGTCCACAGCAACCTTTAGCCCAAGAAACCCAAACAAAAGCAGGGCCCTGGTCTGTGATGCCCCCTGCCAGCCGATTGCTAAGGAAACCTGCATCACACTTATCATGAACAAATGACAGATACAGCCATTATGGGAAGTCAGACCCAGGGGAACGTTCGTCTAGACTTCATATGCTGTATCTGCTTCCGTGAGCTCGTTACGGCAAGGTTTTAAAGCCAGAAAGAAACCAGGCTGCCTGTAGTTTGAGAGCAAATACCTTCTACTAGCTCTGAAGCACTTAAAACTCTTAGAATTCATCCGACAGTCTTGCCTTCTTCACAAAAACATCATGTCCCAGGCAAAGATACTTAACAGGGATGGGGCTCCAATACAGAAAAATAATTAAATTGTGCAGCACAAGGTTGCAAATGCTGGAGCACAGACAAGTCTTGCCCTTCACCCCAGGAGCAGCCGTATCACAGGACACCGAGACTGAGACACTGAGGACTCTGACGTTGTCCTAGCCAAAGACTCAGAATTAGCTCATGCCACACTGCTCGAGACCGCTCAATTCCACAGGAATTCAAGGTGGCCCTGCAGAAGTCAGCTCAGCATCATGTTTTCTTTGCAAGGAGTCTGGACTCTGCAGGGTTCACTTTTCCCCCCGCCCCAGCAAAAGGAAAGAGCAAGGCGGCAAGGCAGACCCTACCTGGTTCTCCGTGGGCATCAATCTGGAGTACGAGGTCGGTGATCAGATCAAGATCAAGGACGCATTCATCATCTGATTGCTGGATAAAACAGGAGGACACAATGCAGATAAATGAGCGGCAATCTAAAAGGCAGCAGAAAGGCACACAGCCTCCCAGAACATCTTCTGGAGAGCAAATGCCTGTATTTGGATGGCCTGCCCAGGACTAGGAGCCAGGAACCTCAGGAGCCTGGTTTTGGCTCCATCTGGAACCTGCTCTGGTCACAACTGCTGCCAGTTTCCTCTGCTGTGCAGTGAGAATATACAGTCTCTTTCCCATTCTCCAGACTTGGAAGCTAACTGAGTTTTGTGTACCTCCACTGAACAGCACCTAACAAGTAACAAAAATTATCATGAAATTTTTGGGGACAAAACTGTGCCATATCCACCTGGGACTTCAAATCCACCAGGCACAGAGCAGCAGCTTTTGTTATCTCTCAGTAATCTGGAACATACCTATCAGGCCAGCCTAAAAAGCGCAAGTAAAAATCCCAGCCACAACAGAAAGAGGAAGATTGCCCTGAAGGCAATGGGACACCCTCAGCAAGTCTGCTGGTGATGGAAAACTGGGAGAAGTGGCTGATACAGCAGATGGTTGCTCAGCCACAGGGAGGGACCTCTACAGCCTGGAGAAATGGGCTGACAGCTTCTAGTCCAGCAGGCTGGACTAGAAAACATCTAGAGGTCCCGGCCAACCTCAATGATTCTGTGACTCCATGACCCACAACTGAAGTTAAGATTACCCACAGGAAAGAGTATGTGCCTGGAGGGCATTCTCCAGAAAAACAGTAAGACTAGTTGCAAAAAGCAACAATCAGGGAATTCAGTCATGCAGGACGGTGAGCACTTAGGTAACAGACTGCTGTAGGCCATAACCATCCTAGTCTTGGACCAGGCTTGCACAGAGAATGCAAACATTCAAGTCTGCATCTACAAATATACATACACAATTACAGTGAGCTGTTAGCTGACTCAAACATAAACAAACTTCACATTGAAGAGGGACAAAAGTAACTTAGACCCAAATCTGAAGTAATTTTTATCCATAATTTAATCAAAATACTCCAGGATTCTACTAAGATGACTTTACCTCACAAGGGTTGACGTGGAATTAAAGCTAAGGAAAGGCTGTCCAACAACCACAGGAAAGAAGGACCAGTTCCAGGCCCAAACTCTCCCTGGCTGATCTGCCAGAAGCCACTGCCTCAGCCAAAGCAAACAGCTTCACCACCACGCTGCATACCCACCTTGATCTCGTAGTGCCGGTGTCGGTGCCGGCCCAGCTTGGCCAAGATCTCCTCCAGATAGTACTCCTTCACTGGGTACATGAAACCCGGCACCTTGACCACAGGGCAATCCCCAAAGTAATGCGAGAAACGCTGATTGTCTCCTGTGGCGCTCATTAAGACCAGGCGCAGGTCAGGGTTGAGCTTCTGGATGCCCTTCAGCAGGATGAGCAGGAAATCAGTGTTGACGTCTCGCTCGTGGACCTCATCGACCACGACGTGGCTGACACCCTCCAGGCTGGGGTTCCCCTGCAGCTTCCGCAGCAGGATGCCCACGGTGCAGAAGAGCAGGGCTCCTCCCCGGGCGGGCGGCTTGCTCTCCAGCCGCACCTGGTAGCCCACATTCTTCCTCATGTTGGGACCTAACTCTTGTGCCACGCGCTGGGCGACCGAGATGGCGCTGATCCTCCTCGGCTGGGTGATCACTACGTTGCAGCGGGCGCCACGTCCCTCCAGGATGTAGTGTTCCAGCAGGAGCTGAGGGATCCTCGTGGTTTTCCCACAGCCTGTATCTCCTGCTATTACCACTACAGGGTTCTGCTCAATGGCTGATAGGATGGTGTCCTTGTGGGGATCCACTGGCAGTGGGTGGCTCTCCTGCCACGACGATCCCCTCCTTTTCCAGAGGGCCAGGAGATTCTGGCTAAGGCGCACTTCCTCCGCTTCCAACATGGGTATATATGTCTTCCCCGTGATTGCATCACTTATCGCACCAGATTCCTTGCTCAGGTTCATCATGTCATCGGCAATCCGTGGCCTGGATTCCCTGATGTCCACTGGATACTGGGAGAGACGGAGAAAGATGGCAGGACAGAAAGATTAGTACCAGTCCTGAGAAGGACAGAAAGAAACAAGTGCCTGGAACAGACTCAGCCAGTCTGGCTTTGCAGTGACCATGAAGCTCCACCAAAGTCTCGTCAGATTTTATGTCGCTTGGCTGCTTATATTCTGAATCGAGGTTATTTAAAGTGACAATTAACTTGGGCAGCTCCCTGTGTTTTCCTCATTGCATCCCCTATTTTAAGAGAGGTATTAGTGTTGATGCCTGAACTGACAGGCACAAAACAGTAACTTAAGCTCCCCAAGTCAGCGGCTACACCGCATGCAAGTGATGCAACGGCCCCTCAAAGACAACTTTCGGAAACTATCAAGTTACACCACCACCCTTCTCTCCCTCAGGAGGCCCAGAGACGTAACTTGCACAAAACATACACGTTCAGCTAAGCCAGAAACATTCTATGTTGGCAAAAGAAAAAACAGAAGTCCCATCTCCCACAGGAAGAACTAAAAGGAGCAACAATATGTCAGCAATTGCCTAGAACACAAATCGAAGCATTGGCCCAGATGTTCGCAGGATTAAAAGTTCAGCTACAAATCAGTACTTTTGGATTTGGCCTTATTCAGAGTCGCAAAGCCGTCCCTTCCACGCATGGTGTGACAGCTCGTGTTCGTGGAAGCAGGGGAGGCAGACCAAGTTCCTTCAAGATGCTGCTGTTTTTCTAACTTTTCTAGCCCTTCGTTCAGTCACATTCAGCAGGCCATTCAGAAGCGGCCGCTGTCTTAGGCACAGTCTTGGCTTTCTAGGACATTCACTACTGCTTCATTTACTTTGCAGTATCTCTAAGATACCGTAAAGATCGCCCGAGATCTTTATTGCTCAGGCCCAAGAGCGCTGCATCAGTGACGTGCCAACTTCCAAACACGGGCATTATTTTCAATGACTGCAATAAGCTACATGTATTTGTACCCAAGCTATGCTCAACCTCATCTTACCTCAGCACTAACTCCTGCTTTGACAGTGAATGCTCCTAAGCAACCCTGTCTCGGCACCGCTTCAGCTCCCGTGGGTGTCTGTTCACCACTGGTCCTCCAGGAAACGGGATTTCCTGGGTGAAACCGGGTGCCTGGGGACCTGCACCCACCACTAAGGTACAACACCGCAAGAGACACTACCAAGGGAAATGTGCAAGCACCGGCACCTGGTCCTTGCAAAGCTACGAGGCACAACCAGAGTTTAACGGAACCAACCTGCACGAGGCAGCATTCGTAAGCCTGCAAACAAGACTATAAGCAAGCCAAAACTGCACTCCATAACATCCCAAAAGCCAAATAACGCAGACAAATGTCACAGGTGCATACAGAGAAGGCCCGCATCTCAGAAAGGGTCTCCCTTCCCCAAAGGTCAGCAGAGACTGATCAGTTTTTGGTGGCAAACTATCAAGCTATGAATTCCCTCAACATTTTGACATGAAGCTCTCAACCCCCGTGCAATTCCTGAAGCTAAACGGGATCAGCCAAAGGTGGTTCTCAGACAGCTGAGCAAGCCTTACATGATTCAGATAGTTCTCAATCTTCCGCAGGGTTGCTTCAGGGACTTTGATGTGGCAGGGTTTCCTCTGGTTCTCACCAAGCTCCCGGAGTGAAGTCATGTTGTACATAGCGTGGCTGAGGGGGTTGTTGTTCTTGTCCACCAAGCCAAGGCTCTGCAAAGGAAGAGGCAAGCACCACCATCAGACACAAGACTGCTGCATACGAAGTGCCGGAACACAGGGCACGTGGGGCCAACTCCTTACCCCACATCCCAAATCCACCACTTTCTGCTTTTGCCACAAGAAGAAACAAGGCATGATGCCATCCTAACTCTGGTAAAACGGACGCACTGGAGCCAACTGCTACCTGCCCCCAACACAACGCTCGCAAGAAGGCCTTAAACAGACCCATCAAAGAAATAGCAGCCACAACTGCCTCTGCCAAACCCCCTTGCAAGTGCCAGTAACTCTCTCGCTACGGTTCTGGTATGTTGTGATAATTCAATAATAAGTCCTGCACTTCCCCTCTGCTGACGACTCGAGAGTCTGCAGCAGAACTATTGCAGCAATGTGTTTGGATTAGTCCAGCTACAAGAACAGGAAGACAGTCTGTCTTAGCAGACAGCAGCACGGTAGCCAAGAGAACAGGCTAACGCTTCCGGCGCGATCCCTACACATCACTTTGTTGAGGGCTCAAAAGAAACACAACGGCCTTCGAGGGGTCACCACAGATTAGACACTAGAGGGGTACAACAGCAGTTTGGACCAAATCCTAAGGTTCAGAAATACATGTTTATTAAGCATTAAGTCAAAGATCAGAAAGTTTCAGGCATCACCCCATCAGGCTCAAATACGGTAAGTCAGGTGCAAGGAGCCTCTATTCACAGAGGCATTAGACACGGGACGTAGGAGCCACGTGCGCTTACCTTCAGCTTCTGACATGCCAGTGCCGCTGCTTTGTTTTCTGCCTCCACCTTGCGACGGCCCTTGGCAGCAAAAGTCATCGGGCAGGGCCAGCGGAGCGTGAGCTTGCAGATCTTGGTCTTGGTGCCCACTGTACGGAACTGCATGTATTCCTAAAAGGCACATAAACACCACCAGATTGGGGGAGATGTTAAGAGCATATATGACTAGGCAGGCATTTTCAAACACACACCAATATTTCTAAGTAGAGCTTAAATTGTTGGGGTTTTTTTGTTTGTTTTTTTGTGGGTTTTTGGGGGGTTTTGTGGGGTTTTTTGTTGAGGGTTTTTTGTTGGTATTTTGTAACAGTGCACTAGAACAGGTTTACTGCACTGAATTCCGCCCCCCTGCTCACAAGGCACTGGCTAAGCAGAAGTGAGAGCAGACAGCTCTGTGAAGAACGTCACCGAGAGCCCACGGGGTTGGAGCACAGCTACTGTTTGCTAAGCACATGGGGACTGGAAGGAGGTGGGTGACACATACCAAGGAGGAGGATCACCGGATGCTGGCAAGAATTAAGTTGTGGAAAGATTCCATCAGCACAGAAATTACACATTGCTCCGAGTAACACAAACTTGTGTTTGTTGCAGATAGATGGGGAAATGCAAACCTATCACCTTAGTAAATACCCTCCTTCATTCAGACAGCAGCTCCTCTATTGCCCTGGCCTCAGGTAACAACATTACTCGTGTTTCTATTAAGACATATCCTCATTTCTCAAAGTCTTGTCCTTGCTCTTCAGGCTGACTTTTCTAGGCCTAGTTTTAACTTCCCTTCTCTCCCCAGTTCTCAGCTGCCCAAAAAAGGCATCCGAAGCGATTCCAGTTGGAGTCTTTGAGCTTCGTCCCTGGCAGGGGTTGTACAGCACCTTACCTTGACTGTAGAGGAAGAGGTTGCAATCTGAATCACTTGGGCCAGGAGATTTTTGGGAAGTGGGAACTGCGTCAGGGCACGGATGGCAGTGTTGTCATCTGTCATTTCAATGGAACTCCCTCCTCGGCTAGATGGAAGATGAGAACAGTTTGAAACACAAATATCCGCTCTGTGCTCAGACCCACCTCACTTCAGGTCTGCTACTGAGGTCTGAAACTGAGTAGTTAAAGGCACGGATAATTTTAGTCATCTGAAAAGTCAAGCTGTATCTTGCTGCTAAAATCTGTCAGTCACAGAACAATCACCCAGCCCAGTAAAGCCACCTGCTAAAAAGCAATCAAACCTTTACACTAGCACTACAAACCAGATAGCATCAACAGATTTTTAACAGATTTAATAAGTAAGTAATTCTGAATCCAAAGAACGTCCCTAAAAACAACCACCACCATCAGGTCCTTACAGATCTTACTCCTGCTGACTATTAAAAATCCAAAATTCGTGCTCATAAAATATGAAGGGAAGCAAGCAACTATGGTGATGAAAAGGAGCAGATTTAATATTGCCCTCAAAACCAGGGTGGTCAAAAAAGGTCTAAGCGCACATGCACAACTTCTGGAAATGGAAATCTCTTTAGGCACAGAAGAATAAGCAAGGCAGGCAACAAGGAGGCAGCAGCCTATCCGAAGGGCAAGACTCCAGAGCAGGTGCCTGCGCGTTCCCTTGCGATGACAGCCAGGTACAAGACCAGGCTGCCCCGCTACTGCTCGCATAGAGAGTTTGCAGCAGTCAGTGTTTGGCCCACCTACAGGCCACACCAGCAACGTGGGAAGCCGCAGCTCAACTGTGAGGAACTGCAGGGGTGCATCAGCTACAAAGAAAATTCTCCGCTTTACCGCCCTGTATTAGCAGCTATCAGGGCAGACGTACCTTGCGTCTCTGCCTGGGGTTCGAGCATCCTGATGTGCCATAGGCAGATAATCAGAAACGTCGATTGCTTCTTCTTCCAGCTCTCCCTCCTCCAGTTCCCCTTCCTCTAGCTCCCCTTCCTCCAGCTCCTCTCTCCTCATTGCTTTAGGCATCCTGCCCTGTTCCATGGGCTGGATGGAATCGTCCGGCTCCATCCGTCGCCAGCAGGTTGACAAGTCGGCGAGAGAAGGTCCGGACTTGGAGCGCCACTTGCCCTCCGAGCACCACCTCTCGTCGGGACAGCCAAGCTGGTCAGCGAGAAGCCGGTACTTTGCAGCATCAAAGAGCTCATTTCTGGGCCCCAGCAAACCCCAGCCCTACGAGAGAAAAATGTGTTGTTGGCTGCAATAGAGACAGATATGGGTAACTCTGCAGGAAACCAAAACACATCTGGTAAAGGACAGAAACGCAGGAGCAATTTCTTCATATCCCACAGAAAAGGAGAGACAGAGAAGAGACTTTCAGAAACGTAAAGCTTTCCTCCTGCCATTATTTAAGGAAGGGAATCTGTTCGCTAACATCACTTGCCAGAACGCTATCGCTTAGCATCATATAGCTTGTTAGAAAGGGTGGGCCAAGACTTATTGGTATTTTACAAACTGTTAACTCTGTTTAGCATTCTGAAATTTTGAAACCTACCTCAGAGCATGAAACGCATCTTTTTGGAAAGGCTAGTCTAAACAAGTATAATCTGGAATAACACAAGATGAGAATTCAGGGAATGGTTCATCTCCTTTCTTTTCACAGGAACAGTTATTTGCATAAGCAGTACTAAGACCTCCCTAACCCAGTTTTTGAAACAGAAGAGTTCCTAGTTACTGCTGGCCTACCACCTACATTTAGGACTGAACCTTACATGAAGCTCCAGACATACCTAGGCTGCAACACACGCCGTGTCTTACCAGACTGCTGCAATAAATTAAAAGTTACATCTGCAGGCCTCTCAATGGCCCCGTATCAGACAAGGCTGTCTTATTTGGTGCTGTAGGAGTGCCTAAGACAGCAAGAATTCACTTTGCTAGCTGCTGTACTCAAAGTCACTATATTCAGACACTCTCTGCGCCGATTAGACGCCGCTACTTTTCTTGAACTGACAACTATTTATTTCAAGCAGCATTTGTAGCTATTTCTATAGCTACGATTGCACAAGGCCTCCCATCATGAGGGACTTCTGCTGGGTTACAGGCTTAGCTGGCAAAGCACCAGAGTTAAAGCTCTGCATGCTGAATCTATGGTTTCAGGGTGGTGCGGTTTGGGGCTGGGGTTGGGTTGGGGGTTTTTTTTCAGTTCTAAAGTACAGTTAGCCATTTCCAAAATTTGGTGAAAAATATCTTGTAAGTGTAGGTAGGAATTTTTTTCCTTTGAAAATTTCCAGGCTCTCAAAGAAAGGAGGAAACAATGCTTCCGTTGCACACTGACTAGTGAGGGTAAAACAAGACTGTATTTCCAGTGAATGCGAACTGAATGAGCACCAACCATGCTTCAGGTGGAATGAAGTCAGTCAGTGAAACAAGTTTTGCTAATCACAGGATTAAAGAAACTAGCCTAAGCACAGAGGCCAGCTGAAGAAACTGCTAGTTTTGATGCTGCAATTCTCAACTTCTGAAGGCTTAATTTAAAACCTAAATAGTTATTTCTTAATGTAGCTTTCTTGATCTACAAGCAAATCAAAAAGCTCTCTTATTGTCAGAGCACCTGCAGCACCTTTTCTAGGCTCCTTAGTAGGAAGATATCATTGTTCCTACTCCACAGATGAAAGGGGAACTCCAAAAGCAAACTCACTTGCTCAAGGTTACAGACAACAGTCAGTGGCAGAGCTGAAGACAAAACTGCATCTTTTTCTCAGACAGCTGATATGTAATGCCATATCTTAAATAGTGACCTTTATAACTTTACTGTACTTGCATGGCTTACATGAAGAGGAAACATGAGCCTCAGAACAATTCAGTGCATTCATGCCTGGCTGAAGCAAGTGGGCTTTTAAGCTCAAATGCATTAAGGCAGCTCAAGACTTCACCCTCCAACCTTGATTAACAGATAGGCCAACTAAGAAAGGGAACAGGCAGAGAAAGATAAATTCAGAAATCATATCACCAAAACGGATAAGGCTTGCGCACTCAAAGGCTTGTTTCTTCAAGCTAAGGAGGAGCATAAGCTCACCTTGAAGAGCTGACATGCCGCAGCTGCTGCCTGCCTCTCGGCATCAATCTTCTTGGTCCCATAGCCTTCCACTTCCACGTTCTTAGGCCACTTTATATGCAGAGTGACTTTCTGAAAAGCAAAGATAACCAGTAAAGTGTGACAGCACAGAACAATCTCCCTTCTCCACCAGGAGCGCAGCTACTTCAAACATCTCTGACCTCCAGGCATGGAGGGAACTACAAATGAAAATCCCAAACAAACTCCTTGTTCGGTCCCTTTATGGGAAGCTCCATTCCAGTAACTTAGAAAGAAAAGCCTGAAAAAGGGATACGAGGTACCCAGAGTCACACAGAAGCTGCGCAGCTGAGCCAGGCCCAGAAGCCAGGCTGACTTCCAGCACAGTGCCACGTACTCTGGGCCGGAGCGTCACAGGCTGCAGTGTGTCAGCTCAGAGGAATCAAATGCCAAGAGCTCATTACAAGAACAATTCCGTTTCAGAGTAACTGTTCCTATGTATGCTGCAGCATACCAGATCAGGCCCGAGAAGCAACACGCACTCTGACACCCTTCCAGTTGCAACGGCAAGCAAATCTTCCTAACTGCTTCCTTGCTGTAATTTGAATTAGCAGCATATTTCATCAGTTACACAGGCAGCTACTGTACTCATCAGGCACATGAGAACCCAGCCTTCAGTAAGTGCTGCCCGACACACGCTATTAAGAGAAGTAACAATGCCACCAGAGCTCCTCTTCTACCAGTGCAGCTGGATGAGAGCAGCTGAAAAACCTGCAAAGGCAAAGAATGCTGAAAGCTGAACCCTGCCCTTTTTAAAAACACTGCTCCAAATCAAGAACTCATTCTACTCCTGGCCCTGCAGATGCTGCAGCTGAGTTTCTGCAAGCCTCAAAGGAGGGAAATGCCTAAGGAATTCTCCCGTTTCTGCAGCAAAGATGAAAGGTGGCATTTAGGTCCGCTGGGAAAACCCCACCTATAAGGCTAGAGAAAAGGCTCCCGACTTTTCAACAGTCTACATCTGGCTGGCTGCCTGCCTGCCATCTGAGTCTCATCTTACCGTAGGAAATTGCTACGTATTTTGCCTAGGGGCTCTGCATGAAAAGGCACAGACCTGTGAGAAAAAAGTTGTCTCACGAAGGCCAAGTTACTTGGCGCTCACAAAAAAAACCCTGCCCTCTTCCAGCCGAGACTTCTCCAGTTTGTCTCACCTGTCCTTCTGCCCCCAGACACTTTCTGGGTTGGCGTTTTGGTTTTTTGGTATCCAACCCTCATTTTCTCCAACAGCTCCTCTATTGTTTTGGGGGGATTTTTGGTGTTTGTTTGGTTTTTTGGTTTGGTGTTTTTTTAATCTGAAGTTACACTCAATGTTAATCTATTTAAGTGCTAGCAAGAATGTGAACTGATTACGCAAACTAAAACGATGAGGCATTGGTTATGGCATTCCAAAATTTAAGTCAGGAAACTGCACTACTGCTTGAGGAAAAGCAAGAAACACAAACCCACAAATAATAAAGGAACTCTAAAGTAACCATTACTAATGTATTGCCTAAAATGCAGGGATGCTTAAAAAGGATGCGGTAATAAAAACTATCTGGGAAATTTTAGACAATGTTATTGGAAAATGTTAATCCATCAGAACTGAATCTTTTCCTGGAATGTACGTTACAGTTAAACTTCAGCTGGAAAGGGCTTTCTGCTCAGGAATGAGAGCTGCTGTGGTAAGAGGAGGCAAACCCTTGAACACAGAGCACCCATCAGTTACTAACTTCTGCTCAGTTTATAGCACAGATTTGGATCTAGGCCTCTCGCATCCCAGTCAGTGCTCAAACTACTTGGCAAACTGCTTGCTTGGAATTCCTCTGCTTCATTTAACAAAAAAAAGAGTCTGTATTTCAGTTTGCCCGTAAGTCGTACTACAAGCCTCCCTCCATCGCAAATGAATTCTTTTCTGTTTGCAACTGGACATTTTAGGCTTAGGCATTTGCTCTATTAGAATCTACAAGAAAATCTAGGCCTACTAAGGCCTAAAATACAGCATTTAAATTTTAATGTTCTAAAGTAGTGGGGTACATAGCCCAACACATTTGAGCACAGACTACGAGTCTTTCTGCTGAGAAAAGCAGGTTACAGCAAGCTACTTAAAAAGAAAAAAAAAATCCATCCTTCCACACACAAAAGGAGAGGGACAGGACCGACACTTCTACACCCATTAAAGTATGTGAAAATAAAGAGGAAGAAGTGAGAATATTTCTTGTTTGAAAGATTATCACGCACGCAACTTTTATGCGGAATTAAAACGTTTCTATAATTTTCTCTATTAAAGCGTTACTTCCAAGATTAGCAGTGTTCTTGGCTCACTTCCCACTCTATGTGCAACCTACCTACCCGCCACCCATCCCCAGCACAACAACAGGATTACCTTTTTTCTTGGCCCATTAGTATGGATGTACACCAGCTTGTCCCTTGCATGAGAAATGCCCAGGGCTCGTCCAATCACGCTGTTGAGCAAGTTTTTAGGCTGTGGAAATTCCTTTAATAAGTCTCTGGAATCTGTGAGGGGGGAGAAAAGAAAAAAAAAAATCAACAGAGGAACTAAACATCTTATAATTCTTGTGTGGTCCTGTTCAAAGGCATGTTATAACACCTGCTTCACTGCAGCTCTGTGAGCATTAATGTCTCTAAGGTTACAGATAGAAAAGTAAGCAGAGGTATTAAGTGGTTCACCTACAATGTCTCCAGGCATCAGCAAAGTGGTACACAGGAGCGCAAAGTCTCCTGAGCTTCAAATGCGAGATGACACTGCAAATCCAAAGTGGGCAACGATAAATACTGTATGTCCCCAGCGTGGTTTAACCCAGCCGGCAGCTCAGCCCCATCCAGCCGCTCGCTCACTCCCCGCCCCAGCAGGATGGGGGGGAAGAGAATTGGAAGGGTAAAAGTCAGAAAACTTGCAGGTTGAGATAAGAACAGTTAATAAGGAAAATAACAAAGAGAGAGAAATAAAACCCAAGGAAGACAAGTGATGCGAATGAAACAACTGCTCACCACCAACTGACCGATGCCCCGCCAGTCCCCGAGCAGCAGCCCCCCCAGCCAAGCCCCCCAGGTCTATACGCTGAGCACGACGCCATACGGTGTGGGACATCCCTTGGGTCAGTTGGGGTCAGCTGTCCTGGCCGTGTCCCCTCCCAAACGCTCGTGCCCCCCAGCCTGCTCGCTGCTGGGGTGAGGAGCAGAAAAGGCTTTGGCTGTGTGTCAGCACTGCTCAGCAGCAACTGAAACACCCCTGCGTTATCAGCACTGCTTCCGGCACAAATCCCAACCGCAGCCACTAGCTACTGCGAAGAAAATTAACTGTACGCCAGCCAAAGCCAGCACAGTCCCATACTTCTCCTGAAGCACACGGATTGTTTCCCCCTCTTTTATAAGCACGAATATCTTCTAGTTAGAGCTGCAGCACTGACAGTCTGACGCCATGATTCAGTGACGCTAACAATCACGTAACAGTTTGGAAAGACTTTAAGACTTTTTTTCCCCTCAAAAGTATACAGTGTCAACAGAAAAACCGACAGACTACATATACCTGTTGAATCCGAATACAAGTGTCCTAGCACAGCATTCCAAGCCCAGATTAAGGCATGGAGTTGGTGCTGTTTCCTCACTATGGAGGCAAAAGCAACTTCGTTTGTCATTCTTCTATATCGAAAACAAACCGAGCAATAACGATTTTGAACAGACTTTGGTATTTGCATCCCCCTCCTGAACCACACATATCACCTCACGGTTAAATGAGGGGTTTTGACAACACACGAGTTACACATTAGATCCAGCCGGTGGTAGTAACGTGAAATAACGCCTGGGGACTTCTCCCTGAATTTATTGAGATGGCTCGGTTAGAGGCTGGGAATATGGTTTTGTACTAAATTGCTCACAGAACCCCCCGGAAAGAAGTTTGCCAGCACAGTCTTTAGAGATAAACCAGCCCAAGCAGGAAGGTGAGAAGCAGCGCCCGAGGCAGCAGGTAGCGGTGGCAGGTAGGACCAGCTAGCTGAGCACAGGTCCCCTGCGCCAACGGGTGAGAAATGCTGCTCAGGCTACGGCACTTGCAGGAAGGGGGTATTAATGATCAGTTCAAATCGCTCATTAAAAAAAAAAGAACCAAACCCAACAATAATAAAAATCCCACTGCCCCCAGACAGAGGAACGTCACGCCCACCTCACGTTGCAGCCTCCTTCCCCATGCCGGCACCAGCGGTTTCACCTGGCGAGGAAGCTGCTCTAGCTCACCTCTCGCATGCATCGTGGTCGTATCCAGCACTGCAGGGGAAAGCCTTTATTTTGAGCAACAGCCCAAGCAAGATCAAGTTAAATTTAATGCGGTAACAATTCCAGACATAGTTACTCTACACGAACGGGGAGATCTAACAGCCCGCTGATGTGGTGAGGGGCAGGTGCCACTTCTCTCGGGCTCTAACACCGCCACTGCTCCAGCTCTGGCCCAAACCCGAACGTACAGGGAGACGATTTGCACCCCTAATCTGACAGAAAGCTAAACCAGAAAAATGGAGTACACTGGTTTTTGCTGGGCTCAGAAATAAATCGGCCAACTGCACAATCCTGCAAGAACCCAAAACCAGTGCAAGGGAAGAGGAGGGAGGAATGGGATCTCCCACTCTGGCAGCAGCAAGCACAGCAGCAAGCACAGCTAAGCCCCTCTGACCCCCATCACAAACTCACGCTTTCCAGGCAGTCACAACTTCATTAATCTTCTTGCAGACCATCAATGGGTTTGGGCGCTACTTTTTAGAAGGCTTCTAATTCTCTACATGTAGTCAGGGGAAGTTTCAGCAATGAATCAGAAGTCAGCAACACACGATCAACGGTACTGCCAGAATCTGGAATTTCCAATTGAGCTACCAAATCCAAAGAGAAATGACCCAACGGTCATGCTCATTAGAGCATCACCAAGATCCACCACCATGTTTTGCTGAAAGCTCTGACTGCAGAGCTGCTGTAATGAAGATATACAGCAACTGGCTCCAGAAAAGCAAGCAAGCATTTAAGAGAAAGGCTCTGTAATACGGCCACGTGGAAGAGATTCTCCAAGAAGCTGCTCAGCGAGAGAAAACTGAAGTTACGAGGACGTATTATGAGGGCTCACCTGAAAGCTGGCCAGCGGTGAAACCATAGAGGTTTTAGGGAAGGCAAAAGAGTTGTGTTGTACTATGGCAGACCCAACACTTGTCTGACTGGGGATACTCAGGTAAGGAAGAGCAAAAAAACCAGGTTGCTGATCCTATCTCCCTCTCCAGCAAAAGTAACAGCATGCTCATGCAGAGCACAGGAAAAAAAAAAAGGTAAGAATAATTATTAGTGACACTTATTTTTGAAACTTCTTCCTCCAAACCACAGAAGAAACAGCTGAACCTCAGTGAAACCTCTTTCAGAAGCCAAACGGACCAGACACAGAACGAATTTGGGTTCCGTAACACATACAGGGAAATACTGAAACACAACCTCCATGGCCTGCGGTAAGGATGTCGAGAGCCAGGTATCGTTTGAAGACAGGTCGCATCGTAATTCGCCAGTTGCCTAATTCTGACTCGCAGCTGGAACTGGCTCAGGTTGGTGTTACTTTTCAACCTGGTACGTAGAGGACAAGCTGGTATTTAGAGGGCAGCGTCAAAATGAACAGATTACAACTGCTGCCTGCTCAATCTCCTTCGACTGTACCAATGCGGAAAGGACCGTGCAATGCACAACGGGCTTTCTGCCACTCTCATCTGCATGACGGTCAGCCACGGTATCTTCCACTATAAAGAATAATAAAAAAGGCCCGCAGGCTGCTGTTTCTCACACACACTTGGGCAAAACTCTTTGACAACTGCAGGGGAATATGGAAGAAGTACTCTCATTTATGAACACTCTTTGTCCATGAATTACCTTCTGCGTATGGGCCAGGAGAGCATGAAAACGGTCTCAGCCTAACAAAGAACTCCAAGCCAATTTTCTGTAATTATACAGCAAATGTGACATTTCTACCTACTCATACAGCAAGCACCACTATATTCAGCCTTTGACCTGTTCAAGAAAACTGGAAAAATGACTAAGATTTTGGCACTCTGCAGTTCCATTCTGTATCGCTGGGATGCACGGAGGGAGGAGTAGTAACACAATTCCCAAATGTCCTATTAAATTCACTTAATAAATGAGAAATAAAAAAAAAAACCAAAACCCCAAACAAACCATCTAACACCAGCCTGTATTATTTGGCCTCTAGTTGCTTCCCTTTTCAAAAACAATACCCTGAGAAATTTTGTGATAAGTAACAGGCGGAGGTAAGAAGTACATTCTTCTTAAATGCCCGGAAAAAAAAAAAAAAATGCAATTACCTAACGACAGAGCCAATTTCCCATATTCCGAGGTGACTCCTCAGTCAGGACTAAATATTTAATCCATTCTAGAGCAAAGAAGAATAGGATCTCTAAATAACAAAGCCCAGTTCTGGCTTGCAGATCAGACTATGCATTACCAACCGAGACACAATGTATTCTTCACAGCTGACAATGCCATATTCAGCAGTACCATCTGACGTATCAATGGCGACTCTAAGGCTTGATGGATTACCCTCAGCCCATTCTTATCCCAAATTCAAGAGCTGAAAGGATCTTATCTGGCATGAAGCCGTGCCTCACTCCTAGTTTTTAAAGAAACAACCCGAAATTGCAGAACTAGATTTGCAGAATGTTTCCTTCCCTGCCAGATTGGATTTCTTGGCATCTTCCTCCAAAGAGCGTCTTAGTTCTCTCACTGCTGAGAATGGGTATTTGGGTAGGAATCATATCAGCGGTAGTTACAGCCCTGCGGAGGCAAGGAGTATAACCTAATACTCCCCCCCAAAAATAAGAGTTGATTTTCATACCTGGTTCCTATCAAGCCAGAACCACATACGATGTCCATACCGCAGCTCCGAGATCACAAAGGAATATTAAAAGCCTGTCTTGGATAGCAGACAATTCAGGGTGGGGTTATCAAAGCAGCCAATTAACTAATTTAAGTTCCTCAAAGCCAGTAAGTGCTTTAGCTTAACTTGATTGTGAAAGTCAATGATAATTTCAAGCAACGCGGAAAGAAAAACAAAAAAAAGCTGCTAGCTGTAGTGGCTAAGCCTTCTATTAACCCCAACAAATCTGACAAGTAAAGACACTGTCAGGTACAACAAGAGCACACATAAAATGGCCCAGTCTTGTTCAAGACAGACAGAGGAGCGTTAGATCGATTTCAACAGTTTCCATCTTCCCTCAAATTCTCCTCCCTGGAGAAGCAACAAGCAAGTATCCCTGGAGAAGCAACAAATGCACAGCAAGGACAAACTATCAAATCCAGCACTCATCAAGATACAAGCCCCCACAGTAATAAATTCAAGTCAGTGAAGAATGCTCCAAACGCATCAAAAATTCACGGGAGATGAAGAAGAAAGCCCTGTGGCTCCATAATATCCATTTCATAAGGAATTAGCCTAGACATGTTTTACTAGGGAGAGATGGAGAGAGACAGAGAAGGTTCCACCTGGCCGTTTAGTTTGGAGTACACTAAAACAATATTACTTTTTTGTGCTTTTGGGGCTTTTTTTAACTATCATCTAGCAACCCTGACTTTCAAGTACACACAGTAATAAAAAACACAGGCAGTTCTTGCCTAAACACGAACAAACTTAAAAATTGGTAAAACTGACAAGGCTTATTCAAAAGCAAGCGAGAGCACCAGAGAACGCGAAGGACCGATGGCCAACCTCTGCCCTTGGAGACGCTCGGCACTCAGCTGGACACAGCCCTGATCGACCCGCTCCAGTCGGGCCCTGCTCCGAAAAGGGGATCAGGCCACACGGCATCCAGAGCTTCCGTCCAACCTAAATTCTTCTGTGATACTACGAGACGGCAAATTTAATTAGTCTCAGAGAAAGAGTGTTTCTTAGAGCAAAAGAGAGGTCAAGATCACGTAAGTCTCAGTACAGAGGGAGAAGTGCCACCGACCTGACTGAGCAGGCAGAGCAGCTCTCTTCTTCATAGATTCTGCTCCAAAACCCCACCATCTAGGCCACCAAACGAAGCCTTACATATTAATACCAATATAACACTGCCATTTTTTAAGCTGGCCTCAGATCAGAGTTAATTTTTCTGTATTTGTAGCCAAGGCTAGTAACAAAAGCAGTCAAATAAGGACAGCTAACAGGACACCAGTTTACAAGTTGAAGGCTTAGAACGTGCCCTCGTAAACAGTTTGTTAAAATAACTTTTATGATCTCTATATGTTCAAGTAGCAGCTGTACAGGTAGGGCAGACTTATGACGAGACCCTGAGGAATTTTTATTTCCTTGTCTGAAGTGAATCTTCCACTCCCACCAAACTCTCACCAGAAGGGCCTTCCATGGTCAATCCACCACACAAATTGGAAGGATGAGGCCGATCCCAGCAAGCTCTCCCCACATGGCCCTGGCACGGCTGCCAGGCATCGCTCGCTGTCCACGGCTGCATCCCCACCGGCATCCCCGAGCTCCAGGTGACCTTACAGGGAGAGCCACGGCACGGAACTGTGCCGGCAAGCCACCAATGGCAACGGGCACTCCAGGAAAGGGAACTGAAGCCCAAAGATATAGTATGCACATACTCTCTGAAAATGCACATTAGAAAAAGTGCTGAGGAATGAAGTACAAAAGAGTGAAGGAAAAAAAAAAAATCAGTTTACTACTTTTCTCATGAAACACCTGAATCAGCTCATTAAACAATAATTTGGGGTGGTTTAGCAGTTACTTTAGAAGTAAGTTAATTTGCTCTGCTGAACAGCTTGAATGCAACAATTAAGACTATCTGAACTAAGACCCAAAGAATTCAGAAACTACAGAGAGAAAACAATAATAAAAAAAAAAAGTGCTGGAGGGTGGGAAGGAAGCATAGAACATAGAAGGATGGGGGGGGGGTGTGGAAGAAAAAAGAGTAGTTGTTTTTATGTAATAATAAACCAAATTTCCAAAGTGGAAGATTACAGCCTAAGAAATAAAACTCAAACCAAACCAGTGATTTTAAAAGGGAAAATGTAGTAGTTCCAAGTCACAGCCTGGAAGCGGTAACCTCCGGCACAAAGCTGCTCGTATCTTTCTAAACTGGAAGCGTTCTTCACACTTCATAGCATAACAAAAAGCAATTGTCAAAACACGACATCAAAACACACTTTCAAATATTCTTTTAAAAAAGTAGCGATCCCTTCTGAACAGCAGGAAAGCCTTTACCCTTCAAACGCCTGAACCCCGCGTCCTCTCGCGCACGACTCTGCTGTAGGCTGAAGGGCTGACATCCAAAAGAGAAAAGAAATCTTCCAAGCTTGTGACAGAGACATCACCCCTAACCAGATTCATGGACGTCGCAAATATCAGGATTTGTGTTAACAAGAGCTGTCCACCTCTCGATCGGTGTTTCGGTCAGCTCGGGCAGGACGACTACCTGGTGGAAGGCCAGAGCAAAGCCCTTTGTACACGGAACGCGGATAAAGCAACGCTCTGGACCGCCCGCAGCCTGCTCCGGCTCTGACCTAACGGAACTTGCTGCACGGCGACGGCAGAGCAGTTTTCCTGGCGGATGCTCGATGGGCGTGCTCAATCCATCAGGATTTCTAGCGAAAGACCCATTTATGATTTTTCCCTCGCATCAGGCCACAGCGGGCGACGGGAAGCGGCGAGGACTTTCGGCCCGGCTTCAAACCGGCGACCTTGAGCCGAAGGGCTCCGCACCCCTTTTCTGTTTTCGGGAGGAACCCGGCTCTCCCCCCTCCGCACGCCGCCAACAAAGAGCCGCCGCACACCCGCGCAGCGCGGCGGGGGCCGCCACAAAGGCCTCGGCCCTCGGCGGCTGCCGGGGCTCCCGGCGCTGCCCGCACCGACCGCGACCGGCCCGTTACCTGCGGCGGCGGCGGCGCAGCCGTGCGTGCAGACCCCGCCGCAGCTGGCCGGCTCCTCTCCCTTGCCGCGCATCCCGGCGAGGAGCCCTTTCGCCCGGGGGCAGGGCTGCTCAAGGCCGCGCCGCTCTCCCGCGATGGCCGCCCCTGCCCGGCCGCCCGCAGCGAGGGGAGGCCGGCGGCCCGGCCCGGCCCAGCCGCCCGCAGCGAGGGGAGGCCGGCGGGGCCCGGCTGCAGGCGCGGGGGGAGGGATGTGCGGCGCGCCGAGGCTCCCTCCTCCCAGCACCGGACAGCGGGGCTCGCTCCTCCCTTCCGCTGCGTGCGGGGCCGGCGCGGCGCGGCTTCCCCGGCCGCCGGGCCGCGCACACCGGGGGCGCCGCCGGTTCCTCCTCCTCCCCCCGCCCCGCCTGGCCTCGCCCCCGGCTCACCCTTCACCATGGCGGCGTCCTCCTCGGCGCCCGGCGGCGGCTGCTGCTCCTCCTCCTCCTCCTCCTGCCTCACCTCCTCGGGGCTCCGGGGCGCCGGCAGCCGGGTGCAGAGCCCGCGCGGCCCCGGCGCCGCCCGGTAGCAGCGGCAGAGGCGCAGCGGCCCGGCCGAGCCGCAGGCCGCCGCCGCCTGCAGCAGCAGCCCCAGCGCCGCCATCTTGAGGCCGCCCGGCCGCCGGCTTCAGGCAGGGCGCGGACAGCGAGGCGGCCGGGCGGGAAGGCACCGTCCGCGCCGCAGCGCCCCCCGGCGGGGGGGAGGACCCGGCGCAGGCGGGCCCTCCCGCGCCCCGCGGATGGGAGCCGGTGGGTGCCGGGCCCACGGGTGGGAGGGCCCCGGGCGGCGGGGCCGGGACTGCCCCGGCACGGCCGAGAGAGGGGAAAGGAAAAGAAAAAGAACCTGCCTTCGCCTCCCTGCCACAACACGCGGAGGCAGAGAGCGGCCGGAGTTTACCGAGGTGCCGGCCGCCACGGGAAGGCATTGGACTCGTTGAACCCGAGCCTTAAACCAGCAGAAACCCATTTTCTTCCTCTTTTAAAGAAAAAAAATCAACGCTACTTGCATCATCCAGCCCTACCAGCCCTGCCTGGAGCCGTTCGCCCTCCTGACGCGCGCGCATCTGACAGAAACAACGCGGCGAGGCGTGCGCTGGTACGCCGCCGGTGCGTCACGCCACGCGGCCGCGGGTCGTCTCGAAGGGTTTTGTGAATATTTTGTAGGCGTCGCAAACCTGCCCTCCCCCAAAATAGGATGTCTTCACGCGCGTTCAAAGAAACGTCACCACAAAGGGAGGAGGCCTTTGCTCCAGGACGCGAGCGACCTGGTGATGAGCCTGCGAACGCAACCCACGGGCCAGTCCCCCAGACCGGGGTTATTTTAGAATCGTTACAACCTTCCCTAATTAGAGGGGGGGAAAAAACCACACACGCGATTTTTACTCTGCTCTCAACAGCGTTTGGCTAGCCCGGGTTTCGCTCCTGCACGCGTTTCTCGCGACCCTTGCGCGTTTACAGGCAAAGCGGCCTTTCCGATTGTTTGAATACAAGCGACCGCAAGAATTCAGAAACTGCCCTGGAAGCCATTTCGGGTTTCTCGTCTTCAGCTACACGCGCGCCCCGCCTGCGCCCTGACGCACACATGCGGATAGGTAATTCGTGTTTAAGCGTATGGTACTAGAACTAAAGTCCGCTTGCAGCCTATTGTTTGCTAACATTTGAGGTAAACGCTAAAAAATTCCAAGTCAGTTTGGTAGCAAGACAGCGCTTTCCCCTTCTCACCCATTCCTCCCTACCTGAAGTCGGCTCCCCTGTCATTTGGTTCTATACGAACGACTTCGCGTCTCAGGCATAAAGTTCTCAATGCTGTAGTGCTGGCTGAAATTCAAACACTACAGGATTTTCTTTTTAATTTTTTTTTAAAAGCCTGAATTATTATTCTAAGCAATTTCTATACATTTTATTATCTCCAGCAGCAACATATACCTGGGACTACCATGAAGTTGTGCGTTTCTTTAAACCAGGGTGTCATTTTTATGTCAAATACCTTATTACTCAGTGAATATTTTGTCTGTAAACCAAAAATTTATGTGAATGGTTGTTTAAGCATCATGATGAAAAAAGAGGGGTTTTGGTTGGTTTGGGAGGGGGCAGCATTTGTTTGTTTTTAAATGAGAAAGAGAAATCTTCGATAAGCCACAAAAGGATTAACCAACATAACTGCACACTTAAGTTTTACAAAGCCTGTATTCCACAAGAAAAGGTTCAAGAAGTGGAAAGTTACCAAACAAAACCCTGTATAAAAAAAAAAAACAAAACACCCACAACTTCTGGAACGCATACATGAACACTGAAAAAAACCCCTTACTACACCAAATTTGCCTTTTCCAATACGCACACTTTTTAGAACCTCTGTGAATTAGCTAGCGATTTGTCTGTGTAGTTATTTTTCTTACTAAAAAACCCAAAAGCAAACAAAAAAAGCCAGATCTTGAAGCAGCACCAGAAGATACAAAAAAGGTGCTTTTTTTTTTTTTTTGAAAGACATGGAAGTTATTCTGGCACTCTAACTATAGAGGCTTAGATTACAAATTTTAAGAGCATTGGTCCACAAAAAGGAAAACAGTCTTGCTAGACAAGTCACTCAATGAATTATATGTAAATCTTTTGGTAGCACGTTGCATGAACTCTTACTTTCTGAAATAAAACTTCAGTTGGTTTGGAAACAAAAGCTTCAAGGAGGAGTAGAAAGAAAGGGAGGCTGGAAATAGTATGTAAACATCAGTACATCCTTCTGGGAAGATGAATCTACTGGGAAACTACTTAACTTGATACCGTTGCTGGTTTATTTAGCATTTTTCCCAAGATTTAGATAAGGCAATAAGCAGTGAAGAAAAAAAAAAAATAATCACAGCTACTAAGCTGTTTCAAGTTGTGAACATCAGTGAAGAAACTCAAAAGGTAACAAGAGCCCTAAGGAGATGAAAACCATGGCTGGAGACCACAATGATTAAAAGCAAAACAAACAAAAGAAAGCAGATAAATAAAGTACATGTCTGGGGAACATCTTGGAAACACACAGTCAGTGGGAAGGAGAAATCTGGGAGAAGATGCTGGAAGACAGTGTGCTGGTGCACGGAAAGGTAGACATGAGTAGGGCTAGTGGTTTGTCACCGCAAGTGATATAAAAATTGTCTTAGGAGCACAGAAAAAATATTTAAGACTCAATTTATTAAAAAATTCCAGAAGTCACAGATTCCACATATTCAATCCAAAGATCTTTATTTTGCAGAGATGAGCGTTAAACAGCATGTAAATAATCGTTTAAAGCCATCTTCCCAGGCTTTGCCAGTTCAGGCTCACTTCGATGAGCTGTGGTTAATTCATCTTCTCTAGCCAAGCCTTTGTAGAGGCAGCAGCGCTATGCAGAAGCTCCTTAACAAGCCACGTTACGTTAAAGACTTCCCTTTGCCCCGGAGCGCGAGTGGTACAGCACCCAGAGTCCCAAACCCGGCCTGGCCATGACAAACCACTAGCCCTCACAGGAAAAGTTCCTTCTCTCGCTCTCAGACTCCAACCCAGGTCACACTCTTTGACAGATGAGAGGGTTTTTATTCCCAACTGAAATTATTTTGTACGTAATTAATGCCCTGGACATATAAAGCATCCTGGGGATTTTTGTTTTAAATACGGAACCCACAATATTGGTGACTCACTAGCACGCCAGCATTACGAGAATGGCTGGTCCACTGTTACCTTCCCCAAGTGCTAAAGCAGAAGCGTGGCTTCCCCGAGACAGGAGGTAGTGATCCGTCACTGGTTCAGCCATATCTGGAATAATTTATTCCATTCCATGCACCGTATTTTAAGACCAAGTAATGGAGTTCAGAAAAGAACAACAAAAGGAAACAAAAACCAGCCAGTGACTGGAGGGATTTCTTAAGAAAAACTACAATCTAAAGAAAGAGGTTGGCAAAGCAATGATGGGGAAAAAAAAGGACGTGACAGCAGTTGACAGATATTTAAAGTATGCAAACACCAAGGAGAAAGCACTTACTGAATTGGTACAAAAGGATGCAGGTATGTTTAGGAGGGTAAAATAAAAAGGCAAAAAAAAAAGCCTTTACTTTACGCTAAATAGCAAACGAGTCTACACTGTCATCGATCGGATAACACAGCAGGTCTTCTCCCCTTCCAAATTCTGTTGTTTCCCCAAAATACTCTCTCGTACTTACTGTGAGCAAGCTTACGTGCAACACTTAACTCGTGCTACACCAGCCAAGACAGAACGGAGCGACCCTGGTTACAGCAACCACCCTCGCTTTATACTTAAAGCACAAGTTTTGCACGCTGGGCTCCGCTCAGAAATAAAGCGTGTCTCCAACATAAAAATTGGCATCGTACATTGCATAGCTATCGCTAGTTCAGGTATAGTCATCTCAACTTCCTTTTTTGTCCCCAATGCGTTGAGAAGGAAGTCTGACAAAGACATTTGTAGGACAAACCTCTCATTTGTCCAGCATAGAGAAGGACAGTACCGTTTCTCACAAATTAATTTTCTTCATCAATCTGCTATAGTATGAAATCTCTGAACAAAGGAAAAAAAAAAGAGAGTCAAATTGAAGATTGTCTCGGGTCCTTACCTTTAAGGGAATTCAGCGAGAACATCTCCATCACAGTGAAAAGTGTTGATTCCTAGGAAAGCAAGAGGTAGCAAAAATAAACAGGAAGTTAGAATGAATATTTCCTTTGAGCTGTTTCAAGAGCTTAGCACTTCTGAAACTAACTGTCTTTAGCACAAGACAAAGCCAACAGTCCTCAGCAAATTTCAGCTTGGTGTTTCTATTCCGCCTGTTTCGTCTCAATCGCGTGCGCACTATCTGCTATCCCGATACAGCTGGCTGCTCTACACCCAAAGGGAGGAAGCGTCTTCTCAACCAGCGGCTTGCAGGTTTTGGAAGTGCTTTGTTTCTGTGCTGATATTGATCTGGGGATATTTTGAAAACCTTTTTAAGTCAGAATGTCACAGGTAGGTAGACTGCTGCCATTATTCCCCCTTTTTAAAGCAAAACAAGAGAAGAAAGAGATGTATACTTTTGATAATGTTCTTTGCTGAAATGACGTTAAACATCCTATTTTAATTTCTTATTAAAATAGCTTTCAAATCAGAAAAAAAAAAAAACCAACTTTGTTTTGGGGTGCTTTATCTGTCATGCCAAATATTAAATACATTTCAGGCATTCTTGATAACAGACTAACAAGGATTTTCTAACAAACTTGGATCAGATGAATGAGGGTCCTCGATTACACAAAGCTGACAGTAACTATCCATATTAATGGCTATTCCCACACAATTAATATCCTACAATTATTATGCTTTCAAATTATTCACTTTTGCTTTCAGTGAAACTAATGACAAAATTACTGTTTACTTCAGCAACAAGGCCTAAAATAACACAACTTTCAGAACAGAACTCTGTGGACATGACACCTTGTTCAGCAAGTCGCCTCCCTACGGGCACATAAAAACAACCCTGCTGTTGCTGACAAGTCTACACTTTGTCCTTTTCAGTGATTAAATAAATAAAAACACAGTTATTTGACTTGTTTAAAAAGGAAAAACCATACAAGCTGTAGCAATTATTCAAGACGGCAGAGGAAAACATTCTTGGTATAACTGACTCAACTGCACTGACCAAAGTTAGAGAACGCTTTTGTGGTAGTCGAGCAAGATTCTTAAGGCTGAAGCATTCAACCGTGGAGCTAAGTCACGGGAGGAATGCAAATTGAAAGTGCAAAGGGCGGACCACATAGCAGTCTTGTGCCCCCTTCACGTAGGGATCGTCTTAGTCGAGGTACAAAAGCCAAGAGTATTTCTGATAAATTGTACGAGTCCAACATTACTCTGACATAAAAGAGCAAGTTCTTGAAGACTCTGAAGTCATTGGAGAGAGACAGCCAGGCGTATGACAGGGAACGTTGCAATATATTCTTAAACCTAAGTCACGGAGGTATCAGCTGCGTCTTCTTCCCAAATTTTTAAGCATGAAGAAAACGGGGAAGCTGTTTGCTTGCAGACAGCCTAAGCGTATCCCAGAGAATACAGGGAAGTTAGCCTACAACAGCTTTCTGGGGCAATGTACCGTTCAGGCAGATAAACTGCAAGGCTTACCTGCAGAGCACAAATTGGTATAAAAGAGAACAAAGAACATCTCGCCTACGCTGGGCTGGGCAGAAGGGCACTTCCAAAAATAAGTGCAAGACGAAGTTGAAGAAAATGGTCTTTTCTGCTCAAGACCAAGGGAAATAAAGAAAATTGAAAACCCTGCATGGATGAGCTTACAAGATTAACAACTGAGAGCCCCATTGCAAGCAAGATTCTAACAAAGTTGTTATTTGTAATGATGCTTGTAGGTCCCCAGCTGAGACGGGGACGCTTACTGTGCGACCAACAGCAGCCCCGAGTCCGAAAGAGCCAGAGTCAGGCTGGGTGGGAGCAGGGACAGGACAGGGAAGAGAATACAGGCATAGAGAGATGAATAAAGGCATAGAGAGATGAATAAAGGCATAGAGAGATGAAACAATCCAGGCGAGGTCCATGAACAGCATCCAGCTCTTGCTGTCCCACTGATGGGGGATCCCTTTTAAATGACAGGGAGGAATTCCGAGCACTTCAAGCTTGAGCATGCAGTAGGAACATGGTCAAAGCAGAGAGAAGAGCTTGGCTAGATAAGCTCAGGTTTAAGGTACAGGTCATTAAGAGATCAGCCCCTGCAGCATCATCACTGGATTACTCAGGACCAGATCTGGTGGATCTGACCACAGAGGATCCTGAACTGGGAATCATCAGTTTTAGCATGGCCAGCAACCTGGTGGAAGTCCCAGGTTTTTGTTGGTGAAGATCCCAATACAAAAAAAAAAAAAAAAAAAAAAAAAGTGTCCAACTATGGCAGCTGCTTCACCATTCACAGAAATTAACGGGATGCATGAACATCATTGAAAGAGGGACAAGCTGGAAGAGTCAAAATATAATTTGTCAGGCTCTGATGACAGGAGAGAGATGTGGAGCCTCACAGGACACTGGATTGATGGAGAAGTGGAATACGACGACGCAGGACTCTTACAGACAAGGCAATGGTACATTTGGAATAAGAATCAACCCTGCATGACGATGCCATCAGACCACAGAGCGCCTGATGCCTCACGCTCAACAAAGTACTAGAATCCCAGATGGCAAGAGAGACACTGAAAGTTTGTGAGCAACAGACTTCACGCCCCTACTGTAATGGCAAAGAGTAAAACCGGTGAACACGGCACTGGAATCTGTTAGATAAAATCTCAAAGGCCTGGGAATTGGGTCTTTGTTGGGTTTCTCAATCCACTTGAAAACAGCTACACGCAGGTATGAGGAGAAACCACATCGCCAAGAAGACAGTACATCAAGATGCAGTGAACATCACAGAATTTCTGATCATTGCCTACTGTGATATTCCAGCAGCGTACAAAGAGGTACAGCCCCAAATGCTTTGTCGTGAGAACAAAGGAAAAATTGTTTTGCCTTACACATCATTCACCCTCAAGGATCACCTACACGGGGTTCCGTGCCAAGCGAAACAGTTTGGCTTTCAGTGATTTGGACCAAAGAAGGGGCAGATCTGTGCAAGAAACCTTTCTTTACCAATCCTAATTGTGCGGGATTCCCGTTGCTGAACTGTGACAGGCTGGAAGGGGGGACAATAAAGTGCTGAAGGTAGGACTGGGCGTTGGATGCTCTTGGGCACCCACTGCTCGCGAGACCGGGCGTTGTGGACTAAATGGGTGACCCAGCACCACGGTTCCGATGACCACGGAGGAAAAAATGGTGCCGCTAGTGAGAACAGAGTAAGTTACAGGAAGGCAAGGGAGAGTCAAAACTAAGAAAAGGGCTGCGAGCCATGCCGGAGAGCAGGTCTGCAAGAGGAGCAAAGGCTTCCCCACGGCACCGATGAGAAACCCAGGGGGGAGCCCCGCTCCCCGGGCCGTCTCCGGGTCGCCCCGAGCCGTTTCCCGACGCGGGGCTCAGCTCCCCCTCCAGCCGGGGCTCTCCCCGCCGGCCACTCGCCCAAGACCCGAGGGGAGAGGCGCCCGGGAGCTCGGCCGCCCCGCTCCGCGCCCCCGCCGCCTGCGCTCCCCGGCCCCCCGCGGCGGCGGCGGCGGGCAGGAGCCCGCGCCCCCGCCCCGCACACGCCCGGCGCCCCATCCGCGGGGCGGCCCCGCCCGCCCCGCCCGGCCGCACAGGCCCAGGCCCCCGCACGGCCCCTTCCCGCGGGCCGGGGCTCCCCTCGGGCCGAGGCTCCCGCCCCCCTGGGCGGGCACCGCGCCTGGGCTTGGCCGCCGCCGCCCCGGCCCCGCGGCTCCGCGCCGCTCGGCCCCGCCGCCGCCCCCCGGCCCCATCGCCTCAGCCCCGCCGGTCCCCCCGCCGCCGCCGCCACCCGCCCGGCTCCGTCTCGGAGCCATCCTTCCCCCTCCTTCCCCTTCCTCCCGCCGCCCTTCCTCAGGCCGCGGCCCCCCCGCGCCGGGCCTCCACCGCGGGTTCCGGGCCGCGGTCCCGCCACGCACCGCGCGGCCCAAGCCCCCCCCCGGGCGGAGCGGCGCCGGTCCCGCTCCCCGACACCTACCGCCTCACAACCAACTCTCTGGCGCCGGTCCGCCGCCGCTCGGACTACAACTCCCAAGAGCCCCCGCGATCCGCTTCCGGGGCGCCGCGCGCTCCCGCCGCAGGCTCTTCCGCCCGCTCCCCCGGATGTGAAACCGCCTCAGCGGCGGGGGGCGCCAGAGTGCGAGGCCGCGCGTGGGCGCGGGGCGGGGCCGGTCCCCATGGTAACGAAGGCGCCAATGGGCGGGGCGGACCGCGGGGCCCCGTGGGCCCCGGTCCCGGTCGGCCTCGACCGCTCGCTGGTTCCCGGCCCCGGTCCCCGCCGTCGCTTCAGCGCCCCGGGCCGCGGCCCTTTGTGCCGGCCGTGCCCGAGGGGAGCGGTGGGGCCTGGCTCCCCAGGCGGGCGTAGGCCGCAGGCCGGGCCCGGTTCCCCACTCGGCTTCCCGGAGCTCGAGGCTTGCGGGGGGACGCGGGTGTCCGTGGGGCAGCAGGGCCGGGCCGCGCCGTGCATGTTTCGCCCTCCCCGGTGAGAGCGGCTGCGGTGCTGCTTGAGGCCCGCAGGCAGCCGGTGCTGGGTTTACCGGCCGGGGGCATGGCCGGGGACTGGGCGCTCTCCTGCGGGGCCGTGGAGCAGCGAGGGGAGCTGCCCGAGCAGGGGCGGCCGGCACGCGTGGGCTCGGAAGCCGTGAAGCCATTCAGGCCCGAAGCTCGGCCTCGGTCCCTGGGTGAGGCCGTTGCCTGTGCCGGGAGCAGAACGCGGAGCTCTCCCGCGGGCAGTCCGCCAGCCAGCCCCAGAAACGCTGCCTGTAGCGTTGCCTGACTCGGGGCAAGCCACCTGCATCAGGAGTACATCAACGTACTTGGCAGCCACCGGCCTCGACCACCGTGTTAACATTTAACCGACTTGCTGTGTGTATCCATAGGTAGAAACTTACTCCTGATCTTAAATATTCACTTACTGGTTCGAGTCGGATCCTCTGAATCCACACAGCGCAGGTGCCCGCTGTCCTTCCGGAGCAGGCTCACTCCAGGCCGGAGCTGGACCGCGCTAGTTCCTCCTCCGTCGCAGCACGAGGCTCATCGCTGCTTCTCGCTGGAGTAATCCTAACATGAGCAAAGAGAAGCGGCGTTTGTACCCTGCGTTACTAAAGCCCTGCTTTGTAGTAATCGCCTAATTAAACGCTTGTGTGCAGTTCCAGGCGCTGCCCAAAGACACCGAGCAGCAACCCATAAAATAGCGTGGAAGTCTTACGGCGTTTCCTCACTTCTCCCGGCCGTTAGAAGCCGGTACAGCAGGAGCGTGCAGGGACTTGTCACACTCAGGTTCTCAACAGCAATGAGCCAAAACGCGTCTTTGCTTTTCACAAAACACTGAAATTGCGTGGGTGCGATGGCGAGCTTCGTGAACGGTTAGCAGAAAACGTGACACGAGGGGAACTTAATTGATGAGGGAAAAATAGTGGTAGTCTGGGTGTGCCGATTTGTCGTCGTAGTACTGATTATCTGGCAACGCGACCTTGTACAGCAAGGCAAACGTGGGAAAAGGTAGACTTAAAATTACGGAAAAATTGAAAGTCTTAAGTTCTGTGTGGTAATTTAACACTAAACGTGGCTTTGATACAGGTTTTAGCAATTACTACCTAACCGCTTATTTGCATGCTGAGTTCTTTGCTTGGTTTTCTGGCCTTTTCTACTCAACTGTGATTTTTCATAACATCCACATATTTATGAAATAAACCTTTCAGAGTACCAATCCCAAGAAGCAGCTTTGTTTCGGTGAGACTGAAATGACATTTGGAAACATTCTTACTACTTAAAAGCTTTCTTCGCTGAGACGCCTCGGATGATTTAAGCTTTCTGAATTTCTTGGTTTCTTACTGTGGTCTGCAGGCCACAGCTATCCTCATGCCAGTTGTACAAAGGACATGAGCCAAAACACGAGGGAAAGGAAGTCATCTAAGGGCAAGAGTGTGTCAAACTGGAATTACCCTAAAATTTATCCATGGGAGGAAAGGGCAAAGAATATGGAAAATCTGCATCTATAGCAGGTGCTTCGGGGTCTCCGGCTACTGCACCTTTATTCAGAAGACGGAGCGTCAAGTCCAGTTATTTCTGTATACTCTGAAGGTTAGTGGGTAATCTTCATCCCCCTTAGCGCTTACAGTTAAGAACAAGGACAACAAAAGAAAGTGTTAAGATAAGGGGAGTAATTTACGCCGTTATTCCCGGCTTAGCTTAAAAAGCCTGCGTAAATTCCCAGCTTAGCTTAAAAAGCCTGCGTAATGGTTCAAAAGTCAGCGGTTAAGTAACAAGGAAAGCAATTCGGTTCTGGGGACTTAGAATGGAAAATCGCTGTGATGCAATGACTTTGTCAAAAATATGTCAAGCCATCTAAAGCATGATAATTTAATTATAGTTCTCTACCTGCTGCCTGCTGATTACAATACTTTTGCTAGTATTACTTTGTAGTCTCTTTTCCAAGTAACCTAAGGACGCTGTAAAGGCTGTTTTTAGACGAGAGGTAAATACAGTTTGTCACTCCTTGTAACTGCAAAATGAAGATAAAACCACAGACGGTATTTTGAGTTTTCTTTTTTTTTTTTGTTCCGAAGCTTTGTTTATCTAATAATCTATTTCTGTTCTGGAAAAAAACTTTAAAATAACACATCCAGCAGAACTAACAGAAGTCAGCTGTGTGTTGCCCTCTAGTTAATCAAATTGCTGTAGGAGCATTGCAGGTCCTCTCTGTATTCCTGCCCCATCCGCCACCCGGCATACCTTAGATCTTCATCTAGACACCTAAAAATCCACGTATTTTCCCCAGCCATATCCCCTAAACTGCCGCTCCTCCCTTAACCTCTCTTCTGTCCACATCCCTTCACTGTCAGCTGTACAACAGACAGCAAGCAGTGCAAAACCCATGAAAATCGCTTGAGCCTACACCGCCGCATGTGGGAAGGGGGCTGATTTTACTGCTCATTGCCACAGGAAAACTCGGTATCTCTCAGTTTTTTAAAATGCCTCCGTTGAGTTTATTTGGAACTAGTTAGCAGGTTTAAAAGTTATTGGAAAAGGTGCCAAGGGGTCAGCACCATCTGAGGGACAGCGTTGCTTTAGGAAAAAAGACATTCCCATAGCCTATCCTTAAATAAGAAGAGATGTAACTGGTTGATATGTCTCTTTCCCAAATCACGTTCCTAACAAATTATGAAAATACTGTATTAAAAAAAACACACACACACACAAAAAAAGATTCTGGTTTTTGAGACTGAAAACTGTTCAGTTTTCAATGAGTACAAGCAATGAAGTCTTGTTGTAATTCTGGCAGAACACCCTTTTTAATTTGATTTTCCTTTACTGCCTTTTATTGCAACCCAGACATTGTAGCTCTCATTCAGTGAATTAAACAAGCAACTGATCTTCTTTTTAGACCTTTCAAGATCTAGCGCCTTTACAATCCAGTTACGTGAGACTATCTGGCAGGCTTGCTCATACAGTTCTGCGTGTCGTCATACTTGACTATTTTTTTTTCTCATGGCAGTCCTAAAGACAAAGGGCCTAATACTATGTTAATGTCGTTTTATAGAAACGTATTGTCAGAAGAGCTCAGACAGATTGCTGCTCTTTCTGTCACAATACCTGGAGGACATTGAAAAATAGGGTAGCATAAAGGAAAGTGTTTCTGGTTTAGTTCAAGCTTTCTTAGGCTTTTTCTATATTAAAAGGTTAATACAGGTTTTGGAAAAGCTGTGAGGATTAACTTGAAAAGTTACTGTGAGTATTTGCTTAGAAGATCAGCTGTCATTAATGCTCAGTTGTCATTAATGCAATTGTTGAGCTCATCATTGTTTGCTAGAAAGTCAGGAATCTTTCCTGGTTTTCTTTTTCGCCATGGAATGCTACCAACAGCTGCTGCAGTGATGTGGAATCTTAAAGGCAAACTGCTGTAGCTTAGTGAAAGTCCAATAGGAAATCACTGAATTTAGCTTAGGGATGACTTATAGAAACCAAATTGTGAGAAAGTGAGCGTAACTACCCAAAGAAGAGGCAGAGAAGCAAGTAAACCCATCCAGCTAAATAGCAGGCCTCAAGAGCTCTTTTGACTCAGACCGAATTATTTCATAATTGGAAAGGCTGGATTCCACTGAAGCCAACAAGCCTAGGCTAACAAGCAACGTGCAAGAAAAATTCAACTTCTGAGATGGAATTTGATGAACAAATCACTGAAGTTGTTAGAAACAAAAACAACAACAAAAGTATTTTAAAGACACTAGAAGCAAGAAGCTGGTTTAAAAATCAGTCACAAACCCAAAAAAGGAAAATCTGTCTGGCTGCGTACACTAGTAGTAATCAACAGAACAACTAAGAAAGATCATTTCCTGATCCCCTCTGTTGCAAAGGAGGATGTTAAAATTCCCTGCTGTACCTTTGAAGGCTGCTGGTACTCTGGATAACGTAGTAAACGTCAGAAAAGTAGATAGTGGAGCAAACTGATAAATTGCTTTTTAAATTAAGTCCAAGAATTGTGAAAGAAAATTGTGCAGTCAAGCTGCTAAAAGAATATAAAAAGTGCCTCTAATGGAAGTTTTTAGACTGCACTGTCAGCAGATAATACATCATGTCTTAATTTTTTTATATGAAACTCCATGCTTTCATTTCTAATATCTATGGCTCTCATGATGAGACATGACAGGATGCAGGTAATTCTGCAATAGTAAAAAAGTTCCATGGGCTAAGTTCTGCTCTGGTCAAGAAAAAAATGTATGGATTTCCCCCCAGCCCCCAATATGAAATAGTTATAAAACGCCCAGTGAGATGTCACTGTATGAAGTAACTTTATAATCTTAGAAAACTCTTAATTCCTTGGAAGTGGACTGGCTCATGAAGGACCTTGGAAAAAACCACCTCCTCTTTACCTTCTTACATGCTCTTTTTCTTCCTTCTTTTTCCATTTTTTGCCTTGTCTCAGGCAGCTTTTTGTGGTCTCATATTTGTTATAAAGGATACAATTTTCTTCTGAATTACATTGGCCTGAAAATATGACCAGCAGTGACACCATCTCTTCAGCTGCACCTGTACTGTAAAGTAAACCTTCGGGAAAGGGTTTTGTATGGGTAAATGATACAATTGTGAACATTAAATTCTTAAATGTTGCTTTTGGCTTTTTGCTTTGGCAAAAAATATTTAATCAGATAATAAACAACATTTTTAGAAACCACATTGTCCATCTGCTACATCAATAAATGAAGCTGCTACAAACCCCTAATAAAATGCTGTAGGGTACGATAGCTAATTCTGTGACCTTTTTCGGTAAAACATCAAATAAAAGTGTTACTGTGCCTTCTTTAAGTAACAGAAACCATCCCACCTTCTGATGAGCACGTGTGGAAGCATTGCTTCTTTGGTCTGAACGTTTCTTCTAGCGGTCTGTGTGCTTTGGAAGCTGCAACTTCTTTATGTGGTTTTCAGGTGTTCCTCTCCAGAGAAGATTCCTCTCCCAGGACTGTCATGCTAACCCTGCTTCATTGGTATCCTCCTGCCTCGCAGTGTGCTTCTACGGGAAGCCAGGGAAGGATAATTTGGGAAGATGTTGGCTAGAAAAGACTAGAGGCAGTAGCCCGCGATGTATTCCTGAGACACTGACTTTGGTCCTGGCTGCTCTCAATTTCCCGCACAGCCTCTGCCAATGGAGGCTTTCCCTGACTCGACGGCGTATTTCTGGGATACCACGGATGTACAGGATTACAGTCTTAGCTTTTTTTGCTTAAGCGCGCGAGTTGAGTTTTTCCAGTTTTGCCCACTGAGTGACCAATACCGAGAATTCCTCTCTGGAGAGATGGCGGTTTGCCAGCTACCTGCCGCAGAGACCCGGTTCCTCCCTCCCGCGACCCTCGGAGCTGCCAGCCTGGAGCGCCTCCCTCCCTCACGCCCAGACAAGATGGAAACCCCTCAGGGAGCTAGCTAAACGCTGACTTTCCATTATTTGGGCTGGATTAATCACTGTCTGAGATGCTTTTATAATTGGATTAGCGTACAGAATGGATCGAGGATGGGCTCCCCGGTGAAACGGGCCTTGTACTGGACGTGTTCTTTGTTTCGCTCTGCCCGCCCCGTTCAGCGCTCAACGGACGCGGCGGGACAAGATGGCCGCCAGCTCCCCCACCAGCCCCCTCCGCGGCTTTATATAGACTCGGGGGGGGCGGGCTGACAGTTGTGATTGGCTCGCCAGCCTTCCCTCCTCACCGCTCCTCCCTCCCCTAGCACGTGCCGGCACTATTTACCCCTTCTGGTTGGTTCCGACGCGAGCGCGTGCTCCAGCAGCCAATGGGCGATGGGACGGGGCGGGGCGAGGCGAGGCGGAGGGAATAGAGGGGCCGGTGTGCGCCTGCGCATTGTGGCGCCGCTGAGGCGCCGTCCGGTCGGCCCCGGGGAACGCTCGTGGCCCCCGTTGAGCCGCGGCGCCGCCGTCGCCGCCTTCCTCGCCCCTGGGCCCCGCATGGCGGCTCCGGCCGCGGTCCCCGGGCCGTGTGCGCTGCCCACCGGGCGCCAGGCCGCGGCCAGGGGCCGCCAGGCCGCGCTGTGGAGCCGGGCGCGGCGCCTCCGCCGCCGGCTGCGGGCGCTGCAGGCCCGGCAGGTAGAGCGGCACGTCCGGCAGCAGTTGGCCGGGCTGGCGCGGCACCTGGGGCGGGTGGGCCCCGGCGGCCTGCCGCCCGCCCTGGGGCCCGACCTGCGGTTGCTGGCGGCCAGCGCTACCGCCCGCCTCCGCGCCACGCAGGGCGCCTGCGACTCCGACGCTACCGGCAGCAGCAGCGGCTCCGGTGAGGAGAGCGAGGCGGAGGGCGACGGGCAGCGGAGCCTCGCCGCGGCCTGCCCGGGGTGAGTGCGGGGCCGCCGCGGCCCGTCCCCGTAGGCGCCGCTGGGGAATTTCCTGCGGCGTCCATGAGGCCGCTGGAGAAGTCTGCCCGCTCAAACCTGCGCTCTCGGGTTATTCAAGTGTAAAGCATCATTTTAACAGCGCCTCTTGTGAATTTCGGCCTTTTTTTCTTTCTTTTTGTGGTAAAAGAGTGAGAAAACCTTCTTCTGCCGTCCCCTTTTATGGGTTGTTTTCTTGAAAACTTGTACACCAAGTATTCTTTACCCTCTGTGCTTTTACGGTGCCTTCTCTTCTGTGTTGGTTTTGTGTATATTAGGTCAGGAATATTCGTGAGGTGTTCCCAGTTTATCCATGGAGTGAGGTGCTGGAACAAGCCTTGCAGTGCGTGCCCCTCCATGGCGTGATGCTGTTGGATCTGCTTTGATTTAAGGATACGAGCGAGGCCAGGTTTGTAGGAAGGTGTGACCTCTTGTTAGACTGTCTGATGTGACTGGGGACAGGGAAAGGTTAAAGCTTGGCTTGGCTTTGATAAATAAAAGTAGAATAGGGCCATTCTGTGGTAATGATCGTAGAAGGTAACTAACCAAATTGGAGTTGGTGACTGGACAAACAATACGAAGAGAAAGCTTTTACCTTTACAAAGGTAAAGACTTTTCAAAAGCCTAATGTCTGCACTGACAACAGTCCTCTGTATTATCCCAAGCCAACTTAAAGTGCTTTTGCAATCGGAATGTTTTTGACATGCGCTAGAAAGCAGCGTGTGTCGGCTTTGATGTGGCAGTGCTGCTGATCTTGGTGGTGGGCAGTGGGTCTGCGTTTCACAATAAACACACCGGACTTCCGAAATGATCAGTTTTATTTTCTGTGTGTGAAGTGGTTGGTAGTCTGAAAACTAGCTATAAGGAGAACAAAGATCTTTACCACTTTTTTTTTTTCAACTTGATAGCCAAAAGTAGCACTTGTGTGGTCCATCGAAGAATGCAGTTTGATAAGAGAGAAGCCAGGTAACAGCTAGCTGTTGGCAAAAGGGATTTTGTGGTGTGAAACTGTCAGCTCTGTAGAAAAATGAGTTTTGTTCTGTCGCTTTGTCTCCTGAAACTGATGTTTGTGGTTTTAGGTGTTTGCCAAGAGGAGCTCTTGGGGTGGAGGAGAGGGAAGCAGGGCTACCTCGCTTAGCTACTGCTAGCTCTTGGGAAGATTTAATCAATTTTTAGGAAAGACCCAAAGCAGCAGTGGTTCTGTATGGTAATTTTAAGTTGATGAATGCAGATTGTAAAGCCAGGTGATGTTTTATTCCTGCTGGATAGATCTGCTGAGCAGTTCAGCGTATGTGTTAGAGCTGCTAAATAATGGTTGTACCCTGTGGGATTTCACCTGTGAAGTGTTCTGAGGTTTGCTGTTTTCTAAAGAGGGGAGACAGCAATTAGCTGTAGGTACCTGTTAAGGTTTGGTTGTCTTGTAGAGATCCTGGGTTAGTCTTTTTCTAACTGTTTTATGGCAGTAATTGTTCTCTCTGCTCTGAGATGACCTGTTCAGTGGAAACCGATAGCTGGAATGACTGTCTTGGGGGAGGGAAGGGGAGTAAAGAAAGCTGCCTCTTGGGCGTACATATTCTGCCATTTCCCACTATAACTTACTCTTTATTTGTCTGTCCATGATGAATAAATTTTTTGTATGTGAATCGTCCTTGTTCCGCTTCAGAACCCAGAGGCTGTTGAGATGGAAATCTCTGTAATTCCTTGTGTGCTCTCTTCCCAGTAAACCATTGCATTCCTGTCTCCCCCGGCCCTCGGAGCTTTCCTGAGCATCAGCAAAGTGGAAATGACCTGATTCTGCCTCCCTTGGTGTTGGGAGAGCAACAATGGAAAATGTAATGAGGTGGCAGCCCTTTGGAGAGTAATTCATATAGAGGGCCTCAAAAAGCTGAGAGGGAGTTTGTTGGAAGTGTTTATCTGCCAGAAGGCCAAGAATGTGGCAGAGCAGAGGGCATCAGCCAGTGAGTTAAGTCTTTGTATAGTTGTCTTCCTGCTTCCCTCTGTTTGTTTAAAAAAAGAAAAAAAAATCAGAATTGATTACTTGGCTGTCCAAAATGGGTCAGAAAATTCTTGTGTATAAATCCAAGATAGCAACTTCATAAAATTATGCCTTTCCCAGCATGGCACTGATCCTCTTTATCCTCCTCTGGCTTGTTTGTCCAGATCTTTCATTGTATGCTTAGAAATGTGTGGTGTTTGAACACATCTTGTATTTACTCAGTTTTCTTCCTGCTGATTTGCCGTGTAGTTTCCCTTGAATGTAACTCAGCTTGGATTTTTATGGGAACTGAAATGTTTCAGAGGGGTGGTGTACATTTATAGTTATTTGTAGCAAAGGCATGTTAAGATGAAGTTTTGTTTTCAAGTGTTTTTCCTGATTTTTGGCTTAATTCTAGTCTTGCAGAACAGAAAAAAAAACCCAACTTGCAGAAGAATATTCTAAAAGATACTGATGTTGTCAGATTATTTCCCTGGGAAATACTGGGCTTTTGCTACTGCACTTTTTGTGTTAGGATTGGTTTAAGTTATGTTACAATGTGCCTTCCCCAAAAAACCCTTGCTCTGTTGGGTGAATGGGATGCTGATGGCTGAATAGGCGGCTGTTCAGTGTTTTCTCTGTTTCAGTCAAAGGCCTTGCCCTGAAAACTGCATGCTGTTGAAACACAGCTGGGAAGAAACAACTATTTCTTAACTAACCTATGGCAAAAGGTGTAACTGCTGTGAGTATTTCTGGAGTAGCTGGTCTTCGTAACAAACAGCTTCAACCCCAATGGTTGGTTTGAGAGAGTTATAAACAGCTACAGCTCTCTTGGAGGCCTTATAGTCCTGTCTGTTCTTTACTCTTACATGAACTCTTTAATCATAGGTTAGTTGGTTAATCTACATATGTGCCATAAAACAGTGTATCTAAAGGAATGTCATTATTGCCAATTTATAATTTAGTGCACAAACAATGAAATACTGATGCTTGGTGTGTGTAACGGCTTGAAAAATTATAGAATAAGTAGCATGTGATTTTCCTGTCTTACTTTTGACTTTGGCTTCAATTTAGAATGTGCTCTTGGCTGCTTTGCACCTCAATTGCAAAGGCTTTCAAGTTGAGCTCACAGTCCTTTTTATTTTTTGGCTATTGGAGCAGTGTAAATCCCAACTGGGGTCTGCACAAAGCTTGCCTTTCCGTGTTCCTCTGCGTGTGCGCTCATGCAGGCATTCACAGATCTGCTGTCTTGGATACTTCAGTTAAGCTTGGCTGAGTGAAATCTTACTTTAGCTCTTGCATGTTTTATCCTGCAGAAACAAATTTACCTGGATACAATTCTGAGTTTAGATTCTGGACCTGTGGAGGGTATCCATAGAAAACGGGCTGTGTACAGCAGTAGTGCAAACTTCTGCTCTTAATTGAAGGCAGGTGGCTGCTGGCAATGAGCAGCCAAATGTATAGAAATTGGTGTTGGGTTGGTTTTGGACTGGTTGTGCTGGGGAAGCAGGCAGCGTGGGCAAGCGGAGGGAAGCTGGGATTGTGGAATGGGGAGTGGAGCCTGTGGAATGGACAGACCCGACAGAAGCTTGAAAATCAATTGCAGACTCTTGCTTTATGTTTTATTCTCTCTCTAGTTCTAGATACTTCATGTAATTATATTTCCTTTAATAAACATAAATGTTGATTTTCTTAGCTTCTGCATTATTAGCTAAAACAATTCAATAAGGTTTGAAGCAGAAAAAAGGTGACTTACAGTAGATCGTTCTTGTTTAAGCATTGAATATGCTCCTGCGCATTGATTTTTTTTTCCTCTCATATCAGACCGGCAAAAACAATATGTTTCAAAATTGCAAAGTTTTTCAACTGATCTGTGTAAAAATGCTTATGTTCTCATTTTGATGATTACTGTCAATACTGTAGTAACTCTTCCAATATTGTGGAAAGTTAGATGTGGATTACTACATCTGGAAAATTCTTGCTTGTGGTAATGTACCTAAACTAATGGCAAAAGCATGTGAAGCGTCTCTTCTGGCTGGAAAGAACAGTTGTAATCCTCTGATCTTGATCTCCCTACCACGAGGTGATACTCAGAGATCTTCAGTCTGTGAATCAGTAAGGAGCAGATTCAAACCTGTCAAGAACTTGTTGTAGACAGTGATTTTAAAGTGAGGGTGGGGAAGTTCAGGTGTTTCTGAAGTGAAAGCATTTGTCAGAATCGAAAGAATTTATCAGAATATCAGAATTAGCCTTAGGAAATCTTTTTCCTTGAAAGAAGAGCACATATGCTTACGCCTAATATAATAGTGGTCACAGGCTTAGTGCTTTAAAATCTGGGCATGCCTGATTTTATTTTGGTTTTTTTTTCTGTGAAGTTCCTAGGGCAATACCTCTCTGCTTCTGCATTCCCATCATGTTATGACTGAAGTTTGTATAGATGAGACTGATCTGGCGTGCTCAGGAAGAGGTATCTTCTGCTGATGTTCCCTGAGGCAAGTGAATCCCATTTGGTGTCATCAGGCTGTGAGGATTGTGCTACCCTCGGTCATAGGGACATTCAGAAACCTCCTAGTGAAAAATGTCACCAAAAAAGAAAGAAGTACTAATTTCCTCTTTGAATGGTGGTCTACCATGTTGAGCACTCTTCTGGGCTGTGGGATGCAGAGCTTTCTACGCCCTTGCTTAATCACAAGAAGTTTGACCTGTATTCTCATCTCATTTCTTTTAATACTGGTTTAGTAATCTAAATATGGCTTGTTTGGGTTTTTATATAGATACACAAAACCTACCTTTAAAAAAAAAAATCCTCACACACAGTTGCAGACAGAGGTGAACGACTAGTTCTTGCGTAACCACAGGCTTATGCAGTTCCTTCCATTTCATCTGGAAACCAGTATTTTTAATTCATTACATGTGGTGAGCTTGAGTCATTGTCAGGAGGAAGAGAGAAAGCTTCCTGGAAAACTACAAGCAAGATAAATGTCTTCTGAAAGCATAAGTCTGATATCCAGGCTCAAGAAGTCAATTGTGATTACTGCATTACTGTGAACAGCCTTGTTCATCAAAATACCTACAGATGAGGCAGTAATTTCTTTCAGACATCGCTTTAGCTTGTTGTTTTTTCTTTATTCAAAAGGTTACTTTCTGCAGATACTTTCATACCTTGGTAGTGGCAGCAGAAGCATCATTTGAGAAAGAAACTGTGATATTGATTGCTGCTGTCATGCTGTCAGTAAGCATGCAGTCTTTCTCTTTTCGGTGTTAGTAAAAGAAAAAAAAAAATAGCTGAAAGTAAGAGTCCCTGCAGATAAGAGGTTTCAGAAGGGAGGAGGGAAGGACACAAGTGCCAAGTGTTACGGCAGGTGCCGTAGGCTGTCGTTTGTGCTGGGCATGACAGCTTTTAAAATGCTGTATTGCTTAAACGCAGCGCATCGGCTGCTGAACCCACCGGAGTGTGTGGTACTGGCCTTTAAGGTTGGCGCACGTGGAAAATGGCACACAGGCAACTACGAGTTATTGAAGGGTCTTGGGCTCTCTTCTTCCCGACAGAAGATGGCCCGGAGGCTATCGAATGGGGCCTTATTCTCGTCTGTAGATATTATACGTATGTTTGTTAGTACATCCTGTACAATTGTAAGATCTTAATATTGTACTGAACTGTCACTTTTATTATTATTACTGACTGTTAAGAAAAATTTGACTATTACTGTATGTTAGGGCAAGAGCTGGACCGCCATTGTTAGGAGGACAAAAGCTTGTGTCGATGGCTGATTTTTAGGTAGGGATTATAGTATGTAGGGACATATGGGTTTTGGACATGACGTGTGACATCTAACTTTCTCCCCTATTGACATTTACCACCGAATTTGACCCAGGTTGATGGGCCACCTATACTTAACCTGGAAAAGGAACATGTATTATATATATATGTTTGTTAAATAAACCTTCATTCAAACAGTAACTTTCAGTGAAGACAATATTTGCTCTTTGCATATAAAGAAAGAATTATCTGTGTGGGTGTTTTCATATCTGGTGTTCTACGTGGCACTGGTGTGATGGTTTTCTGTTACAGCAACAGAGATTCAAGCAATAGACTAAAAATCTCGTAGACAAACAGCTCTGAGGAGTGTCGCAAGTACAGGTTAGTCCTGCTCTGTGGTCAGCGGCACAAGCTAGGACTTTGTTCCTTCAGGCAGTTCTTTTTGTGGTTTTCCCCACCCCTGAATCTGCAGAGGAGAGAAGTCGTTTCTGTGCTTATCTAGAACGATCTGGACTCCTGCGTTGGTCTGTGATAGTCAAAATAATGCTACCTGCTCCTTTTTAATATATTTTGTTGCACAGTTGAAGAATTGTATTGACCACACTGTCCTGGGGATAGGAGTTGTAAATTAAGGCTACATTTTGGTAGAATTTCTGGGGGGAAAACTCATTTCTCCTGTATCCACCACAAACTCTTAATTGCTTTTGAATAGTGAAACTGTTCTTGAATTTCTGTCAGATTGTTTTTAATGTTGAAACATTAAACAATTTTGCTTTTCAGACGTCACCATGCAGAGTGCCAGTGGGCGACGGAGAGAGCAGCCATTATTTGCCGTTGGACATGGTTGCAGGCTCAAATCTCCGATTTGGAATATCGAATAAGACAGCAGACGGACATCTACAAGCAACTTCGTGCTGCCAAGGTAATTTTTGCCTTCTGCTTTATGACTTGGGAGGTTCTCTGGAAGCTATTAACAGGCTATTTCTTTAGCAGAATGGTATTTTCTCTGTAGAAATAAGGGTGAGGGGAAAAAGATTTTGAGCTTTTGAGTTAGCCCCATACCAGTAAGAGGTGTTACCTTTGTCTTTTGAGGGCTGTGACTTCTGTCTGCTTCACAAAGAGTATAGTAAGAGCTTGGTGAGAGAGGAGGGGCTTAATTACATCATCTCGTCTGGGCAGAGCAGCTCGTTAATGGAACGGGGCTCCACAGTGGCATAAGCCACCAAGTTGGTCCTCGCAAGTGTTGGTTTCTAAACTGGCACAGTGGCAGGGTACCATCAGAGGTGCTCACAGTACCATTTACGTTTCAAGCCTCGGTGCCTGCTGGAAAGTATTATCATTTAAAGCACCATGGATCTTTATATCTCAGAATGCTGTGTACACAAGTTTTATGCCTTTCTTCTAGGCCATGACCTTTTAATGTTTCACTTCTTTAATATCTGAGAAGCACGGTAGAAAATAGAGAGGATGAATACTCATTTCTTGACTAGAATGGTTTACTTCTATGTGACTAGATTTCCTAGAAAAAAAAAGAAATGAAGCTTTCAATCTTCATAACTTGAAATGCATTTTGGGGTTTCCCCTTGTAAGAGCCTCTCAGTCCACTATAAAAGTCTCTGGAAGCACTTGAGTTAATGCTTTCAAGGTGCATCTGAACTTTTGAAATAACTCGTGTTCTGATTTGAAATTATTTGGATCTGTTTGGCTCTCAGTGTAAACTGCAGAGCTCATTTCCCTAGACATTGGGGGGAACAAAAGCAGAATGTGAGAATTTTTACTTGGCTTGAGTGTTTTCCTTCTTCCTGCCCTTTGTCTGGAAGGAAAACTGTTTTAATTATTGTCCTCATTGCGTATGTGTCTTGTTTTCTCTGGATACATGCGCTTCCCTGTTGCATCAGCTTTTATAAATCAAATATGTCGGATGACTTTTTGGATAAATTTAAAACTTATTATTCCACGGGGTTATAATGTGTCTCTGACAAGGATAAAGAGCGGTGCCTGTGTAGCTTTACTCCTTGTACACTTTTGTAGGTGCTCCTGCAAGATCTCAGGTGAGGAGAGCCTTCATTTATTGGTGTTCTTGGCTAGGACTGCCAATGAGAGGGTCAGTCAGACCTGCTCTGGCTGGAGGCTTAGACTAGATGACCTCCAGGTTTACTTTCTGATCTAAATTGCTCTTTGATTCTACTGTAATGCTATGGAAAATAATGATTCTTAAGGGCCCTAGACTTTCATAACATTAGTTTCTAATGCAGCACAAGATGAAGGAGAATACTAACTTTTTAGATGCTTTGAATCTTTTCTGAGTAAGTGGAATTTGTCTAGCTATATTTCAGTACTTTAACCAAATTAGTTTATGATTATCTTTAATTCACTGTAAAGCAGTTACTGTTAAGCAATTATGATGTTTAACAGGCATGAATGCAAATGCATGAAATAAGTTAATTGTCCTGCATAATATTTTCTTCCATTCACATGTATGTGTATAATTATACCACAGGTGCTACAAAGTATAGACTGCACAGTGAATAACATTAAATTTCCCTGTAAGGAATGCTAAGTTTCCAGCTACTTTCTACCAATCTCTTTTACTAAAGAGACATTTTGATGGGATGAGAGACTATTAAGCTGCTGTTGAGCACACAGAAGATTGTCAAGAGAAATAGGTTGGTGTGTAGAGCATTGTGCGTATGCCACAGGGTGTACGCTGGTAAGGATGAAAAGGGTATGTGTGACTGGAGCAGTAGAAACTGAACTGCGGGGCGGCCAGCTCTCCTCACCCATTATAAAAATGGAAATGAAATAGTGTGAAGGGAGGATGGTAGTCTTAATCATGGCAGTCATCATCTCTTGAGCAGTACTCATTAATTACTGCCATGTTATTCTTAATAGTCTATGTTCTCTGAATAGGCTAGTCTAAAGTAGCAGTCACCAATGCCTGCTGGTCCATGACCAATGATACCAGGCAAGTAATGTCCTGCGGGCAGTCCCATGCCTTGATTTCCTTTTTGCTGATATTGGTTATATCTCCCCGTAGCTGTGAGCAGAGCTGGAGGACCTTGAAACCAGCATGCTAATTATAGGCCATGGTTGCGGACAGCTCTTCTAGGAAAAACAAACAGCATGGATGTTGGCATAGTAACGGTTCCTCCTTAAACTGCTTCCCCTAGGTTAGAGAGAACACTTACATTTTGAATTAATGAAGCTGCCATAGAAATGTAACTCCTAAGTTCTTTCTTTCTCTTTTAGAGTATACTTAAGAAATACTTGTTGTGCTGCAGCTTCAATGAGTGAAATTTGGTGTCACTTTTTATCCCCAGGGCCCAGTAGTCCTTGGTGGTGACTGGCAGCCTGGAGACCTAACGAAGAAGCAGGGCCGATTGGGTTCTGTGTCACTGGTGACCTCCAAAAAGAATAAGTGGCTCTCGCCTTCATCTTCTGTCCCAAGGTGCCCTGCAGGAGATGCTGCTCCTTCCCGTTTCCTGTATAACATGCAGAAGCAGGTCAGTAATCAAGAAAGACATAATTTTGCAGGGATAGCAGCAAAGAAAGTAACTTCTGTTAAACCAAGTCTTAAATCAACAGCAGTTTATAAATCACATCAAATAATTTGGTCTTAATGTACTATTTTAATGTTTCTTTATAATTCAGTTTTGCTATTTTTTTGCATATATTAGCGCATCAGCTGGTATCAGTTTACTAGCACTTTGTATTTGACACGTGACAACTGAACTTGCTTCACCTTATGCTTTTAAAAAAAATCTCTTGTACTTTTGTGTATTCTTAGTCCTCCAAAATTAAAGAAAAACAAAGCGAAACAAAACCATGAAACAAAAAAACCCACCACAGAAATCTACTGTGAGTCTTAATTTACTGTGCAAGGTCTGTGGAAAGTGACTGAGTCTGCAGTCATAAAAAAAAACCCCAAAAATCAGTGCTTAGGAAAATTTAACTTCTGATCTGAAGCTGTTGCTAGAGTCTTGGTGCTGATGGCACTTCTGACCAATGTTGTTTGTGTATGATGTTTTAAAGACCCTTCTAAAGGATTGACATATCTAAGTAGTGTTCAGAACCTGGTATTTCTGGCTGGTGGTGAGTAGCTTCTGGTATACTGGTCACCAGACCAAGTGACTTGACAGGTGCTTTTAGCCTTAACTTCTGTGAAGCTATGAGGGGTCAATGGTCACAAGCTGCAGAGCAGGGAAAATACTCATGTTTCAGAGGGCACAGGGGAAAAAAGAAAATTAAGACTTTTCTTGAAAGCCAGCTTTAACTTTTGCGGTTGCAACTTCTGAGGGAAGATACTCCAGTATGTGTAAGGGTAAGCTGCAGAATCTGAATATTGAGAATAAGTGACTGAACTCTTGTAGGAACAGAGGTGAGAGATTGTGCTCGATAGATTCCAGATGAATATGGGATGATTCATTGGTTTTTTTCATTGTATGCTAGAAGTATCTAATAAAAGGAAGTATAGTCAATAATTACATTCAGATTTGAAACATTCTATGGCAAAATTAAATTGTTCAAAAAGGGAATAAACAAGTTAATGGATGCTCTGCCAACTGAATGATGTGGTCCCGATACAGTCTGTGACTCAATAAATCCCTGTATTAATAATTTGACAAGAAGATGCTTCCTTCAAGGGATGAAGCTGTGGCATTGGTAGCACAGTGTGAGGAAAACTGTACTTCTGTTGCTCTTTATCTTTGTGGGGGTCTGTTATTTAACTGTCAAAACCCAAATACTTTTGATTTCCACACCATTAAACCCCAATACCTGCAGTTCACTGCGTGCGTATATCTACATTAACATTAGTTGTGTCCAATGACTGTGTGTGAACCATCAAATATTCTTAAACAATACTAGTGTTTCATTAAAACTTCTAAAAGTTTCTGTGAAATGAGTACAGCCTTCAGTACAGTATAAGCTTTTTGTCTAGTGGAAAAGGCAGACTAGCTCAAAAATGAGGCTGTCTGGCTCTGAAAGTGGTCTCCAGCTTACAAAATGGAGAACCAAAAGCTCTACTGTGATACATATTTTGTGATGGTTCAGAATGCATTTAAAATATGAACTTAGATTGGAGATTGTTGCTTGAAATGCAATTAAATTGCATGTGATTGTTTACATTGGGCCTATTTACGTTCAATGTCTTTATAATTGCAGCAGGCTCCTTAGATTACCCTGCTGCTTTGGTTTTCTGGGCTTTTTGCCTCTCTGCCCACAACCTTCTTCAGATTCATTATCACATTAAGCTTTACCGAGTTTGAGATTTCTTTCCTCTCTTGCAGAGCTCTCATCTTACACAGTCTTTGGGAAACCCTGCGTGTCGAAGTCCCTCCTGCACCCCCATCAGCGGGTCTCCAGCACCCCTCAGAGCCTGTGCCATGTCACCCCGCCAAGCCAATGGAGTGTTCAACTGGTTAGTTCTCCTTCTCTTATAGGTTGATCAAAGTAATTTCATATTTAAGGCATTGGTGATGGTGGCCAAGAAAGGGGTCTTTAGCTAAAAGACTTCTGTATGTACAGTTCAGTTGTAAAAATTTGAAATAGGTATGCATGTCTGCTGGGAGGGTTCTAGAGGGGAATTTCTTCTAAGAAGGAATATAAAATTAACAGTTGTGATCTATTGTGTAAAAGAACAACAACCAGAACCCCAAAACTGCCAAATACATAGATGATGTTGCTTGTCTGGTAGGCAGCCTGTTGGAAGATGTTACCTCCTTTTTATAAATGGATGACCAAAGTACCTTGCATGTCCAGGTTAAGGTTGGATGCTGTACAGTATCCTGGTGACCTGATTTTTATTTTTTTGAGTGGATTTCTGAGCTTTTTGAGTCTCTTTCCTTGCACAGAATGTAGAACATATCTTTCTGCTTATTAATTTTCAACATATGGAGAAGTAAATCTTGCCTGTCTTGGTGGTGGTGAAGAGATACCTAGAATTTAGCCTTTTAACTCTGTATTTTTTTGGAGCCTTGCATCTGTAAGAAAAAAGATATTACTGACCAGTTGTTTGTTAAACACTGGCAGGGGGGCCGGCAGTAATTTTTAAATAAATCAGGAGCTTTCCTTCTATTTGGTGTTTAACTAGCATTCAACTTGGTTTAATATTTGGGGACACATGTCCTGTGCAAGCAGTCACTGGGCTTCAAGAAGCTTGGTAGCAAGAGGCAAACTTTAGTCTGTCGAATTGCTGAATAAGCTTTTCATCCCATGGAGTACTGGATATATCAGTTAAGAGAAGCTCCCTAGAAAATAGACCCATGAAATGCACTGATCGGCCCCATGATTTACTGTGCTGTTCTTCTAATTGCTCCATTTTCTTGTATAGCTTTATGGTATCTCCCTGGATTTTAGGCTGTTCTCTTTGAGAAGTTTTTCATCTTATTTCCTTCCCTTCTATTTCGTTTCTCTAAAGATTTCTCCATCTATTGCCACCTTATTCTTGGGAGGGTGGAGAGGGAAGAATCAGTGCTGCTTCAAAAAAAGCCGAAAACCTCACTTGTTCCCTGTATCCGATCCTGTATGAATTGGATAAAGCAGTGATAGGGAGGGAGGGGTCTAAAGCCAATACAGACAACAAGACTGTGAAACTTGAACTGAAGTCTTACGCAGAACATGTCCCTTTCCCTCACCAAATGCATGCTGCTTTCTCTGTTGTTTCTCATACGCAGGCAGTTGCAACTCAGTTGCCTTTCAGGCCCTCAGCCCTTACAAAGAAGGGGCTCAAATGCATTTTCCCCTTCCCCTGTCAACTTTGTCTAGAGAAAAGGCTTGCACTCTCCAGTCCTGGATGCCTGTAGACTTCAAGATCCGCAAAAGACATGCGAACAAGTTTGTTTTAAGGAGGCATAAATGCCCAAGAAGACAGGCTGGCACTTTGATAGAAAAATTTTGAAAGTGAGAAAAAGTTGAAACCCACTGATTCAGAAGACACATGCTGCTGAGTACTCCTTGATACGCTGTGTTTCCATTTTCAGTCAAGCTGTGTCTAAAGCTAGGAATAGTACCAACTGTCATCACTTCAAACAAATACGCCATCAAGTTTATAGCAAGTTGCTAGTTAAACTGAGTAAAACTTGGTGCACTTGCCACTTTTATTTCTTGTGGGGTTTTCCTTATGTTTAAGGGCGTCATCTTCATTCTGTGTTCCGTGAAGCTACTGAAAAAGCAGGATACAGTCTGCATTTTGCTGCTTGATAGAAAGATTCATTGAAAGCTGCTAAATACACTGGGACTGTGTCCTGGTTTCGGCTGGGATAGAGTTAATTTTCTTCCTAGCAGCAGGCATAGTGCTGTGTTTTGGATTTAGTAGGAGAAGAATGTTGATAACACGCTGATGTTTTTAGTTGTTGCTGAGTACTGCTTATGCCAGTCAAGGACTTTTTCAGCTTCCCATGCTCTGCCAGGCGCACAAGAAACTGGGAGGGGGCACAGGCAGAAGAGTTGATCCAAATGGACCAAAGGGCTATTCCATACCATATGACGTCATGCTCAGTATAGAAACTGGGGGGGTTGGCCGGGGAGCAGCGATCGCTGCTCGGGAACTGGCTGGGTATCAGTCGGCGGGTGGTGGGCAATTGCATTGTGCATCACTTGCTTCGTGTATCATTGTTATTATTATCATTATTATACTGTTACTATTAGCATTACTATTTTACTTTATTTCAATTATTAAACTGTTCTTATCTCAGCCCAGGAGTGTTTCTCACTCTTACTCCTCCAATTCTCTCCCCCATCCCATCGGGGTAGGGGCAGTGAGCGAGCGGCTGCGTGGTGCTTAGTTGCTGGCTGGGGCTAAACCACGACAGACTGCCTAAGGTAGTGTGGTTTGAACTGAAGGTGCTGGGGCAGCTGGAGCACTAGGGTATGTATTGTAGGTACTTGCCTGATTCTTACAGTCCTTTCCTAGACATCTCGGTCAGGGCCACTGCATTTTCTTGTGCAGAGCCACCTACCTGCTGTTCTTCTGTTAACGTAGGCAGATCCTCCTGGGCCACATCTTGCCATTGTCATCGTGGTGGGTGCAGAACAAACAGGTCAAGCACAGATGGGAGTCAGTCCTGTGCAAAGCAAAGCCTTGGTTTGCCTATGTCGTACTAGCACAGCGGGGAGCTGCTTTCGCCCTCCCAGCGTTCAGAGGCACCTTGGTGCTCGATGGCCTGGACCTACCTGCTTGTGACGGGACGTGCCTGGCAAAGTGAAGCATCTGTGTCTGGGTTGCTGCGCCCTTCTTCCTCAGTGCCATCTTGGTGGCAGGCTGCGGATGCTGGGTGGAACCGCTTCCAAGAACTCCCGATGACCACCAGGCCTTCTCTGCACCCCTTTCTCCTTGCCTGTTCTTAGCCCAGCTGTCCCACAGGATACCGAGCAAGATGGACCTTTGGTCTGATCCAGTGTGATTGTTCTTGCAAATCATCAGCGCCTTCTTCTGAGGTACCTGATGCTCTTACAATCAATTGGTTGAGCTTTAGTCTTGGGGAGTTGAAATTGGACTAATCACAACATGCAGAGGCTTCAGGCTGATGCGTTGCCTAAAGAAATAGAACATCTTGTGGTTTTGTTAGGGAAGAGTTTGTTTTCTTTCACAGATGGCTTCAGTAAAGGTTGTTCTTGCTGTATTCATTCAGTTAAACTAGCTTGCATTTTTTGAGTGGTAGTTTCAGCCTAGGATTGATTAGACTGCAGTAGAATGAGGGAACAGAAAGCATAGATTATTCAAAGCAGACACTTAATTCTGTATTTCTGCTACAGTGATTGATAGGTTAACAAATTGTTAGCCGATTAGTCCCGAGCTTCAAGCAGTAATGTTGCTAATCTTCTGAAGGTAGATACTTTAGTAGTTGTGCTTTTATTCTGGGCTAATTCTGCAGATAATAAACCTTATTTTCTCTTGATTTGTAGAAATCCAGAGGATTCTGGAAGTATTAGACCAAATTATGGAAGTCTAAATCTGTTTAAATGGCTATTTTAATCCACAGTTACTTGCAGCGTGATGTATTGGGTCTCTGTTTCATACTTGAAGAGTTAAGAAGTATATGGTGATCTTAAACCCAGCTGAAATACTACTTTCTTCTTCTGTATTCCATGAAGTTTTATGCTTGCTCCCCTTGTAATTAATCATCTGAATGGCAAGGAAGGCATTGTATATTTTATTATACGTAAGTTACCAATTTTGATAAAACAAACTGAATTGGTAGTGCATGTTTCTGCATGTGAAAAACCAAGAGGCTGAAGAGTTGGGATGCCAGGGATACCAGGTAGTCGCTGTTCTTTATATAATGCAAGCTCTGGCCAGGCCTCCAGTGCCTGGCTCCGATCAACTAATTCCATGAAAGGTCTGAAGAGGAAAAAGTAGAGGCAGCTTGACCTTGCCCCCCGGGAGGAGCACCTCCATATTCCCTTATCAGGAATGTACGTCTGCTCATAGCGCAGGCTGTTATTAATAGTTTCATTGGAAAGAATGTGACTCTCTAAACTGACCTGCAGGAGCTGGTGAAGTTCTGATCTTCCAGAGAGTGATGGCTGATTGCTGTGCTGCAGACAGGCTGAACAACCACTGCTTTGCTTGCCCTGCTTGAAACAATCACCACCGCGGTGTGAAACCAGTAGGGTAATTGCCAGGAACAGGGGTAGGACCGATGGCAAATGTTAGCGTTGCAAATGCACCACTGAGTTGTAGCGATTGGCAGTGATTTTGACTCTAGCTTAGGCTGATGGGGAGGGGAAGAAGAGGTGCTGAACAGCATATGTGTTCCCCTTCTGTTTTACCGTAGTACTTGGACCTGTCATCTTCTGCTACCTAACGCATGAGCCTTGCTCTTTTGGTCAGGTTTGGCTGTGTTGATTCAAACTTGTTACTACGCATCACAGCAGCCTGTTTTTGCAAATACAGCATTGCACAGTGTTCTCATTAATATCTTAAGTGCGGTCTCTTCAAGTTAACTTGGAAGAGTTACAAGTGCTGTAATTCGAAGAGACTGCACTTAACAGAGCCATTTCATTAATATCTTTTCTTCTGATGCCTAAATGCTTTTAAGACTTTTTTCAGTGCTGTTCACTCTTCTGTAGAATTGGCTGGGTGCTTGCATTGGGAGGCAGCTCCCTAATAGGCAGACTCCAGAAAAATCATTGAGAATTTTGGTTGTATCCAGCTCACATCCCAAGATAAGCGTGAAACTATAAGTACCCAAACTGGAATTTGTGTCAGATACTAGGAATTCATTTGGACCTTGTCAGGGAAGAGACCAAAGGTTTTTGAGCTTACACTCAGAATCAGGATTTCCATTTCAGAACTGGTAAAAATAAGTTCCTGTGGATAGTTCCTGTGCGGTGTAGTGTGATCTGTCTTATATCTACTCATTTAGGAGTGATCAATGTAACATGATCCCAAAATTTAACTATTTTGTCTCTTCAGATTTTTTTAGTGAAATCATCCTCTGCTTGTGTGGGAAACATTGCCTGAAGTAGCTTGCTTGTCTTGTTTCTGTTAATCTAGTAATGGCTTTTGAAGCTTCTGTCTCTCTTGGAAGGAAAACTGTATCTTGTGTAGATTTGAAAGCATGGATTTTTACAAGCTGTGCCCTATATTTTTAAAGTTTCTTAACACAGAACTTTATTCAGCAGTCAGAAGAGAGTAAGAATTCCTCTGTATTTAACTTTGATACATTGAATCTCCTGTTTAACACACAAGGTAATAGAAATTTCTCAAACTTTCTTATTCACAAGAGCTCCTCAGAGGCTTTGTGTCGTGGTTCAGCCCCAGCCAGCAGCTCAGCACCACGCAGCTGCTTGCTCACTGCCCCTGCCCCGATGGGATGGGGGAGAGAATCGGAGGAGTAAGAGTGAGAAACACTCCTGGGGTGAGATAAGAACAGTTTAATAATTGAAATAAAATAAAGTAAAATAATAATAACAACGATATAATAGTAATAATAATATACAAAGCAAGTGATGCACAATGCAATTGCTCACCACCCACCGACCGATGCCCAGCCAGTTCCCGAGCAGCGATCGCTGCTCCCCGGCCAACCCCCCCAGTTTCCATACTGCCCATGACGCCGTATGGTATGGAATGGCCCTTGGGGCAGTTTGGATCAACTCTTCTGGCTGTGCCCCCTCCCAGCTTCTTGTGCCCCTGGCAGAGCATGGGAAGCTGGAAAGTCCTTGAGTAGCATAAGCAGTACTCAGCAACAACTAAAAACATCAGCATGTTATCAACATTCTTCTCCTACTAAATCCAAAACACAGCACTGTGCCTACTACTAGGAAGAAAATTAACTCTGTCCCAGCCGAAACCAGGACACTTTGAGACTTTATTAGAATGCACTTGAAGAGTGCAAGTTCTGGAACACCGTGAATGCAAGTTTAAAAGTGCTCTCTAGAATTAAGCTTTCAAAATGCCACTGAGGCACTTATACCCCTGAGCTGTCTGTGATAAATTGAAAATATATCTTAGATTTTCCTAGTCTGGCTATTCCTAGCTTTTATGGGGTCACTGGGTATACTCCTAACTAAAACTTCACAGTGGAAATCTAAGACTATTTTGTGAGAGTAAGTAGATGTATTGAGAAATTGGAAATAAAATTAGCCATGTTTGTAACTTCTTCCTTCTTATTCAGGTGTGGAATGCTATACAATCAAAAAAAATAGCATTAGGAGTTCATTTTCTTTGTGTGACAAATAACAATAGGGCAGATGCAACCACATGAGTGAGTACAGGTTTGTGATGATGAACCCAGTAACTGTGGTTCTGGCTGCTGGTCTTCTCCCTCCCTTGTTCCACTCACCTGCAGGGACAGAGGCAATGAGCTGTAGAGCGGTGGCCTGGTTTCAGAGGCCAAGACAAATCCTCCTGGCTGTTACATCATCTTAAGCAGTCACTTTTTAGGCGAGTTGGCCTCTTTGCATCACGCAGGCGGTAAGTTCTTCTGGGTTTGGGCAGTGACATCTCATTACAGCAACCCTCTCCTCCTCGTCCCGCTACCCAAGCTATCTGCTGTGGAAGTTACTGTGGTTTGGAATCGTTCAGGTCCAAAATATATACACAGCTTTGCTGCAAAGCTGCGTTGTCTGTGTAGGGTGGCAGGAGGCCATTGGGAAAGAACAGTCTCATGCAGGTCCGCTGTAGACTTCAGAGGTTCATCATACCCTGTTATATAGAACTACTTTGGTTTTGCTTATGGAACATCAGTAGTATATATTTTTTTGTGGAATACTTTCTCACTTGCATTTTGCCTCTTACTGTTGTGCATAAAACTTTGTTATCTTCCTGGTTTGTGCAGTGCAGAGGTGATTGGGGAAACTTGGGTCTCTTTAAGCACATATCTTCCTACAGATGTGTTTCCTCGTGTATATATGTTTATAGCTGAATAGGATTTGGCTTATAATTATAAACTGGAAACAAATGGACAACAGTATGGAATGATTTAATGTGGACATAAATCAGCAGCTCTTCATTTCATGAAGAATGGCGGGGCAGGGAGGCTTGGGTTTTTTTTTTCTTTTTCTAAAGACTTGCCGCCAGTACCTCAGTTCAGTGTCTGGCAACGGTGATTTCTGCCAGGCAGTCCTACAGTTCAGCATGGAGTTGGAACATCCAGCTAGAATCTTTCTGGTCCACATGACAAAAATACAGATTTTAAACTTCTAATTTTACTAGAATGTTTGCTATGCAAATCAAGAAAAAAATTATCACACTTGATTGGGACCAGAAAAAGTAACAGATAAATTAAGTTTTTAAATTATAATAAGAACATGTGACTAATTACAAAAAGGTCTTTTATGAAGGCACTGTTTTACAGATGGTTCCAGAAGAATATACTGCAAGGCAATAAACTTGTGTCTGCTTATTGAAATATAACCCTAGATTTATCCATAACACCCTGGTGAACAGAGAGAAATGGAAAGAATGTTTGCCAGTGTTTTTAGGTTTAATGGCTATCTTTTTTTATGGGAAGTAAATGACTTAGTTATTATCAGATGATAAATTGAGGTGCCAACTGAAGGTCTTTGTTGGAGAAAGAACGTGTGTTATTAGTGGCTGCCACCTCTGCATTGGCTTTAAGACTTTCTGTCCTTAACTGATGAAAATATAGCTGTTAAGAGCCTTCAGTGTCCATTTCTGTGTTGAGAACAAAATATTCAGAAATCTACATACCCCTTGAGAGAGAACATAGCAAAGACTAAAAACACGATGAGAACAAAACTGGGTAAGCCCTAGCTGCTGACGTAAATGCTAAGGAGTCTTTGGGCATCACAGTGATGATAATAAATACAGAATTACAGCTTGCTGCTCTTGCTCTGAGCGAGTTGCTTTTCATTTGGTTGCAGTTTGCCTACCGGCTCCTCCGGCAGCAGTTCTCTGATCAGCGTGAATGTTGAAGAGAGATTTGGCAAACAAAGCCCAATTAACAACCCTGTTGCTGTGTCGGACAATACCTGTGTCGCTGCTAGAATCCGCCCGGTTTGCAAACACAAGAAGCGCAAGCTTGTCCGAGCTACCTCTGTGTCTCACTTCGGCAGGAAGGTATGGGAAAGTTTTGCCATGTGGTTACTAACTATGCTGTGTTTTTTATTTAGAATGTGTGGGTTTGTTTATTTTTAGGAAAAACTATTGTAATGTTGGACTCTGGTTTTAGTACAGTGTTTTCTGAGCACTTCTCTAAAATGCGTGTAAAATCTTAAATTCCCAGGTATGTCAAAAAGTCATGAGTTCTCTACTTAACTGTGGTTTAGAAACTGATTTTAAATGTCCATTCTTAAACATCAGGCAGCTGATTTGTCTGAGTAATGACAACCAGAGCATACCTCAGACTTTAGCGTGGGCAGCAACCTTCTGCCAGTTACCTTTTGGAGTGGATTACCTTGGAATTGTCCAGGGAAAAATAAACCACCACTCCCCAAAAAAACCCAAACCACAACATAAAAACCACCACCCACCCCAAAATAAAACCCCAGAAATAACATAACATTATTTAAGACTTGGCAAGCTGGTATGTGATTGAGTGCGACTGGGTTGTGGTTATCTGAAGACTGAGCTCCCAAGCCTGATGAAATAAGCACTCCTTGGACACCCAGCTGTGAGTTACCTGATGATTAAAAGATGGTTAATATATTAATTCTGACAAACAAACATGTGAGGTAATATCCATCAGTTGACAAGTGGTAGCTTGTTATGCTACTTGTATCTTATTTGCTTGTTTCTAACCTTTTCCTCAAATACGGATTTACAAGTAACAGGTATCTAACAAGCTGCAGACTTAAGACAAGAAGATTACAAGTTGTGTTACTTCTTCCAGTCTGATCTTTTGTCTCGCCAGAGCACAAAGCCAGTACGATTTAAGTCAGTCTGCTTAGGCTATAGGTAAAAGCATTATTAATGCTCCCTCTTCTGGTCTGACTGATACTACGGAACCTGATATATTGATGGGGAAGGGGCATCGGGTGCGTCTTGGCGACTGTGTGGGGGGAAAATGGTCGAACAAAGGCGTTGGGGCTGTCGTGGCTGCAGCTTAGGTTTCCAACAGGCAACTGAGGAAAAGTGGAAAATAAGACAATATTGGTCAGAATGATGGATGCTGCTGCTGGTGGATTGCTTGCCTAACAGGCTTTTATCAAGTCTTTTGGAAGCATCAGAGCTATAAAAAGCCTTTGAGGAAGATGAGGAAGAACAGGATGGGAAAAGGCACAGAGGTGTTTGAAGCTTTAAAAGGAAAATGATTCCATATTATGGCTTCACTGGAGTCACAGAGGAGCAGCTCTGTTGGCTTGGAAATAGTAGAAAAAAATCACACAAAATGTGTCCCTTAATACACTAAATTATTTTGATAAGGTAGTTTGTGGTCAGGAGGAGAATCAGCCTGTGGTAATACTCTTGCACACTCTTTTAACTTTGATCCTGGCTCTTGACTTTATTTTTTCACCCTGCAAATCTGCTTGGCTATGGTTTTGGTTTTGAGATTTCCTCCCAGTTTTTCCAAACGCGCCTGGCTCTGCTTTTTGAATGGAAACTAGTGAACCTGTAGAAATCACACTGGAGATACTGGATCTGAACTTCGATTTTACTTAAATCCGAAACACATTTCCCTTTTTAAATGTTGGATCTCCTTTCTTCTGCTAGCCGCTGAAACCTCTCACTGTGAAGTGCAGCTGTGAATGGCCCAACTCTTGCATCCTGTGTAGCTGCAAAGCCTCTGTCCAGACAATCGACCCCGATACCATGTCCCTAGAAGAGCGCATAGCCCTCCTGGACTCTGGCTTCCACCCTGTACTCTCTTTATCTCATGGTGAGTAGATCGCGTGTTATAAAGTGAAAGAGGATCCCTGACTGTGCCACTGCCCTCTTTGCTCTTCCTCCTTACATCCAAGGAGGTTAAAAATACGCTAACAGAGTTGTAAGCGTGTTTCTAGAGGATAATGAAAAATGTCTGGTGATGTTCTGTGTAGTAACCAGACGCACGTCTTCAGTCCAAGGATGCAGAGCATGGAGACCTGTGAGCCTAGGAAACCACGTTGTGTCTTGGCCTGCATCGGAGGCAGTTGCTGTCTCTAGGTTAAGCTTGGATCACCTCTTTAGGATCAGCTCTCTGTGTCCTCTGCAAGGAACGTTCTAATTCTGGAGGCTTGCAGAATGATACTGTAAGTTCCTGTTACACCCCTGCCCTGGAGGGCTACTTGAAAGACTCAAAATCTAATGCTGACTTTGACAGGCTGCGTGGCAGTTGTTTGTTTGGTAGACCTCTAGCACCAATTTTGTGTGAAATCAGTATTTCAGTCTAAGCACTTGTTATTTAAACATCTGTGGCCTTCTAGATGTGCTCTGTGGTTGCTTTATGCCCTGTAGAATCTTAACATTTCGTTTCTGTTTAAATAACTGGAGGATGATAGCGGCTGCAGCACTTAGTGCCTTTAACCATGGAAGAGCAAGAGTGTGTACTAAGGTGTTATTGAGTAGGTTAAGGGACAGTGAGGAAAATACTTTTTCTGCTGTGCAACTATGAGAACAACTCTCCAAATTTTTTTTTATCATTTAAAAAACAAAAAAGTATAAGCTCACCTCTGCTTGTTAAATAATGATGCAAACAAGTGCCAAGTAATATGTAGCTGGATATGATTCCGGATGGCAGAGCGCTAGGGTGAGGAAGCTCAGTGGCAAGGTATCGAGTTCTGGCTGTCGGATTGCAGCTAGCAGAGGGCCAGGGCAGAGGCTGCTCTCCTGGGGACGTTCTCATCCTGTCCACTCTGTCACAGCATGCGTGGGGCGAGAGAGCCTGCAATCAGCCACGCTTGCTGGAGTTAGCTGTGTGGCTTCATTCTACTGAAGTACTGACAGGCGCAAATTGCTAAGGATGTGTATGCAGTGCTGCGTATATGAAAAGAGGAAAATTTACGCTTACCAAAATAACTTTGTTTTTTCTGCTTTCAGGCAACCCTCTCCACTTGCACTTTGAAACCTTATTAAGAGAGGACAGATTGCATAGACTACTGAGCCATGGACTCAAGACTCTCAAGCTGTCCCATTTTGGAAAGAAAGAAGATCCAACTAACAGCGCATTCCCAAAGCTACACTCTTCACTCCTGCTTGCCTCCTGTAAGTTAAGCAAAACAGAGCTTGAGATGAAGTTAAAAAATTAAATGTGCGCTTTTAATGGGTACCTGAGGGCAGCCAGTCAAGGTAGAGTGGAGGTAGAGTGGAGAAAGTAGCTCCCTTTCTTCCAGCAGAAGATAATTTGAACTCTGCTCTATAGCAGTGTCAAAGTGACCGAGTCCAGCATCTTGCAAATTACAGAAATTCTGACTCCCTTGGAGGGACACAGAGATACTGGCCTGAGCCAAGTTATTAAAAATAAATAAATCTCGCCATTCTCTGTATTTCTTTCAAGGGAGCAAGCAACCCAAAAAGCAGCTTTTATGAACTTCTATTTGAAATCAGAGTAGATCAGTACTTGTCTGGCAAAATTCTAGGGGTGTTTTTTCCTGCTGTTCCAGTTGCATGCTGCTTTTACTGCTTTGGAAAGCCTAATTTTTTTTCATCAGCCCATCAGAGTTGATTTTTTTTAAAATGGTCTCCAGTACTTTAAGATAAGTGACAGAAGACTCAAACCAGTTCCAAGACAGGAAGAGGGGAAACTCAGCTAAAACACATCCTAGTTTTTAAATTAACTAGGGTTGGTGTTCCATTTGGCTTTCTTTTAAAACACATGTTTTCATGCCAAATCATTTTTTTTAAAGTAAGATAATGTGCAGACTGCAAGCTGGCTGTATCCTTGACATTCTTACGGGACACAGTTACTGCATCTGGAATACTTTTTATGTTCTGTGGTTGCCGATGCAAACTATCATGAACAAACCAGATGGTATTTAAAAAAACCCAAAGAACAAACAAGCAAACAAAAAACCCCCAAAACCCAAAAGAACTTCCATGCTGAAAGTATGTCAGCAGCCTCAGGTTGTGTGTTTTTTGGCCCTAATGATCTGAGCTACAACTTGATTTAAGGATGTTTAATCAGTCTGAGCTGAAGTTACTTAGAAAACAACATCCATCCCCATTCAAAGCTGAGAGAAGTGTTGTGGAGAGAGGTTACCTTCCACAAGCAGCTCAGGATGTAATGAGGGTAGAACAAGCAGGTGGTTAGTGTTTGATTAAATGTGAGGATGCTTCAATAACACACCAGTATAGATTCTACCAACTGGTCAGCAGCTGTTTGACTTTTAACTGATTTATTTTTCTATACCTCCTTCCTTTTTTCAAATATTTAGCTGCAAGACTACACAAAAACAATTTATTATTTCTGGGCAGCATGTATGGGGGGTGGGGGTATGTGTAGGCACCCACTGTGATGAGTGTGTTTTAATGGATGATGCAGTAATGCAGGATGATTTTCATATATTTTGAACTCTAAGAGCCTCACAGAGCTAGATCTTTAGGAAGGATTTGAATAGTGGAGTCATTGGCACAATAGGTTTGGAAGATTGCTCCATTTGTGGCATTCAGCGTGGAATAAGCCAGTCACAAATGGGAGAAAGAATAAAAGAAGCATATCAAGCTGAGGTTATATAGGACTTCAGGGAGAAGAGTACATTTGTCTTTAAAATCAGCGTGGCTTGTCATCGGAGTGATCGTTTGAAATGGGACCAGCCTGACCAGTTCTACAGTGAAGGCAGCTTTTTTAAGTGGCTGTATTTTGGGACTGAGAAGTGCAGTTCTTGATGGCTGTAACACCTACTTCAGCTTCCACTTTATTTTAGGAGTGTCCACCAAAAGTAACATTTCTGGGCTAGCATCCTCAGTGCTGCAGAGCACTGACACCTCACCTGAGGCATCTGTTGTACGTTTGTTCCCTAATGCTGATGTTCGGTCTGCTCTGTGTTCCCCAGGGTGGGGTAGCAATGTCACTGGTCAGTCCTGAGTCAGCCTGACTTCACCTTGGTTTTTCTGTTCACGTTTTATTAACAGGTTCATTGTTCGAAGGGAGAAGGCAGCTTGAAGGAACATCCAGTCACAGCTTTCCTGTTTCCAGTCCTCAGGCACATAAATACGATTCTTTGCACCACCCGCCATCTCTGTACCCAGAGACTCCTCCAGCCCCTTCTTCCAGCCAAATCCCTTTCACTGGCAGCTCAGCAATGGTAAATAAGGTTGAAACAAAAGCTGTGGCAAATGAATCTGAAAAGGGGCAGTAACCTTAGAGGAGCTGTGGATACCTCTCTTACCCAGTGGCTGCAGACTCCCTGGGAATTCAGATGGGTGGTCACTGCTAAGAGACTGCTGGGAAACGCAGCTTGGATTGTTGGTGTTAAACAGCAAGGGCTAAAGGGCTGCTTGCTTCATTTTGCCCCAGGCAGTGCTTGGCTGGCTAGGTGCCGGCTGCACTGCTTCCCCAGCCAGACTGGTTTCAAATTTAGTACTGACAATATTCCTCTGATTCCTTTTTTTGGTAAGCAAACAGTTATAGACACATAAGGTTACAGCTTTATTTGGCTACAAATTAATAGTAGAGATTTAATTGCGATTGACTTCCCTATATGAAGCAGGAATATCAGCGAAGAGATGATCTTTAACATTTTCTTGTTTTTCTAAAAGTAGGGGAGGTTTAAAAAAAAAAAAGGCATCCTGCAACAACCACTTCTCTAGGAAGGCATGGAGTAACTCCCAGCTCTCCAAGTATGTTGAGCAAAGGAGACCTTGAAGGATGGGGGCTCAGACTTGCTATTCCTACTGCTATTCCCTTCCTCTTTTTGCTTACAGGTAATTGTTAGGTCGAATTGACAGAAATGGACCTTTCCCAGAGCTGAGGCTCTCAAGTAGCTTTTCCTAGGTTTGACTGTTTTGAGCTTCAGGCCTGTCTCATGGAGATAACATGGTACTTGTGGATCTTTGCTGGACTAAGCGACTCTGTGACTCTTGTAGAAGGGGGTAGTGTGCTCCTCCATGGAGCCCGCAGTCCCTGTTACACCCATTTCACTTGCATCAGCTACTCATTTTCTGGTTTTATGGCTCCCATGTTGTTAGTGCTTTCTTTGCAAGTGCTCTTCTCCCTCTCTGATGCACAAAAGATTTAAGTCTGACTCTGAGTTGGCTGCTGCTTTTGTAAGCTGTTCTTCCAGGCACAGTCTCTGCTTCCTGATCAGATTTTTAAGGATGCTTCTGAGTAGTCCTATGCCTATTAAGGTTTTTAAATAATATTACATCAGTAATAAACCATAACTAACCTTGTGGCCACCGAGAATGTCAATTTGTGGTTGGCCTCTCTACCTAGAAACAACAGGGTGTTTCTTTGAGAAAGGGACAAAATTACTGTAGCATCTTGGAGACTTTTGGGCTTATAAGTAAAAGGGACGCCTCCATTCTGGATTACAGTCTAATCTCCAGCTCTGCAGGGAACCACAGTATATGGACCTCTTTATAAACTGATCAAAATGCGCCCCAGAACTATTTAGGGGTCTCTTCATCCCACTGTTCCTAGGCTGTTGTCCCAGAGCCTCGCTCCTCAATTTGGAAACACTCTGACTCCCAGCCCAAATGCTGTGATATTCCCATTTGTTGTCTCAACAGCAGTAGCCTCTGCTTTGAGAAGGTGGTCTTCTTCCATGGGCTTGTTTTACTTTTTCAGCCCTTATTTTGCAAGGCGAAACAAGTACAGCTCCTTTAGTCTACTGAAATGACAGGTTTTTACTTCTTGAATCATCATCATGGCCTTTTTCTTTGCCTGTTTAAATTGTTTTTTTGCTACCAGGATGACCTAAATATATACAAAGTTATAAGTGAAATCCCGCCCACTGAGGAAAGTAAGTATTACGCTGCTTCGTATGGGAATAAACCGAACCACAGAGCTCGTATGATGTGTCCAAAATATCACTGAGCACCAGTGACAGTGGAAAGAACCCACTGCACCTGCTGTTACGGAGAAGCTGTGTTCTGAGGCATATTCAAATATGCTTTTGTGCCAATGTTAACTTTCTGCATGGGGTTTTCTCTTCATTCTGTGTGTCAGCAGTCCTCAAAAAGAAGAAAAGCCAAATGCTCGTACAGCATTGACAACGTTGTGATCCCAGTGTCAATGGCAGCTGCCGCTCGAGTGGAGAAGCCTCAGTACAAAGAGATTGTAGTGCCAAGGTACCTACAGACCAGGCCTTCCTGATCCCCTCTCCTGTGGGTGACAGGAGGAGGCGGCTTTAGTTGGGCAGAATGAGAGCTGTTCCTCTTAATGACATAAGGAAATTATTCCTAATGGATTAAAAAAAGAAAGTATTTCATTAAAAAAAGTGATTAGTATTGCTTGGATTTAAGTGTTAGTACCAAATATTTTTCCTCAAAGTGATCTCTAGCTTCTGTTGCCCCTTGCAGCTGGAGGATAGTAGAGCTTGAGGAACTGGAGCCTTTCAATCAAGCGGACTCTGAGGTAAGAAAACGGTTTTGTCAATTTGCCTCAAATGTCTGTAGCTATTCTGAGACCATGCAAGTGGCACATTAGTAGCTCTAGAGTCTGTCTCTACCAGTTACTAAATTCTGCCAGCGCAGTAAGCAAAGTTGCTGTATGAAAAGCTGTTTGGTTCTGCCGGTTGCAGTTGCACCCGAAGCCTGTGAAAGGCCAGCAGAGATGAGGCTTGTGGCGGCATGTCAGCTGCTAGGAGAGTCAGCTGTGGGTCACCGCTGCTAGCTGCAGGCAGAACAAACCCTTTCATTGTGCGTGGTTTAATGCCCCGGTAGCTATTTATATGGTGCGTACAACAGCCTGCATCTGTCTCTTGACAATTCAGGCTGACGAGCAAGTTCCCAGTTCAGTATGTAATGAAAAGTATGAAAATGAGGCAGTGATACAAAGTGTGTGTGCTGGTTCCCAGACAGTGTGAATGGGTTAGATATTGCTTTTACCTGGATTTTTAGAACAGTAGGCTTGGCCTGCAGGCAAGATTTCATGCTCTAAGTAGTCAGACAAAACTTCTCTTCCTAGTTGGAGGATACTTCTGATGAGATGTACTTGAGTCATCACTCCAAATATGAAGATCTTGAACGAGCCTGCTGGGATTCCTGGGCAGCAGCTACTTCCCATAAGCGAGGAAGCAGGTACTGTTCTTGCTAGCAGACACAGAAGAAGGTGGCTTTATTTGGTCTTCCTTTCAAATTGCACAGAGATCCTGATTCCAAAGAAGCTCCTTTTGAATGGAGAAGTCCTTGGGTGTCTGTCCATTTTGCTTGTACAAGCCTATTACATGATAAAGCAAAACATTGATTAAAATAGGGCCTAATCAGCAGAACAGTAACGCAGCATGTCACACTCCTGTTAAAAATTAGCTTTGTACTAAGCTCAGGCTCTTGTGTTGAGAGCTTTAACTGTAGTACTGCATACTCCTTCCAAGCATTTTTCCTCTGGCTTACTTAATAATTTGACAGAACTTATTGCTTCAGAGATGGTTTTCAATGCATTTGCTGTATCTCCTTACCTTTTTAACTGTTTGCCTGGATAAAGAACAATCTGTTCTGTGTCCAGAGGTACACGTGTTCTGTTTGCATGGCTAAAAGTTGAATTCTTCTCTTGCCTTTCCTTCAGTGGGGCAGCAGTAGATCTGTCTCTGCTTTTTTTTATATTTTGAGAGTTTCATATTTTTGAGATCCTTGCCTCTCTACCAGAGCTGAAATTGTCTGATGTTTTCACAAGTTGTTGAGCAGTAGTGGGGAGAGGGACTGATGGGTCATGTCATCATCAGTAATCCATACGTCTGGAAAAAGGCTAAAATAGTGTGGTCACCCTGGGGAAGAATGTTGGAGCACTTCCAGGTAGCCTCTGCTATAGCGGTTTTGTCTGTAGGAGTCGGTGTGTTTTTCTGGTGTGTCGTCTTTTCACAAGGTTTTACTCTCCCTTAATGCTTAGTTGCTCTCCTCATGTGCCGGATGAGTGAAATGGACAGCGATTGCCCAAGAAACCATGAGAAGCTGTTTGAAGAGATGATAGGAGAGAAAGGGCTCATTAGTTAAAGCACTAACTGGGCAATATAATCTCATCTTATTGTATAGAGGGGATAAAGCTTACATTTTTCACAGTGAGCTTATTTTTATTTGGGTTTCTTGTTATGCATAACTGACTGTGCTCCAAATACTACTCTGCTTTAGGTCCTTCAACAAAGCAGACAGCCGGTGGGCTGGGCAGCCTCAACCAGTGTCTCCACTTACTGGATTTAATTGCCTTAATGACCTGTGCATGCACCCTTCTACTGGCTTGCACAGCCCTGAGACTTGCAACACTTTGCAATCCCTCTCTGTCCACGGTAGGACCAGAACGGTGCTGTCTTGCAGTGAAGATGCTAGATCTTCCCTGGAAATGCTCGATGATGCAATACAGGTGAGGTTATGCTGTAACAAATGTGGCTTCAGCTTGCATGTTCTTGTCTAAGACAATGTTATTGGTATATAAAGTAAATTTTCTGAAAGCTACATGAGCTTCATGCTGCTCAAAAGATAGTTCAGCTTGTGTATCTGCTGAGACTGGGGCTGGCTAAGGGATTCAGAGTGGGATAAATTATTCCTCTTTATGTCCTAGTTTAAATAATTCTAAAACAATATTGACCCAGAGTTTGAGATTACTCCTAGTAGGTGGGACTGGGTCACCTACATGACAGTGAATAGTTCCAGGCAGTTCCACACATCATGGGATCCTTTTTGGCAGAAGCAGCTAATGTTAAGGATAAAATTCTGAAATTACCAGAGGATCTAACTTTCCCTCATCCTTAGGGATGGTCTTACAAGCAGAGTCTTACACTTCATACCAGATCTGTCCTTGGTTTGGGCTCAAGTGCACAGCGGTTGCTGTGGAAGCCTTTTTGGGTAAAGAGACTGTGAAAAATAAGGCATGTCAGTGGAGATGGCAAGGCAGGAGCCTTGATACCCAGGGAAAGCTGAACTGATGATCCTGGAAATGTGAATAGCATGCAGTGTTCGTTGCTCTTAAAACTTAACTTTGCTTTGGCACCCTGGCAAACTTAGAGCTAGCTTTCTAAATTGAATCTGCTGGTCTGTCAGCAGATTGGTGTGGACAGGGAGGAGATGGTATTGTAGAGTTCTCGGAGTACTTGATTCTAGGTTTTTAATTTCACTGACTTCTCCCTTCTCCTTTTCACTCCACAGAACATACAGCCTTGGGACCCTCGTGTGTTTCCACTTTCAGATTCTGCATACCAAGGTCTTCTCCAGCAGTCAGGTGAAGGTGGCGATGACCGGGCTGACTTGCAGCCCTGGGTCTCTAGCAATAAGCGGGGCATCGGGCCTACCCCTGTGGACGCTGTCATACCCAGATTCACAGGGATGCAATTTTCAGATATGCACCCGCAAACGGATGGCAATAAAAGCATACAGGAGTTCATGGTCCAGCACTGCAACCCAGGAAAGCTTGTCAACAGTGCTAAACCCGATCTGCAGTGTGTATGAAGCGCTAGCTGTGCATGCTGCAGTGTCAATAGGCTGTCTGCTGGACCAGTGCAGTGGAGCACAAGCAGTGTGAGGCACTGCTGTGTGTCAGACCTCGTTTCAGCATCAGATGAGGAGATTTCTGGATGGGGGGGGGGGGGGGGGTTAGGTACCTGACAGAGCTGTGGTGCTGGACCTCCAAGGGATAGTGCTTTTCAAAAAGACCAGTTTCTGGTCAGCTCTGAAAAACAAGGCTGAACTGCCTTGTCATGGGAAGGCTAGGTGCTGCTGCAAACAGGAGAAAGGAGATTTGAGTAAAACTAATTTCAGCAGTAGAAAGAAAATGGTGTTCAGTCTGGATCTTTACAAAAGTGCCTACCAGGTGGCTGTCAGGTCTGTAGTGGCTAGAAGCAGGTTTCAGGGTGGTGCTTGCTTGCTCTGAGATCAATTTCCAAAAGCCACAGAGATCTGAGGAAGTCTTGTGAATTTGATGTGAACTAAAGACCTGGTGAGGAAGAGGGAAGGAGAAAGCTGCATGGTATGTACTCTAAAATGCAGCTTTGAAAACCTGATCTTGTAAGTACATGAAAATCAGGTTCTCCTTGCCCTGCATAATTGAAGTTTTGTATCAGCTTCCTTCACAGGAACTGCAGGTCCATTTCATAACATGCAGTTGTCTTGCAGTATCCTTGCTGTAACAGAATTATACACTTCAATTCTCTGACTTTTTGTAATCTTTTCTGAATTCCCTTCTCTTCTTGGAGTGAAGATGTTGTCTCAGGGATTTTGGCAACAAGGCACTGAAAAGCCATGCAGCTGAGAAAAATGTGTGTTCTGTAAGAGGGACCTCCAGCTGCTGGCTGTTTTGAGGTGAGCAGGGCAGTGAGCTGTTTCCAGGGAATGAGCTTCAAACCTGATCAGCCTGATAAATGTCCCACCAGAAAGTACTGAAACTAACACTGCTGCTGAGAAGAACTTGAATTTGTAGTAAGCTGACCAGGAACAGTATGTTCCAGCTAGACTGAGACTTCTCACTTAAATGATTGTCTTGAGTAAAGGATGTTTTGGAGCTTTTTTTTTCTTTTACGTTCTAGGGCAAAATAAAGTTCTTATTACCAGTTCATTATGGAATATACTTGCTTTGCTGCCTTTCAAAATGGTCTCTGAGGTTTAGATTTCTGAATGTTTGGTTGTTTTTATTATTCTCTGTATCTCCAGAAGTGTCCTTTCTTGCAAGTATTTATTTCTGGGTTGGAGTGTTCAGGGGCTGGGGGAACACTTGCAGCCTATAGTAAGGCCAGGGATGTTTTTATATGGGGATTGTGATTTTGATGAAGAGCTTTCGGTCTCTATATTTGATAGTGTTTGATTAAAGTGGCAGTAAAATGCCCAAGTGTTGCCTAATTACATTCTATAAAGTAAACTGCATGATTCAGCAATGCCCTCCTGTGCTGAAGAGTTGGGTAGTGCAGAGGCTGCCCTCACCACTGTAGTGGTGCTCTGCTGTGCTGCTGTGGCCTGCAAACAGCTAACACCAACCTGGCACCTGGAAGTATTTCATCCCATTTGTACCAAACAGGTACAGATGGAGTGAAATTAGGGAAGAGTTCAGAAAGAAGAGGCAAAGCTGTGGAGTTAAGGGGGGTGCTGCCACACCTGGGTGCAGGTTTCTGTTACTGGTTGTGTGGACCAAGGACTTTGCTGCTGCTTCAGGTTGATTTGAAAAATATGGAAATTGGAGAAGCCCCCAACTTCATCATTCTTACTTTTCTGGAGTTGAATAGAGGAGCAAATCATGGAAATGTACTCAATTTCCTTTACTAAAAACTGTTGTATTTTGTAATTGTATACAGACTTTTTTGCCTGACAATTTTTGAATTTTTGTATTTTGAATGGTTGGATTCACAAATAAAACTTTAGTAGAGACTTGGTCAAAGCTAAATCTTTTTAAAAGAGGAAACTGGGGGAGAATTGCTTCATAGTGGCTCATTGCATTGGACTAGATGCGATTATGAAAAGACATAAAATTTCTGAATGTACCCAGCAGTGAAGACTTGGTGCAGATTTGTTCATTCTATTTTAAACCACTTGATTTTTTTGAAGCCATAATGAGCACTGCCCCAGCCTGTGTATTTTCTTGAGAGCTGGCTCTACCTGTCCCCTTCTCCTCCTCAGCTGCTGTCTCCATCCTTCAGGATTGCCACAGGTTTGTGCATTTCTAAATATCCCTGATGATACACAAGTACTACCAGCTCTGTTCAGTCAAGCTCAGGCACTCCTGCTGCTCCAGCTTTCCAAAAGCTGCCTTAAGGTTACCTATAAAACCCTCAGCCTTTCCTGATCAGATGCTTCATTGAGGTGTGCTGTTCCTAATGCTACCAGAGACAATCTGACTACTCCACTGCTGTGGAGCTACACAAGGGCTAAAGCTGACTGTAGGGTAATTACCTATGTCAGCACCCAATTTACTCCCTAACTGCATCTCTCCACTGAACTCAAGGTCTCCATGCAAAGCTTGAGCTTCAGCTCGCAAATCATCTGCTCGTATTCCAGGCTCTCTCCTTGTGACCTAAAACAAGCTTATCGCATCCTTGTCAGCCATCAGCTAAGTCTTGAAGTGCAGATGCTCTTCCCCTTTCTTTGTGAGGCCAAAGGTTAGGCCATTGCTGGCGTTAACAGCGTTCCTGGAATGCTCCTGGTGTCTGACTAGGAAAGATGTGCTCCTGGAGCACAAACCACTTGCTCAGCTGTCCAGGGAATGGCAGCATCTGTGTTGTGTGTCAGACTGGACTGAAGGTGGCCAGTGGGTCCAAAACTTGCAAGGTTTGGGAATACAGGGGGTACAACTAAGTCTTGTTCCTTTAGGAAACTAGGCTAAAGCCAGATCTTCCTCTCTCGGAAAGCACCAAATCGGAGGGGCAAGTTACCCCCCAGTCTCAAGACACCTCTGGCTAGGATAAGAGCGGGCTCTCTCAATTTGGAAGAAAGAAAAAGGGCAGATGAGGTGAGGTGTCTGGGTGCAGGGCCAGAGTAGCGCTTCCTGTGTCCTTGAAATCTCACGGTTCTTACGTGGCATATCAGGTGTCTCTCGGTTCCCACCAGATGAAATCCTTGACTTCATTTTTCCCTTTCTACGTCTAGATCCATCAGATTGTGTTCTACCTCAGAGTTAGCTCTAACAGCAGAAGAATAAGAGTTACATGGAGACAGACCAAGGTCATCATCTTTGATGCAACTGAAATACAAATGTTTTCCTTAGTCTCCACAGTCATGAAAATCAGCATCTGCACTCATTTTCTTGTCTTCTGGGAGCTTTTGCAAAACATGGGTGTGTGTAGTGTTCACCGAGGTGCAGCTTCCTCCTTCGTTCCCCTCCTACTCCTGCCTGCCTTTTCTCTTCAGTTCCTGTAATTCTCTTCAGTAATGATAATAACAATAATACTATACAAAGCAAGTGATGCCCAATGCAATTGCTCACCACCCACCGACCGATGCCCAGCCAGTTCCCAAGCAGCAATCGCTGCTCCCCGGCCAACCCCCCCAGTTTCCATACTGCCCATGATGCCGTATGGTATGGAATGGCCCTTGGGGCAGTTGGGATCAACTCTCCTGGCTGTGCCCCCTCCCAGCTTCTTGTGCCCCTGGCAGAGCACGGGAAGCTGAAAAGTCCTTGACTGGCATAAGCAGCACTGAGCAACACTAAACCATCAGTGTGTTATCAGCATTATTCTCATCCTAAATCCAAACCACAGCACTACACCAGCTGCTAGGAAGAAAATTAACTCTATCCCAGCCAAAACCAGGACAGTGAGGATGAGCTGTTCTATCATACTCAAGGAAGGTCTGATGCTTCGTTGTCTGCTATCCTCAAGATGGGACAGTCAAGGGTGGTCAAGCATTGGAACAGGCTGCCCAGAGAGGTGGGGGAGTCCCCATCCCTGGAAGCGTTCAAAAAACGGGCAGAGGTGGCACTTTGGGACATGGTTTAGTCTGGTCTACCCTTAATTGGTCTAGTGTGGACTTGGTAGTGTAGGTGAATGGTTGGACTGGATGATCTTAAAGGTCTTTTCCAACCTAAACAATTCTATGATTCTATGAAATATAAACAGGTACACAGGTCTCTACCGTGCCTCCTTCCACAGCAGGGAAAACAGCTATTTCCTATACAAGAGGAAATCTGTTGACCAAAAGGGGCTATTTCAGTCTGCCACCACCTAGCACAAGCAGAGTGCCAGGATGCATCGAACAGAAAAAAAATGGTTTTCCACCCTACGTATCCAACTCCTCTCCACCAGCATAACGTGTGTCAGATTAAAAAGGAGTTATGGGTCAGATCAGATCTGCAGCCTCCACGGCCCAGAGCTACCAGGAGTAACCTACCTACTGCAGCCTGGTCGTGTGTGACAGCAGCAGAGGCTGCACCACGGAGGAACAAGCAGAGGCGACGAGAGCCGCACCAGCATGAGAGAGGACACATTCAAGCCACGTTAAACAGGCACCCAAACTCACCGACGCACCGCTCATGCGGTGGAGGGATTGGAAAAGTCGCCACAAGGTGAGCTGGCCATGGATGGACGGGGCTGCTGCGACCGGCCAGGGCGTGAGCAGGGAGGGCGAGATCTCCCAGGACGCCTGAGCAGCCCACCTCAGCTGAGGTCAAGGGCACCGACGGCGGTTTTTTGGGCCTGGAGCACACCGGGATCGCTCCCAGCCAGCATCAGGGGCACTGACGGCGTTTTTCCAGGCTCAGAGCACACCAGGATTACCCCCCAGCTAGTATCAGGGGCACAGACGGTGTTTTTCTGGGCCTGGAGCACACTGGGATGAGTCCCCAGCCGGTATCAAGGGCACCGAGGGTGTGTTTCCAGGCCTGGAGCACACCACAATCACTCCCAGCCACTATCAGGGGCACAGACGCTGTGGTTTCGGGCCTGGAGCACACCGGATTGCTCCCCACCGGCATCAAGGGCACCGACAGCATTTTCCAGGCCCCGAGTGCACCGGGACCGCTCCCCAGCCGGTATCGGGGCACTGATGGCATTTTTTCAGGCCCAGAGCACACCAGGAGCGCTCCACAGTCCATATAAAGGGCACCGACAGCATTTTCCAGGCCCCGAGCGCACCAGGATCACTCCCCAGCCGATATCAGGGGCATTGGTGGCATTTTTTCGGGCCCCGAGCGCACCGGGATCACTCCCCAGCCGGTATCAGGGGCACTGATGGCATTTTTTCAGGCCCAGAGCACGCCAAGAGCACTCCACAGCCCATATAAAGGGCACCAACAGCATTTTCCAGGCCCCGAGCGCACCGGGATCACTCCCCAGGCGGTGTCAGAGGCACTGACAGTGTGGTGTCGGGCCCAGAGCACACCGGGATCACTCCCAGCCGGTATCAAGGGCACTGATGGTGGTTTTTTGGGCCCAGAGCACGCCAGGAGCACTCCACAGCCCATATAAAGGGCACCGGGATCACTCCCCACCGGTATTAGGGGCACTGATGGCGGTTTTTTGGGCCCAGAGCACACCGGGTGCGCTCCCCAGCCAGTATCCGGGGCACAGACGCTGTGGCGTCGGTCCTGAAGCACACCGGGATCGCTCCCCAGCCCGCAGAAAGGACACCAATGCCGTTTTTCCGGGCCCGGAGCGCACGGGATCGCTCCCGCCCGGTCTCTGAGCGGTGCCGCCTGAGGCGATGCCCGCTAACGGCCGCTGCGCGCGGCGGCAGCAGCAGCCGGAAAAGGGGGGGGGGGGGGGGGGGGGGGCCGGCAGTGGCCGCGCGCATGCGCGAAGCCTGCGCGGAGGAGGCGGGGCCACAGCGGCGGCGGGCGCGCACCGTGACGCCCCGTGCGCAGGCGCCTCCCGCCGGCGCATGCGCCAAGATGGCGGCGGGCCGGCGTGGGGGAGGGGCGGCGGCGGGGCGCAGGCGCTGAGGGCGGCGGGGCGCGCGCGGGGCGGGGCGGGGGGGGGCGGGCGGGTAGGGGGAGGGTCTGCACCGGGGGCGCGAGGCGAACCGGGCCGGCGCGCGCGGCGGCGGGGCGGTGGGGGGGGCGGGGCCGTTCTCCCGAGCATGCCCGAAGGGGCGGGGCCTGCGGCGCTCGACGCATGCGCGGCGTGAGGCGGGTGGGAGGCGCAGGGCCGCGGCGGCGGCGCTCGGCGAGGGTAACAATGGCCGCGGCGGTGGCGGCGGCGGGCGGCGGGAGCGGGCCCGCAGCCGCGGCCGTGGCGGTGAGCGGCGGCCACGGGTTGGCGGCGCTGTCGGTGGCGCGGCGGAAGGACGGCGGCCCCACCGGGAAGTTTTGGGAGAGCCCGGAGACCGTGTCCCAGCTCGACTCGGTCCGCGTCTGGCTGGGGAAGCACTACAAGAAGGTGCGGCCCGGCGGGGGCGGGCGGGACGGGGCGGCCGCGACAAAGGCCCGGGGGCGGCGGGGGGGAAGCGCCCGGCCCGGGGGGTGGGGGGCGGCGGCGGTTTCGCGGTGCCTCAGGCCCCGGCGGGCCCCGCACCGCCGCCCGCCTTTGTCGGCCGCGGCCTCGCCGCCGCGCCCGGCCCCCGCTGCTGCGGGCCGGGGCCGTGTCGGTGGGGGATCCCCGGGCACCCGTGGAGCCTGCCGTGGGCCCCCTGGCCGGGGGGCCGCTCTCCCTCAGAGCCGCGTCCATGTTTACACCGAGCGAGCCGCAGCCGTGGCTGTCGTGTGCGGGCACGTCCCGGCTCGCCTTGCCGGGTTTCATTTAAACCGCGCCCCTGAAGGGTCCGTGTGTTTAAAAACGGGGGGAAAAAATAATAAAAAAAAGCCGTTCGTGCTGTTCAGAACCGCGTTTCGCCGTATCTGGTGCGTGCGAAAAGCTCTGCGCCTGTTGGTCGTACTTAGGACAAGTTCGCTTTTTGGTAGCGTCAGCGCTCGCCGTGCGTTACCCTTGCAGTCCTGTTCCTCTTTTGCGTAGTTCGCCGTGTTCTCTGTTTCTCAGCTTTCTTTTCAAGTGTTTTTCCCACATGATGACTTTATAACTTTCTTCCCGTATCGAAGCCTTGAAAAATGACCTGAGGTGAGCTTTCCAGAAGACAAATACATCCGTCTAGACAGCTTCGTAGCAATCCTAGGAAGAGCATTAGCTGGGGCAGAGTGGCACCGAGGGGAGATGCTGGACAACCTAAAGGTGCTTTAGGCTCTGTATTTACCGGAGATTTGCAGTCCATCCCTCCGTTTTTCCGTAGGGCCGGTGTCGGTAACCCACGGCCAAGCTCACCCGTTGCCCCGCGGGTGCTGTTGGTTGGGTTAGGTGTGTGGCGGTGTTGCGGAACAGGTGTCTGAACCGGGCTGGGTTACAAACCAGGTGTGTTTTCTCTTCTCAGGTGTGTTTTACCGGTCCTTCCGCATAGCTCCTTGCAGGGCAGCCGTGTACGGTCGAATCGGCGCGGGGGGGAGGTGGTGGTTTGAGCGAGCAGCTGAAGCCATTTATCTTGATAAGGAAATCGTAACATAAAAGTAGATCCTTAGTTTTCCCTTGTTTTGATTGTGCTTCTCTGCTGTTTCTAGATTTCTGGGGAGGGGTGCTCTTTCCGTTCTTTCACTTCACTTTCATAACCGACTACCCACAAGAATACAAAAAACTTTTGAAATAACTTTGAACTGGCACCTGCCATTTTGCAGAAGAGCGAGCCGCCCTGTCGCAAGCGCTAACGGTTATTGTCCCTTGCTGCTGTGAATCAAAGCTGCCTAGACAAGCTGGTTCTCACCTTACCAGCCTGGCAGGGCCTCTTACCTGTCGTTCAATAACGGGAGCTTTCATTTCGTATGCCAAAGAAAAACTCCTTTAAGATACTTGGTTTACACGGTGTTACTGGTTATAAAGATTAGGTGGTTAACTCTGGAAGGTAGTTCGAACTGGGCTAAGAGGAAACCTTTGCTGGGCAAGTGAATTTCAAAATACTGATGTGTAAAATCCTTTAAAAAAAAAAAAAAAAAATTATTTTTGTTTTGGGAAACAAGGACACTGATAGTTGCTACTAGCGTTTAAAGGTGTATCCTTAATACTCTAAATGGAAGTGTTAATTCCTTTTTGATGCGCAGTGAATCTTGCACCTATTTTCATCTTGCTGTAGGTGCATGACTTCTTTCAGAGAAGTACACGGTGATTATAGCTGACTTTTGTCCGGTTTACGCTCTTAAAAATGGATACGTGTACGTCTCGGCGGCGGTGAAGCCGTCAGCTGTAGTAGGTGTCGTGTCCGGCTCTGGGAGCTCCGGGGATGTTGGGGACCAGTCGGAGAGAACCCCGAGAGCAGCAGCAAGCTTGATCCCGAAGTTGCGATGGGCAAGGAGAGAGTTAGTGAATTGCCATTACAAATCTTCTCATTTCTGTCTCTGGATTACACAAGTCCTCAAATACCCAGGAGTTCTCCGTGTCTCTAGAGTATAACTAAAAAAGTAAGAGGTTTAAATAGCAGAATGGGAGACTCGCAACGGATATTGGAAAACTCATTAACGGGGAGGAGCGGGCTGCCTAGGCAGTGTGGTCAGCCTCTGTCAGAGATCTTTTGATGAGAAAATCTGTTGGGCAGCGACATGTGGGGTTTGTAACCCCACATTGCTGTGAAAGGGCGTACGGTGTTCCTGACACAAACCTTCCGGGCCCGTTTGCTAAGGTGCTGGCGGTGAGGAAGGTGCTGGCGGTGAGGAAGGCCCTTCCCTGGGCATGCGGAAAGGCCGTGTCCATGGGAGCTTGTGTTGGGAGGGAAGGCTCAGGTGGTTGAGTAAAGGGTGCCTGTAAAGATGGAAGGAACGCTGCAGGGGGCTATTAGTGACAACTGCCATAGTGACAGAAAGCAAAACTGTTTATTCCAAACTTCCTCCCGCTCCCCGTTTTTGTGTGTGTGATGTATGGAAGTCATTTTGCGCTAGTTCTCCGCATGGAGAGCTGCGGGAGGTCCCCCGCTTCTTCCCAGGCCTTGGACCGCAGTGCGGATGTTTGAGCCTTTCTTCCCTGTGAGCTGGAAACGGGTTCGTGCTGTGCTTTCCAAGGCCTGGGGGATCTGACAGGCTTCCAGAGCATTTGGGTAGACTCACTGGTGGCGTTGAGGTGTCCACTGTAAGCAGACATTTATAGTTCAAAAGTAAACTGGGCAATTCACTTTTTATTGTCTTAATGCTCAGTGATCTCTAGTATTATGCGTTATTTAGGTAGATCCTTTGACATTCAGCAATAATTCCTTGTATTAAAATGGCTTGTCATAAGCCAGAGTTATTTCTTGTATTTAAAGTATCTTCCTAAGATAGTTTGGGGTGGGGTTTTTTTGTATATGTATTACGAAGGATGCAGAAACGAACCATGGCCTTCCAGCCGTAGTCCCTAAGGACTGTTCCCAGTGTGTTCCTCACGTCCAGTTCAATATATCGGCCTTTAGGAGCTTGAGCTACTCGGTGGCTCTGAAAGCTGTGCCCTGCTCCTCCGAGACAGAAAGTTGGAAAACTTGGATTTTTGGGGGGCGGGGAGAAGGGTGCTTTGGTTTGGTTTTTAAGGAACACGTGGAGCGTTGTCTTGAAGGGTGAATTAGAGAAGCCAGCATGGGCTGGTGCAGAGCGTGAGGAGGTACCATGGCTTGGAATCCTGGCCGGTTTGTGGAGTATCTGGGACCCACCTGCACTAGTAGCAAGTGTAAATAGTAAGTTTTCTCGCCGCATTAATAGAGCACGGCGCTGCGGTATGGTGTTGGACGGATGCTGGCGGAGCACGCCCGCTTTGCCGCAGGACGGTAAGGACGGGCAGCGGCGCGGGATCCCTTTATGCCCTTGTGTTACTAAGCCTCGGCCCGATGGCGAGGAGCGACGAGCCGCTGCTTGGCAGCTGCTAGGAAATGGCAGTTGTTGCAGCCGAAGATGTCTGTTTGGAGACCACCCGCCTCTTCACCAGGAGCTGAGTTTAGAGCATTCGTAGTTCTCTTTCGGCTGGCTCTGCCTTCCCGTGTCGGTGCTCAGCGTATCGAGTATTCCTTCAGTGAGTGACTGTGATTTAATCAGAGGGAGGCTTTTCTCTGTGTTTGCAGCTCTCTTGTGTTCTCGCCTTTAAAAAAGGAACAAGGGTTATAACCTAAATCAAAGTATTTTAATGTTGGTTTTCCTTTCCCTGTCATTGAGCAAGCTGAGCTGAAATGTTCTTTGTTTTGGGGGAAGGAAAGGATTTTGTGCGCCGGGGCTACAACGCAGAGCCGTAATGTGGTTATTTGAGGTCAGTAACCACATCAAAACCGGGTCTCCGAAGCTGTCCCTTACGTCTGTGACAAAGGCTTTCCAGTGCAGCTGCAATGGCAAATCTTGCTGGTGAAGGGAGGTGATTTCCTCTGCTGGTGGTTACTCTCTTAGCCTTGAATTATTTGAGTTATACTGAAAGACTTGTGCCCGTACGTGTTTTCTGCTTGAGGATATGTGAGTGGTTTGCTATTTCTAATTGACGTGGAACTGTTAGAACAATCTTTGCTGTGTCAGTGGGGCTTTGGTATTTCAGCACTGGAACAAAATCCTCTTATGCCAAAAGCTGTGTGTCTAGGAGCAGGGCATCGTTTCTGTCTTCTGGAATTCGCTGTTTCAAAACCTTGATTTGCTGCAGAATCATTTTCTGCTTCTGTCTGCTGTGGAGAGCAGTGGGAAACTTGCAGATGTGTTGTGACTTCAGTCCTCTGTGGTCCCCTCAAACCCGCTGTGTATCGAGCAGGAAATCGTCTTACTGATTTTGCTGCTTTAAAGATCCATTTGTATTGCTGGTTGGTGTGGGTAAGTGAGTGACAGGAGTCTTGTGTCTCCTTTTGGAGGGTTTTTTTTCCCCCCTGTTATTGTTTAGGGGGAATCTCAGGCAAAGTAATGAGCTTCCTGTAAAAAAAAAAAAAAAATTGCGAGATAGTGGCAGTGCAAAATAGAATCAGGGGTTCCTAATGTTATCTTCATTTCTGATAGCTTCCAGCTGTCAGTGCCTCCTGCAAGAGGTAAAAATGGGATCTGCAAGTAAAGGAACGAGTGCCTGAAAAATTTCTCATGTCTAAGAATACGCTTTCCCAGGCATATTCTGATGTAAATGTATGTGTGTTTGGATTTTTTTTCTTCTGAAGGAAAAAACTTTTAAAAAAAAAAAAAATTATGGTAAGTCAATACAAGAATACGGCCTCTTCTGGATTCAGTTTTTTGACTGAGGTTGCGGTGCTGGGTGCTCCAAGTCATCGTGAATTTAAAGCAGGCAGTGTTGTCTTGGTGACCCCTTTATGAGTGACAAAGAAACCCTACTAGAAAACCTGAAACTTTGACTGTTTTCTTACTGATTTTCATTTTCTGGTTTTTGTTGGCTTGTTTGTGTGAAGAATAAGTTCCTTCTGCGGTTCTTTCTTTCATGTGCTATCTTCCCATGGTTTATGGGATCCTCAGGCTGGAAGTGGAGCTTGGCTAGAGGGTTGTGCTGAAGGCAGTTTTGTTCCAGGTGCCCTAAAGAAGCTGTGAGTTTAAGTAGACTGTATGGTTTGAGAGGTGGATTAGTGAGATTCCAAGTTTTTGGATTGGTGATTGGTTTTTTTGTTTTGTTTTAAATATGGCCGTAAACACAGAATTGCTTTATACTTCTATTTCACCGTTAGTAGGAGCCATCAACACTTTCTGCCTTGTTGCACTTTATGCATTTTTGGTGCTTTATTAATTTAAAATACTGCGTTAAACTTGCTGCAAAGAGCTTTAAGACCTGTATAAAAAAGAAAAGGCAAATGTAGCAGTACAGTTTTTCCCCATTAAATGATTTATAATGGTTATGAGGGTTTTTCTCTATTCAGCGTTGCCAGAATGGTGAAGGCTGTGTTGCTTCAGAGGTGATATGCAAAAGCAATTTTTTATCTTCCTGGAGCGTGCCTCCCATGCAAAACTAAAGGTCTGCTACTACAGCATACTCTGTTTTACTGGGAGAAATGTTACATCTGTTGCTCTAGCTATGTGTTTAGAGGTAGATACATACCTAGATATGTATTAGATACGTATTTGTAGGGAAGGGGCTACAGCTAGGTGGGTAGGCAGTCTTAAATAAATAGCTGGGCTTCAGTTGGAACCAGCGGCTTTGCTTTTTGAACGTATTTAACATGTGTGGCATGTGAGTGTGTTCAAGACCAAAGCTGTCTTGGTAATAGAAGTAGGATTATTTAATATGAAGTCTGGCACTTGATCTGCTACGCTTTTGTTTCCACGTTTGTGCAAATCTGTAGTTTAGCAGATACCTGTTTTGCCTGCACCTTTTAATTTACATTTGTTTGCATTATAATTGGCGTAGGTGAACTAAAAGCGCAGAGTTTTATTCAGACTTTTACAAGGTGGTGGTGCAAAATGATGGGAGCTTTAGGGCTGTTAGCTGCGATACGCTACATCCATACACATCGTGGGTGTGACAGTCACTTTTAAACTATACAAAAAATAATACAAGATAAATCTTTTATTAACAGATGTAAAAACACACAGCACTGTATGCATTTTGATAATCGTCCTTCTTGGTTTAGCAACCCTCAGGACACTGATAAAAAGGGTTCTGGCAAATGTAGCAATAGGGGTTTAAGTATTATTCTGTGCCTCTCTGCTGGAGCATTTTACCACCTCTAACAAAGGCGAGAGAATGGCATGCTTCCTGCTGAGCTGCAGCACCTGGTGAGCTAATGCAGGGGCTGTGATGGGCTTTTAAGTAAAGATGCTGGATTAACTGGGGCATCTGAGTGAGTCACATGCTCCATTTTGCCATCCTGTCTGGGATCAGTAATTCCAACAAAAGATTGCTTAAACCGCTCTGGTGCGTTCGGCTGCAGCACGCAGAGCTTCTGGTCCAAAAATGAGAAAGAAAACAGTTGCTCGCCGAGAGGAGCGTGAAGGGCTAGAGGTTTTAAAAAGCCTAAGAGCAAAAGTCTTTATCTTCAACTGGATTCTGACGGCAAGAAAGACTGACTGTTATTGCTGCTCATACCTCTGTGGTAGCTGATGTGAATTGATAGGAGTTATTAATTGGATAAAATTGTCACGGGGGAGGGAAGAGGGCTAAGAAGAATGCAGCTTTGGAAATTTAAATTTGGAAATCTAGCCTTCTGTTCTTCGTAGCTCATATTCCTAGATTAGGTTTTATACACAGGGCAGGACACCTGGACAGGTATTTGTGTCCTTTGAGTTGCTAAGATTTAATTTTTCCGCTGTGTCTATCTGCATCTTGACAGGTGCTGCAGGAACTTGCCTCTTGAGGCAGTCAGATACTGTAAAATTCTCAGGGAAAAGTCAATGTCTTTGTAGTGGCTTTTGCTATGTTGACAGTGCTTTGGAAAGCTTAGTTAGATCTGACTGCGACTTAACACCACTGCTTTAAACTTTTGAGGGTTCTGGCTCTCAACATTTTTTTTTTAAGGGGCTTTCAAAGAATCAGCTTTGAGGGAAGAGCAAAGGCCTTGTGGTTCATAGTATTACCCAGGTAAATGACTCTAGGGTAGCTAATATTACTCCATATTCTACATGAACAAGTAATGTTTGTTCTACTCTTAGAAGTCTTCTGGCATGGTGAGGAGATTACATCCTGTAAGTGAATATTGTAATATTAGGAGTAATGAAAACTCGGCAGCCAGGGGACTTTTTTTATTTTCCATGCTGTGATTTCCCCTTTTACATATATGTATTTTATTAGAAGTACAACCTTGGGAAATGCTTAGATTGTCCCAAATCATTGCAAGTATCGTTGTTGGGATCAGTTTTTCTGTTTGTACGTGACATGCTATGTAGCACCAAATGGATGCTCTTGGGATTGACGTGTGGTCATTGATTACAGAAGGAGCTTGTAAAGTTGCTGTAGAAAGCTTTGTGTATGTGCAGGCCAGAATTAGTCTGTTCCTTTATTAGGAACTGCAAATCAGATTGAAGTAGTTAATCTCTCTCTGTTTAAGACACTGGTGGCCGTGATGAACTGATGATGATTCACAGATTTCTGCTATATTTTAAGAATAAAGCTTGACAAATGTTTGTGCTTGGTGCTCCTCATGTGCACGCACACCACCCCACCCCCCGCAGCCACACGGCGATCCTTAAATCTTAAACTGTGCTCTACAGCTGATAAAGTGGTCTGGGGAATTAGTAAACCAGTCTTCATGTTTTATTATCCTCTATCCCAAGTAAGCGTGTGTTTTTTGTCTTTCAGTATGTTCAAGCAGATGCTCCTACCAATAAAACACTGGCTGGGCTGGTGGTGCAGCTGCTGCAATTCCAGGAAGATGCCTTTGGAAAACATGTCACCAATCCTGCCTTCACAAAGCTTCCTGTGAGTATTGGGGTTAACCCACTGCTATTACAACAGCGTATTTTGTTCTTCATCCAGTATCTGTGCCGCTGGCATGCTGCCAGGTGATTGGGAGATGCGTGCTTGGTCTGAAGCTTTTGTCGATGCATCCTCTGGAAGAAGGGGTGAAATAGCACGTTCCTTCTTAAAAGCAGATTTTCAATGTAATAAATCTTATTTTCTGTACATTTGGGAGTGATTTCCTGAACACTGTGGAAAGGTTTTAATTTCTCATAAAATTCTATGTAAACTTGTAAATTTTAAGTCATAGAATCGTTTAGGTTGGAAAAACCCTTTAAGATCATCCAGTCCAACCAGTAACCTCACACTGCCAGGGCCACCACTAAACCAGTTAAGGGGAGAGGAATAATTAATTTCATGTTTCCTGGCTTGGGGGATGGATTAGTTTTTAATGAAAGTAAAACTAGGAATCACTAAGGTTGGAAAGGCCCTCTAAGATCATCAGCCCAACCATCAACCCAACACCCCCATGCCCACTAAACCATGTCCCCAAGTGCCACCTCTGCCCGTTTTTTGAACTCCTCCAGGGATGGGGACTCCCCCACCTCTCTGGGCAGCCTGTTCCAATGCTTGACCACCCTTTCCATGAAGAAATTTTTCCTAATATCCAACCTAAACCTCCCCTGGTGCAACTTGAGGCCATTTCCTCAAGTCAAATCTGTTTGGACTGATGCATCCCAAACTGCCTGACCTGCACTTTTCCAAAGCAAACCAGTTTCCATTGGTCATTTCTGTTGATTACACTTCAAACTTCTAATGCTGTTGACGCTGAAAAATGGCCTTGCCATGTTCTTTAGTAGTGCATGGCTACCTAATTAGTCTGGGATAGTTTTTCCAGTCACTCAGAGTATTGGTATACAGAAACAATATCAGCATTTTAAGGGTTGCTTATCTAAAGTTCAAGCTTGGCATGTCTTTAGCAGTGGTATCCTAGTGATTGTGTTCAGAGATCAGTCCCATTGTGCTTGGAACGCTGCCTGCCACCAGAAGAATCCTGTCCAAGTGAGCGTGAAGTCTAAACAGCTGCAGAGGGCGGAAGGATGTGGCAAATAGTAAGGACAAAGTAACAAGTGGATTTCGGTTGCAAAAGGACTGCAGCGTGGTATCAAGCACCCGGTTGGCCGATTTAGGATAGGTTTTGTGGGCCAAGACAACTGTCCTAAACGTGTATGTAAGCATTGTGGGCAGCAGCAGGAAGGTCTTTGCTTGTCTTTGCCACAGAATGCTTACTGGGAACCTAAGGTCATGCAATCTAGGGTTCTGTTTAGATATACATACTAAGTTGGAAATACTTATAACTGATTACAATATCATAAACTGAAGTTCTTCTGAAAACTATTGAAAGTCCTCCTATCTTCTTTGGTCCACCACTTACAGAATACTATCTTTTATTATTATACGGTGATTTTTTCCCCCAGACATCTTTCTTACGTAACTTCTTTCGTCGAGAGTATGATTTCATCCATGTCTTCTCCAGAAAAGGGGTTTTCAAACTTAATTATTGGGTGAATCTCTTGGTGCTTAGGAATGCATGCAGACGCACCACGAGATGCCACTGAGATGTAGCTCACCTCTCTTCCATTGTGATCACCTGATACCTCGGTGCTAATGAAAAGCTTTAGGGAGAGAGGTGAACATTGCGGTACTTTATTTTGATATGGCAGTGTTGACCGTAAAATAGTACCCATATTCAACAAGTTGATAAACCATTTGAGTGCTCTCAAGTCTTAAATCAATTTGTCTTATCTTAAAAATGGGTAATAAAGATTTCAGTGGCATTGTAAATATGTTGTTCCTGTGTTTAACTGCTCTTGCTGTTTCGAAGGTCTCATCTGATCAAATTTGCTCAGCTTGAGTTTACAGCAGTTGGAGGTCTCTGCCCTCAATTACTTCCGACGGAAGACAAGTCATCAGTACATCTTCCTTTATATTGTTTTTATGAGAAAATGCAGTATGTACCCTTAAGACGAGGTTACCTGTCACTTTTTTAGACTTGTAATTTAAGATACTGGTTCAGGCTGCAAAGGAGGCTTTGTTATTCTACCACAGCACTTTGAAGACGTGCGGAATGCTTCGGTTCTGCAGGACTATGTCTGACTTGAGAAGAGAGGTGAGGTGAAGGGATGTCTAAAGTGACACTGCTAGTCTCCAAAAATATGTTGAAAAGCTATTGCAGACTTCCACTGAAAAGAAACTGAACGAAGCTGAAAGAGGTTAAAAGTTTGTAGTTACCTTAGTGAGGGTTCAGTATTACCACGTTCCTGGCAAGGGAGGATCTGAAGTTGAAGAGGAGGAGGTCACGCTTGTGTAAAAGAAACAACCCCCAGGCCATCAAAACCTGGAGTGCTGTGTACCTGCAGATGACTGCACAAGTCCTCAATTTGTGGCTACTGCTCACAGCTACCATCACTAAAAGCTGCCGTTAACAGTCCATTCCTTGCGTGGTGGTGTTCTCTCAATACGCACGGCAGCGTTTTCCTTATCGGTGCAGTTTATTTGAAATGAAGCGTTGGTCTTGAGAACCGCAGTTGGCGCAAAACGCGGGGATGCAGCTCACCGGGGGGTGCTAGCTGATGAGAGCGTGCCAAACCAAGGTTGTCCTCTGGCTCATGTTGGAGCCTTTATATTTATTTTCCAAGTACTAGTCGGTGTGCCTCTCACGCTCCGAAGTGTCTGCTCTCCAATGCTGGAGCAGTGGGTGACAAAGGGAAGCTGGTCTCTTCCATCAGTATTCGAGGTAAACCTCTCTGACCTGGACTGCATCTAAATCACTGCAGACTACGTCTGTTGAAATAAAGTTCAAACATTTTACTTAGTGCTTTGAGTGGATGAAGTAGACCTTGCGTTTGAGAGGGGGTTGTTAATTCTGTGTTTAAGCTCCTGTTCTTGGCAAGGAGGCTGTGCAGTACAGGGTCTGAATAGATGTAGAGTAAACGAAGGACTGTTACAGCTTGACTTCTGTGCATGTCTTCTGATGATTGCTTTTAAATGCATCTTGTCTAACCTTACCGATGCTCAAAAAAGAAATTGCTGATTAATTTGCTTAGTTTCACATATTTGAAATACAGGCTATATTAAAATACTGACCCTAAGACGGCAAATTGTAAGGCCAGTTGATCTTAATTGCCTTGTTATGATGGATTTTGTTGGGTAAATATGTTGAAGGGAATCTGGTTTATTGACAGCTGTGTCTCTTCTGTGGAACAGGCTAATTTTCTAACAATTCGTCCAATTGTTAAAAGCAATTTCCTTTTATGCTAGTAGCAGCGACCCCAGTTTAATAAGAGGGTCTTGATAGAGCCTGCTGACAATTTTAAAAAGTGACTTATGTCTGTGAAGGAGATTTGTACACCATTTTTCATGGCTAAGTATTGCCTGAACTTTCTGTTTGTGGTAGTAAAATCCTAACTTGCCAGAGTTGCTGCGATTGCTTGTGCTGCCGGGGACTCCCGGCTCGCTGAGCCCTGTGCCAGGCTGCAGGACTGCCTTCCAGAATTGCCCCGGTAATGCAGAAAGGCCTGGCCTTGTCATTAAAAGATTTAATGCGGGCTACAGACGGGCAGCTTGATGAAGGCAAAGCTGCAGCAGCATCCCCTGAAGTTGAAGTAGGGGATGCTGGGTACAACAGTGCAATCAACGGTTTCCCAAAATGCAGATGCTTTGCTGCAGCGATTTCGTTCGGTTGCGTGGTATGTCCGGCACGTCAGCAAAAAGGGGAAGGTCGATTCTGGATGACCATACATGTATAGGACAGCTGAAGATAAGTAACAGCAACTTGCATACTCGTGTTGCAAAAGTATTCTTTACAACAGGTCTTCCGGCTTCATTTTGAGATTTTTTTTTTTTTTTTTTTTCAGAGCAGCTAGTGTTTGCATGCATGTTTGTAAACCAAGGCTTGTACTCTCGGAGCCAAGACTTATGGCAATAAAATCATTCAGCGTGTTAAAACATTTTGGTTTTGCTCAAGCTTCTGATCAGAGACTGCTCCGTCCATAGAGGACTTTGGTTTGCTAAGAACAGTACTGCAATGCACGCGGCTCGTAAACTGGCAACTACCCGTATGGCAGCTTTGAGCTCTCTTTATTACTTTCTGTGCACAGTAGGGCTCTAAACAGATGGTAGACCAGGAGCAGTTCTGTTCCTGTCAAATGCTTATGAAGGTTCTTTTTTTATGTTGTTTTTGGACACTGGTGCATTTGATATCTTGCGGAACTGCTTTGCTTTCCATTAGCAGCTCTAGAGCCAAGGAAGGCAATGTTTTGTTTAGATCCCATGCTACCATTTTAGTTTCTCTGGCTGCAGAATGAATTTAAAATGCTTGTCAGTGATGCTAAGACTGCCTGTAGTTTGGTGTTGGTTCTGTGTTAGTAAATACTCCTGAGGTGTAATATAATGCACTCAAAAGAAAATGACCTGTTCTGATCTAAAAAGTAAGGTAGAAGCTAGATCAGAAACATTCCTAACGTAGAAAAACTGCTAGGAAGGCTGCTGGGCTTGTGTGGTGTCTCCAGCTTTGTGCTTTCTCTAGTTCCAGCAGAAGGCAGCTTCCAGAAAGCTGCTGCTAATCGGAGTCCAGCCATTAAACAACTCCCCACATTCTGTTTTGGGGATCGTGCAAGTTTTTAATTTTTATTGAGAAACACAAAATAGACCAATCTTGGTCTGTATGTTTTGCACGCGTACGGAAACAGGTTTTGTTTCTTCTTCCAGTAAATGGTTGGGCATCTTGTGTTCAAAAACGTGGAGACATGGCACTTTGGGCCATGGTTTAGTGGGCATGGGGGTGTTGGGTTGATGGTTGGGCTGATGATCTTAGAGGGCCTTTCCAACCTTAGTGATTCCCAGTTTTACTTTCATTAAAAACTAATCCATCCCCCAAGCCAGGAAACATGAAATTATTCCTCTCCCCTTAACTGATTTAGTGGTGGCCTTGGCAGTGTGAGGTTACTGGTTGGACTGGATGATCTTAGAGGGCTTTTCCAACCTGAACGATTCCATGATTCTATGATCTCATACTGAATGGAGCAACATCAGAAGGGGGCGACTCTGGGGTGCCCCTCGGCACGGCCGTTGTGCACGCCTGACGGGGCTGGGAGGTGTGGGGCTGCATTTCCGTAGGTAGGTCCGTCCTCGTTCGTGCCAGGGGATGCTGACTTCAAGGCAGAACATCCATTTCTGTTGTGGAAGCTTAGCTAGGTGATTGATCTGCCTCATTTTGTCATTTCAGTGTATTGTTAGAACAGTTTTATCTACATATATATATATTTATATGTATTTTTTTATAAATATATTTTAAAAAAAGAGAGGACATCAGATACACTGTGTGTCAATACTCTGAATCATGCTTCAGGTAGGTTCTAGTGTTGCATTTGTCTAGTCCTGGCTTTACCCGAGCTATCCAGTTGTCTTCTGTTTCTAAGATGACTGACAGTAGATTACTTTTTCCAAGCACATACAAACATCCTGACCAGAGGTACTAGTAAAAGAGCAAAGATAATTCCAAACTAAAATTTGTCAGAAAAATGTACCTTTCTGTGTAGGAAAGTCCTGCTTCTTTAGTAACCTTTTAGAGAATGGACTTGGTGGGACTCAGAGCTTTTCAGTCTCCTCATGGCTGTTCTCTGAATTTCAGTTCTTGAATTCGGAGTGCCTCTTTACAAATATGGGACTCGGCTGCACTCTACTAAAATTGCTATTGAGGAAATGAGTTGGATTTAGTATTTTAGGGCAGATCTGCTGTAACGGTTAACCCCAGCCGGCGACTCAGCCCCACCCAGCCGCTCGCTCACTCCCCCCCGGTGGGATGGGGGAGAGATTTGGAAGGGTAAAAAAGTGAGAAAACTCATGGGTTGAGATAAAGCCAGTTTAATAGGTAAAGCAAAAGCCACGCACGCAAGCAAAGCAAAACAAGGAATTCATTCCCTGCTTCCCATGGGCAGATGGGTGTTCAACCATCCCCAGGAAAGCTGGGCTCCATCATGCGTAACAGTGACTTGGGACACCAGTGCTCCAAACATTTCCCCCTTCCTCCTTCTTCCCCCAGCTCTGTGTGCTGAGCACGACGCCATACGGTGCGGGACATCCCTTGGGTCAGTTGGGGTCAGCTGTCCCGGCCGTGTCCCCTCCCAAACGCTCGTGCCCCCCAGCCTGCTCGCTGGTGGGGTGAGGAGCAGAAAAGGCCTTGGCTGTGTGTCAGCACTGCTCAGCGATATCTAAACCATCCCTGCATTAGCAACACTGCTTCCAGCACAAATCCCAACCACAGCCCCATAGGAGCTGCTGCGAAAAAATTAACTGTACGCCAGCCAAAGCCAGCACATCTGCACAGTGCCCTTTTCAGCTCCTGACAACCAACTCTTTGTTGTGGTGGCGGGGGGTAATGGAGAGCGTTAGGAGCCGTAGCAAATACGGAGCCTGGGGTTTAGGTGTTCATTTCTAACCGTTTGGTTTAGTCTGATTAATACAGATGAAGAGCTGCTCAACTGACAGCTAAGATTTTAGGTTTAATTTACTGTGAAATGGACGTTCAAAGATCAGTTTGGGTTTCTGTCTTCAGCTATGCAAGGAATTTTTTGCAAGCTACTCAAGTAAGGAAGGGCTCGGAGCTTTCAGATATGTCAGGTTCTGCTTGCGAACATGAAGAATTCTACTTAAACCGAACACACTTAACCTTCTCGAAACGTTCTTAAAGGAGAACATAAAACTCCAAGAGTGCTTCACCTGAAAATTAAACTACGCGTTTGATAAGTTAGATGTCTAAAACTTGGCTAACAAGTATGTATTAACTTAAAATAACTACATAAAAGTCAATGTCACTGTTTTCACTTTTCTTTCTGGTTCTAGGCAAAGTGCTTCATGGATTTCAAAGCTGGAGGTACATTATGTCACATTCTTGGTGCTGCTTACAAATATAAGAATGAACAGGGCTGGTAAGTTTTTATTTTTGGTTTATACACCTTTTGCATGAAATTAAGCACATGAAATGCCTATGCAAACTACTTAAAGTTTAATACTTTCTGGAGAATTCGGTAGGCAAGGGAGTTGGAGATGGGAAGAGGAAATTTTTTTCCTGTTTTGCTGATGGTAGCTTTTTTAAGACACACCCCCACACTTCTAAATTTAAAGATAAGTTGTCCAAGTTTAAGGTCTTGAGTGTGTAGGTTGGGAGTTAATTACAAGCTTGAGGCTTTTTTTTTTCCCATTTATTTGCTGTATGACTGAGCAAATTAACCAATATCTTAGAATCGCTGTTTCCCGTCCATAAGATGTAAATCTTTTTTACTGTATTGAGTACAGGCTTTAGTTATAACTGGGAAAACGTGAAGCATTGCTTAGATACAAAAAAATGCTAAGTTTTCCATTGCTTATCAAGCTCCATAAATGGGGAGTGGCACTAGTTAGAAGCACTGCTCAGGTAGCTATCGACACCAGTATTAAAACTATTCACATAACATCCCAATAGTGTTGTGGCCTCTGTGTTTTTTCTAAGTTGTCATCCTCTTCCCAAGACAGCAGTAGCACGAATTAACTATATTTGAGAACATCGGAAAAAATCCAAGGATGAAAAGTCAGTAGATAAAAGGAAGCAGAGATTGTTCTTGTCTGTGAATTTTTACAGTTTCTGATCTGATGTTGCGCAGACCTGTAACAGCGTTCCTGGAATTGACTGTGTGTGTTACCCACGAGAGCAAATTAAAAGGCAAAAATAAAGGTTTTATTGGTACGGTTTGTTATTTTTAGGAGTAGTTTATACTCATATCAGCTAAATGAATATCTGAGGTGGATATATCAGAAAGCTGGTATGAGTAAACAGCTGTCAGGTTTTTTTTTCCTACTCCCATATTGCCAACACCCACAGCATGCTACGTGTTTGTAGCGTTGTGTGCCGTACCTTTCAGAAGTGTCTTGCTACCTCTTTGCCTTAAGATTAAGGAGTTAAATGGCTCCTACTTCGTGAATATTTAAACGTTCCAATTTTTTCCAAACAAATCTAGTGTTCAGTCATTGAAATTTGTCAGCAAAACTCAGCTACACGGTCGCCTCCTCTCTTCTCACTCTCTTGCTGATTCCCCAAACCTAGTGTGGGTAGTGCCTTGCGTTTGTGCATGTGGGCTGTAGAGGGAAGTAATACTTGAACTTAACTCTGAGGATCAGACTTAGAGCTTGGAATGTATCCTTCACTGACTCAAACAAATAATATGTGGTGTTTTGCCTGAAATAAGATTTTTTTTTTTTTTTTTTAATGGTATGTATTGTGGCTCTTGCTTAACCTGTTTGTGAATGATCTGTCTTATAGGAGAAGTACCTTTCCTCGTCATAATAGGTATGTCTGAAAAATGCACTTACCCAGTGCAGCTGGACATACCTTGTCTATCACCGCAGTTCAAGTAGTTGTTTGCTAAAACCTGTCAGAGGGTATCAGTTAAACTAAGGACAGGAAGAATTAGTACTACTATTTTATCTAAATGTGCAAATAATAAAAAAAAAAAGCTAGTTCTTAATATATTGACATGCTTCTCTTGAAGTGTGGGTTTCAAAAGCAGGCAAAAAAATGGGGGCATGTATAGCATCAAACGAATACGGAACGCAGATTTTAGGCAACCAAACGTAAAAATTTGGGTCAAACTTGAATGCCTTAAGTATCTTTGTTTCATAGGTACTGAAGACTTTTAGGTGCCTAGCAAAATAGGTTAGTTGGTGTTTATTTGGCGTTTATCTTCCTTCGCTTCCTTGAAGCTATTATGTTTGAGAAGCATACGTTTTGAATGTGGACTATGAAGCTGTCCATGGGTGAATATTGGAAAAGTGGCTTGATCTTGGCTCTTAAAGCGTTACGTATTATAGGTGTAAAGTATATTATTAAGTTGTGCTGTGCAGTGAACTGACAGACTTCTTGATGACTGACCCGACTTCTAGAAGTCAGCGTAAACTTTCCAACATGCACAACGCTATTTAAAGAGGTCATAAACTTCATTTAAAATTGAAAGATTATTCTAATAAAAATGCCAGGATATTTAAGTTGTTTGCCGGGTCCTTAGTGTGAGGGGAAGAGTCCTTAATACTGCTTTAGGAGGGAAGGCATCATTCACTGATAATGAGTGTTTCTAGTGCTGCCCAGCATATTTACGCAGTACCACCTGCGTAGGCATCTTCTTTTTGAAAGTGCTAGAGAGCCTCGAGTGAAGAAAAACCCGGTGGGCTCAGCCAAAGTGTCTTTGTTTAATTTAGTAGTGTAATATTGATGTGATGCCATCTTGTGTGGTAATGGGTTTTGTGACTAAAAATCAATCTTGCTTTGGTTTACTTTCATTGTATAAACTTTACGAATTGATTTGACGTGTTACTGGAAACAAGAATATGTTTAAATGAAGCTGTCATTAGATACGGGCACAGGAATAAATTCTTGTGGTTTAAGTTGGGGTGTTAAAGCGTATCAGTCACTGCATGGTAATGATGTGCATGGCTTTTTCACCGTCTTAAGTGTACAGGGTGCTTTTTATTTTATACGCTGAAATCCCTTCTGCCGGTATTGCCACTCCTGAACACCAACTCAGTGCTCCAGTTAAGAGCATTTTCACACTCCAGCAACAGCTTTTTCCAAAACTTGGGAGGTACAAAAGCGCACCAGACAGTGTTTTACATCTGAGAGTCAACAACCTGATTATCTAAACATACCAGCGCGCTTTGGAAAAGGCTGAATGGTTAAGGGTCAGCCCCAAATCTGTTTCAGAGGCTCCTACAGCGCTGCTTACCCTGGCTGGTGGGGATGAGCCTGCGTGCTAGTGCGGACGCCTGCGGGTGCTGAACTTGCTGAGGGACTGGTATTGCTGTTCCCGTCCCACCTCTCGGGTTCTTGGGGGTCGCCATTCAAATTCTTCATCTGAGTTGGTTCATCCGTGACTTCTGAATACGCGTACGGTTCAGGTGGATACAGCAGAACGCCTTTGGGGGCTTTTGTGGCTCTTCCCAGTAGAAAGTCTCAGATCTTCCATTATCTCCCCCCTATTTCTGAGACACACTTGAATCTGCATTGTCATTTCAAGAATTGTGATTACTTTGTCAATGAAGTAGCAAACTTTAAAGTACCGGAGTCCAATAGAGATGATCATAAAATGCTTACGTGGATTATGAGCTACCTGTATGCTGTGTGTGGGGTGGCTTGTTCTTAAATAGATAAGTAGTTTAGAAAATCTCGGGCAAACAAATGGCTCTGTTTTTCCTGGATTACAATCTGGGACTGGCGGATGGTGCAGCTAGAAGTAAGAGAAACGTGAGACCTCGTTCATGAATTTTCTCATCTGGTTGTTGAAATCCCTGGTGATCATTTGATTATGTTTCTGTTTAATTATCCTTTGTGACTGTAGTGGAATGTACAACCCTGCTACAGGGTTTTGTTGGACAATGTCAACCTTCATTTTTCTTAAACATTTCACAAATCAGTTACATTTTGTTGATTTGGTTCACTGTGATTTTTCTTGCTTGTGAGGGCTGCCAAGCAAAGCAAAAATATTTGTGATTGTGATTTAAGTGTTCTTACGTAGCTACCATGATATATTGTTTTTTATGTGGAACATGAAAGATTCTTGACTACTGAATGGAGGAGACTTGAATTTAATATTTTTGGATAATTTTCCTTAACAGGCGGAGGTTTGACCTGCAGAATCCATCCCGAATGGATCGAAATGTGGAGATGTTCATGAACATTGAGAAAACACTAGTCCAGGCAAGAAACTCATATACAAAACCGTGTGCGCTCACAAGCTCAGGGGAAGGGATTCACTAGCTTTTCACCTACCTCAGTTGTGACCCACTGAAGAGTTTCATCCTGGACTTCTGTGGGAATATCACATTCTTCCTCTCCCACCCATTTTAGCCCCAATTCCATGTTATCACTTGAAAACTTCAGAATTTTTTCATTGATGTTCTGCGGATATGCATAGGGTGAGAAAAACCTGTTTGTAAGGTAGGAGGAAGCATCCTGAGTGTCTTGTCTTCCTGTGAAAGAACCACCCCTAGGATTGAGTAGTTCTGTACATATCTATTCAGTCGCCAGACTTTCAGCTTGATATAAGTTGGACTTTTTTCAGGGTTAGGGTATGTTTTAGACTCTCACTTGCTCTATCAAACTAGTTACTACTAGAAGAGAGCAGATAACAGCTGTATGGAATCTAATTTGAAGTTAATTTTTTTAACTGCTGTGTGTGAATAACAATATTTTTTTTTTCAAACTCTAAATCAAGCTCAGTGTACAACATAGTCACGACATAACTTTCAGGTGCTTGTCAAAAATGGAAATAGGAGGGACAGCAAAAAGAAACAATTCTCTTTTTATAAAAAACTATTGCCATTGTATGGTGGTTTCAGTACATAATAGAGTACCTGTTAAAATCCAAAATAAAACAAATGCATACCTGCAAATATCTTAGAAATGCATGAATCTGCATGTTAGTGCAACAGGACAGATTCAGATTTGGAAGTTGACAGATGGGGAACTTAAATTCCCCTTCAAGCAAAGTCTTCCAGAGTCCATCAAAAATTCTTTGAAATCAAATACATGGTTTCCATTAAGGATGATGTTGTGAAAGCAGAACCTGAGAACGGCTACGCTGGGTCACGTTCCCTTTGTCCGTGGTAATGTCTCTGGCAGAGCTAACAGCAGATCTGGGTGAGGCTTTGGCGGGGAGGTGCGCAAAGGAAACTTTGCTGTCTTATGGGTTTCTGGAGCTGGAGTTCGTGTGCTGTATCACAAGCTGAAACGTGTTCCTTCTGAGCTTTTTCAAGCATTGGTGATCTTAATAGGAATTTTTTGATTTATGTCACAGGTGGCCTGCTAATTTCTTGTTTAACTTCTTATTCTCTCCACTAGAACAATTGTCTGAGCAGACCGACCATCTACCTCATTCCAGATATAGAATTGAAGTTGGCTAATAAATTGAAGGATATTGTCAAACGTCACCAGGTAACTGTTAAATAGCATATCTTAAAACAAATGTTTTGTCAGCTGGAAGATGAAATCTATTTGCCCGACTTCAACATATCAGTTACATCTGGACTGTGTCTGACAGCACAAGGTGGCAGCAGCAAGTTACTTAAGACCCGAAGTTCACCATTTGTAAAATGTCATTAGTAGTTATCCTCGCATGGAGATTGAATCATAACTCTGTTCTAAAAATTAATCTGAAGTTGCTATTGAAGTGGAAGGTAGTTACGGTATCTCAGTGCGTTGGCTGCAGGCCCGAGCTGATTTAATGTTGAGTACGTGCTTAGACAAAGCAGAAGCTCACCGTTTGTCCAAATCCGAGACCAAAGAAGGTAGTGTGTAGTACAGCTGTTCTAGATATGTGAGGACAGCATAAGGAAGCTTTAATCTTAAAATGATCGCTACCTTTTTTGCTTTATTTCACTTTTTTCTTGCTTTTGCTGAACGGAATGGACGCAACAACGGTCTTTTTTAATAGGTAGTCATGTATTTCCAAGAGTCAGCATCTTGCCCTTGTAACATAATATACTCAGTGGTGAACTGGACAAGATTAATAGCTTCATCTCTTAAAAATGTAAACAGTCCTTTCACTTGTCTTAAGAGAAATATCCTGGAATGTGAACTCTAGATGGTCTGATAGCCTTTTGTGTTAGGATAGTTCACGGCTGTAGCCAAAGTAAACTGTTTCTTTTCCAGATTAAATGTATTTCCTGTGTTGTGACTGTGAACCATCGTCTCAACTTCAGTTGTTTTCACAAGTTACTCTTAATTATTCAGCTGATTCAGGATGCTTGCTATTGCTTAAATGGGACTTAACAGTTCGATTTTCCTTTCATAAAGGAATTCTGCAGTGAATTCAAAGCATGCTGTATCCATGAATGACGTAAAGGACTATTAAAGCAGGCAGCTTTGTTTCTAAAGGGATGCGAAGAACTGAAAGCAGAAGTTGTCCCTGATTCTGCTTTTTGGGCTTTCTTCCTATGCCCTACCTCTGAATTCTCATCTTGTATTTGTGTTGCTACCTGGGCTTGCTCACTGTCTTGACTTTTTTTTTTCTTTTTTTTCTTTTTTTTTTTTTTAAAACCCTGTTGTTCTCATCTTCCCTCTACCCCATCCCTAGTACCTGTAGCTCCCCCCCCCGGTGTGTCCAAGTCCTCGCTTCTCTGACTGCAGCCTGGGTGGAAGAGTTGCGTCTCTCTTGCCCCAGCACAGTGCTAGTGTGATCTCCGGGCTTATAAAAAGAGGTGTCAGTAAGATGTTTGTTCTCTCTGCTGATGAGGATGCTGTTGCTGTTTCTGATAGTCACACTTTTTCTGATATTCTTTATAAAATGTTGAGGATTCCTCTGAGAAGAGCCAGAAGAATTTAGGACCTTGAAAGCAGGTAATGAGTGAGATTTAGCATTTGTATCTATCTGCTTCAAGGAAAGTGTTTTGTCGGTAGATAACTCTTCCACCTTGTTATGTCTTTAGATTCCAGTCACATTCAGTTTAGCAGAGGCAGGGAATAAACCTTACAATCTGCTTACATTTTTCAGAAAGCTCTTTTAATGTAAAGTTATCCATCCCTTTGTTTTCAGTCAAGATAGCATCTAAGAGAGACTTCCTGCTCATCTGTTGTGTATTGGGATTTTTAAAGCTCCGTAGGAAATAGATGATACTTACTGATCTGATTCATAAAGCTCGGATGAGATATCTAGAAGAGCATCTTTAGCTTATGGGGGATGAAGGGAGAATTTCCATAACTGTTCCTTAAACACTTTGCAGATTCTTCTTTCATGCCAGGGCCTTTTCCTTTGCCTTTGAGTACTTTAAAATTCTTCTTACTTTCCAGGTTTATTTTGCTGTTGCTCAGAGCACTTCCTCTCCCTTTACCCAGTTCTATGAACTCTTATTGGTGTAGGAGCTCTTGCCCTTCAGCCCCCGATACCAGCGTAGCCTCCAAATGTTGCTACTGTAATGCAATGCATCTTCATGCTTTTTTAGTTTTCCTCCTTTTGATGCTGCCTTCCAAGTACGTTGTTTGCATATTGTTGGCTGTAACCTATCCCATGTGCTCTTAAGTCCTTTAAATAAATCTGTCAAGTCTTTATGGAATGTAAATTTTGAATAACATTTTCATAAAAACTGTTCCAAAACAGAACTCCTCTGCAGAAGAGTCTGCAGACTGTGAATTTCTGCTGTCCTTGGAAATGGCTCTTCATAAATGGAGACTGGAGGTGTCTCTGCGTGTGGGAGAATCCTTATGGTTCTCCATGTGAAGGAAGGACAGGATTTTCTTGACTGGCCACACTAAGCAGTGTTATGTATTTATTTAATAGATACCTGATTATGTGGTAGAATTTTTTTGCATGATGATGTAGGTCCAACAGGAATATAATTCTGGCCTGTACCCATTTGTAGAGAAATTGCTTTATGTGCCGCTGTTTGTGGCATCTACGTAAGGATGGGGAGTACATCTGTTGTTACGATGTCCCAAACAAGCAAGAAGTAAAAGTATTCTCGTGTTTGAATGTTTGACACACAATGGTATTGTGTTGGTGTATTTCTGATTTATTCCCTTTGTTCTATGCTTTAGGAGGCTTTTTTTGAAAGAACCGGTGTTTATTCTGTCTCTTGACATACAGCCTTTCTTGAATACTAAGGATGTTCTATTCAAGGCAGCCATTTCTAGTTAAGTTTCTTGTAGACTTTATCTTAACGTAAATAGTAGTATTTAGGAATTGGTTTGGACCAAAACATGTACTTAGTGGAAAAAAGTTATGCTTTCTTACAAAATATTCACCAATAGCTTTGTATGAACTGGTAGTTGAACAATTTACAATGAGAATTGGGGCAGAAGGAACAAGGAGGAGGAAAGATTTGAGATGAAAAGAGCAAGAGATGACAGAGTAGTTTGGCAGCAGCCTTAAAATAATTGTCTTTTTCTGGCACTTCTTAGAGGTGGTATTCTTCATAGTTGCATTGAAGTTAGCCTTGCATATTTCTAGGTTGCATGTCGTGGGTAAAAAGAAGCAGCCGAGAAGTTTGGAGTAACGTGTCAAAGGTTTCTCATGCAGTTTCTTTTCTTCCACCTTTCCCACAGGGAACAGTAACTGAAGAGAAGTCAAAGGCTACCCACCATGTTTATCCAAGTCCTACCTCAATGGATGACGGTAAAGTTGCTTACCAATTTTTAACTGTAAATAGTCTTGTAACTAAATTCTGTTAGCAGTTACGGGAGCTTTCACACAGACACAGTTTGTTCCGGAGAGCCACTTGAAAAATACTTCTAGGATTAATAACTCCAAATAAAATCACTGTGTGTCCTGCTTCTAGCTCTTAAGTGTAACATTCACATTTTTAATTGATGCAACATTTTCAGATCAAGATGTGTAACAGTGAATATTCTTCAGCGATTGTGTTGCAAATTGAGATACTATTTGTTGCTGAATGCAAGGTAGACATTTTGTTTGTCCCAAATAACTTCCAGGCTGAAGGAGAGCAGAGCTAAGGGTCCAGAAGGACTTTAAAAAAACAAAACAAAACAACCCCCCCACCAAAACAGTTAAATTAGTTTAAAAATTAAAAAGAAGGATAGTGAAAGTAGGGGGCTTAAAACTAAAGCTTCCATTAGTGGGGTTTTTTTTCTTCTTCTTTGGTGTCCCTCAGTGTCTAAGTATAGGTCAAAATGTTGACCTGTATGTAGGAAAGGTAGTATAGATGCTAAAGTCAATGAGAATTTCTTTCTGCCACATTCTTATCTTTCCAGGTGACAGGTTGGGAATGCTGATACATATCACTGCATGTGGTTTGGCAAGGTGGATGCAATAATGAGTAGACCTGATAAATGGAGATTGTTGGCTTTATTATAATATGTTCTGCTTCTGTATGAAGTATATGTAGTTCCATAAAAGCAATTCAACAGCTGTATCCTTCAGCAAATAGGAAAAAAAAAAAAACCCTCTTAATTTTATTATCATAAATACATTTAATTGTCTAGTGGATCATTGTCGAGTCTGAGCTTCATTGATGTACGTTAGGTTTTTCTTCTACACCCTGGCATGTGATGGCCACTAGATGGAAGCGTTCCCTGCTGTATGGGAACGATCGTGGCTTGTTCCTCCTCTGGTGCTTGCCTGTGTTCTGTACCTCTGGCTATAGCATGCCTAGCCACGGGTTTGTGCTTATTTTGAACCACTTCAGGTTCTCGGAAAAGGCTTGGGCATAGTAGGTCCCATCTGTCTTGTAGTCAGTGAACATGCAGATGTGCTAGACGGAGCTTTCTTAACCCTTGATTATACTAAGATGAGAAAACAGCCATGAATTCAATCAGTGTAACTTCATACAGGTTCACATCCTCAGGCTTTCTCTTTTAATCCTGCTCTTGGGCTTTATTCTCGATATTTGGGGGGTAGGTTATTACATTGTGTCAGATGTGTGGTTTAAAAGGAAAAAAAAAACCCAAACTTAAATACCAGTCATACTGAGCATATGCCTTATTGCAAAACCAGCAAAGTATTAGTGCTGCTCACTAAGTTTGTATTAACTTGAAGTCGTCATTAGCACTGCTGTGAAAGAAGAAAGTTGAAATGCAAGTTTTGTTAGACTCTTGGAAGTGTTTTATTAAAATCTGTTTTACCACCACCCCCTGCCCTGACATTCTTCCTTCAAAATTTTATTCCTTCAAAACTCTATTGTTTTTTTTTTAAATACCTGTTGAGAGTAATACTGGGAAGAGGGTCTTTTGAAATAAATTTAAATCAGTAGAAGAAGGTTAATGACGGAATTCAGATGTCTAACAAGGATACAAAAAGACAGAAGTGAAATATTTGCCACTTGACAAGAAAGCCTTTTGGGAGAAGTTTAGTCTTTTTGGTTATACAGAGATTTTAAACAAAAAAAAAAAAAAAGTGACAGACTGGAGCGTGTCTCTCTCTCCGTGTTATTTCTGCTGTCTTTACTGAATGTCCTTTTGGGGGATTTGCTCTGTCCCATTCCAAGTTCCGGGCCCAGCTGGCCAAGGTTTTGGGAGATGAGGCAGGACAAGCGGAGCTGGCAGAGGACAGTGCTCCCACCTGTCAGCCAGAAATGCCCCTTGCTTCTGTTGAGAAACAGATGGGCTGTTTCAAGCCTCGTTGGGTCTCAATCTGGAGTGTGTTAGGGTATGAATGTACGTGACCAGGGAAGGAAATGTAATAATTCTTAACGTTAATAGGATTTTACTAACATAACATCCGTGTGGTATGCAGGCAGAACACACGCGTGTTTAGACGTGGCACAGATCATGCAGGCACGTGTATTACTATGGCAGGCCATTGTAATTTCACTGCAGTAGACTTTTATCAGAGGCAATTGCAATAACTTTGCTACAACTGACTATGGAAAAGCAAAATAGCGTTCAATGTGCTTTACAATCTGAATCTGATGCTAGATCTCTCTCCCCTTTGCAGATGAATGGTTGAGACCTGTGATGAAAAAAGACAAGCAGGTGCTGGTACACTGGGGCTTTTTTCCAGACAGGTAAAGAAAGGTGGGGGAAGAAGGCACACCCCAAATCTTACTTAAGTTTGGTGAAGGAAAAGTGTTGATTAAAACCTGCAAGTAGGAAAATCCATGTCCTTAAACAAGCTGTTCCTTTAGCTTACTGAGTCTTACCTCTCCTGATAGCAGTGCTCTGTGGCTATCAGTAGGGAACCTGCACGGGGAATGTCCCAGCTGTGTGGGCTATAGCTATGCTCTTTTCTTGTTCTGCAGAATATGACAGGCTCAGACCCATCTCACGCTGGCTCTTCTAAAAATTTCACCTGAATATACAGTACTGCGTTCCTGTTCTTTTGCTTCTGAATGGTTGTACATCACTGTTTGTGCTATGAGCCAAGTAGCGGTTGTCTTACGGAGTATAACCACGCAGTAATTTAGCATTGCTACCATTTGTCTCAATGTCCAAGGCTTGAAAAGACTTAAAGCAGTGGTTTACAGCTGAAATATGCGTACCCATTTGTGATACTGGCAGGTGGGTGAGGTCAGAAAAGCAGAGCCTGTTTTTCTGCAGAGCCACTAGTGAGGTTGCAAACTGAACCAGACTTTCAAACGGCAGAGTGAGCCTTTCCGTAAAGTTTGCAAGACTTTAAAGCCAAAAGGGAGAACTTCTAATCACCTAGTTGAACTTTTTTCAACAAAGAGAGATTTCACTCTGTGGGTTGCCTTTAGTCAAGTGCAAGTGACTGCTGAAAGCATATATTTGAGAAAGCTGTCCTGTGTTGTCAGATGTTAAAAGATAGCGTATGTACTGTTAGTAACTTAAATGTATTTGTAATAACTGGTTTCTGAGTCCAGGTTATGGAAAACTCAAAGGACTGATAACCCAGCATTGACTTCTATTTAAATAACTCTTTCAGGGTACTAAAATCTGCTCTGCTGTGCATGCACAGAATTCTCGGGAACCACACGCGTATTTCAGTGGAAGAGAGCAAACAACAATCACGCTTAAGTTTGTTTCTTCATACAGATGAAGAACCTTTAAATATTTTTATATTTATATCAGTAGTCAAGTTTGTGTTGATTCTGTGTGTATTTGTGCTTATAAATATCAGCATAAACATGAGGAATGCTATATATGCATCTTTTCTTGCATATGACTTATCCCAGTTGCTCGGTACGTGCCTGGTGTTGATTACAAAGTATTTGGGCTTTTGCTGTTACTGAGTGCAGTTTCTTAGTATTTATAAATAGGCTTTTGAGGGAATGTGGAAAAGTGAATGTAAATAATAAATGGATTCTACAGCAAATAAGGATTGAAGGAGAGGATGCACACTTATTTCTTCTAGGAACCACTATCTCTTGCTTTAAACTCATAAGAACAGAAACAAGTTAATTAACTTAATGCCAGGGTTTGAAGAGGTGACTCAGAAACTGTATTTATACTCCTGAATCTAGAGAGTAGATTTGCAATTTTAAGCTGGAGCTGGCTTCAGAAAGTTAAAAATGTGCATGAGATGCCTTGGATCCCTCCCTTTTCAGTGTATCCTATTCCAGTAGCAGAAACCAGTGATTACTCCTTTAACGTTTCGTTGTGTGGAAAACACTTCACTATTCAATCCCAGCAATATGATTTGCGCATGTCAGAATTGCTGAATAAATATTCCCGCTGGTGATCTTTCTGGATGAACAGCCCGAGGGACCAACCCGGTTTTCTCTTGACTCCTCTCATTAGCTATGACACTTGGGTTCATGCCAATGAAATAGATGCTGAAATTGAGGATCCTCCAATTCCTGAAAAGCCATGGAAGGTAAGTCTCTCTTAAACAGTTTCTAAAAGTTACTGTATTGGTATAGCTCGTGCTCAGGTGCTACTAGATCATAGAATCACAGAATTGTTTAGGATGGAAAAGACCTTTAAAATCATTGAGTCCAAGCGTTAACGTTGCACTGCCAAGTCCACCACTAAACCATGCCCCTGAGCACCACGTCTACGCATCTTTTAAATCCCTCCAGGGATGGGGACTCCACCACCTCTCTGGGCAGCCTGGTCCAATGCTTGACAGCCCTTTCTGTGAAGAAATTCTTCCTACTATCCAATCTGAACCTCCCCTGATGCAGCTTGGGCCCATTTCCTCTTGTCCTATCGCTGTTCCTTGGGAGAAGAGCCCGACCCCCCTCCCTGCCCCCTCCTGCCAGGAGCTGCAGAGCGATCAGGTCTCCCCTCAGCCTCCTCTTCTCCAGGCTGAACACCCCCAGCTCCCTCAGCCGCTCCCCACCAGCCCTGTGCTCCACACCCTGCCCCAGCTCCGCTGCCCTTCTCTGGACACGCTCCAGCACCCCAATGTCCTTCTTGTGCCGAGGGGCCCAAAACTGGACACAGCATTCCAGGTGCGGCCTCCCCAGTGCCGAGCACAGGGGGACGATCCCTGCCCTGCTCCTGCTGGCCACGCTATTCCTGACACAAGCCAGGATGCTGTTGGCCTTCTTGGCCACCTGGGCACACTGCTGGCTCATGTTCAGCCGCTGTCGACCAACACCCCCAGGTCCTTTTCGGCCAGGCAGCTTTCCAGCCACTCTTCCCCCAGCCTGCAGCGCTGCATGGGGTTGTTGTGACCCAAGTGCAGGACCCGGCACTTGCCCTTGTTGAACCTCATACAGCTGGTCTCGGCCCATCGGCCCAGCCTGGCCAGGTCCCTCAGGCAGATCAACGCTCCTGCCCAACTTTGTGTCATCTGCAGATAGATGTTTTAACGTGCTGCTGAATAACAATGGCTGTATTTCCATATATATGGAAAAGCAATGTGATATTTCTAGAGCCATAATGAAAATGTCTAAAACATTTCTTTGGTCTGGGGAGAAATGCTGTTGAAAAGATACTTTGTTGTGAGTGAAAAGGACAGACCTGTGCATCCCTAATAGTGCCAAAATTACCATGGTTATTTTGGCCTGACTTGAGGTGTTTTCTGTTCAAGGTAAGTCCTTCCCTTACTGCTGAAGTGCAGCCATCTCTGGGATGAAACCTGCCAACTCATTAGAAGGCATAATGGCATTATACAATGTTTAAGGAGAGGAATTGGGGAAAATACTGTATCTTTGTGATGTTTTTGGAAGAATATTGTTAGAGGAAAGAACTACCAGGTTAGAAACCTGAGATTACCACACATGTATTACAGGCCTTAAAACATATTTTGTGTGCAGAAAGTTAATCTTTTTCTGTAATATAGAAATGGCCAAAAGTATTAGGAGTTAGATAATGTGGAAATTAAGAAGCCTCTTTAGGAGAACAAATCTGAATTTTTGAAGTCTGTGATACAATTGAAATCTTGTCTGTTCTCTTTGAGTTATTGTAATGGCAATGTTATTTCCAGCAGATTCAGTTCTTGGGATCAAAACAGAGCTGTGGTCTGGTTGACAGATTGCGTGTGGCCGTGGGCTCCCCCGTCCCCTGGTTTCACACTGCTACAGAAGCTCTTGAGTTTGTTTGTCTTGGCTCAGTACCACTGTGGATACCAGCTGCTGTATGATTTTAGTACAGGGCACAGTTTTAAGTTTCTTAATTTTACTAAAAACCTTGGCATTGCTAATGTATTGTAGCATATGAATGTGACTGTCCCTAGAGTGAGAGCCAACATGGACGTGAATGAGAAAACCAGTAGCTGTTTAAAGAATCCCTGCAGCTCATATCTCACCTTTCTTTATGGAAAGGTTCAATTTAATGGGAACTCTGCTCTTAACTGATGTAGAAATGATGCAAGAAGTCAGTGCTGCTTAATCTGTTGAACATGTGAGCGCTCAAACCAATATCAGCCTTATTTAGGTTCTCTACATAATTAGTTTTCTTTCTACAGAAATGATTTGCCTTTCTGATGTAGCTTATTGCAAGTGAACAGTACAGAACAGTTATAAGACAGTAGTAAATACTACTTTATTGTCCTTTTATTGGACTTAGTCTTTTATACATAACATGCAGTGTTGTTCCATGTGAATGCTGTTGATCTGAACAGCAGAGTTAGAGCAGCTGAGGCCAGAAAACAACTTGATGTCTGTTCAAACACTGCTTATTCCAAGTAGTTACCTGTAAATAACGGGAACACATGCTTTTTGTGTATAAATCATACTAAAGCTCAAGAATTTATTTTCAGCTATGTAAACTGGAACTTTATTTGAAGATGGATATTTAAGTCAAAATAGTCAATCTTGCCAAGATATGGCCAACTCTTTTTTTTTTTTGGTCTTTTGTGGCACACCTGCTAAGGTGATCAGTGTATTTAGAAGATTTTGATGGTAATTTTCAGTATCCAAAGTATGCTCTTAATACAGAGCTGTTGTCTCAGCTGTGAGAACTGACCTCACACTTCAGAACACTTAAAAATGACTGAGGAGCAAACATGGCATTCAGTAGACTTATGGGCATGTTCGTCCTTTATTGTATTGCCTCATGAAACTCATCTATTATGCGTGAAACCATTCGGAGATATTTGGATGTTCAGACCCTGATAACAAAGCTGCCAGTATTTCTCTCATCCTATGAGGTCTGTCGTGGAATTATTTTTTCAAAAAACGTCAGCATGTCAATACATCATTCTGTTCTTTAGGTTCATGCCAAATGGATTTTGGACACAGATATATTCAACGAATGGATGAATGAAGAGGATTATGAGGTAGATGAGAACAGAAAATCAGTGAGTTTTCGGCAGAGAATCTCCATGAAAAATGAAGAGGTAGGGGCTTTATGGGTGATGGTTTATGGCTTAATGGGTGACTTGTTGATACATTAATATTCTTTATCTCTGCATAAGTCAAAATTCTGGGACTCAAAGTTGTTAAAATTAAGCTAGTTGAACAGTTTGAGGTGCCTATGATAACACAGTCTAGTTTAACTTTCTTCTGACATACGTCCTTTATCCAGAAGTGTAAGTGTGCGCTTTGATTTTTTTTTCCCCTCCCCTTCCCGAGAATGGTAAGAGATAGGACCCACTCTGTGCTTTCTCATAAATGAAGCAGTGGGTGTGTTAAACAGCATCAGTTAATATTTGATTTCTGAATTCTATGTACTTGTTGAAACTAGTTTTTGTATCCCTCCCGATGCAGGAAGTTAGTTAGGACTCAAAACATGTTCATTTAGCCTCAAGGCCAGGCTACTCGCTAGGAAATCTCTCCTGATGGATAGAGTATATTTAACAAGTCACACATTAGCATTTGGATCTTGCTCTGTTTTGAGATCACAGTTCTTAAGTACATAGCCATTGCAGCATCTGGGGGATGGCTGTAGAAAATTTAGGGGCTTTCACGTTGACAAATAGAAGTATTCCGGAGCTGAATGTGGTGCACGTTGTGATCTTACTGCTTTAGCTTGTCTTGCGGGATGTAGTGCACTCTTAAGGAAGAGTGTAGCCTACAGCGTTTCAATAACTGCAGTATTCGGGATGAGCTAACTCCTTCGCTTCTCTAACAGCCTGTACGTAGCCCGGAGAGGAGAGACAGGAAAGCAGCAGCAAGTACAAGGAAGAGAAAGCATTCTCCTTCTCCACCCCCCACTCCTGTGGAGTCGAGAAAAAAGACAGGGAAGAAAGGGTGAGTGTCTGAGTCTTGGAATTTGAGGCAGATTTTCTTGACCAAATGCTTATGGGGAGATGACTGTTACATTTCACTTGTCTCAGATTACAGTAGAAAAATTATTTCTACACTAGACTTGAGTGATTTTGCTTGTGCAGTGTATGTAATTTCTTCACTCCTCTGTGGAAATGTATTGCCTGCAGGTGGAGGAGAATCTAGTGCAAGTTGTCGTGTTATCTGTGTCAGCGGCAGGGTTCATTGCTGCATCAAGAGTAGAACTTAGCAAATGAAAAGTTACTCAGCTGCTTCTAAAACAACTCAAACTAGTTCTGTTAGTGCAATCACATAGCACATGTACACTTTTTGAAGTATAGCCCCATAAATTACTGCATTGAACTGAGGAGTTTTTTTACCTGCATAGCCAGGTATTTTAAAGTCCACTTCTCAAATGCAGCTTTAACATAAGTAGCACTTGTGGCCTACAGATCAGGGTTTTTTCCAATGCTAGGTGGTCTCTTTAAGAAAAAAAAAAAAAAAGGCCAGTATTATGTCCAAATAAAAGCTTATTTATGGGGGTTTATGTGTGGATATGGAGGGGAGCACTTTTGAACTAAAAATTGAGGTCTTGTTTCATAGACCTGTTGGGCTCTAATAAGACAAAATGGGAAATTTATCATCTGAGGTGAGAAAGAATTAGTTGATAAACCAAATTACTGTTTTGTTCCAAATGTAAGGCCTGAGTTAGATTCTGTAAGGAGAGGTGCGGGTGATTCTGCCTTTGTTCCCAAAATGGCTTCCTCAGGACACAGAATCGATCGTACAAGCCAGCCTTTTTCCGTAAATAAGGCAGCATGCCTTGGAATGGTCTGTTGCCTCTGCTGTTCTGTGCAGCAGATGCCTTTATTGTAACTTTTAAAAGGACAAATGTAAGTGAATCACTGCTCCCTTGAATCTCACGAGTATGCAAGTGCTGCCAACATGCTGGAGACAGTTTTGGGATGGAATCAAGGCTTATATACAGTGGTGGTCTCCAGTCAAAGTTGGTTTTGTTTTTTTTTTTTTAACTTCATTTTAGTAACGTACAGAGAATATCTTTCATTAACCCCACCAGCACCACTTCCTACAGCACTGATGTTTTTCCTAAGTGTTTTAACCCAGTCCTTTAATCCTGGTGTCTGAAGAATAACGTCAGGATGACAACATCTGACAGTTGCAGCTGGCAGAGAATTTGTGTATGATCTGTTTTAGACAAGCAGCCTTATATGGGAAAAGGAGAGGGCAGAAAGAAGAAGATGAGCAAGAAGATCTTACAAAGGACATGGAGGATCCCACACCAGTACCTAATATAGAAGAAGTGGTACTTCCCAAAAATGGTAAAATATGCATACACTGGATTCTTTGAATGTTAAAAGAGTTGCTTAAACTGCACTGAAAAAATACACGTGTATTTTGTCAAATCTTTGAAATACTTTGTGGCCGTGGGGCCAGGTGATCTGTGCCTGTCTAAATTTACCTAGTCAGGGATTTGAATGTGATGGCTGAGAAGGGCAGCAGATTCACCTTCTTTTGGCTTTTTGAAACACATTTACAAAAATCCACTCAAATGTTTAGTTTTGCCTATTTTAGGATTGTTCTCACCCATTATACAGAGTTAAATGTTTTGGCGTATGGAGTTTTCTGGAGGAAAATAATTGTATGCCAAATACCCGAGATAAGCATGTTATATGAGTGGAAACTCTAGCAACGTGCCAAATGCGTTCTTAATCCTTTTCAGAAAAGTGTTGATCTATGCAATACCTGCTAAGTGAAGATAAGTCAGAAAAAGAATTCCTTCTATTAAGTCCTTAACATCAAACCATTTTGGGTGTCACACCATTTGGTTTTCACCTGGTTTGCACGTAAGAATTGTTATGTGTTGTACAGGTGGAAAAAGTACAGTACTTGGTCCGCTAACTGCATGAATAGAAGCTGCTCCGTTCAGATGTGAAATTACAGAGAAACCGAACAAATGGTCTGTTGTACTCGGGCTGCACAGATGAACTCTTTTGAACTGCAGAGACATGACCAACGAAACTGTTGATTGATACGATAGTAAAGCATGCTAGACTTTGGTAAACTGTATCTTGCCTGATGGGTTACTCATCAGAGTTTCAATCTTGCTTACTTTTGTAGTGAACCCAAAGAAAGACAGTGAAAACACGCCTGTGAAAGGAGGAACAGTAGCAGACCTCGGTAAAACAAACACACAACACCCTCCAGCACCCTCTCCCCTAAGTTTTATAGTAAAGGCTTGCTTGCAGACCAACGGAGTAAATATTTTTCAATATCTCAATTTTAAAAGGAATCTCTAATTCTACTCTTTTATTGAATTAATTCAGTTTTCGTATATATTTGAGTCAATAATTCAGTTTTCATATATATTCGAGTCAAAATGTATTGGCTCTTTTTCACTTTTTCCCTTGTAGGCTTTTTTTTTTTAAATATGACATATAAGCTCTTTCCTTGCAGAATTTTTATTTTCTTACTGGGAATCAAGGTGAACCACAGGTTCCTTGTGCTTTGCTAAGCCTTTGGCATAAGAGATATAAACTAATGTCCCATATCCTATTATACAAGGCTACACGTAGGGCACTGGGAAAGGCAGTAATTAGCTATGGATTCCTAAGTGTGGAAAAATTCTAATTATCCTTACTCTGTTCTTATCTATTCCCTTGTCTGGGATAGTTGAGTGCCTGCGTAAGGATGAGATTGCCTTAATGATGTGTGGTCCACTTTGCTTTCCTCCTCACTTCCCTTCCAAAACAAATGAAATATTCTTTCCAGTTAAGCAGTTGCATTGTGAGGAAGGCTTATGAGCAATCAGATGCTTTTTATTAGTGTAATTCTCAATGCTTTTACCTTTCAGATGAACAGGATGAGGAGACAGTGGCAACTGGAGGAAAGGTAACAGCAGCCATTTCTTACCAAGTTTGGTAGAAACTGAGATCACGGAATCACAGAAAGGTTTGGGTGGGAAGGGACCTTTCAAGGTCACCCAGCCCAGCCCCTGCAGTGACAGGGACAGCTTTAACCAGAGCAGGGTGCTCAGAGCCCCGGCCAGCCTGGTCTTGAACATTTCCAGGGTGTTCTAGAGTTCCAGGGATGGGGCATCTACCACCTCTCTGGGGAACCTGTGCCAGTGTTTCATCACCCTCAGCGTAAAAAAAATTTCTTCCTTATACCTAGTCTGAATCTACCCTCTTTTCGTTTAAAACCATTACCCCTTGTCCTATCAAGATCTTAATTTCCTCTTCAGTAACTTAACCTGTAATGTTTTTCAAGTCATATCTAAGATTAAATTAGTCACTAATAGGAATGTTGTTTTGCTATTATAAAAATTCTACAAATGCTGTGAGATTATTTTGTATTTTTATATCTAGTATATTAAAAATGAGAATGAGGAGGCAGATGCAAAGTATTTTCAAAGAAGCATTTTTCAAGTGCAAGATTTTTCAAGGTTATGCTTTTTCTTTAGGTTTCAAGACTAAATCTAAACCCCAGATAGGCTTCCTGATCATTTTAATAGAGTTGTCAGGGTAGTTTCTGTATTTAATTGCATTGTTGGTGTGCCAGGCACTATTTTTAACAGCTTGCCTAGTGTAAGACAGCTGCCTGATCATGCAGGTAAGAAAAGATCACGTCTATGTTGGATTCATACAGTTGTGCTCCTGCACAGACACAGACGCTTGGATTGGTTATACACATAATTAAGAAAATCTGACTTTCTCTCCATACTGACGTATTTCTGGTTTTACTGTATTTTAGTTCATACGTCCAATCTCTATATGTGTTTTCAGAAGTGCTCAAAAATCCTTTCTCATGTTTTAAAATGGGGGAAGACAACAACTCTAGGTATGCAAACCACTGACTAGCTAGTAAGCAACCTTTCTTTTAGGTTTTAGGAGCAGGTATCACACTAAGGAGCAGTGGGTTTAAGTACTAGATACAGACACGTGAACAGAAATCACCAAAATACAATTCTCAGGCAACTGCTGTTTTCCAAGTTGGGGAAACCAGCTCAGAAGGAGCATGACAGCCTTTCTGGTGTGGGAAGTGCTCTTTTTTTTTTTCTTTTTTCAGTGTGGCTCCTCCATCCCTGGGTGTAGAATGACCTGGAACTGTGGGACTCGTGCAGCAGCCTTAGTATTTGTTCCATGTTTAGATTGGAAGAGGTTTGCTTTTATACGACCTCTGCTAAACAGTGGGGTTTTTAGGACGTGATCTGTTTCTCTGTTTAGTGAATGCATTTTGAGAGGAGAAGGGTGTTAGAAGTTGAGGGGACGATGAGAGGAAGGACTTGTTTTGTGAATAGCTATTGTGAGATTGCTAAATAGGTTTAGAATTATACCTTGTCTTTGGGGGAATTTAGTCCCCCAAAAGGTAAGTCATTGATACTGATGAGTCTTTAAGATCCTGCTTTAGGGACTCAATTATTTCTAACAGTCTGTTGTTTCTCTGAAAGCTGTCTGGATTAGTAATTCAGGTAAAGAAAACCATTTAACGTTGAGTTGCCCACAGGCTCTTCAAATAGCATCTGAGGGTTTCTCATACAGTTCATGTCATGTCCTGACCCTCTTCTTACACTGCCTGCATCCCCTTCTCTTTATCTTTCTGGATCAGGAGGTGGGCATGTGCTGGAACTCAAGTTGCAGAACACCTAGAATTCACAGGAGACTTCTGTTGTGAGGCAACAGAAAGTGACCAAAGACTTGTCCCACTTCTTGGAAGTCTTACTTGCTCACTGATGTCTTCACAGCCCTCTATGACCAAACTCGTGGGTCTGTTCACCCTCTGAGTGGAAGCAGATACAGGGATATGCAGAGTTACAAGTGGAACTTAGTATCTCTTCTTCACAAGAGAGACATATCCAAGACCAGCTTTAAGATTGAACAAAGCGAGTTTATCCAAGCAAGAATTTAGGGTCATGAGATGCAGTTTTGCGGACATGAAACTATTACTGCTGACAAGTGTCTTCCAGTGCAACTAGAAGTAATGAATCTGTTTTCCTGTAATACTCTTCTGAGGAGTGAGAAGGTTAATGGAGGAAGAGTGGCAAAAAATACAACCTGTCTTAGATGATATTTAAAATTGGTGCAGTGTCAGTAACTGGAGATGGCAGCAAGGGCTAGGCCGACAGCTTACAAAGTACTCTAGATTCGCGCTGTATTCATTACACGTGGTTGCAGTATACTGCAGAATTAAAATGTGGTGTTTTCTCCCATAGTTAGAGCATGCTTAATTTTATAAAGAGGACGCAAAGCATGCTCTAACCATACTGCCAAGTATGGCCTTGAGATTTGAGAGCTGGCTCTATGAAAACTTCTTACTGGTCTTATGCTTTCTTTAATATTTTTATGGACACAGATTACACTTTCTCTGGTCCCTGAGATTTTCCCCACTGACCGGAGGCTGCGTCCCCTAAGTTTATTCTGCACAGGACTGGAAAGCGCTTGATTTGGGCTGACTTTGTGCTGGCTGAGAGTTACTAGGTCTGTCTCTTGCAACGTACTAACCGTTGTATTCCCTCCACAATACAGGAAGATGAAGATCCTAACAAAGGCGATCAAAGTCGGTCTATCGATCCAGGTGAAGATAACGTCACAGAACAAACCAACCACATCATTATTCCAAGCTATGCATCTTGGTTTGACTACAACTGGTAAGAAACTAATTTGGAACTGGGGGAAGACTTAGAGTTTTGGCGGTTGTTTCTCTTAAATCAAGCTGAGAGCTAAAAGAAATTACTTTTGTTTAGGTCTAGTTCTCATGCATGGCTACATCTTTTTCCATTTAAAAATCTTTCTGAGCAGATTTCTGGCAGTTTTCAGGGATTGGGAATGAGGAAGAGAATTTCAAACAGAGTAGATCTTCAGTCTACCTTCTCAGCATTTTTTGCTTTACATTGATTTTTATTTTTTTCCCCCCATGGGAAAATAATTCCTTTTTCTTCCCTACTTCTCTAGCCCTTGTATGATCTTTCTATGTTTGTATCTACTTCTGAAAGCTGTTGGCTTTTTATTTTGCTTCAGATCTTGACTTTGAGGATAAGTCACTGCTTATACAGACAGGATACTTGTTTCATTTTGGAATCCTCCTTGGAGTCATGGGTTGTGGTGTGCTATGACCATATAACTTGCTATAGTAACTATAATGTTCTCTGTACACTCAAACTTTTGTGGTGTGGGAAGAGAAGCAGGTGATTGGGAATGGAAGTCCCTCTACAAGTTAAACTCTTCCGTAGTACTTGGTGGGGTTTTTTTAAATAAAAACTGCTTTGGAAACAATAAGGAATAGTCAGTTGTCTGGAAGGGCTGTCACTTGAGCATGCATTTTGTCTTAGCTCTAGGAGTTGAGAGATTGTTTAGGCTGGAGTCTAAAGAGATGTGCTGTGACACTTGAGTATTGGGGTTCATGTGCAACTTTCGAAAGTGGTTGACTTTCTATGGTAATGAATTAAGATGGGATCTGAACTGTTAGTGTAAGGGTTGGTTCAATTTCCAACTCTGGCAGACTTCGTTACCTTGATTCACTTGCTTAGCCTATGTCTGTGCTAGTGGCTTGAGCTGACCTAAATCCCCATAAATAGAACCACCCGTTTTCTCAGCCCCTTGTTCTCCTACTTTGAGATGGTCCTGGAAGCAGAAGAGCCAAGGGTCACATAGTCTGAATTTATAGGTGCTCCAGTTGCTTTGTGAGGGGAAAAGCTCGAGGTGTAGTTCTGTTACACACGCGGTATGAAACGCTCCACTGATGCGCTTCATAAAGGGATAAAGAACTGTGGATCTGCTGTAGATCAGGAAAGGCAACTTTGTGTAGCTTGAGCTAATTGAGGTTTACGTTAAACCAAGGTAGGCATACCTCTAGTCTCTGGGCTTCAATTCCTTGTTTGTAAAGTGAAGGTACAATAAGACTTCCCTACTGAGAAAATTATGGCAATGACATTTTGTCACGAGATCACTCTGACGCTATTGTACAAGTGCCTTTTGGGCATGACTGGTAGCAGTGGTTGGTTAAAAATTCTCGATGGGTGCATTTGTAGTAGCAGCAGCAGCAGCTCTAATGGCGTTCCTGAGGGCTACATCTGTGAAGCACAGCTCAAAGACTAATGCGGTATTTCTGAAGAAACAGAATACATTTCTCATTGCGTCAGGTGTACTTGCTCTGACCTTGTAAAAGGCAAACTTAAAGCATCTCTGATGGGAACAGCAGATATCTGCAAGGTAGCAGGATGATGTGAAAACAAGGGGGTTTTTTTTGTTTGTTTGTTTCTTTTTTTTTTTTAATTCTAGTGCTCCAGAAACAGTGTGTTAAGCTGATTTGGATTTAAGGCTGAAATAACAGCACAGCCGTGAGACTGACATTTTTCTGTCTCTGTGTGCTGCTTTTCCATTCGGAGATAGGTGTTTGTAGTTCTGGAGAACTAGCGAGCATATATGCAGCACTGTCCCCTCAGAGTGCAGGTGTTAGTGCTGTTGCTGTGGCAGAAAGCTGCTTCTTGGGCTATGTAAATACATAAATCGCTGTCTTCAGCCCTCCCAAACTGCAAATACTACTTTAATGCGTCCAGTTGCAACTAATAGAAAGAAAGCTGAAGAATACTTTTAATCTACTTCTCTCAAAATGTTTTATGAACTGCTGTTTTAGAGTATTCATTGCTAAAGTTAGCAATTCATTCAAAAAGTTAGTGTTCATTGCTAAGTTAGCGATAGGACGAGAGGAAATGGGCTCAAGCTGTGCCAGGGGAGGTTTAGGTCAGAAATCAGGAAAAACTTCTTTACAGAAAGGGTGGTCAAGAATTGGAACAGGCTGCCCAGAGAGGTGGGGGAGTCCCCATCCCTGGAAGCGTTCAAAACATGGGCAGAGGTGGCACTTTGGGACATGGTTCAGTCTAGTCTACCCTTGGTTGGTTTAGTGTGGACTTGGCAGTGTAGGTTAATGGTTGGACTGGATGATCTTAAAGGGCTTTTCCAACCTAAATGATTCTATGATTCTATAAAATTAATTTTCTAGTAAAAAGATAAATTTTATTTAATGCTTCATTCAGTTTCAGTGTAATCTCTTATGCTTTGGGCAACTTCACTGCAGAACCAGATAATTTGTTTGTACTGAAATCTGAACAGTTTATTGGTTAACCTTCATAGAATCATAGAATCGTTTAGGTTGGAAAAGGCCTTTAAGATCATCCAGTCCAACCATTAACCTACACTACCAAGCCTTCATCTTCAAGTTAGAGCATTTTCCTGTGAATGACAAGTTAAGAGTAAGCAGTATCAGCATAAAAGGTCAGTTACATGGTAGGTGAAAAGCTGAACATAGAGGAGGAAGGAAGATTTGTAAAAGATATATTTTTCTGGGTTTCCTTTTAAAAGTAACAGTTCTTAAAGGACCATTGTAGTTCTTCAGATTTTAATTTGCATAAGGTATGTGCCGTTCTACAAGCTTCTGTCTTAAGTTACTCTAACAAGCCCTGCATTTCTAACACCTTTTTATAAAATGGACAATTCTTAAATCTTGACGCTATTTCCTCAGTAATAGGTAGGTTAATTCATTGAGGGACCTAAGACTTTGCACATTAAGATCTTAAAAAAAGGAAAATTGAGTTGGCTACTCAAGTTCCATATACTCTGGCTGTTTACTTGCATTGTAATTTTGCTTTGCAGTGAAAACCCTCTCATATATCACATAACATGCCACGGTACCACAAAACGATCTTGTTCATTTGTTGCTGGTAGAACTCCACGGGTGCAGTCGCCCTGCAATTAAAACGTTTCAGGACCGGATTTCCTTATTTATGCTAAAATAAATCATATCGCTTCCTCCAATCCTTTATTTAGGGAATATGAGAATAAATATGAGAACGTGATTTCATAAGTTTCTGCAGTGCTATTGACATTGTCAGGCTGGTAGTACATGCAGAACGGAAGATTCTGCTGAAAGAACATTTAAATGATACTTCAGCTGGTACAGCTATGGAAGGAAAAAATATTAATGTATCTGCTAAATAACTAAAGCGGAATTTGCTGTGATCTTTACCTTAGTTTATTTTATATAGTGCATGGCACCTCATGTGTCATTAGTTCTGCTCTTCCATACGTGGTCAGTTTTTGCTCCGTATTTCTTCCTTGGAGTGCAAAGGGGAGGAATTACTTTTAAGACAATGTTTAGTTGCTCCAAATATCCATACTTTGGATTTTACTTTCCCAATTGACCAGGGAGGTACTAGCTACTTCCTTGAAGCCAGTCCGTCTCCTGCCTGACTCGTGAGCACGAGTAATTACTGTAGATCCAACTTTGGAGTTGGGCTCAAAGCACTTGCTTGCACTCCCATCTTCTAAGTATACACTGTGAAAGCTTGGTTTCTTTGAGGTATTGGGACTTTGCTGAATGCTCACACTCGCTAGATTGGAGAATAGAAAGATGCTTCTGTCGGAATAAAGAACTCGAAGGTGCAGTTGAAAACGGGCTGCTGCTCAGGACTGTTCAGAGTCGGATTAGGGCAGCACTGGGTACGTAGCTTCAATGACTTGAATTTTGTGATGCTTTTTTAATACACCTTTGCTTATTTGATGAAAATATACTTAATTTCAAAGGGTCATGCTAGAATACTAGGGTTTCTTAAAAAAAAAAAGTCAACTTTGCTGGAAATGTTCTCCCTCAAAACAATCATTTGAAGGTGAGCAGAGTACTCCAACACTATTTAGTGTTTGGCATCTGAATTGTGTATTTTTGTTACAGTATTCATGTGATTGAACGTCGTGCTCTTCCTGAATTCTTCAATGGAAAAAACAAGTCCAAGACTCCAGAAATGTAAGTAAGGCACGCGAATATAGACGTGTAAGAGTTCAGCAAGGTAAAAGAGCTTCCAGTTTCATGAAACCTGCGGTCACTTCAGCTGTGCATGTGACAGCAGATACTGTCTGTAGGGGCATGAAAGAAGGAAAGAGCACCTGTATAACCACTTCTTGTAGTTTGATATGTCTGTGCATTATTGTAGTAGAGGTGAAAGTTTAAATATCAAAGTCATAGTTAATAGTGGTTATCCAGGAAAAATAAAACTAGTTTCTCCCACGTAATATTGGAACAAATTCTTAAACTTTTTTGTGTGGTACGAGACATGACCATCTTTCAAAGACATCTGAACAATTTCATGATGCTGTAGAAACTTAATAATCCTCCTTATTTTTGTCTCTTTTCTCATGACATGCTATCTTTTTGAGACTCGGGAGTTTTGTGTGTAAGCACTGATCACCGAGTTTGTTGTAGGATGCTGTGTCAGACTGTGGAATGGATTTTGCACAGTTATCTCTGTTGATTTCATGGTTCCCTGAGCAGCTGATGGGTAATTCTGAAAGTGCAGGTGAGGGTTGGAAAATGAATCTTCACAGGCCTGAGATGTAACTGTGTTTTCAAGTATTAGGTAGTCTGATTTAAACCAGAGAGCTGGAGCTGTGCATTGCAAGAAGGAAAAATATTTTTTCTTATATAGCTGTTCCAAACCTTCTAGTGACATTTTAATTCTGGACATGCCTATTAAATCGAGGTGTTCTCCTCTCAGTTGAATTTAGATCCCGTTTGTACCTATCTCATCTCCTGGTGGGATCTGGTATCTGCTGCAGAACTTAAATGTTCTTAATTCATAATTATAGGCACACAGTTGATAAAACAACTTAAACAGCTTCCCTGAAGCTGTTTAAAATTAAAAAAAAAAAAAAAGCTGATTATTGTCTTGAGGTATTGCATATTTCATACATCAAATGATTAACTTCTGATCTGACTTAGCAGTGTAACAAGATAAGCTGCTGATTTTGCATCAAATGCTTATCTCAAGAATCTGCTGCAAGGCTTGTTATGTGCATTAGTAAAAGTACACCTCCCCTTCTCTGCAAATTTTCTGTTATAACAGTCAATTTCGTTATTCAGAGCAATCTTTAAAGGTGGTTGATTAAAGGAAGATGGTCAACATCAGGCTTTTGAACGATGTGCTTGTTTCTATTAAAGTTATAATCCTAAAACCTGGGAGTTCACAAAAAATCATAAATTTGAACACTGTTGTATGTTTGTTGGCTTGGACAGTGGAACTAGGCTAGTTGTGTTCACTTTACCTTGGTATCAAATGTTGGTCTAGTTGCGAAGCAGCTTTTGGGGATTTTAAACCAGTCTTTTTTAATTAACTGCTTAAATGAAGCACATGAAGTGTCTGCTCAGTACATTGTCTTAACATCAGCAAAGCCGTGCATTTTTCATACACAACATTTCTTTAACTTTTTTCTCGGTTTCTTCTTGGTGCAAATGATGGGGGTAATATCATCCTGCGTTGCTCTTTGGGCAGGTAAACAAGGCAGGCTTCAGAGAGAGTGTTCTTGTGCTTGGATCTGCTCTTCTCAGGCATGACTGTCATTTTGTGAGGGTTCTGATCTAATATTGAGATAGAAATTAGAAACTAAGCTTTTCTAGCCTGGAGGAGAAAAGGATTGGGAGACCTCATAGTAGTTGCCCAATGCACAAGGAGGTTACTGAGAAGATGGAGCCAGGCTCATTATTGGGGTGTGTGGCAGGAGAAAAACAAGTCAAACAGAAGCACTGCAAGTTCTATCTTGATATCAGGGAAATTTTTAACTCTGAAGAAGTTGCAGTACTGGGAAGTTGGGAGTGTTCTTCCTTGGAGTCTTTCAGGCCTTGCTTGGACAAAGCCCTAAGCGACCTGGTCAAAATCCAGCGTTGACCATGGTTTGAGTAGGAGATTGGCTTACTTCTCTGCATTGGCAACTTCTCTGCATGTCTGAGTCGCAGAGGTAACTATAGCTGCATCATAGTGATTCCAAAATGTATTTGATCCAAAACATATTTGATGGTAACTCTGCTCCATCAGTTTTATTATTCAGCATGTTTTTCTTTTGGGGTTTCTAGGACTTGGTGTGTAAGGCCGCAAACAGATTGAATTTTGAAAGAACGCTTATTTCCTATTTGCCGTTGGTGTCATCACGTGTAGTCCCATGCTTCCTTTTTCAGTTGACGTCAAAACATCAGGTCTCCTGATGCTCATCTGTGAGCTGCTATGGGTTATTGCCCATGAGTGAAGCAAATGAGGGTCTCCTCCCAATCTTGATGTGATCCTAGAGGTGTATTTCTGTAACCATTTAGGGACTGTAGGAGTAGCATGTGGTCTCTTGGCTTTGTGTTTTCTTTTTAAATAAAATAGAAGCATACTTCTGAATGGAAATGTCTTGCCTCCAGCTTAGTTTTAAGGCCAAACAAAATACCGTGTTTCAAAAGCTCTCACAGGTTCATTCTTGTGACCAGTAGTGCCTGGGGGATGGTTTCTGTCTTAAAAGGGATTTTAACTAAATACTAGTTGACTTCTCTTTCTCGCTGTCGACAAGTTTTAGTTGATGGGTCATGTCATTGTCAAAAACAGACTCCCTTCAGGATAAACTTTAGGGATGTTTCTGTCTTAGGCTTCTCTCTTCACCTAGTAATGTGACCTGAACTAATAAATATGAAACTAATTTCTGCAGCCAGGACCGCTGTAAAGTACCTATTGTCAAGCAGGTGGCAACCCAGTTCTCTCCAGGAGCATTCAAAAAAGTTCCCGAATAGTCCTCTATGGAAGACGCTCCCTTTTTGTTTCTTGCCTACAAACGTTCAGCATGGAGGAGCCCAACACCTAGTCCCAGAACTTTTTCCCAGCAAGTTTCATATATGATTTGGTCAGAATGAAGGTGTGGGGTTTTGGCAGGAGTGTGTACTTGCAGCATCTGTCTGCTTATGCCTCGCCTGTGAAAGGCATTGGTGTTCCATCTCTGTATGATTTATATTTTTGGTTACCAGCTGCTTTTGCACGCTGCATGAGACATCCCCGTCTTGAATTTTCCAAAGGCAGAAACTGGTTATAATACGCTGGTTTGAACACAATTTTTGCGTAGGATACTCACTTGTGTTTGGCAGATGGGTTTTGTTCCGTCTAAAGAACAGGGCTAGCAATAATTTTATGGTAGTTTTTGTTGTTCTGAACAACTTGTGTTAGGAAGCATTAGTAAGTTCCAGAAGCTTACTGAAAAAGACAGTGAAGCAGTGTCTGCAGTGCAGGAAACGGGCTGAGCCCCCAAACCTGCCTACTTGGACTGTTGTGCACTGAAATACAGGAGCCTCACAGGGCTTGTTTCTGCTTTAGCTGTTCCCAGCTCAGTGAGCGGGGAGTGCTACGCTGGCTTCTGGGTTCCTGCCTTCTGCTTTTCCAAGGTCCTGTTTTCTCCATTTTGCTGTTCTCCAACCTTTCCTTACTGATCTTTTTATGCATTAAAAAGTCCATGTGTTGAAACAGTAGCGTTTCATCCAGTGTACTACTTCTGTTTTCCTGTGTAGCTTTTTTCTTCCAGGTTCACGGAGGTGATTTACGAGGATTCTTTAGCCTGTTTCCATGTGAAGACCAGACCCATTAATTTTTTTCTGCAGCTAGTAGTCTGTTGTGCAAGTGTTTGGTTAATGACCAAGCCACAGCAGCTATTTGTGTGATTTGCAATTTAAGCATGCTTTGATGTACTGCTAATCCAAACACAGATGAAATCCAGAATGAAACAATCTGGAAGAGATAGGTCATATTCAGTATATAAAAATAAATTCTACTTACCTGTTGCTTTTGATAGTGATTTTTAAATTGCATCGGTAAAAATTATCTGTTGGTGTTTACTTGTCAGTGATACAGGTGTTTGGAGAAGGTGAATCCTAAAATACATACTCTAAACCTTGCTGGACATCAACGTACATGAACTACTTATCAACTGTCTTTCAGATACCTGGCTTACCGCAACTTCATGATTGACACCTATCGCTTAAACCCGCAAGAGTACTTGACCAGCACTGCCTGCAGAAGGAATCTGACGGGAGATGTGTGTGCTGTCATGAGGTAAAAGCCATGGATCTTTCAGCCACTGCTTTCACTTTAACAAAAAGAAATGGGAGCTGCACTAGAAATGGAAGTGCTCCAGTGTGACAGCATAGGTGTGGGCAGTAGCCATCATGCTGTTGATTAGCAGGCAGTTTCCCCACTTTTTTGGTAACCAAACTATTTTATACTCTTCTTTATTTGTAATACCCTGTCTGCTTGCTGAACCGTGCCTACAGAACTTGGATCTTAACTTGTGATTATTTAGGTTCTGCTGTTTAGTAAGTATGTGGAGTTTTTTCAGAAATTCCAGTTTTGCAACTCAGTTCGTCAGTTTTATGGTACACCAGTCTTAAGCTGCGAGGCGCAGCAGAGCCCTCGAAATTTGGAAAATGTCGATTCGGTGAAGAACAGCTACAGATGGATGAGGGAAGCAAATCAATGGTTGTGGAGCCCTCACGATCCGTACATTGTCTGCAGATGCTTCCATGCATGCAGCCCTAGCTTTGCTTTGCCTTTGTCCTTAATCAAGCAATTTCCTGTTATCTCTAGCCAAAAATGTCACTCTTTGTTTTATGCAGCATGCTGAAGTGCAGTCAAGTCTTTACAAAGCTCGTGCCGTGAGATTTGTATTGCTGTTTGTGATTAGTGAAGGATTACAGAAGATTCTGGATCTGTGCTTGATCCAGAAACACAAACTTCTTCCTTTGCTGTCTCCTTTCTGCAGTGTCAAGCGTAAGCAAGGCTTTAGTTCTTAAGGTTTTAATTCGTCGTGTTGTTTCGTAGGGTACATGCTTTTCTGGAGCAGTGGGGTCTCATTAACTACCAAGTGGATCCAGAAAGCCGTCCCATGGCAATGGGACCTCCCCCTACTCCTCACTTCAATGTGCTGGCCGATACGCCCTCCGGACTGATGCCTCTCCATATCCGCACTCCGCAGGTGAGCCCCGCCGGTCTCACTAACGTGTCTTTGCCTTGGCTCCAGCCAGTGCCGTATAACATCTCGGTAGAATGTGTGCGTGATTTGCTGAAGTGTTCCCTTTTTCTGTCTGTCTGGGTTGAGAGTTTCAGGTAGTTGGAATCTCCAAAACAAGTCTGCCAGCATTGTGTGCAAGTGATATCACGTAAAGTCATCTCTGTAGACTCATGTTCAACTTACTTGTTCAGTCTGTGTTCTGTTTAACACTGGTCTGAAAACCTTGAATAACTTTCAATTCCTGCATCTCTCACCTTTCTCTTGCAATGTGTGTTCACAGGTTCCAGCTGCTCAGCAGATGTTGAGTTTTCCTGAGAAAAACAAAGAGAAGCCTACTGATCTGCAGAACTTTGGACTTCGCACAGACATTTACTCCAAAAAGACTTTAGCAAAGGCAAGTATGTTGGGATTTTTTCCCCTGCACCTTCTGTTAAGGTTTCTTCCTCAAGTGTCCTCCACTAGGTGACATTGAGTAACTTATGTTACTTTTACCTCCCTGTTTTAGATTTCTCCATCTCAGTGTAGGATGCTAAGATACCTCACTTACGGTTGTGTTAGAGATCTGATTTTGTAGAAAGAGAGACATGTACCTATCCTAAGCTTGTCAATATTGTCAGTCTCCAGACACTGAACTCTTGTTACGTTATTGCATATTTTACCTGAATGGTTCAGAATCAGCAAACTATCCGATAATTTAATAATCTGAGGTCTTTCAGCAGAGTCTTTAACCGTCCTGTTTTCCAGACTGACAGCACTAGAAAGTTGCTCGATTACAAAAGGTGTCACAAAACCGTTGCAGGGGATGTTTTAGCACTGTCATTGCGATGTATTGTATAGCTCAAGTTTTGAGACACCATTGCAGTGAGGTTGGTGATTCCGTAACCTGTTGCCTAACTCCTCCTGCTGTCTGATACCTGGGTGTGTGCTTGGAGGTATTGCAGGAATACCAGTTTACTATTTCAGCATAGCCTTCAGTCTGGAAGTCCGCAGCGTTCTGCTGATTAGTGCCTCTCCTGGGCTGAGGTGAGGCTAATTCTGTGTAATGGGTTTCTGTAAGTGCAGTGTTCATTGTCTCAGGAGATCGTGAGATAACTATGTAAAAAAAAACCAAACCCAAAACAAAACACAATAGTTCTAGAGATCAGCATTTGTTTAACGAAGCCTGATTGCATATTGCATTTCAAGGAGTGACTTTTTCACTTAGTTTAGGGACGTATAAATATTCACCAGAGTCGTAAATCTTTTACTGGTTCTAGACTCTGGTTCTGTTTACAAACATCTGTAACAATGAACTTGAGCAGATTTATTTGCAGAAGTTGATTTCCCTTCTTGTTTTATGTGTGTGGCAGTTCCTTTTTTGGCTGTTCATACCAGCCTCTGAGAACTGATCAGCTGCTGGATGACTCACTTTGATTAATGTTCTCTGTGGGTTGATGATCTGTTTGAAATGCATCTTGAGATAAGATAGATTTACTTATCCTAAATACCCTTTTTGTTTTGCTGTGGTCTTGCACAGAGATACCCAGTCTAGATAATGTTCTTTCATAAGCAGGTTTTTCATAAGCTGCTTTTGTCTTTAAAGGGGAAGTTTTCACCAAGAGTTTTGTAAGTTTTAGAAAATCTCTGGAGTTAACCATGAGGTATAGATTTGGGAGCAGCAACCCTTGGAGCAAGTGATTGCTAAATTTGCAGATTATCTTGCTGTAATTACTCTGTCTTTTCAGATAGCTCATCTCACTTGTAAAGATTTTTTTTTTTTTACTGAGTTACTTGTAGATGAACTTTTTTTTTGGAGCAGCATGCACCTTACACAGTCCAGTCTGTCTGCCTTGGAAGCAGAGGTTTATTGGGGGCTGAAGTTATGTTGATATAACTCCTGTTCCGTTGAGGAAGGTGCCCCTTAAGCTGAGAGACTTCCAGGTGTGCCTGAATCGAGCAATACAGTCTCCTCAACAGAGCAGCCGCCTCCGGTGGTACGGCAGCCGGGGTTAGATCGTCCGTTGTGTCTGTTGGCTGCCTCTGTCCTTCGGTGTGAACTGTAGAATGCTTTGTGTAAACTGCTCTGCTCTTGGCGTAATTTTACTGGCCAAAGTCAAGCTGACCAGAATGCCATCAGCACTCCTAAGGGTTTTTATTATTTAGGACAATCTGCTTTTCTGTTTGCTGTACGTGCAAGCAGAGATAGCTGGGAGAAAAGGGTACCAAATCACTTTGGCTTGGCGTAAAAGAGGGGCTGCAGGTTCTCCTAGACGTGTTGGGAAGGTGGGATCTGTAAGCCCCAGCCTCCGCGGAGACTGCAGGAATGTACTCGCCTGCGCGCCTTAGCTACGTAAGTAAATCATGTGAACTGAACCACTGTACAAAATAACCAGGGATTGGTTAGCTGTAGTAGGAAGGCTGTGAAAGGTACGTGTTTGAGTGCATTAAATAACAGATTCTTCCCCTTTCCTTCTTAATGTTTTATTCTACAGGTCTTTTTGCACAGAACTTATTTCACTTTTTTCCCCCCCTCTTGTCTTTTGTAGAGTAAAGGTGCGAGTGCTGGAAGAGAATGGACAGAACAAGAGACATTGCTGCTATTAGAAGTAAGTTCATGAGGGCAAAACTGAAAGCTAGGAAACAAAAACATGCAGGATATGACATGCTTTAAAAATCTACATGTAGGTTAGTAAATTTTTCGAAGTGGAGTTAGGTGACAACTGCGTGCTTCTACAGCAACTGGAATTGCAAAGTAGAGTTTACAGTGGGAAGCAATCTCTTGGGACTCGACTGATGTATCTGGAGGAGGGGAGCGGTTGAGAATCTGTATGTACAAGGCTGCCTGTCTGTTGTGGTTATGGCTTTTAAACTGGTAAAAGGTTACAGCTCTCCCTCCAAACGGTATCTCTTAATTTGACTGTCATGGCTACGTGAATGTTACTACTAAAAAGAGATGGCAGTAATACCTGTGTAATAGAGGGGCTTCGTATACTTTAAGGTTCGGTTCTATCTGGTACCTGCAAGCCAGAAATTAAGTATTTAATTCACACAAACTCAAGAACATATCTTGCAGTGCAGAGAGGTCTTTTGATTAAACAGAAGTTACTAACAGTAAGAAATAAATGCCCTTCAAGTAATGGTTTACCTGCCACTAAGATAAATACTTTGAAATTCTGATAATCTTTACAGGTTCCTGGCTATGCCGTAGCATGTTAGGGAAGCAGCTAATTTTTGAAGTTGAAATTGTTAAGGAGTGGTTGAGGCTATTTCCTGGCTGCTGCCACTAAGGAGGATTATTTGGTAGCTCTTTAAGTCCTGTACATCTACTCGTTCTTTTTGCCACGTAGCTGCACTTGATGTATTCTTTAAGCCTTTTCTGGAAGTCTACAAGAAACGTACATGAGATGACTTCAATCAGGTGCTGTAAAAATGAGCTCAGAGAACTGCTAGCGTGCTAGATCAGGTTTTTCCCCTGGATCGCTTAATCTGATGCTCTTGAACCGCATGGTAATTGTCAGGTCCCTGGGAGTTCCCGTCTAGGATGAAAACCGTCACAATGCTGTGTGCTGCACAAGCATGTTCTGCTCTTTCACGCTGGCACCAGGGCAGCATTGTTTCTCATAGCGCCTCGGTAGAAGAATCTTGGTGGGCTGAATTAATTAACGTGCTGCCGCTTCCTGTAAAGAAATTATCATCTACTTAGCTTTCTTTTACAGGAGCATTGATGTAGAGGTTGGGTGGTTGATTTTTTTTTTTTTTTTTTTCCCCTTTTATGTAATTCAGGGTTCTGGTATAAGAACTCTAGTTTGGGGGGAGGGTTTTGTGTGTTTGTTTTTACTTGAAGAGAGAGCTTAAAGCAGACTGCAATTGCATGATTGTTCCGGCTTTTTTGTCTTTACATGTGTCAGTAAACCCATTGAAAAGTTAATTTCATAAGGAAAAGCATGGACAATGGATCTTGACAGTGCTTGATGGTGCCGAACAATACTCAACGTCTGTGTGGCTTCTTTTCTGAGCCAGCTAAAGTGCCTAATCAGCAGCATGCTTTGATTCAGCCTTCACAGATACGGAAATGTGTTCACCAAACAGCCAAAATTGTTTGTTTCTTTGTTTGGGGTTTTTTTTCCCCCTTTAATGTTGGGTTGATATGCACTGTTTAGCTGATACTCTTCTATTGGCACATGGAAAAATTTTGCTTATAGGGTGAAAACAGCTACGATGTCTTTCATGGCATTCTTGTATGGAGAAACAAGATTAGTATCTTGATATTCTGGCTTCTTTGCTTATAGTATTAGTATTTAAAATTTATTCTTTTGTATGATTATAGCTTATAGTTATACATAGCAAGGAGTAGCCCAATGAAATAATCCAGATGACATATTCTTCTTTGTCTTTTTTTTTTAAAAAAAAACAAACCCAAACAAAAAAAAACCCTAAGTCTTGAGATTACAATTTTATTTAATGTGAGTTTAAATTAATAATGGTTTTGTTCTTCAATCTTTGTGGATTTAACCTATGAATAAATCAGTAAAGAGTATATCAGTTCAAGCATAAGTAATTCAGCTATAACAAGCCAGCTCGGTCCAATTAAATCCTCAGGGTAGGTTTGGGCAAATATATATGCAGTGAAGTTCCAAAGAATAAATCTTGTCTAAAATAATTATTGTCCTTACGCCTGTTGACTGAATAAATTGGGGGGAGGAAATACCGTTTCCCTCTCACAATCATCTTCTCTGCCACGCTGCTCCTCCGTGTCTCCGCAGAGTACTATTCTTGCATAGTTAAGTGCGTTTTCGGCTATTTATAGTAAGGACGACTATTGTAAGAGCTAGTTTGTCTAGCAGAAGAATAACAAGCAGTGAAGGAGAATGAGCAAAAAAAACCCTGCACGGCCATGAAAAGCAGAGCTGATCTAATGTGCTAGTGTGATTAAAAATGGATAGACAGTGACACATAACTTAGAGCGCAGAGATGAAATTAGGGAAAGTGAAATGAAGGTTGAGCGTTGAATAAATATTACCCCCCGAGTGTGACCCAGTGGACTAAGCCGTTGCTCATTTCTTTAGATGCTTGGGCAAGATCAGGCGGAGGTCAGGAGAGCGGTGCGTGAGCAGCTAGGGACCGTTGATTCCTGCGGTACGGACCAGGCTGTCCAGCGCAGTCTCTCCTCGGTTTGTTCCCAAACCAAATTATTCTTTCCATTGAGCTTCCGTGAGCTTTCCAACCCAAAGCATTCTACGATTCTAGATGACGCGAAGGGTTGTCGGTCTTCGGCGGTTCCGTGGTGTTCTTCCCATCCAGCTAAGCCCTGCTGGAGCCCAGCGTTCCCACCGTCTGGTACCTGCCCAGCTGATCTTGCGCCCCGTGCCTTTAGGGAAGGGAAGGAGCAGGGAACCAGCGGCCTTCTGAAGACATACTGGGGGTTCTTCCCTCCGCCCCACCCAATGTAAGCAGTGAGACCTGCCTGTGAGAGAGAGAAACTTCAAACTTCAGCCGGGTAAAGCTTAAATCGCTTTCAGATCAGGGGGCTAAAAAGCTTTACCCGCTGCAGGTAGCTTGGTCTTTTTTCTCTAATTTGTTCAGTGCCTGGCAGATCTCTAACGCTTCTGGATTTAACTCATCTGTCCTTTTAGTTACTCTGCTTCCAAACCTTTGAAAATGTTACTGAGCTTGCATTTTTTTCCTCAGCTGACCTTCAACACCCATGACATGCCAAAAAGTCCTGTTCAGGCAGATTACTTTGTCCTTGAAGAATTCTCATAGCTTATGTTTTAGCTGCAAAAACACTAAAACACTTTTCCTCCAGAACTGCTGTGAAGAAAACAGTATGTTCAGGAACTCCTGGATTTCTTAAAAAAAATGTTCTAGTGTTGATGAAAAAGACTGGTTTATGTGTAGTCCTGCAGGCAAATGTCTTCTGAATGCACAACCTTCGTATAGATATAGAGTAATTTGTGGAAACGTCCCTTCCCAGATTGGGGAATTCTGAACGCAGGAGGCTACTGGCTCAGTTTGTCTTCTGCTTGTCCCTGGGAACTCTGCCGAAACATCCAGCACGTTAACTTTGTGTGCTTGTGTGCTACTCAGATGCGTCGGATGTATCCTCATCGCGATGTCTGACGGATACGGGCCAGCTCTGAATTCTGCCTTCAGGCTATGAAAGGTTGCGCGTGTGGAAAGTGAAGTCACCCTGAAGGTCGAGATTTCTGGTAGTTCTCAGCCTTTTGGGAAAGACTTTGAGTATTGAAAAGCCATTAACTCCATGTGTTCTTCATATTCACACTTAAATGGACATGCTGCTTATTTAGGGAAGCTCAGTTGTCGTGAGTAGTTAGTTAGGGAGGAGGATGACTTCTGTGGCTTCTGAAATACGTTATGCCTGCAAACGGGTGCCTTAGAGCCCAAGGCAGCCTGCCTGCTGGCCAGCGCGTCAGCTGGACACGTCATCGGCGTCCTCCAAGCAGCCTGCAATACCTGCTTCAAATTCTGTTCTTCCCCTTCCCCCAGCTATCGCTGAAACGCCTGCTCGCTCGCTGTGAAGCGATGCGGAAGTTACCTTTGGTTTTGTTGTAGGGTAAGTATAGTGTAAGTAAAAAGCCGCTTGACTTTTTGGCCAAATATGTTAAACTTAAAAATGAAAATGGGATCTGCAGCTCAAATGAACAGGAAAGTGTTTATGAGCCTTGCTCAGGCCTCTCACTAAATATTTTGAGAAGACTGCTGTTATGGCTGTGAGCTGCAGATCCCATTTTCCTTTTTAAGTTTAACATATTTTGCCTAGATCTCAAATGGCTTTTTACTTTTTCTAGGTGACTGGACCATGAATCATCTCGGTAATGTAGAAGTTAATGGTTCAGGATACTCCAACACTTATTTTATGCTATTCAAATGCTTAAATAACTAAAACAGTTTTCAGGAAAAAACCCACTTGTTAAGGAATAATGTTTTGTTAGGCTGCTACTTCGGGTTTTTACAGTACTGATTTGTTGGGTTTTCAGAAACTAGTGCAGGGACTTCAGTAGCTCATTCTTATTAAACTGTTTTATTAAGACTTTTCTTAAGTAACTTTAAAAGCGACTGAAATTCTGAATGACAAAATCTTTTTGATTTAATCTGGAAGTTTTTACTTTATCAGGTGGTTTATCTGCATAATAATGATTTGTCAGCCTGAATGCGTAACTAAAATCAGACTGGTTAGCAGTTGCTAGAGAACTGATCTCTTCTGGCTTCATGATACAGAATATATTTTCCTCTTTTCCCCTGGTATATTGGTTTGATGCTCTTTCATTTTCAAAACATCTGTTGGATCTAAAAACTGGACTTCACCATCATAGCTAGTATACACATGTGAAACAAATCCTGTTCCTGCCCCAGGGAGCTTAGTGTGTTAAGACATAAATGAGAGAACACAAGAGTGCCCTCGGGGGAAGTAGTTATGGGAATTAAAAGAATTGGCGAGACTTGGTAGGATAAGCAAACTTATTTCTCTGTAAAGCTTTTCATGTGAAAGCAAAATGGGGGAACACTAAGGATGCAAATATTATTAGTAAATTCCAAATCTTCTGACAATTCTTTTTGATACAGTAACAGCACAAAACTTGTGTGATGATCCCTGCAGCTTAAATTTAACTGATGTCCCCGTGAGATGTTCATATTTCTTATGCAGAATAATTTTGCTACCAGAAAAAATACAATTTTAAACAGTTATCTGATCCTGATATATTGTTGCATCACCAAAATAACTAGTATTGAAAATCTTTTTGCATAAAGTAGGCTTGGTTTTTTTCTCCCAGAGTAGTCAATGTATATACAATGATTTTTTTTTTTCTTTTTTTCCTTTTGCAGGCTCTGGAGATGTACAAAGATGACTGGAACAAAGTCTCCGAGCATGTTGGGAGCCGTACCCAAGATGAGTGCATTCTCCATTTTCTGAGACTTCCGATCGAAGACCCCTATTTGGAGAACTCTGATGCGTCTCTGGGCCCGCTGGCTTACCAGCCCGTACCTTTCAGCCAGTCCGGCAATCCCGTGATGAGTACCGTTGCTTTCCTGGCATCGGTGGTGGATCCCCGCGTGGCATCAGCCGCAGCAAAGGCCGCGTTAGGTATGCGTTTGCCCCAGCAATTTTTTCGCCTTGCCTCTACAACTCTGTTAGACTGCTCTTAAAATTGACTGTTTCTAGAGTTTCTTCAGGGTGGGTACTAAGTTGTAAAACCAAATTTGCATGTATGTAGAGAACGGGTCTACCGATACCCAGTTTTGTGTTCTGTTGTTACTGAAACTGCCAATTTACAGGCAAGTTAGAACAGCTCTTAAATGAGTGTCTAAAGACGGCTTGCATTCCCTTTTGTGCTCACTGACTGTTGGTAGTCTTTGCAGGCACCACCTAGTAGTTGGCATTACGTGACCACTGTCATTAGTTTAACTATGGGTAGATGCACAGTGCTAAACTTTGTTTCCCTGGTTTACATGTGTGAAATCATCTGCCACAGTTATATGTGTCCTCTAAGAAACTTGATGAAATACCTTAATTGGTTTAGTGGTGGACTTGGTAGTGTAGGTTAATGGTTGGACTGGAGGATCTTAAAGGGCTTTTCCAACCTGAACGATTCTATGATTCTATGAAATAATTCCTTTCACTTTTTTCCTTATTTTTCCACATAAAAAACTATTTTACGTAATTGGGAAGAGACTCTTTCCTACCACATTTGAGAGAGAAAATTAACTACCTAATGTGAAAAGAAGGAACTTAAATATTTGAGAATTCATTTTGTCACGAGATTTACCCGCACATTGATCTGAGAGAATCGCAACCTTTAATTTACCTTAAAACCCTCGCAATATAACATTTTCTGTGTAATTTTTAACAGAGGAGTTTTCTCGAGTCAGAGAGGAGGTACCACTGGAGCTTGTTGAAGCTCATGTAAAGAAAGTACAGGAAGCGGCAAGAGCCTCTGGGAAGGTGGATCCAACATACGGATTGGAGAGCAGCTGCATTGCCGGAACGGGTCCAGATGAGCCGGAGAAAATCGGTAGGCTGTCCGTCAAAATGTAGAAGTTTCTGCAGTTGAGGTTCCTTAGGCATTTTCTTCTGACTCAAATAAACCATAAGTTCACCTCCAGTATGAGATGGGAATGGCAGGTAAGGAGAGTGTGAGAGGTCATTCCACTTCTGCTTGCTGCAGGATTATTAACTCTTGACACTGAATTAATGAACTTGGGACCAGCTTTAGTTTTAGAAATTTGTTTTCCGACTCGGACTACGTGGAAATGCCATTGCTTGGGATGCATAGAGTCGAGTGGGCAAAAATACCAGAGCTGAACATTTCATGCCGGTTCTGTGGGTATTAGAGTAGTTGGAGGATGCTGCCTTTCTAGCATTGTAGTTACGATAAAGCAAACTGAGTTTTACTGGCTCTTTGTGCTGCAGCTGAATCTATAATGTTCTATCACAACTTTTGGTAGCCAGTTTTAATGTAGGTCTGGTACTCCGAGTACATTGCCAACCGTGGTGGTAGCAGAAGAGGAGCTTTTTACGGAATGGTGGCTTGGTAGGTGATAATGCCACGGTTCTTGGCTCTGGTTGTTGTATGGAATGGTGGCTTGGTAGGTGATAATGCCACGGTTCTTGGCTCTGGTTGTTGTACGGAATGGTGGCTTGGTAGGTGATAATGCCACGGTTCTTGGCTCTGGTTGTTGTACATCACGCTGCCCCGTACTAACAAGCTCTCGTTTTAGAGCGCCGTTTCAGTTGAGCTATTTTCTGTAGTATTCAGCAGATATTCTGGTATTAAGTCTCTTATCTGAAACTTTGACAGGTGCAAATTGTTTATTCATTACTATGGAGAGTAAAAGTGTATCTTGTGGCAGCTCCCTATAAAGTGAAAGCACTTTGTGTAACCCTTTCTGTTTAACTCTATTTTGGCTCTCCTTCAACAGTAAAACGTGTAGACATGGACATTTTACTACGTACCTAATGACTTTCTCACTTTCACCTCTTGAGTTTAGTACAGATCTTCTGGCTTATCTGTAGATCTTTATTTTTCTCTCCAGCATTGTCGGCTGCTGCTTTGTTCAGCTTATCACAAATCATTTTGGTGAATTTAGTGACTAGATACTTAAAGGCATGTATAGCTTTGGGTAAAACTGAACAGAATGGAATCTGGATTGACTGGAAGGTTTGATTTGGGCTGTGCTTGTGCATCTCATAGTTGACCTGCTGTCACCCCATCTAGAGATGTGAGCAAGGTGCCAGATTGTGTGATGGGATCGTAAGGGACCTCTGTGTTCCAGTGCTGTTCAGATATCAACTCCTAGTCATACAGGTGAAGATGCACGTCTGCTATTCATGGTACTTAATGTCCGTTGTAAAACTACACTTCTAAATTAGGTTTAAAAGTACCGCTTAACTCCTGAAGATATTTTTTAAATAGAAGAGAAGTTAACAGACCGCTCAATCCTTCTGTTGCATTTTTCGATTCTACACGCAGCGGGATGGACTTGATGTGAGGCAGCTCGGTGCTTTGGGAAGATGTGGCGTGCGTGCTGAAAGGGGAGCGCTGGCATCTGGCGTGTCTGCTTCTCCCTGTTCTGCAGTGCTCCGATGCGCAAAACCGACAGCAAGCGTCGGAGCCCTGTTGAAAGGGCAAGGCTTTGGGGTTTATTGTCAAGTCTACTCTAAAACAAAGCCAGGTGTTATTCCATCTGGGCCTAAGTTTAATTTGGTAGTCATTTTAAAATAAACTCGGCTTAAGTTAAATTTTCCTTACTGGGGCTTTGTTTCCTTTTTCCATATTCTCCAAGTACAGGCTTCACTGTAGTATGTTAAGGACTATGTAACATGTATGCTGCTTTGAGTCGTAACTCTTAATCCTGCAGCACGACCGTGGAAGTTTACCATTGCCGCCTCATTGGTGGGATTGCTCGTCTGTAGGTTAGCCCTTTCTCTAGGAGAGTTTGCACGCAAGTTGCAAATAGAGATTTTTGAAGTGCTTGTCGTTTAATATGGGGAGTTGGAGAGCAGATGACCGTAACACGATTATTTCTGAATGAGCTGTGTGGTGAGTTCTATAAGTAATACTGTCCTGTTATAGTTAATGCGATTTGTATTGGGCTGTGACTAATGGAATAAATTAGGACAACAGCAGATGGTTCTCCCTGGGGGAGCTGCTCAGCAAGAGTGAACTGGGTCACTCAGCAATCTGCGGTGCCTTCCCCCTCCAAAAGAGCTTTGCACTGGAGGGCACGGGGGAATCCATAGCTTGCGCTCGCAGAGGTGCGTTTCATGTGTTGAAGTATCGTGTCGTGGTGTGCAACTGCTGAGATGGAGCTCTGTGGTTGCATGGCTAGGCCTGCAGTTTTACAGCTAAATGTCACTATGGAGAACTAAAAGTATCTACTTAGGGTTCCGTGCTATAATTAAAGTTCATCAGTTGTTATATTTTAGAAATAAAATTATATTATAGCTCCGTAATAAATCCAAACCTCTTAATATTGGTGAATTGTAGGCAGTGTGGAATGCAAAAGGGGAAAATATGACTGGAACAGATTGCAGGAGCTTACATTAATATCCAAGAATCTCCTCTTTTAAGTCTTCGTTGTTAGTTTTTTCTAAAAGCTGATGAAGGTTCCTTTTGAATGGATATAGTAAGGCTTCAGCAGAGTTAAGAGGAGACTCTGTGGTTCAGGTGCTGTGGGAAGCATGGGAGGCGCTGCTTTTTGCTTTCCAAGGTGGTGCCCCACTGCAGGCTGCAGAGCATCTTCATCTATCGTGCTCTGCATCTGTTGTAGTAAAAATGAATTGAGGAGAGCAAACAAGGGATCCTAGCTCATTAGGCTAGTGATTAAGCTCCGGAGAAGGGAAATATTCAGTATGCCTGTGGTACTCAGTAGTTTCAATTAAGCCTTCACTGTGTATGTGGGCTTTCTTAATGGCTTTCCAAAGGTGATTAACGACACTGACTGCATATATGTGCACTGAATGAGGCACGAGGCGGTCTCTGAAGTGCCTGTGTCGGAGGCAGTTACTTGTGCATTCTAGGTCTTAGTCTAACAAGTATTTCACTGAAAGTTTCCACTGACACAGGTGCATGGATGCTTCAAGCTGTAGCTCATCTGTGACCGTGAGTGCTGAGGCAATGGTGATCTGATTTACTGTCTCCGTTACAACTGTAACCGATTTAAATGGAAGATTCAATTTAACGTTTTATGGATGATTTTGTATCATTCTCAAATACACATATTAGAAAACTACACGCAAGTATACATACACAGGAGAAGTTGTTTTACTTCATTTTTGGCAGGATCATTTCTCTTGTGGTCTCCAGTGTGTGCTTTAACTCTGAAATAATGCAAGCACTGCTAAAATGAACAGGCTCCGAGTACTTCATTCGCTTTGCGTGTATCCAGGTGCCTGTGAGCTAGTTCTGCACCGCGGGAGGGTTGAGCCCATCAATCGTCTTGTGATGGACTCGCGCGGCTCGCACGAAAGCTGAACTCTGCACCCTTCTTCGTGGAAGCCTGCCTGGTTATCGTCCTGTACGCCTACAAGCTGCGTGAAGCAGAAACAGAGGAAGCTCTGGTGGCTGCGGAGTCTTGACTTACTGTGGAAAATGTAAATTCTGGTTTAGCTAATAGTGTAATTATCATATTCAGACCCCGGGTTTTTCTGTTGCCTCTCAATGAAATATTAATATTCAAGCCTGACTTTTGACAGGTTGTGTGTGTTGTCTTACCGAAAACAAAGGAGACGAGGATGTCTTGAGGGCATCTGTAAACTCTTTGCTGAGCTGAAACTCACGCTAGCGATTCTGTGCATTTATATGTGGGGTTTTGCTTATTGTTCTTCCAATGACAGCGGAGGTTATGTATCAGCTTACGCTGCAAGTGTCTGTTTGCTGGTAATGCAGTAAATTCTTACCGTGGAAATGTTTTATAGTTTTACTTGTTGACCTAAAGTTAATTTAACTTCTCTGTAAAGTCACTGGGCTTCATCAGAAGTCAGTTGTAAGTTCTTCACATGTTAGAAAACAAGGCTTTGTGTTCTTGGAGATAACACGCAAAACAGAACAAGCTTCCATAGAGACAGAAAATATTTGCTGCTTCAGGTTTGAAGAGGGGTGTGGAGAGGCGATGTTTCTTGGTCTGCAAGTGGCTTCTCCCTCTTGAAAGATGTCTTGTGGTGTCTCACAACCATCTGCCTCTTGCTGATTTAAGAAATATTGTTAATTGGATTCCCCGCAGCCTGCAAGGTATGATACTGAATCTGCTGAAGAGGGTTAAAGAGCATCATTGGTGCTGTGTAAAAGGGATTACAGGCTCTTTCTCATTAAAGTTCAGTCTTCCCCTTTTGTAATGGGGCCATGTATGTCCAACGAATCGATTCACGTTTGCATTGTCAGTTATGTATTTTCATTAACTTCATTAGATCATACAGGAAGATCCGTACGGTTGTGTTTGTGTCCAACTGGAAGGCAGGAGTCGTTTCTGTCGTTCTCATGCAGAGAGTCAGAAATGGTTTGGGTTTTTTTCTGATACTTTCAGATTTGAATTAGAGATTAATTTTCACAGGACTCTTAATTGTTTTGAGGTACTTTCAATAGCCTGTAATTTAGAAGCAAAAACCTGCCTTCAACCCAGGTAAACTTATTTAACCCCCAAACTAGTAATTGATAGCTTTCATTTTCTTCTTTCCTTATGCATGTAGTACTCCAGCATGGTCCCCTCGATGGGCACAAGTGCAGAATGGCTTATGCCAGTGGGAGCTGCAGAGGCACAGCGCTGTCACTGCACATAAGGGCTTAGGAGCTAATGCAAGAAAACAGTTTTCAAAAACCATTGACTACAACCTGCCTAAAGTTGTCATCCTGATTTTAAAATAACATTTATTCTTACAGCCAGGACTAGAAAACCTAAGTTAAATCGGGATGTTTGCAGTAATCTTACTGTCACACATACATACTTTCTGACTCCCTTTGTAGCCGAATGTGTCCCTATGTTATATAAAAGAACAGTTCATTTTGGAAAGTGTCCATCAAATGTATTACGACACAAGGGAGCGTCCAAGGGCAGTTTTCCTTACCGTGAGATGCTCTATGTGCGTCCAAGGGCAGTTTTCCTTACCGTGAGATGCTCTATGTGCTTTTTCCTTTGAGAAAATTTTCTCTAAAGGGTGGGTGGGAAGGAGTTTGTCTTTCTGGGGTATCCTGTTTGCCTTGGAACTTCCTCTGTAGCAGTAGTTGCTTAACAACTCTTAACCTTGGTCTACAGATTGGTCTACGAATTTGCCCAGAGGTGTTGTGGATGCCCCATCGTTGGAAGCGTTCACGGTCAGGTTGGACGGGGCTTTTAGCAACCTGATCTAGCAGAAGATGGCCATGCTAGATCTTGGGGGTTGGACTGGATGATCTTTAAAGGATCCTTCCAACCTAAACCTTTCTATGATTATATTAAGTAAAAAAAAGAGTATTTAATAAAACTTGCCCCAATACTTGTATCGAATTAATAGCAAACGCTTAGAATCGATGATAATGCTTGATGTGTAGCACATTGTAAACCTACACAAACTCACCCTGTGCTCGTGTCTTCAGCTGCCACAGCGACTCGTGCGTTGCTGGACGCTGCTTTTCTGAGAAACTTTACCATAAGATGGGAAACCTTGAAATGTGTTGTAATCAGAAAACAAAACCCACATTCAAAATGGAGTTTAGAATGGAAAGGGACTTCAGTCTTACCTAAAAGACACGAGAACAAACTGACTTTTTGGGTAGAGGAGGAAAGTTTGTGTCTTATAGGACTTTATTTTATGGTATTCTTAGGGGTAGCTTACATGATTATTGCCTTACAGCTTTCTCTCAGATGTGATTCAGACTCTAGCAGGGAGCATTGTTACCTGTGAAGTTTGTGTTCCTGGTCAAATCGTGTGCAGTTGCACGACAAGAACTTTCTAGGGAATTTCCCCCCTTCCCTTGGAGTATAAACATGAAGGTGCAGGTTTCTGTGGGAACTCCTTTGGACTAGGAGCCTTCAACAGATGAGACAGCAGCCCAGCGGTCAAGATGCTCGCTGCTAGTATGGGATGCTGAGATTTGAGTCTCTGCTCAGCCTGATGCTAGACTGGAGAACCCGAGTTCCCCGTTCTTGTCTTCCAGAAGACTGAAAAAATTATCAAGTCATGAGCTGTGAAGAGATGGAAGCCTCCATGTTTTGACTTAAAATTGTCCACAGACTAGAGCTTTTCTGACCTATTTCACTCCGACGTGGAGTTTTGTAGGAAGCAGAACTTCTGGATTGCTCCACTTCTCCCCGTGGTTAAGTTTCGGGTTATTTATGCAAAAGTACAGACTGTTTTCTTTCAATTACACTGTATCCCAATACTAGGAATTCTGAATTTCTTGGTGTTCGGGCTAAGCTGCCCCAGAATGAAAACTTGCATGTTCCTGTGCAGTATTCTCTTAGTTTGAGCTCATGATCTTCCACTCTACCGACCCAAGCACACTTGGAGTGTTCTGCACTTTGTCTCCACTTTTTTTGGCTACAGGAGAGAATAAAGCTCTTCTGTAAAGCTTTCTCTGTCATTTACTAGGAGGGATGACACTTTTAAGCCCAGTTTGGAGCTCTGCTTCTAGGCTTGAAATAGCTGTCTGACAAAATCTAATTTAGATTTTCCCTGTGACATTATTAGGTCACTAAATCCTAACTCTGAGATAAAACTTCTGAGGAGGTATGTCCCCAGTCTCCATAAATTGAATTATGGTGGCAGATACTTCAGAGAAGTAGGTTTATCATCTTAAAATAAGCCAAGAGGAAAACGATTATCTTTCAATCAGATGTTTTAGTGTGTTTTTCTTACATATGGAAGGGACTTTTGTAAAAATTCTCTACAGATCTGTTGCTATTAAAGCAAAACGCTTTGTACGCCTGTTTTTCCTTCAGCGTAGCACACAGGAATTACCAGTAAAATGAGAATTACCGAAAATGAACGCCCTACACCAGCCAATGTCTTCAGAAGCTTAGAGATGGATCAGGGCTTTTCCCCAAGAGTTTTGTATTGGTATGGCAGCATATGTTGGAGTCCATGATCTGAATAAGCTCCTTCTTTAATGCCCCTGTACATTAAATTGCACTGGAGTTTCTGTTCTCGCGGGTCTGAGATCCTAGGCAAGGAGGTTGTGCTTACACTTCCATCTTGTGCATTTTTGCAGAACAGCTGGGCGCTGCAATTAAGCGGGATTTCTTGGACATTTAAACAATCCATATGCAAAATATCTGGTAGTAGTATACATTATTTGGATGCCTTCATGGTATTCTCCATCTATCTGCTTGTTGTTATCCTCTTATCTCAAAGAGGCCTGCTATCATTAGTAGGAACATTTTAAATAAGTGTTCTGTAAAGGAATAAATGAATGAACCAAGGGTTAGCACCAAGAGATGTGTACTAAGCACAAGAAGATACTAACTGCTGTTAAAACGCACGCTTCTCTCATGAGGTGCATGCATCCAGCATGTGGCGAGACATGTTTTTTAATTTTTAATTTTTTTTCCCTTCCTCATTTTGGTTTCACTTGTATACCAGTTAGGCTGTTACCTAGTTTTCTGCTGTAGACGCTGAAGTTAGATGGTAGATAACTGGTCAGCTGCTACTCAAAAAGCGATCCATAACAGTCAGGGGCGCCTGGCTCTGTTTTGGCAGAACTCTTCAGATATCTCTGTAGTAGCTATTTGAATGCCAATCGGAGGTTGGTTACAGGTTTGTAATAATAAGAGGTTACAGGCTTGAAGAGCTCAATCTAGTCAGCCAAAAAACCAAAATAAGCAATAGCAGCAAGCATGTAGATGTGTACGGAAGCTAAGGTTTTTCATGCCTGGTGGTAGGGCACTCTGAAGGTGCTTGTGGTCAAGGTCAGATTTTTATGGGTGTCTGGCAAACTCGTTTTGGGTTCCAAATGTGAAGGCGTAAGAGGCAGTGGGTACTGTCCAGACCCACATATCTCACGGCAGTGAGAGAACCCTCCAAGTATCAACAGAGGGGTTTTTTTATATATATATATATATATATATATATATATATATGCTTGTAGCTTCTTATGAATGCTTCCCAAATGACTCTACTCTTCTGTTTCGACCTTTGAGGAGAGGAAGACTGCTTTGGTGAGACACTAGATGGAGATTTTTCATGACCAGTTTGGAACTGGAGGCTGTGGTGATGTAGGTGAGCTGCCTCTGCTCTCTGTAGAGGTCTCCTCCTGAGCATGTGCTTCTCTTTTTCCGTAAGGAAGTACTTCATGACTCCAGTATGGGAGCCTTGGAGCCAGTCTTGGCAGAGGTTGTCTTGTGCGATTCCTTTGACGATTCAGGTCGTGGTGTAAGGCTGAGGCTCTGCCTCCTGGAGCAGTCCAGGAAATTGCTATTGCCCAGGGAACCCAACTGGTGGTTTTATGGTGAGCCCTGCACATCTTAACAACATCTGTCGGCAATACCTGAAGCCACTGGAGAGAAGTAAGAGCTCACCCAATGCTATTATTTTCTTCAGCATTAGCACTGATGGTGCAACTCAAAACTCTGGTTTTTCAGAGCATCTTGGAAAGCATACTTTTTAAAAAGCTGGGAGTTGAGCAGGCTGTCCTGTGACAATGCTGTCAGGAGGTGTGTTCATTTAGCCTCAGCTCTGTTTCTCAATTGTTTGGATGGCTATATTGTGGATGCAGAGGAAACTCGGAGCTTTCTGCTGGTAATTTATGTGCTTTCCTTGCTTCATATCTAACCAACAACCAGCTCTTGTGCTCAGACGTGATTTGTACCTTGTTTAGCATCTAACTAGGCAGCTGTGGCTGGACTCTTGAGGAGCTGCAATACAGCTTTCTTCAGTGAGAAGGCGAAGAAAGTGTTAGGGTTTAACTTGGATCATTTCATTGATTCACTCTTCAGTACAAACCCACAGGTACTGGTGTCCTGGTTTCGGCTGGGATAGAGTTAATTTTCTTCCTAGCAGCAGGCATAGTGCTGTGTTTTGGATTTACTAGGAGAAGAATGTTGATAACACGCTGATGTTTTCAGTTGTTGCTGAGTACTGCTTATGCTAGTCAAGGACTTTTTCAGCTTCCCATGCTCTGCCAGGCGCACAAGAAACTGGGAGGGGGCACAGGCAGAATAGTTGATCCCAACTGCCCAAAGGGCTATTCCATACCATATGACGTCATGCTCAGTATAGAAACTGGGGGGGTTGGCCGGGGAGCAGCGATCGCTGCTCAGGAACTGGCTGGGTATCGGTCGGCGGGTGGTGAGCAATTGCATTGTGCATCACTTGCTTCGTGTATCATTGTTATTATTATCATTATTATACTGCTACTATTAGCATTACTATTTTACTTTATTTCAATTATTAAACTGTTCTTATCTCAGCCCAGGAGTGTTTCTCACTCTTACTCCTCCAATTCTCTCCCCCATCCCATCGGGGTAGGGGGAGTGAGCGAGCGGCTGCGTGGTGCTTAGTTGCTGGCTGGGGCTAAACCACGACAACTGGTATCATTACAACTGAGGAAGAAGCAAGAGAATGAGCGATCAAGGTCTGAGTGAGAGCACTGTCTAGGAACATCCACCATAGGACTATGCCTTTTGGGCCAGTTTCTTTGATTTAAGCTTTATTGCTCAGTTCAGACTCAAACATTTGTTTCAAGTGTGTTTCTGAGGGCTTGGATACAATTTCAGAGTACTTTTGGGAGAAATGGGTTTGGAGGAACAGCACAAAGAGCCATACAGGACCGGAGAAGCAGTTGGTCCTTGTGTTTATGCAGAGCAGCAGGTACGAAGGGTGTGAAATGAGGTTTCATGTGCAGGATTTCACATCAAACCAGTGCGGAGGATAACTGCTTCCTGCCTTGAACTCTGGTGGGGTTTTTTGGGGGGCCAGAAATAGCAAGAGATCCTTAGCGTTTAAGAACAGTGTCGGTGCTTTAACAGATTTGCTACTGCTTAATGTTACTCTGGTGGTGAATAATTATTTTGAAGTCTGCTTTGGAGAATTCCGGTATTTGTACCCCCTACAAAATGGAATTTAAACCTTCAGTTGACCTGCAACATATGACAATGCCTCTGGATAGACCTTTCATCGAAAGCAGCTCAGGGGATCTTGCGTTCAGGAGGAATTACAAGTCTGGCAGCGCTGTAATTGAGGTTAATCACGTAACTGACAACCATCTACAGAATCAAATTGGATGTATTGGGGAAAACATTTTATAATACTGCAACTTACCGACGGGAATTACTGTGTGACTTGAATACTGCAGAACTGTGCATCAAACTGTCCCTTTATGTAGCTAAAATTGATAGATTTGGTGGTTTCCCTGTACAGGGATGAAGTGGGTGTTTCAGCAGAGCCTAGATAACGTAATGTTTTGTCCTGCTTGTTGGACTGAAAAGAAAAAACAGTTAAATTTAAAATTGCAAGTAAACTTGATTTTTTAAACTAAAATTAGTGTAATAAGCTTTTAGTCTTCCAGGAGTTTAGCAGAGAACAGAAAATTTTTGTTAACCCTGAAATAGATGTTGAGTATGATAAATGGACATTATGGCACTTCTAAATACTTTACTTACTTGTGTTCTCAGATGGAGCTGAAGAAGAAAAAATGGAAACCGAGACAGATGGGCAACAGTCTGAGAAGGTAAGCTTGGCTCAGTACACTGGTTCTGAAAAGAGAGTTCTGACACTTAGGAACCTGAAGTATTATGTGCTGAAATGCTGTGTAAGAAAGGTGGATGGTAGTGTGCTGGTCAGTGTGTGTGTCCATGGGGAACAGTTCTCAGTCTCCACAGTGCTTCATTCTCTTATGAGTCACTTAGTCTCAAGTCACAGAATCATAGAATCGCTTAGGTTGGCAAAGACCTTTAAGATCATCGAGTCCAACATTAACCCAACACTGCCAAGTCCACCACTAAACCATGTCTCTGAGCGCCACATCTACACGTCTTTTAAATCCCTCCAGGGATGGGGACTCAGCCCCTTCCCTGGGCAGCCTGCTCCAGTGCTTGGCCACTCTTTCTGTGAAGAAATCTCTCCCAATATCCAATCTAAACCTCCCCTGGTGCAGCTTGAGCCCATTTCCTCTCGTCCTGTCGATGGTTCCTTGGGAGAAGAGCCCGACCCCCCTCCCTGCCCCCTCCTTTCAGGGAGTTGTAGAGAGCGATCAGGTCTCCCCTCAGCCTCCTCTTCTCCAGGCTGAACACCCCCAGCTCCCTCAGCCGCTCCCCATCAGCCCTGTGCTCCAGACCCTGCCCCAGCTCCGTTACTCTTCTTTGGACACATGTATGGAGACGACATATAGAGACGTTTCTTTTGCTGTGCGAACAACGGGAATGAGACGTCAGTGTGGTGTTTTCTAGTCCTGAGGAAAGAAAGGTTGGGAGTGGGTGATACCAAATGAATTAGAGATGTAAGCTGTGGAAGGACATTGCTATGTTATGGTTCATGACTGGTAGTGGTCTAAAGCAAGCACCACTTTGAAGTCTTGCCCTAGAAAAGTTTGTTCTGTGACAAATCGCCTTCCCAAAGTTGAATGCAGCTTTCTGTTCTGACAAGATCAGAGAGACCAGGGCTTTCTAGGAGATGGGTGAATTTGGGTTACTTGCAGTACTTGGCAACCATTTGTGAGCGTGGTGTGCGGAGCTGAAGGGACAACCCGAATGAAACTGTTGCCCCAGCTGCATTGCAGCTCTCCGGCGACAGTGCAAGTTACGGACCTGCTCGGTCGGCACCATCGCATGTGGTGTAGGGGATGTGGGAGGATGGGACTAAAGGAAGGTGCCCGTGGCGGAGCTGGTCGATGAAACTCCTCATTGCAAGAAGTCTGGGCTAACTCTTGGTTATAGGGGTGTGTGCATTGTATACTTTTGATGTTAGGTATGATACATCCTGCCCATAAAGATATTCAGAAATTAATTCCTGCAACCTGTTGATAGTGCCTACAGGAATGCAGTTGTTATGGGGTTTATTTACAACCCTGTGTCTACACACACAGTACCTCTTTTCAGACAGTCTACAATAATGGCACTGGCTGTGATTGTTTCAGAGCTAAACTTGAATTAAACTAATGTCCTGGCATTAGAACATCGCTCTGCTAAATAAATGGTAGTAGGCACTTAGCGAGTCTGCAGCAAGAGGTGATATTTCTGTGTTGCCTGCTTTGTCAGTTGAATGAGATATAACTAACCTAACGGCTGCTGCGTGTAGACTTGATGTTACTTCTCACTCTGTTTTCAGATAGTTCTTTTGCTGCCTTTCTGATAAATAGTCGGGTACGCTTAGGAAGATGTAAGTGTAGAAGACTTGGTCAGAGCTTGAAAAGACACGTTGTTCTGTAGAGCAGAATAAATGAGAAACAGGTCAGTTTGGAGGATTTTCAAGGGGAAAAGGATGCTTCCAGTCTGAAGTGCGAAGCTGCTGCTGATTTCATTAACACTAAGTTAAGGCAGCTAGATTTTAACAGGAAATATTTTTATTTTACTTCCGTCTTGCAAAAGTTCCTTTCTTCCACCAATTCCTGGACAGAAGCAACCTCCTGTAACATTAATTCAGTGTTAGCATTTATTACCACAGGATGCTGTTGTGACCACGAGTTCTGCAGAATTTGGAGCTGTGTGGATAGGTGAATACTGTAGAAACTGTTATCATGGCAGGCATTGGAAAGGATATAAAACTTATGCACAAACTGCTGGAATAAATGGGGGCAGCGGGGGGCAGAACATGTTCTTAGGTCATCTTAGTTGAGGATTTCTTGTACCTTCAGATGAAATTTGGCCTGGGTTACTGAATCTGATTAGGCTGCTGTCCAGTATAGCAGTTACTTTGTTTATTCAGATGTTGGATACGATTATCAAAATGGGCTTAAGTGTAGCAGTCAACCTTTAAAATTTAATCTCTTCCTTTATGATAGTGAATTAATTTGAAAGCTATAAATGAAGTTAACGGTGAATGTCTTCTATGGCTCTCATTCTTCAAACAATCTTTCATCCCATTTAGGTTGAAAACAAAGCGGAGAGTGAAATTGAGGAAGGCGATAAAGTACAAGAAGGAGAAAATGAGAGAAATCCAGAAAAAGAGCAAGATAGTGAAGTGACTGCAGACACCAAGCCAGGTAATGGTTCCCAGCTGTTCCTCAAGCTGTGTTAGCTTTAATAGCCTTGCTCTAAAGTGGTTGGAATAGACTATAAACTCAAATGTGGCAGAAATATTTCCTCTTGCACATCAGGCTGCTTCATGGTTCGGTAGTAAATATTCTAGTTTAATTTCACTGCAAAGCTTAGGCACTAAATTCTTTCTTGAACTCATTTTAGACCTCAGCTGAGCTTTCTGTCACTGTGTGTAGTGACTGGGTAAAGAAATTGCAGTAGCAAAGTGCGTGTTTGGTCATAAATTATTTTATTTTGCCTGTACTGCAGGCAAATGGGACTGCTCGCTTCTACCCTTGGAAGTTAATGTTAGCTGAGTTTCCCTGTGAAGTGATGCAGAGCCTTTATTTTGACAGACTGAGGAGTACTGGGTTTTTTTCTACATGAGACATTATTTTTATTACTTATTTTTAACATGTTGCCCTTGTACCACACGAATATATTGCTTTTTCCTGGAACTTATATTCAGTATTTTGGCACTAGGTAGAACAAGAAGCATTTGGATTTGATGTAATAATGGTGTTGATTTGGAAATGCAGCTGAAATTGTTCTGATGAGGGTAAGCTGATGGCAGAAGATGAATCGACAGGACGGAAACTAAAAGCATTTAAAGTTACCCTATTTGTTGGATCAGATCCTCCTGGACTAGAATTGTTCCCCTGTCAGCATTTGGACGAGTAGCAGTACTATAACATAGGAACGTGACAGTGTGCGGATGAATTAATTTGTTTGATAGCAGTGTGCGTAGAGCAATTCCTGTCCTGACGTGATACTGTTAACAAGGGGAGAATGCACATAACGGACTTGGCGGTAAATCTCTTTCAGAAGAAAAGGAGGCAGAAGAGAACAAGGAGAACGTTGATGCAAGCAAAGACAAAGAAAACGAGGCTGGGAAGAAGAAAGTGGAACACGAAATCTCGGAAGGAAACGTAGCTACAGCTGCAGCTGCTGCCCTTGCCTCAGCTGCCACCAAAGCAAAGGTTTGTTTTATACAAATATCCATTGGCTTGGCTTCCAGTTCACATTAGAACTCTTCCTAAAATGGTCCTTTGTTCCAGATCCGTGCAGTTTCACGTTCTAATCTCCAGTACCTTGAAGGAGCACAAGTGCCATCTTCAGTTTCTTCTGCTTGAACTCCCAAATGAAATAGTACACAATTTTACTTCAGGCAGCTACTTTTACGATTATGAAGTCGATGAACATCCCTAAGAAATAGCCCCAAAATGTGCTTGTCATTTTGGGGAAGGCTTTTCTCCGCTCGATAGGTCTGGCTGTAATGCTGAGGACATAGGTCTGGGTGATAAAACCCTTACGTAGCCGCCTTTTGCCGAGCCACCGGCTGTTCTGTGGACTTCACACAAGCCTTCCGTGCTTGGACTCTGTCTGTAAAAACAATGTGATGTTCAATTCTAGCATTACAGTTTTTTATAGACAGCTTAATGATTTTTTGTGTTAAGAGGTACTGTGTGTCTGTTAAAAGCACATTTTTGTCTTTCTGTCATTAAACTTGTTTGTTTGTCCGTAGTCTCTTAATGAGCTGTGGTTTGAATCAGTGGCCTATCGAATAGCTTTTCTTTACCCTATAATTACTAATTGCCTGTTGTTTTTCATTTTCGTTTTTCAGGAACCAGACAACCTTCGCTTCTTTTGGAATATCTTTTTCAAATTCTGTTTTCTCTTTACATATTTTCTTTGGATTCAAGTTGTAGTTTGGGTTTCTTAATCGCTCTTGGATTCAGTGCCATGTTCCGTGTCACCTACTTTACAGATACCAAAAGCAAAGCGCGGATGGTCTTTATTTCCTTATGGATTTTCAGGACCTAATGGTGGACATAATGGGGTGTTGCATGTGGCGCACTGACTCCTGCAGTCTTGATCTTTGACTCTTATAACTTTAGACTTTTTTTTCCCAACTAGTCATATATATTGAGGATAGCGTGATGATAGGTGTTGTCATGATGATACAGTCCCTCCCTCCTTTATGAAGCCGTGAGATTTCAGGATATTTTTAGTTACTAAGTTTCAAGCCAGGTTCTAAAATCACAAGTTGCATGGATTCAGCGTTGCGTAGTGTCAGAGCTTGGCACCCTAGCTGGCTGGAATCCCACTTCGCAGGCAAACTTCAGGTTTGTTGTGTCGGTGAAGTGCAGAGTCCTCACTGGCTCCCATGTGCATCCCTTCGCCTGTCTGCACCTGAACCTACCGTGCTCCAAGCACCAAGCTCTTTTACTGAGAGTAACTTACTTTCAGTTCATCAGACTTACAGATATTTTCAGCCAAGTTGAAAAAAAAACCCCTGCGTATACATAAGGAGGCGTGAAATTTAATCTGTATTTTATGGAAGGCTACTTGCTCCAAATAAAGACGATCTCCTACTTTCCTTTCTTTGGTGATAATGAGCGCTAGAGGGAGAAGGGACCTGGCTAATGGCAATTTTCATTATGGTAATGATAATATTCTAGAAGAATTTTCGCTTTATATTACAGGAAATAATATATTATAATTAGGATGTTCACACTTCAGAGTAGAATTCAAGTTCAACAGGGATTTCTCTTTCTACTTGCACTTAAAAACCCAGACAATATTAAGGTTTTCAGTGAGCTGTATCTTATCTTGTCTGAGAGAGTAATTCAGTTCTTCATAATGAACTCAAGACCTGGTCATGTGAAGAGCTGTTACAAAGTTGTTTTCCTTACGATTTTATTTCGGAGGAATATTGCCGTTGACTTCTAAGGAGAGACAGGGGTTAAAGGCAGGCACTTGAAGGCTTTTTTTCTTTGGAGGTAGGACAGCTTATTGGTGAAGCCACTTATTTGAGAAATGGTATCCAGTGAATGTGTGCATTTAGGGGTGAGACTATATTCCTATGTATGGAATGGAGCAACAATTTAAAATGGATTTTTACAGGTTATGGCCTCTGTACAAACAGAATTATTTAAGTCCCTTTTCCTCATTTTCTTCTCAGATTCCTAAATCAATGTAAGCTGGTTTTTCCTTTCTGTGCATAAGTAGCACCTGATAGAAAATGTTGTGCCTTCTGCAGATTGCTCTTAGCTTTTGTCCAGTTGTGACTGAGCTGCAGAGCTTCTGCTGCAGCTCTTGAGCCATCACTTACGCTGCCAAAATGGACCGTTCTGGTCATAACTTGACCTCATGCATAACACTGATCCCATGACTTCTCTGAATTTCTGTTCTGAGGTAGCTGTGATTCCATACATCTTTTCTAGGAGACACTGATATCAAAACTGCCAGTGGTGCAAAGCCTACTATAATGGTCCATAAGTCTTTTCCACGGGCGGTAACTTTGCTGTTAGGCTTTATTCCTAGTCTGATATGCTTCAGCCACGTACCATTGCAGCACTTTCCTTTGCCTACTGAATTAGAAAGCCTTCGGTTATCAAGCGCTTTTTTTATGTGTTTGTTTCATTTAGAAACATAAAACTCAAGAATGAGCCCTGTTGCTAAAATCATGTTTCTTTTCGCAGGCAGCTACATCCCATCTTCTGTTCATAGGCACATCAAATTATGTCTTTAATTGGTTCCCTTTTGCTGCTGCTCTAGAAACTCACTGTAGGACCTTTTTCATCTCATGCTTGAATGTATGCATGACAGGACTTGTTTCCCGTTGTGTGCCTTAGTTTAGAGAGTTCTGTGTTATCTGCCACCTTTTTCTTGTTTCATCCGTGAAAGACAGTCCTATCCCCTCTTGGCCTTGCAGACAAAAGGTAGATGAAGCGTCTGGTCTCCTCTCACAAAACAGGAAGAGGGAAGGAAGCAGAAAGAGTAATTTTTTCTGCCTGTTGCAGGCTCAGCTAACCTCTAGCGTGTGGATGAGAAGACTTCAGCACGGTGAGATGGTGCCGGGATGCTCTCCATTTTCCAGAGGTGTCTCATGGTCTGGTTTTACCGTTGTCTACACCAGTTGCCACACTCAGGCTCTTGCTGCGATGAGCTGATCTCACAACTAACGCTGGTTTAGAAGGATTAGGGGACAGGCTAGGTTCTGTGAGACTGCCTGTGATGTGCTAGGTCAGTAGCTAGTCTTGCGATTCCTCCCAGGGTTATCAGTGTTCACCCAGAAGGGGTTTCTGAGCAGAGAAACCAGTCAGTTTTGTGGCCATGGGCACAAGGGCAGGCGCAGAGGCACTCGTGGCTACGCTCGTGTGTAGGACTCCCGTGTTTAAACAGCAAACCAAAGCGTCGTTCCGTATCCGCTCTCGGCCAGAGGCCGGGTCCACCTTGCCTAGTGATGCTAAGGTCGTTCAGAATTGCTGTATCCCAGCATAATGTCACATCCCATCTTCTTTTCTTTTTTTCTGCTTATTTATGACTTAAGGTGGATTCCTGTGTTTATCAGGCAATTTAAACCACTGTTAATTTTGTCTTACTGGGTTGGTTTTGTCAACCGCAGAGTCAGTAATGACTTCTTTGTCCCCGTGAAGGCACTGGGTAATGCCAGACTAAGGAGCGGCCTTTTTGGGTCTCTTCAGGAAAAACGTGAATGATGATTTCCTTTCTAATGTGTATTTTGAGACCTGTCTTTCACCTAATCGTGTGCCTTGCTGATTTGATGTTAATCTAGTTTCGTTATTAAGATTGCACACATCAGGCAAGGCAAAATGACTGTCAGAAGGCTGTGTGTATCAACAAAGGCACTTCTGTCACTGACTTTTCATACAAATGAGTTTGGCTTGCTAAACAGTATTAATTGACGTTAAATTTTCTAGTTTTGTCAGCCGTTCAGTTACTTTGTCTCAGATGTGTGCACCGCTGTTTGGTCAGGATTTAGCTGAATAGCCTGCTTGAATTTCACAGTGGCATGCTGTTAGATGAACTTGGGTGATCGCTCTGGTTCTCTCAAACTGTACCTGATTTAAAATTAAACTTAGCGCGAGTCTTGAATGTATGTTATCTAGATGCGCTGAAGGCTTGCTTTATTGCTGGTGGGTTACCAGAGGTGAAGGCTGTCGAATGAGATGTTAGCGATGGAAACAATATCATATGTTTTGAGAAATGCTGTTTATAATTAGGATTACCAGGGAGTTTTATAATGCTGCTTTTCTGGCTCAGTGTTTCTCCCAGTTCTGAGCCAAGGTTTGGGGCACAGCTTGCTAAATATGAGTCTCTGTTTGCAGCTTGAGCTGGATGAGATCCAGCTTTTTCTTTTTTCCTTCTTCCCGTCGGCCCTCACCTTTCCCTTCTCAAAAGCCAACCCTCCTTCCCCCTCAACCCTTGGATGTGTCAGTAAGGCTTTGCTTGGACACTGCAGTCGGGAAACATCCTTTGACTATTAATACAGAAACTTCCAAGCAGTACATGATGGGTGTTTTGAGCGTATTTTCATTTTGAACAGCAGGCTTTTAACAAAAGCTGGGAGAAGGCATCCTCAGCATGCCTTTCACACTTGGAAAATGTGAAACGCTTTTATAGGCTGTCTCATATATCACGTATACACACACACATATATATATCCTGTATCATTTATGTATAAGTGTGTGTATATGTAAATGGGGTAAAGCTAAAGCCTCATAAAGAATCTATTTGCCTTTTTCTGCAGTTTGCTTTTGCAGTTTAAATACAGCTTTGCCTTCAGCTTTCTTCTGCAATAGGAATACTATGCAGCCTGGTTATAAAAGGAAACTGGAGGGGTTTGGGGTTTTTTTTTAACAGTTTCTTCTGTCGTCTGTGTAGAGATTTCCCTGCAAGCTCTCCCTAGCCCGAGGTGGAACTGCTGCCCTGAGAAAGCTTATGGTTTAGTGGTATGGTGCCGCATGTAATGGGAGCATGCGTAACTAGATACGTAGCTTCTCGTTTACTTGAGCAACAAATATTTTAATGGCAAAGGCATGCAAGAGTCCTCTCGCTGGCTTTGTGGGTCGTTCCAGGTAGAAGCCTCCTGTGTGTGTTTTGGTGAAAGCTTTTTGGATGACCTGCGGCTGACTCGGTACAACGTACCCTTGCTCCCTCATTTGCATTTCCACTGAAAGCGCTCTCTGTTGCGCAGCGCTCGGAAGGCTTCGAGGCAAAGCTGGATTGCTTATGAGTACTGAGCAGCCACAATACCTCTTGTATTAAAACTTGGCACCTATTTATTTGATTAAAAGCTTAATAATCTTCCAAGGGCTTGTGGTTCCGAGCATAAGATTGATAATGCAATGCCCTGTTTTCTGTCCAGAGGTGGAATAGGGTGGCTAAAGCTCGATGCAGCGTAGTTGGCTTATTTGTTCCCTTAAAGCACTTTATTTTGTGAAATGCATGTAAAGCAAAAACCTGTGTTTTATCCTCAGCACCTAGCAGCAGTGGAAGAAAGAAAGATCAAGTCCCTGGTCGCCCTTCTGGTGGAAACGCAGATGAAGAAGCTGGAGATAAAACTTCGCCATTTTGAGGAGTTGGAAACCATTATGGACAGAGAGAAAGAGGCAGTAAGTAGGAGGGTGCTAATCTGAAATTCGGCATTAAATCAGTCATTGCCAAGATCTATGTATGCTAACAGCTGGAAAACTAGCAGCTTCAGCTGTTCCTCACCTTCATGCAGGTCTTTTTGCCTCAGCTAGAATTCATAATTACCCCCTGCAGCAGTGTCTGAGCTCTCTCCTCTATCCAGACCTCCCCTTTGCCATGAGCAGCAAACAGGTAGTATCCTAGATTTGCTTCCTAATCCTTGCTCCTGTCATCTAAGCATGAATGTGGAATTGGTTCTGAGCCTTTATTTCAGCCTTATCACATGAATGATACCTGATGTACAAATGGCTTTTCCGTGTAAAGAGTGTGAAATGGATGGAAACCTTATTTCCCTAAGGGAAGGGGAACCAGCTCTGTCTGCCTTTGCTTCCTGACCCAGTTTAGACTGGAGATTTGGTTTTAAGTATGTAGTTCGGGTTTTCTTTGGAGGGCGTTCTCAGTAGCTCTTGGGAGAACCCTCAGAGTGAGATGCAGTAGCAGGAGGGTACATGCTCAGGAGTAACAGCTTCTCGTTTTGTGGCGATGAGGGATATGCCTGAGCTGGAGAGGGCAAGAGCAGCTTCAAGAGAAAGGGAGGAAGCAATGACGTCAGGAGAGGGGAAAAGGTGGTTGCTCATAGGCACCAGAAAGGTATCAAAATAGGACAAAGCTGAACTGACAAATCTAACGATGAAGTGCGACGGAGGAGGAGGAGGAGGAGCTGGGCAAGCGAAGCAGGACGGTTGTTGGTTTCTCAGTCTAGCGAGGCAGTACGCCAGGACGCAGCTCTTGGTTGAGGTCTAGGCGGCTGAAGAGGGCGGTGACACTAAGAGAGCGTATATACGATGCATCCCAAGCAGGGTTGTATTTGTATTGTAGCGCTACTAGTGACGCCTTACTGGAGACTTGTGTATCCCTAAAATCCAGGTATAACGTGGAAGAGATGCTGTCTCTGCCTGTCAGTGGCTGGATTACACATCAATTACTAAGTGTTCTTTCATAAAGAGTGCAGCAGGCTTTCAGAGAATCAGTTTCCCTCCAGCTACTGTAAAGATCACCCAAAATTTCATTTTTATCAGAGAGCAGTCAGGTTGTTTTTATTTTTCTGTTGTGTAGCATGCTTATTTTTTGTCAATAGGCAATTACTCTAGATGTGTTGAAGATATTGACTCATAATTCTAGGGGTTTTCACATTTGCCCTAGCATGCAGATTTAGTGGAATTTACATCCTCGCTTTGGCATTAATCACATTGATAGAGTTTGACAAACTGTGGTCTTTTGTTGTAGCAGAATGTCAGCAAGAATTTCTAGATTGCTCAGCATCCACAACCGTTTCAGTGTGGTGTTTGCCTCTGACACTGATCGGCAGCTCAAGAAATGGACCTAACTCTTTTGAAAAGGTTCTCTGTAGATTTCTTTTGTTGGGGGATATATTCTATTAGTGACAAGGTTGTGGGGGGGGGGGGGGTTGCCATTCTGAGGCGTATGACATTTTCCTTTTTAAAAATGTGCGTACAGATTTTTTCCTTTGGCTTTCTGGTAGTTAAATTTGGTCTTTTCACCTGTCACCGTGGATATTTAGTGGAATAATTAAAATTTTAAAAAAATATTCCTTAGTGCCATTGCACATTATGCATATGTCCTTATTTGCACTGGCTTTTTGTTATTGTAAAGGTATAGCAATTCTAAGTGTTGAAAGAAATCTGCACTGCAGACTGGAGAGTGTTAGATTCTAGGCAAAACGCGTTTACTTCGGTGTTTAAGCTAAGTAATTTCAGTGCTGCCAACTCTGTGTCTAACCAGGGATCCTATTGGTAGGAACCTTGTTGATGCAGAATTTGTAATAGCCCATGAATGCTTTCTTTACCCATTTCTGTTTAGGGAGGAGTTACTTGCTGAAGATGAAATTGTAGTGCAGTGATGGTTATTGTATGAGTATACATTAAGTCTGAACTGAACATGAGCCAGCAGTGTGCCCAGGTGGCCAAGAAGGCCAACAGCATCCTGGCTTGTGTCAGGGATAGCGTGGCCAGCAGGAGCAGGGCAGGGATCGTCCCCCTGTGCTCGGCACTGGGGAGGCCGCACCTGGAATGCTGTGTCCAGTTTTGGGCCCCTCGGCACAAGGAGGACATTGGGGTGCTGGAGCGTGTCCAGAGAAGGGCAGCGGAGCTGGGGCAGGGTCTGGAGCACAGGGCTGGTGGGGAGCGGCTGAGGGAGCTGGGGGTGTTCAGCCTGGAGAAGAGGAGGCTGAGGGGAGACCTGATCGCTCTGCAGCTCCTGGCAGGAGGGGGCAGGGAGGGGGGTCGGGCTCTTCTCCCAAGCAACAGCGATAGGACGAGAGGAAATGGTCTCAAGCTGCACCAGGGGAGGTTCAGGTTGGATATTGGGAGAGATTTCTTCATGGAAAGAGTGGCCAAGCACTGGAGCAGGCTGCCCAGAGAGGTGGGGGAGTCCCCATCCCTGGAGGGGTTCAAAAACTGGGCAGAGGTGGCACTTTGGGACATGGTTTAGTCTGCTCTCCCATTAACTGGTTTAGCGGTGGACTTGGTAGTGTGAGGTTAATGGTTGGACTGGATGATCTTAAAGGTCTTTTCCAACCTAAACAATTCTATGATTCCAAGTCCTTGTAATAGTCCCTTCTAATTGTGAATCACTTTGCAACAGTGCAAAAACATGCTGTTGCAAATTTGAAGATCGTCAAGAGTGTAGTATTCATGACTACGTACCTAAAAACTTGGCTGATTTTCTGAGTTGGGTTACGTAGGGAGATTGCGGGGCAGACTGATGCCTGCTGACCTTATTAAGGTGCCTGACGTCACTCTGGCCTGACATCCGCTGCAGGTATAACTGAGTTTGGGGAGATGAAGAATAAATGCAAATGACTGATAGACTGCCCACCAGAAAATGTGTTGCTCCTAGTTGTCTTAATGCTAATCTGGGGCTACGGCAGTAGGTTGTGTCCCTAACCCTGCTTCTGAAATGATTAAACAAATACAAGAACCTAGTACGGAACCAGGTGTTTTGGGCTCAGCATCAATTTTAAGACCAACTTGTATTTATAACTTGTGTTTATTTGCCTTTTTCTTCTTTCCAATTGTCTTTCCTCATCCTGAGGGGAAGGGAATGTGTAGAAGGGAGGTTTTCACTGGTTTTCCAAAGTACAAGGTATGTTTTCAGGCACTGGATGCTGTCTAGGAATACTTGTAAAGACTTTTTTTGTTTTTTAACTGTAGCAGGATAGGGTACCACGAAGACAGCAAAGCAGGAATACAAGAGAGTACAAAAAGAATACAAAAAGCATGGTGTAGCCGTACTTCTTGCCTAAGCCTTTGTTTCGGGTCATTTGCAGTAATTCTTCTCTGAACTGCCTGCCACCTACTGAATCTGTTTGCACACATGCACGATTACACCATTGGTGTACGTGTCTCTTCATTTTATCAAGTTCGGCCCGCTAACCTATCACATTGGTCAAGGAAAAAGGAGTCATGGCAGCATGAATAATCACATTGTAGTCCCTACATGCAGAAAGCCAGCCCCCAGCAAGGAGTATGTATTATTCATGAGGCTCTATCCCCATCTGGTTCTGTTGGTGAATGCGTGCTCTGTAGTATTCTGTTTTCATCCATGCTTTGTCAGCAGTCAAACTGCTAACACAAAGTATTGATGGAGCTTTGGGATTTTTGGAGAACTTCTGCTAGGTAGAAGTCTCCTTGGCAACCTGCTTTTCAGATAAATTATGGAGTATGTCTTAAAATACTCATTAAATATTTGTAAACTAGTCACACAAATCCATGTGTCCAATTGCTTAAGAGTAATAGATGTAGAAATGCGTTATGATTTCTTGAATAAGTCAAATGAGATACGCTTCCTTAACCTGGGCAGTGATCAATCATATAAATGCCCAATAGTAAGAAATATTTTCTGTAGCTTTTTTGTGTTTTCATTTTGGGCCTGCTTACTCTCCACATGGCTTCATCATTAACAAAGTAGCCTATTTTATGTTAATTGGCCTAAATGACATGAGGTTTTTTTACATAATAGTCACCTTAATAGTGCACATCATTGCTGTCTGGCTATCATGATGTCCAAGTCCTACGTTTAAAGCAAAGGCACGGAGTAGAATGCTGCCTGTAATCACTGAGCTCGTGCTGTTGCGCACACATTCTGCTTCGGTCCTGCCCTAGAAAATCTCTTGGTTTCCTGTTCCCCCTTGTTCCAACGTGCAGAAGATTGAGAGAAAAACATACAGTTTCTTCTAGAATTGTGTTAAGGCTGAACGCTCTGCACAGTGCTCATTGACTAATGTCTTGTATTACTGTGAGATTCTTTAGGACAAAACAAGGGGAGTTCATCTGTTCCAGCTGGAAAAGGGCCTGGACCCTGTACCAAAACCTGTTGCAAATCAGACAGTTGTGTATCAATAGGAAACGTGTTTTAAATGCATAGTTCTTAACTTCGCTTTGCCTTTTTTCCCCTATTTTTGACATAGTTAGAGCAGCAGAGACAACAGTTGCTGACGGAACGCCAGAATTTTCACATGGAACAGCTGAAATACGCTGAATTAAGGGCTCGTCAGCAAATGGAGCAGCAGCACAGTCAAAACCCGCAGCAGTCTCACCAGCACTCCAGTGGGCCTGGGATGAACCCCCTCGGGGCACCAGCACATCCAGGCTTACTGCCTCATCAGCAGCCCCCACCGTACCCTATGATGCACCACCAAATGCCACCACCTCACCCGCCACAGCCAGGTAAGAGCTGGACGGAGAAAATCCCCGTGTGTTGATCAACGTAATAGAGTTCATAATAGAGTCAAGTCAGAGGAAGAGGTGTTGCCAGGTAAAATCGCAGAAGGTGTAATGGACGGTCTGTGTTATGTAGGGGTTTATAATGGTACTGCTTGTAAAGCAGAAACACCGTTTGCTGGAAGGATGAGCTCTGCTGGTACTGCAGCTTCATTTTATAGCTTTTGCCCCTCTACCAGATGTGCGGATGGAGTTTGGGGAGGATGTATCTTATCAATGTGTATGAACACCCAAAAGGAGGGAATGAGAGAGTGAGCCAGGCTCTTCTCTACCCAGTGACAGGGCAAGAGGCAATGGGCACAAATTAAAACAAGTGAAATTCCAGCTGGACACAGGAAAATGCTTTCTGCCCCCACCCCCCAAGGGTCATCAAACCCTGGAGCAGGTCACCCGGCAATGTTCTGGAGTCTCCATCCTTGGAGATAGTCACGCCAAGCTCTGAAGTAAAAAACGGAGCTGCCACTAAGTATCATTTTCAAATGGTTTTAGCTTGTTTGTATTTCCTTAGACTTTTTTCTAAAGCCCAGTGATCTCTGCTCCTTGAAAAACAATCATTCTCTCAAATTCTCCAGTTCATGACACACCTAGCTGTAAAAAAACTTAGGGGAAAGGACCAGAATGGAAGCAGACGCAGGAAGCTCCTTAAGCGGTTTCCTTTGGCAGGAGACCTGATTCTAACATGCTCCCCTGCCCTACCCGGGGCTTTGCTTTCTGGCCTCTGCCCTTCAGTTGTGCTCGATGCCAGATGAGTTGCAGAACCGTGTTGGTCGGAAGGGTCGCTTGACAGTCTCCAGTCCAGCCTCCTGCTTGGAGCAAGGCCAGCTGGATCAGATTGCAAGGCACTTGTCCTCTTGAGGTTTAGATATTGTTCTGCTGTACTTGGCGCTGGTGAGGCTGCACCTGGAATGCTGTGTCCAGTTTTGGGCCCCTCAGCACGAGAAGGACATTGAGGTGCTGGAGCGTGTTCAGAAAAGGGCAACAAGGCTGGTGAAGGGTCTGGAGCACAGGGCTGGTGGGGAGCGGCTGAGGGAGCTGGGGGTGTTCAGCCTGGAGAAGAGGAGGCTGAGGGGAGACCTGATCGCTCTGCAGCTCCTGGCAGGAGGGGGCAGGGAGGGGGGTCGGGCTCTTCTCCCAAGGAACCAGCAATAGGACGAGAGGAAATGGGCTCAAGCTGTGCCAGGGGAGGTTTAGATTGGATATTGGGAGAAATTTCTTCATGGAAAGAGTGGTCAGGCATTGGACCAGGATGCCCAGAGAGGTGGTGGAGTCCCCATCCCTGGAAGTGTTCAAAAAATGAGCAGAGGTGGCACTTTGGGCCATGGTTTAGTCTAGTCTACCCTTGATTGGCTTAGAGTAGACTTGGTAGTGTAGGTTAATGGATGGACTGGATGATCTTAAAGGTCTTTTTCAACGTAAACGATTCTATGATTCTATGATCTCCAAGGGTGGAGATATTCCTAATATCGAAGGATGGAGACATTAGGTGGCTATGTGACTATGCCTCACTGCAGGAAGAGGAGCATCCACTGGGCATAAAAGAATATTACTGCCATTTATTCAAAATAAACTAGTTGTGCTTCGCAGCAAAACTAACAGCCCTACTGCTAAATAACTAAGTTGCTAACAGCATTTGTAGTCTCACCTTTAAACCATTTTACTGTTAAAAGGGATTGGGCCTAATAAATGTACTTTTGCTGTGAAGATGCTTGTGGGAATTAGGATTGAAAGCTTTACTATGCTTGCTAAATGTTGTTGAAATGATAGTTTAAAATAGAGTAGTACCACCTGGCATGGAGTAACCTGATTGTCTGACTAGAGCGCAGCAGAGGAGGATAGCTTTTGTCAATTTTCAACTGCTTGACCAACAACCAGTCTTAAAAGAAGACCTGATGGGTTATTAGCCAAAAATATTTCAGAAGATCTTGTATAGGCTGCTGCTGGAGAAGCTGAGAAGTTTGGGGTATTGTGATCAAAAATAGGATGTGGCAACAGAAAGCCTGCAGGGGCTTGAGTTTTCATCTTGGGAGAAGACCTGTGTTAAGTGTATGGTTTGGAAAAGAGCAGAAGCTCATAGTGAACTAGCAGGATCTGCCAAGGACCACAAAAATGTGAGGCATCTAATCCAGCTGTGTGAATGTCCACAGCAAGGAAACTTGGTTCAATCAACAGATGCAGAGTAGTGCTCACTGGAGAGGAAGGTAAGAGTTAGCCTTGTGAGCTGGGTGCTTGAGCTAACTGTCAGGCCAACAGCATCCTGGCTTGTGTCAGGAATAGCGTGGCCAGCAGGAGCAGGGCAGGGATCGTCCCCCTGTGCTCGGCACTGGGGAGGCCGCACCTGGAATGCTGTGTCCAGTTTTGGGCCCCTCGGCACAAGAAGGACATTGGGGTGCTGGAGCGTGTCCAGAGAAGGGCAGCGGAGCTGGGGCAGGGTCTGGAGCACAGGGCTGGTGGGGAGCGGCTGAGGGAGCTGGGGGTGTTCAGCCTGGAGAAGAGGAGGCTGAGGGGAGACCTGATCGCTCTGCAGCTCCCGGCAGGAGGGGGCAGGGAGGGGGTCGGGCTCTTCTCCCAAGGAACCAGCGATAGGACGAGAGGAAATGGGCTCAAGCTGCATCAGGGGAGGTTTGGATTGGATATTAGGAAAAATTTCTTTATGGAAGAGTGGCCAAGCACTGGACCAGGCTGCCCAGAGAGGTGGGGGAGTCCCCATCCCTGGAGGGGTTCAAAAAATGGGCAGAGGTGGCACTTTGGGACATGGTTTAGTGGGCATGGGGGTGTTGGGTTGATGGTTAGGCTGATGATCTTAGAGATCCTTTCCAACCTTAGTGATTCCCAGTTTTACTTTCATTAATAACTAATCCATCCCCCAAGCCAGGAAACATGAAATTAATTATTATTCTTCCCTTAATTGGTTTAGTGGTGGACTTGGCAGTGTTAGGTTGATGGTTGGACTGGATGATCTTAAAGGGCTTTTCCAACCTAAACCATTCGATGATTCTGTCTTTTTAAGGGATCAGAGTAGTGAGCTCCTGGGTTTATTATGCACTTGTGGACAAAAAGTTAATGCCGGTACTGTTTTGGGAGCTGTTTTGGTTTTTGCCGAAATTGAATTGGGAGTGTGATAATATATGGTCTGGTTTTTAGATTCCAATAATATTGTAGCTCAATTTGTCTGTTGTATGCTGTATTGACAACCCAAGTCTATTCACTGAGCAGTAGAATGGAGAGGCGTTCTGTGAAATGGAAAAATGGCAAATTGAAAACAGATTAAAGGGGGGAATCATTGCATATCATTAGACTAGCTCTTACTTACAAGCTGCCATTGAGACTGAGATTGTAACAAGATTAAATGCATTGTTGTATTCGCTAGGGGACTAATAAAACTTGATTTCTAATATATTCACATCCTTGGCTCACATAATACCTTATTACTTCAGCCCCATCGTAATCATCCAGGCCCTCTATATCCCCAGTGATCCCTTTCGGTGTATATTGTGGGGAGTGTGGTACTCTGTTAATTAGTCGGGATGTCTCTTTTTCAAATTTGATTAAGTTAGTCAATAGATTGACTTTTCCACCACCCCACACCCCCCGTTGGAGGGTGGCAGACTGATGGATGAGGCGCAGCACTTCTGGCTCCTGCGA